>NC_139688.1:38075593-38675593 GCF_964106915.1 Podarcis gaigeae
AATTATTGGGGGGGCAGAGCCCCCCCAAACGAATTTTTGAGGGGGCTCGGGCCCCCTCAGGCCCCATGGAGTCGGCGCCTATGTCTTTTTGTGGGGAGATAAAATGATGCCAAATAGTGAAAATTCTGACATGTAGAATAAGATAATGTTCCCTCTTTTAAAAGCAAAAACTGTTGAGAGGCTTCAGAAGATGTAGACAAAGGTCCAGATTAGAAAATTTACTTTCATTCTTTTAACGTTTCATGCTACTTATTCAGGATGTGCACATATCATCTTTCCCAAATCCTCAAGTGGAAGTTCTAAAAAAGAGAGCGAGAGACTACAGGAAATTAAAGAAGTGAACTTTGACATTCTATCCCCAAGACACAACCAAGAGCTTTTGTCTTGTTAAGTGTAATGTATTTATCAAAACGGTATGTCCTGTGAACTCACTAGTATCCAGCAAAAGCTAGACTTTGGTAGATTTAATATTATTTGACATCCTCATGTACAGCGATTCCGAGCTGGACTTCCACCACTGCGTTTCCAAGAAAAAAGTTTATATCTGGTAAGAAGTGGGAACATGGAAATGTTAGTGATTTGTGTTGGCAAATATGTCCTATACAGTGGTACCTCGGGTTACATACGCTTCAGGTTACATACACTGCAGGTTACAGACGCCGCTAACCCAGAAATAGTACCTCGGGTTAAGAACTTTGCTTCTGGATAAGAACAGAAATCGTGCTCCGGCGGCACGGCGGCAGCAGGAGGCCCCATTAGCTAAAGTGGTGCTTCAGGTTAAGAACAATTTTAGGTTAAGCACGGACCTCCGGAACGAATTAAGTACTTAACCCGAGGTACCACTGTATAAACCAATCTTCTTCGATTCAATAAAATACAGGAATTCCAACATCCCATTTATATGCCCTTCAAGAGAGAGATTCAGTTTTCCACAATGAACTAAGAAACCATTTCAGGAATACTCCCTTTCTTTTAGAATTTAAATTCTAATGCACCAATATTCTAATGTATTGATTTACAGAGTCCTTAGTAACTAGGGTCCAGGATAACTCAAGGACCACCTAATCCCTTGTATCCCTATCTGATCACTGAGGTCTTGGGGTGAGTCACTGTTCATAGTCCCCTATGGTTTGAATACATAGAGGGACTATGTATTCACATTCACCAGGAATTGTGTCTTCAGTATTGCGGGCCCAAGTTTATGGAATTCCCTTCTAGTTGAGGTCAGACAGACCCGTTCTCTGCTCAACTTTCAGCACCTACTTCCCTGTTTAGGGAAGTTTTTAATGTTTGATGTTTTATCACATTATTATTATTATTATTATCATTATTATCATTATTATCATTATTATTATCACCATCATTCTGTTGGAAACCCAGGCAGATGGGCGTGGTATAAATTATTATTATTATTACTTAAAAAAAATCAAAAATCCACCAGCTATTTTAATTGAAGCCTGGTTTTATAGTTTTAAATATTTTTAACATTTCTGTATTGCATTCCTTTTAAACCAAATAGAGATGACCGCAGTTAAGCAGTATGTACATACTGTTTAAATAAATACAATGCAAAAGGCACTGGGACTGAAAACGAAGAATCTTGGGGTGATAAGAGCTTTACCTCTATAGGTGCATATACTTTTTTCCCAAATGTGCTTTTGTTTTTCGATAGGGTGCAGTTCTTGTTTGTATTTTGCTTGGACTGTGATAATCCAGTGCCTTTCTAAGAAAAGCAAGTCCAGAGCCAAGGCTGGTATTGCTGGTCAGGGCAGCTCTAGCAAAATACCACCCTGAGGTCCCTTTTGTCTAGCAGGCTCATCCCTAGCAGCACTGGGGGAAAGCAGCAGCACCTGATCTGTTGCAGGTACCTGCACAGTGTCCACTCTTTAATGTTGGTTCCACCTTGTCCTCCAGCCCATATGCATATGTAACTGTTAAGGGTGGTATTGCAACTAACCAGAGAAGTCCTCTGGCTTCTCTAGATGTCTGTTTGGGAGCCATAAAGAGGTCTTGGTAATCTCAGCAGTTCAGTAGAAGTACCAGTAAGCAGTTACGGTCCAAGGTGAGGCTGATTTCTTTGAAAACGCTTGCAATTGGATGAGCAAGTGCTCTCCTTTTTTTGTCAAAGACATTTGAGATAACAACCACTGAATCACGAAAATATACATGAAGGACCAAATTGTCAGAGCGTGCATACATTGCTTGCTATTCCTATTTGCAGGCTTTTGTTATTTTCGTTTTCTGAAGCATTGGAAATAAGCTTTCAGCTCAAAACAGGCTTCTGAATAGGCCCGGGAGGCTTTTGGTCACAGTAATTTAAAATCTCTTCTATAATTGAGAATTATAGATTTGGAATCCCCTGTCCTCCACAGCCAAGGATAATGTTCTGCAAAAGGGAACCAAAGACAGATAGTTGAGGAAGATAGTAAGGAAGAGACAGAGGTTCCTAGTCTTTTGTGGGCTGTCTTTCCCTGTGAGATCAGATGTGAGACAGTGGATTGGACTGTGTTTTGGAGAAACCGGCTTTCTCCAACCTAGAGCCTTCCACATGCTTTGGACTACAACTCCCATCAACCCCAATGAGGGCTGGTGGGAGTTGTAGTTCAAAACATCTGCAGCTTAGTTCACCTGTATACAAACTCTTTGTGAATAAACTCAAATGTTACAAAATGGCATATGAACAGAGCCCAGGTTAGTATCATGCTCCTGGAACTTCTGTTTAGAGAAGTGGGGTGTGTACAACAATATCATTAAGTGGATTATTTTTGATGTTCAGGAGTCTACAGATGAGAGCAAAACAATAGGAAAAACTGGAAAGGGGTGGGGTTTAAGGATTTTTTGTGGGGGGAGATTTATTTAAAATAATTTCACTTAGACGGAAGCAAAACGGTAGACAAGAAAGAGATTTATTAATCTAACGCATTTCAGACTCTTCTGGTCCTTCTTTGGGAAAACTCAGAAGAGAGGCATGACATATAAATGTCAAGTCTTTATTTTCCCGAATTTCTCTGAAGAAAGAACAGTAGGGTCTAAAACATGTCAGATTAATAAATATCTCCTTTGTCTTACTACTTCTTCCTACTCCCTGTTTCTTTATGGTTTCCTATTTTTGTTCTATTTCTGTGGGTCCAGTAAAAGAAAGTTCCATTTATACATCTGTCCGTTGTTTTGCAGTAGAGTTAAAGCAATGAGGGGAAGCCCCAAGTCAGAGAATAAAGCCCCCTTTACATATCAATTACTGAAAAGTGAGGCCAGCATGGTGCTGGCTGAGAAGGCCGTGTGTTAAAATGGGTATCTGTAGTGAAGAAGCTACATACCTACATCTGAAGTCTTCACTTCAGATATCTCTTCTAACACATTAACAGTTGAGCAGAGGCCCAGCCACGTACCTCATGCCAGGGCAACATCAGCAGTTCAGCCCTGTTCCACAGTACAGTGGTACCTTGGTTCTCAAACGCCTTGGTACTCAAACAACTTGAAGTAAGTGTTCCGGTTTGCGAACTCTTTTTGGAAGCCAAACATGCTCCATTTTGAGTGCCACACTTCCGTTTTGAGTGTTATGCTGAGGTCTGTCTGTTTTGTGTTTTTGTGGCTCTTTTTGTTTTGTTTTTGTGACACACAGTCACAAAAACAAAACAAAAAGAGCCGCAAAAACAAAAATCAGTTCAGCTACTGATTGGTTGTGTGACTGAGGTACATTGTTTTATTTCTTTCATTTTATGGATCAATCGTCTCGTTAGGTAGTAAAAATCATGTTAAATTGCTGTTTTAGGGGTTGTTTTTAAAAGTCTGGAACAGATTAATCCATTTTGCAATATTTTCTATGGGAAAGAGCGCCTTGGTTTTGGAACGCTTTGGTTTTGGAACGGACTTCCGGAATGGATTAAGTTTGAGAACCAAGGTACCACTGTAATTATGTAGTTCCCTCTTGAGACTCAAAGACTCAAAAACCCCACATAGCCTCAGCTGGCATGACTAGCTACGTATAGGATCCTGAAAGAGTTTGTTCAAAGCTGCTTTGTACAACCGGCGGCCATTGTGTGCACATCCAATTGTCGCATGACCGCCAATGCCTAAGTCCTTTGGGACTCGGAAGAGGGCAAAAAAGGGGCAGAACAGACTGGTGCGCATGGGGGGGACAGGAACTGAACACCCCCCCACACACATATGAAAAATGGCCGTTGTCTATTTCATGTAATAATAGTCTTGACAGTATAACGTGTAACCCTTTTTCCATGTGAATAAGTTCAGCCTATGAGGGATTCTGGAACTATATATATATATGTATATATATATATATATATATATATATATATATATATATGTTTCCTCTGTAATACCAGGTTCAAAATTGCACCACAGCAGGAAAAGCTGAGCCAGTGACAAGGACAACAGACTCAAGATTGTAACTGAGCAGATTAAAACAGTTTATTTATACACAGTACAAGTTTTCCTATCAGCCCCTAAAATCTCTTGTGGAGAATTCAGAAGAGCTGCAGCACTGAAGCTGAGATTTCAGTACCCAATTAGGCTTTGAATCCCCTCCCTGATATAAATCTGTCGATCATGTCCAAACATCTTTCTGGCTGGTCATAGGGCAGGATGTGTCCTCCGCCTCGAACAATGGCCTGTAGAATTATAAAAAGAAAGATATATAGTTTAAATAAGAGAAAATGCTGCTTCCAGGACATACATTTGGTTCCAACACATTCAATAAAAATTAGATTAGGGGCTTTGTAGCTCACAGAATGAATTGCAGAGTTGTGAAAAGGTTCAGAAAAGGGCGACTAAAATTAACAAGGGGAGGGAGCGACTCCTCTGTGAGGAATTGGTTGCAGTAATTGAGACTTTAAGAGAACACACAAGTAAGAGGCAACAGGATAGAAATTTATAAAATTATGCATGGCGTCAGATTTAGGTTTGATGAGGCCCTAAGCTACTGAAGCTATATGTCCAGCTGTCCTTTGTCAGCAACAAATTGTCACTGTTTTTGTGTTGAATATATGCTATATGGTAATTTATGGACCTAATAGGTATCTAAAGCCATTTGCACATAACAAAATAACCAGTCCATGCAGAATGTAGGCACCTTATATATAGAAATGAGCAAATCAGTGATATTTTAGGGAGCAGGCTAGCAGGCGGGGCCCATTCCTTACATCATAGAAGCCTACACAACACAAAACACTGTTGCTGGATGTAGGCTTTATTTTATTGGTGTTTATCTTCTATTTTGGAAATGTACATCCAGGTTCTTTTCCCTTAATTTTTTTGGGGGGCCCCCAAGAGAGTGGGGCTCTAAGCTATAGCTTGCTTAGTTTATATGTCAATCCGGCACTGGGCATGAAGAAAGTGGATCGAGAAAAATTTCCTGTGTCTCTCAAAACACTAGAACTCATGGACACAACATGAAGCTGAATGTTGGGAAATCCGTAACAGACAAAAGAAAGTGCTTCTTTGCACAGCACATGATGGAACTCAATCCTACAAGAGGCAGTGACAGCTGCCACCAACCTGGATGGCTTTAGAAGAGGATTGAACAAATTCATGGAGGACAAGACTTGTAGCCACAATGGTTGTGTCCTACCTCTTCTTATGTTCTTCTTATTAAATGTCATTTGCTCATTAAATTTATGTGAAATTTAAATTCAAGCTCCATGTTGGGAAAAGAGATTCCTACATTGCGAGGGGCTGGAGTACGTGACCCTTATGGTCCCCTTAGACTCTTATTCTAAGTAAAAAAAAATGCAATAAGACAAAGAGAATACTGTTCCACTAAAATACTGTAGTCGGAACAGAGTCAATGGGTGGCTCATTGCATTGAAATTTGCAATGTAAACTTCCTCGGGATAAATATTTATGAAGATATACAAATGCCTTGAATACATAAACGGCATGTCCAGCGTCGCATGTATACATGCCCTCCATGCTTAATTGGGTATATTTGTTTATTGTACTTGGTCTTATGTGCTTGTGCTCTGGCACAAAATATACAGTGAAAAGTTTGCCACGTTCTGAGAGCAAAGGGAGCGATAGCAGCTAAATAAACTGAATCACAAATAGTGAAATGAGACAACAGATTCCCCCTCTGCAGAATGTGTGTTTTCATTTACAGTTTTAGATATACTGTACATTTAAAAAGCATCTGATGGGTACATATGAAAGGCACGGTAGGCCTCAGAAAGATTTGAAACTGGGGTTTCTGCGTACTAACTCATCGCTACGACCATCAAATCACACAAGCTCATACACAGCTCAGCGATCTATTACGACTGGACCAAAATCACCCAATGGTATGGCATGTTCATAGCTGTCAACCGTCCCTTATTTGGCGGGACAGTCCCTTATCCCAGCGCCATGTCCCGCTGCTGTCCCTTATTGATTATGTCCCTTAAATTTCCTGGGTTTCAAAGGAAGCAGCTCCTCTCCCTCCCTCCCTGCTGGCTAGGGAGGAGGGAGGCTCCAACTGTGTTGCTTGGCTGCATTGCTCACCCAATAAGGAGTCTAAGAATGACTGGGGGGTGGAGCTTGCATGCCTTGTGCCGATCAAATCGGCCGCGTTGCCTGGGGACTCGCCTTTGCTCAGCGCTTCCCAGCGGAGAGGTGACGGTGGTTTTCCTTGCTGCATCCCCTTTGCCGGGTTGCTGTGCTGTGGGAACCACCGCTTGAGGCTTCATTTGGCTGCTGGCTGGGCTTTCTGCCTTTGGTTCGGAGGGGCTCAGAAGTTGAACATACCTGTGCTTGCAAAATCCATTATTTTGGCTGCAGATCCCTTATTTTCAAATCTGTAAGTTGACAGCTATGGGCATGTTGGATCCAGACCAAAGATACTAATGCAAATCCAGCTCAGCCATGGACTCATTAAGTAATGACTGTAATGTGGCTCAGAAGCATAGTCTCTAATCTAACTACAAATCAAACAGACTACTTCTCATTCTGGGCAGAAGCAGTCCTGCAAAATACAGTAAGATAATATGCTAGCTCTGATCAAATGATAATGCTCTTTCAAATATGGTTAGAACTGTGTTGCATTGCTGATTCCATATTCTCATTTTTACAGGTTTTCTCCTTAGCATACAGACATAACTGGAATTCAAATATTCCTTCACCGCTAAAAAGCAAACATCAGTCAGTGTCTTCAAATTATTCCGGAGGATCTTTACTTCTGGCGTCAACAGCCAAAGCCTTGAAGGTGAACGAGAATCAGACTTCTGTCTTGGCCGTTGTCCGGCACAGTGACTTCCGCAGAAGCACAGAGCCTGCTGAAGGACACCGACGTGGCATTTGGATTTTACAATATTTTCAAACCAAGTTGGCAGCAGAAGTCTCTTCCACATCTGAACAGGAGAGTCCATCAGGTTGCCAGAGGTCACTGGGCTATTTCCTCACTAGCACTACTACAGTAAAGGTAAAGGGACCCCTGACCATTAGGTCCAGTCGTGGACGACTCTGGGGTTGCGACGCTCATCTCACTTTATTGGCCGAGGGAGCCGGCCTACAGCTTCCAGGTCATGTGGCCAGCATGACTAAGCCAGAGCAGCACACGGAAACACCGTTTACCTTCCCGCCGGAGCGGTACCTATTTATCTACTTGCACTTTAACGTGCTTTCAAACTGCTAGGTTGGCAGGAGCAGGGACCGAGCAACAGGAGCTCACCCTGTCGCGGGGATTTGAACCGCCGACCTTCGCACCACCCACGTCCCAGCATTACTACAGATCTTTTTGTTAAAAGCCTACTGTTGATGATTAACCTCTTCCTTTCAAAAAGTTTAGCCATTTGAATTGGGAGCACTGATTTGTACTTCAGATCGAAACTAGCAATGTCAGAAGAAGTACGATTACCAAGATGATGAGTAAATGGAGACAGAAGGCTGTTACAGCAAACACAGCTTCCTAAATCTGCAATGGGGTAGAAGAAGAGTTTGGATTTGATATCCCGCTTTATCACTACCCGAAGGAGTCTCAAAGCGGATAACATTCTCCTTTCCCTTCCTCCCCCACAACAAACACTCTGTGAGGTGAGAGGGGCTGAGAGACTTCAAAGAAGTGTGACTGGCCCAAGGTCACCCAGCCGCTGCATGTGGAGGAGCGGAGACACGAACCCGGTTCCCCAGATTACGAGACTACCACTTGCATTATTCTACTTGCATCAGAAGGTCCCAGCCCCAATCCTTGTCTTCTCTTGGTAGAGTTGGGAAAGATTCCCTGCCTGAAACCAATAGTCTGACTCAGGATAAGGCAAGTTTCTACGTTTTTAATACACAAAAAAAAAGTACAGCCTTCATAACATGTTCTGAACACCTGGGTTTCAGGTAAAGGTAAAGGACCCCTGGATGGTTAAGTCCAGTCAAAGGTGACTATGTGGTGTGGTGCTCATCTCACTTTCAGGCCAAGGGAGCCGGCGTTTGTCTACAGACAGTTTTCCGGGACTTGTGGCCAGCATGACTAAACCGCTACTGGCGCATGAAGGACCGTGACGAGTGCCAGAGTGCACGGAAATGCCATTTACCTTCCCGTCGCAGCAGTTCCTAGTTATCTACTTGCATAGGCATGCTTTCGAAGAGCTAGGTTGGCAGGAGCTGGGACAGAGCAACGGGAGCTCACCCCATCGCAGGGATTCAAACCGCTGACCTTCCAATCAGCAAGCCGAATAGGTTTAGACCACAGCGCCACCCGCATCCCATCACCTGGTTTTCAACAATGTGATATATCACCAGCTAAACATCACGATGCACTGATATATCACAGTGTCTGACATGAGGATCGAGCTATGAAGAAAACTGTTGGCTTCACGGTTTTTCCCGTATTGTGATTTTTGCTGGTGCCTGCTCTTGTGATGTGCTTCCCCCTGCAAGAGGCAGGGGAGAGCTGAGCTGGCCGAGTTAACAGGAGCTGCAGGAATCGAGAGAAGCGTTGGCTGGCTTCACTGTTTTCCCCACATTGTGATTTTTGCATAGTGCACACACACACACACATACATCATGATTTGCGATATATTGCCAGGTCAAAAATTATGAAATCGTTATCATGATGTGGACTTCAAACCAGTTTTGGGCAATATATCGATATATTGCCCAGCCTGAGTGGTGGACCTATTTCTTGCAACATGCTTAGAAATAGCACACCACCCTCAGGGAGTTGCTTTATACAGCCTCAAGCCATATTGCCCTACTCACCACCTGATTCTTTTAAACTGGATACACCAGGGACCTTCTACATGCAGAGCAAATGCTCCACTACTGAGCTACCTTCCCAGCTTATTTTGTTGTTGTTGTTGTTTAGTCGTTTAGTCATGTCCGACTCTTCGTGACTCCATGGACCAGAGCACGCCAGGCCCTCCTGTCTTCCACTGCCTCCCGCAGCTTGGTCAGACTCATGTTTGTCGCTTCGAGAACACTATCCAACCATCTCGTCCTCTGTCGTCCCCTTCTCCTTGTGCCCTCCATCTTTCCCAACATCAGGGTCTTTTCCAGGGAGTCTTCTCTTCTCATGAGGTGGCCAAAGTACTGGAGCCTCAGCTTCAGGATCTGTCCTTCCAGTGAGCACTCAGGGCTGATTTCCTTCAGAATGGATGCATTTGATCTTCTTGCAGTCCATGGGACTCTCAAGAGTCTCCTCCAGCACCAGAATTCAAAAGCATCAATTCTTCGGCGATCAGCCTTCTTTATGGTCCAGCTCTCACTTCCAGACATCACTACTGGGAAAACCATGGCTTTAACTATACGGACCTTTGTTGGCAAAGCTTATTTTACTAGGACACAACACAATAGTACTAGAAGCAGCAAGAACTTCTCCACCTCCATTATTGGCAGGATAGGAGTAGAAAGGGAAGGGGGCTGAAATTGGGCTGCAGCTGCAGCAACAGCATACATGCAAAACTTAGAAACAAGGTGAATATTTTAAAAACCAAAAAAGAGGAGGGATTGTGTCGTGAACAATAACACACCCACACCCATTTTTTGCCCCTTCTCAATTAACACTGCACGATTAATTTGCGAGTCCATAAGTAGAGACGTCAAACTACAGGAATGAAGCATGGACCCAGCCGCTACACTTTAGTTAGGGTGAGAAAGAGTTCAGGTTTCACGCTCACTCCACTGCCGGTCTTTCCCCTTGCAGGAACCAGATGTGGTAATTTATTTGGGACACACTCTATAAGCCAATGTTAACTGGCTTAAAACCACAACCACCACCCTAATTTTACTTTGGCTTTGGGATCCCTTTGAATCGTAAGAGCTGGCTATAATTTACATTGTTCCAGACAGACCTCCTCTTTCTTTAATCCAATCACTGCCATGACTAGACATTGCTAAATGCTCCACGGAGGCCGGCAGTGCTGTTCCAGGCTTCGGTCCTAATTGCAAAAAACTGAAGTCACATACAAATACACACACACACACACACACACACACACACAGTTTCGGTGAAAGCAGTAAACAGCTGCATTTCTCCTTCTCCAGGCAGCTTCAAAAGGAACATACAGTAGTGGAGGCAGGGTGGGGGTGGGATCAGCCAGCAGAGTTCACAGGGCGCCAGTCCAAACGGCATTCATGCACGACAAAAAAGTAACAGCCGAATACAGGGTCTTTGCTTACATTTACTGTGACCCAAACTTCCTCTTTGACCTCTGTATTTGAAAGCAGAGGAAGGCAGCGGCTGTGGGATGTCAGTGTGGCGCCTGATCGTGCATCTTCAAGGGATCAGGAGGGAGATCAACTCCTAGAATGTTTAATGGACGCTCACAGCAATGTGTGGGGATACATGTGTGAAAGAGAGAGAGAGAGAGAGAGAAAGAAAGAAAGAAAGAAAGAAAGAAAGAAAGAACGAACATTGCCTGGATCTGGACCCAAATCACTGAAACATAAGGATCTGGAAGGGGCCTCCAAGTTCATCTAGTCCAGGGTTTCCCAAACTTGGGTCTCCAGCTGCTTTTGGACTACAATTCCCATCATCCCTGACCGCTGGCCTGCTAGCTGGGGATGGTGGGAGTTGTAGGCCAAAAACAGCTGGAGACTCAAGTTTAGGAAACCCTTAGTCCAACTCCATGCTGATGAAGGCAATCCACTGCTAAAGCATCCCAGATAGTGGCTATCCGGCCTCTGCTTAAAACTTCTAACAAAGGAGAGTCCAGTCTGTTGTCGAACAGTTTGCACTCTACTTGTTTAGTCCAACCTGCCTTTCTCGTAATTTGAACCCGTTGGTGTGGGCCCCATCCTCTTTAGCATGGCTACCACATCCCAAAGCCAGGGGAAGAAGAAGAAGAAGAAGAAGAAGAAGAAGAAGAAGAAGAAGAAGAAGAAGAAGAAGAAGAAGAAGAAAAAGAAGAAGAAAAAGAAGTCTTTGCTTCTGTTTCACCACTATCACTATGCATTGGATTTAGAACAAAAATCATCCACACACATGGGAGCGTAACCGTTTTTGACATCATAAGGAATTTTAAAATCAGCCACAGTAATAAATATATATATATAGAGAGAGAGAGAGAGAGAGATTCAATATCAGCATTAAAAGATTAAGTGCTATGGCTATCAAGCAATGAAATAAATAAAAGTCTGTTCTAGGAGAAATCTGTTCAAGCATCAGTTCTTTGGCTTCGCTGTCTTTGGACAAGTGGCTCTTTGTGGTTTCCTCTCAGATATCTATGCATGTGCAGCCATGTACAATTAAATCAGCAAGCAGAATAGTGCAAAACAGATGTGCGCAGCCATAGGGATTGAACAGGCAAACGGCAGGGAGAACCCAAGAAAGAAATCCAAAACGTTGCTTTACTTAAAATCATTGGCAAGCCAGCATCGCCGGCCCATCACTGGCTTAAGCAATGCTGTGGCTTTGTGGGAATATTCTGCAGTGTCATTCTGAAGATCCGTGTGGAATACTAATGCGGAGCTGCTATTTCCTTGCTGGGCCAGAAAATTCCAGCATCTTAACCCCAACAAATTTCATTCATTCCCCCAAAAGCAGATAACTTAGCTCAGGCTTCCTCAACCTCGGCCTTCCAGATGTTTTTGGCCTACAACTCCCATGATTCCTAGCTAGCAGGACCAGTGGTCAGGGATGATGGGAATTGTAGCCTCAAAACATCTGGAGGGCCGAGGTTGAGGAAGCCTGACTTACTTCATTTATGCCTGTAGGCAAGACGACAGCAGTTCAGGAGGGTCTGAGCTCAAAAGGGGGAATAGGGGACTATGGAGCAGGGAACATGCTGGAAGCAGAAACTTGTGACTGTCAAGGAAAAAGGACGAGCAGGAAGAAGAAGAAGAGTTTGGATTTGATATCCCGCTTCATCACTACCCGAAGGAGTCTCAAAGCGGCTAACATTCTCCTTTCCCTTCCTTCCCCACAACAAACACTCTGTGAGGTGAGTGAGGCTGAGAGACTTCAGAGAAGTGTGACTGGCCCAAGGTCACCCAGCAGCTGCATGTGGACAGGCGGAGACGCGAACCCGGTTCACCAGATTACAAGTCTACCGCTCTTAACCACTACACCACCAAGATTACTGGTGAGCAACAGTGAGAGAATATCCCCTTTAAAATAAGGCTGCTTCTGTCTGCCCAGATTGTTGGGTGTGTTTCTAGTCTCAATGCATGCTGATCAGATTGCAGGATGCCTGTGGCTTGTTTTTCCTGAAGAAGATCTCTGCCTCTTGATAGTTTGGCAATATTAAAAACTTCTTCAAAACCAAGCCAAACAAGTGTGCTTGGACGAACAGGAGCTGAAATCTTTCCAAGCACTGGCCAAGTATCAGACAGCGCTTCAGCAAGGCTGCAGCTGTGGCATAGCAGATGAGTACGATCTTAGGAGCTGCAACACAAGGGGGTAAATAATAACTCATGGGTGTGTAAAGATCATGAATGTAGACTTCAGAAAGGGTGGGCGCCCATTAAGGAAACCAGCAAGGCGACAGACATTGAGCATGAAGAACTACCCCATAAATGGGTCAGACCAATAGTTTAACCTTCAGGGAAGGGCCATAGGTCTGTGGTGGAACACATTCTTCACATGCCAAAGGTTCCAGGTTTAATCCTTGGGGTCTCCGGGTAGAACTGTGGAAGACTTCTGCCTGCAACCCAGCCAGTCAGTGCTGACAATATTGTGCTATTTGGACCAATGGTCTAACTTGATATAAGTCAGCTGCCTATGTACTCTGACTATGTACACAGTCAGCTCCTTCCCAGACGCCCACTTTGGTGGCCTTTCTATATAATTATAAATTGTTTATATGACACCCATCTGACTCAGCCACACTGGGCAGCTTCCAGAAAATTGAAACATCAACACAGTAAAGCATCAAACATAAAAAAACTTCCTTGTTCAGGGCTGCCTTCAGATATCTTCTAAAAGTCAGATAGTTGTTTATTTCTTTGACTTCTGACAGGAGAGTGTTCCACAGGGCGGGCGCCACTACCGAGAAGGCCCTCTGCCTGTTTCCCTGTAACCTCACTTCTCGCAGTGAGGGAACCACCAGAAGGCCTCAGAGGTAGACCTCAGTGTCCGGGCTGAACAATGAGGGTGAAGAAGCTCCTTCAGGTTTTTAGAGCCGAAGCCGTTTTGGGCTTTAATGGTCAGCACCAACACTTTGAATTTTGCTCATCAAGACCTAACTCTGGACCTCAACACTGCAAAGCAATATTCTACCACTGACCTATAGACCAGCTCCTTTCAACTATTAACTGATGCTAGGTATTTGATAGCTGGGGAACTTATTGAAAAATACATTCTATCCATATTCTAAATATGACCACGCTACCACGCTAGCCCAAGAACACTATCCTATAGGCACTTTGCATGCCTAGAGAAAGTCCATGTAAAACAGTTAAACAAACCACGACACCCATAGAAGCTTCTAGAAAACAGTCACCACGCTATGGGATTATCCACATTTACCTTTCCTCTACTCTTTCCAGGCACGGTCTGCGCTCCATGTCCGAATTTCCTTTTTTGCCCCCGAGTTTTCTCTACGAAAATCCATTCTTTAAAGCTCAATAGGAGCAAACAGCAATCCATTGAGAACCCGAATTGACCTCTGCTCCAATTTAGCGCTAAGAAGCAGGCTTCCAGGGGGAAAGTTCCAGAGCAAAAAAGAATGTTTGGACAGATCTCTGCCTAAGAAAGTGCAGGGCAAAAGTTAAGTGTGGATAATTTCTACGTGGCATCAGGAACTTCACTCATCCTCAAAGAATGAAGCAAGAAACTGACAAAGGAACTAACAAAGACTTCAGTGAAGCCAAGATTTTTCTTCCTGGGAACTAGCTGGCCTTGGCAGAAGTTATCCCAAATCTATTCAGCAGCTTCTTCCTTCAATTAGAAGTGTGTTTATTTGCAGTTACTTATTTCAATTTAGTAACCTACCCAAAATCCTCCCAAGGACCCAGTTTCCGAAAAGTACTCAGCCACATAATTTTAAGCTCCCCTGAAAGCAAGCGAAATTTAAGTCCTCCTACTAATACTGAAATGAAGCCAAGCTAGCCGTGTTCTTAAATCACTGTAGTTTTTGCTTTGTTTTGTTTTTAAAGCAGCCTGTTAATTGTAAAATTTCATTCCGGTTGATCCTCACACACACCACCCCAGTAAAGCAATGGTAAAGTAAATATTACCCACATTCTGACTCACAAGGCCATTTCTCAGAAGCATTTACTGGAAAATAAAATGTCTATAAGCCTATAAATTTAAGAGACTGTGAAAGATAACACTTCAGTTTATATTTAGTCCCTGTGAGAAGCATATGATGAAAATTGCCTGAATAGTTTCCTTCCATCTGAAAGTAGTGACATATTATTATAGGCTAACTTAAGCTTTTGTTAAAAACTTTCAGAAGACCTTCATGTCATGCATATCAGCGAAGCCCAAAATAAAAAGGTGTTGATGAATTCCAGCAAAAACAAGCCATTCTATGTAGGATTTCAGCTGGTTGGGTGCTTTTTTTAATTGTATATTTGAGAGTAACGAAATCCAAGTTTTCTAATTGAAATACACTCTGGGTTATAAATGTGATTTATGAGATGCCTATCATTTAAGTTCTTAGTCGTGCTGCACTTCATTTTAACTGCTTAAGAGCAATCTCTATTCTTTGAACTGTTGTACAAGCAAATAGGTGAATGCTACACCACAGAACACAAGCCTAGCCTCACTGCACTAAAAATGCAGATTCAGCACCTCCCAATTTAATACTCATGGGAGGAAGGAAAACAAGTTTACCGTATATTGCTTGGAAGGATCTGCGCATGGGGTAAGAAGGTGCCTTGAATTTTGTATTCTCTGTCCTGAGCAGCGTTTGAAACTCCCATTGTTCTAGGCACATTTTGAGATTGGGAATTTCATTGGCATGAGCAATTTCTGAGCTCTGGGCACTGCACGTAAGATTTCAGATTAAAACTGTGACTGCTGGTGCTGAGGGCGTGGGAGGAGAAATTCCTGCCTGCTTGACTTCCAAGAAATCACTTCAGCGTCAGGCAAGCTGATAGGTTCTGCCTCTCAGTTGCCCTTGCAGAAAGGCAGCGTTTTGAGGGACCCTCATAAGAATGTTAAGGGGGCGGGCAGGGGAAGCATGGCTTCATTTTTTTGCAGTCTTCAGATGAGGACCAGACCATGTGAAAAATGAACAGAAGGTTTTAGCTGCAGTTTATTCATTTTCAGCCTAGACATTCTGTTGTGACGCCCATAACTTAGGTTTAAGGTGCCATTTAGCTCCTAGCTTTCGTGTCTCAGTTTCTAACACTGGTCCAGACTTCGTTTGAATAAAAACTGAATACTTTCCACAGTGCTGTCTTCTTTCGGCTGGAAGAATTGGCGTTTCTATTTAACCGTTCCAGTATATCTGAAGGAGCATCTCCACCCCCATTGTTCTAACCGGACACTGAGGTCCAGCTCCGAGGGCCTTCTGGCGGTTTCCTCACTGTGAGAAGCCAAGTTACAGGGAACCAGGCAGAGGGCCTTCTTGGTAGTGGCACCCGCCCTGTGGAACATCCTCCCAACAGATGTCAAAGAGGAGAACAACATCTACCAGACTTTTAGAAGATCTGAAGGCAGCCCTGTTTAGGGAAGCTTTTAATATTTGATGCATCACTGTATTTTAATATTTTGTTGGAAGCCGCCCAGAGTGGCTGGGGTATAAATAATAAATTTATTAGTAGAAGTAGTAGTAGTAGTAGTAACATTTCAATAATCACTTTTTGAATGTCTCCTTTCTTAATGAGATACTGACTCTCTTTAGATTTTTTTTGGGGGGGGAGGGGACATAGCAGAAGATGGAAAAGGCCTTTAATATTTAGTTTACCCCTGTGCACAGCTTTATTGTGTAAATGCTTCTCTTTTTTTGAGACTCAGATGTTACAGAAACTGGAGGATCAGGAGCAGAGCCTGCTTACAAGGGCTAAAAATGAGGGGGGTTCAGATGCCCGCAGATGCAGTATTTTGTGATCTGTCACTGCACTGCAGTACAAATAGTTGGCTAACTGTCTGCAGCTGTTGCCTAGAAAACTCTAAGCCCCCCCCCCCCAGCCAAGTGCAAATGTCATCTTTGTCAACAGTTATCAAGGATAGAAACACTGACCAAGGATAGCTGCTCCGGCCCACATGCTCAGTGCTCTGTTGGTGAAATCAATTTTAAAAGCTGCAGGAAAAGCCTTCATTTTTCCCTGCCAGAGAGAACCCACACCAGGAGTCAAACAGCAAACATTCGGAAATGAGATCTATCACATCAAGATCTGTAGCAAGAATCTCGTCTTCCTATGAGATTCCCTGTGGGGTTCAGCCTAGGGGTGCTTGATGGGGAGAGAATGATCAGGCATCTGATTCGTACATTCCTGTTAAGGCTATTGGATGGTTGCTCAAGAGCAATCAGGCAAGGCGCCTCACTGATCTGTTCTAAAGCTTTATTATTGGTGCTAAAAACCTTTACAATGCAGAGCGCCTCTATTCCACGTCTTGCTCATTCACTAGCAGAATCTGAGAGTGGGCGGTCCTTGAATCTTCCCCAGCAGAGCAGTCACTTGACCCCCAGCCTATGCCTCCCCTCTCTGCGCAAAAGTCTTCTGCGCAAGGAAGGCGTGGGTAAAGGGGGACCTCCTTCCTCCCTGCTTCGCTCAGGCAAGGGGTCCTGGCACCGCCTTGCATCCTCCTCCTCACTAGAGGCGTGGCTTCCTTCCTCCGCTGAGGAGGTGCTGCTTCCCACGATCTTTGGGGGCTCTCTGTAATCCGTCCGCCTTTCCCCCCCACACACCCCTGAGCCAATGGCAGTTCCCTGACAATTCCCAAACATCTTTCGTAATGCAGGGTGCTTAAGAGATAGTTTCACTTCAAGTTAGGTCACTGGTAGTGCACAACCAAGAGAATGGGAGGTTTAACTGCGACAGAAGTATTATGAGCTCAGTGGGGGCTATATATTCCATAATAAGCATGCACAGAATTGCAGTCTGAATGCAATCTCACTTCGCCTGGTGTTAGAGAGAAAAGCGAGTCCTTCAGCTGGAAAAAGTCATAGAATCATAGAGTTGGAAGAGACCACAAGGGCCATCGATTCCAACCCCCTGCCAAGCAGGAAACCATCAGAGCACTCCTGACATATGGTTGTCAAGCCTCTGCTTAAAGACCTCCAAAGAAGGAGACTCCACCACAATAAACAGAGCTGAATTTGCACTGTGATTCTTTAAAATATTAGCATCCCCGCCCCCTTACCTGATAGAATTCACCTGCTTGGCGCACATAGCCAGCAACATCTGGATCTTTAGCACGCACCCTCCATACAACTCTCTCGGCATTCTTGTACTCTTCCACTTTGGCCCACGGCACAGTCGGCAGAAACCGTTCCGTCAGTGGGGCTCCCACAATGATATCAAGTTGTCCACTGTACAGGAGAACCTGGAAAACAGAAGCAGGTCCACGGCTTGTAAGAGTCTAGTAAAAGATCAGGCGTACAAAGCGCCATGAGTCTCACAGAAGCGATCCTAAACAGCCTGTATAACAAAGCAAAAGCCAAAAATCAAGGACAGAGACCAGATTAGTCTGATGGGGAAATAGTAGCCTCAGCTCGGAGCACAGCCATTACACCTGGGACAGAGAGGTCTAAGACCTGGGGGAAAACAGAGGAGCAGGAGTCTGTTTCTGGGATGTACAATTTCAGGCTGCAGCTGTGAAATCCAATAGGGCTGAGCTTAAGCAGAACTCAGCCTCACTTACAGGCCACGCAAAGGTTCCCAACTTTTGGCCATTTAGGGAGGCCTCACAAGGAGAGTGAGGCACTTGCCCTCCTCATCTGGTGGAGATGCAGGAGCTGAAGCCATAAAGGACAACAGCCTGCATCATCTGGGCAGCTTCTTGTTGATACTCAGGATCCACACTCCCCTTCCTGCTATGGCGTTTACTTCAAGCAAGCCTTCTCCCGCCCATTCAGCAAAGCAACAGATAAACCACCGCTCATACTCAGAACTGCCTGAATTTGCCCTCAAGAAAGTTCGTCGCCATGTCCAATCTGATTGGTTATTCAGCTACTTTTGATCATTGGTGTTATTGATGTTTCTACTGTTGCTACTGTAGCAATGTATTTTTATCTTTACACTACCTTGTTATATGTGGTTTATAAATATATAAGTAAACAAAATAAAAAATATGTTCACAGGAAGATAGCATTAAAGATAGCCATAGCCCTCTATGTCTCAGAAATGGCTGGGCATTTGAGCTCAAAAAGAACACTCTCAAGAATCCAATCACATACAAACACTAATAATAATAATAATAATAATAATAATAATAATAATAATAATGTATTATTTGTACCCCGCCCATCTGGCTGAGTTTCCCCAGCCACTATGGGCAGCTTCCAGAAAGATTAAAAATACATTAAAATGTCACACATTAAAAACTTCCCTGACCATACCCCGCACATCCCATGCTAAAAGTAATGAGAGAAGGAGCACAAATAACTCGACATTGCTTGCAAAAGGGTGAGAGGAAGCAAGCTGGCTAATCAACCGGACACAGTTGATCCCTTCATCTCGAACATGAAAGTTAAAGCAAAAGCTCAGTGCATAGTTCGAATCTGAAAGAGCATTAAGGACTATTTAATCCAATATGTCCAATTTAGTGCTGGTCAGCCTGGATAGCTCAGTTGGCTGAAGCATGGTGCTGATAACGCTAAGTTTGCAGATTCAATCAATCCCCGTATGGGACAGCTGCATATTCCTGCATTGCAGGGGGTTGGACTAGATGATCCTCAGGGTCCCTTCAAACTCTACAATCTTATGATTCTATGGATGCAACTCGTATTAGCCTTACAGCCTATCCAATCTTTACAAAACCTGATGCAGTCAACCTTTGGTACTAAACTACAGTCGTACAAGATAATAACAATGGATCACCATCAACAAACAGAAATCAGCATCAAGTAACATATAGGATGGTAATATAATGCACACTACATGTACAAAATTTATAACTTCATGCATTAGCCAAAGGTGGCTCAACAAGGATAGAAATAATAGAAAATATAGAAACCATAGCAACAATAGATTTCGTTACATATGCAATAGCAGAAACAAAATCTCTAGCACAAGAGTGAATAGTCTATAGGTGCAAATCACTGGATATGTTTTTTGAGAAACAATGCACCATGAGTGGAAAGAGGGAGCCTTACTAAAAAATACTCCAGGAGACTGCCCTGGTAGATTCTAACAGGAAGAACTTTAGACTTTAGCTCAACAAATGGAAAAAGAAGATGTAGCGTAAAGATTCCATCAGAATGCACACTGGCTTTTTTTCTTTTTCTTTTTTTGTTTTAACTAGAAAAAGGGGTAACGTGTGATTGGTGTAAAAACATATTCCATCCCACAAAGCTGGTTTAAGTTTCTCTTTAAATCCCATACCCAAACAGCATATATGTTTTGTATCAGTTGGGATCTCACAGCAGACTGTTCAGGCTCAAGCCAAGATAGAGCCCTTTGTACGACTGCAACACACACATGTTTCCTATGAACTATTAATTCTTTGTTACTAAAAAATCCTGGTGGGGTTAAAAGCCTTTTCTGTAAGACTCGCCCAAGCTAGCTCAAATAAAATAATTGCACTGTTTATATGAAGAAGCTATGCCTCAAAGACCTTGATTCTCCATGGCCTCTGCAAAAATTTTCTGCAGCTGTTACACTCGACAGTATGGGAATAATTACAATTACCCGTCTTAGGGTAGGACACAGCGCAGTAAAAACAGCACAACCCAATTTGGTAAGGCTATGTATCCTTCGCTCTACAAACCTAGAAGTAACATGTAATTGGCATTGTATCTATTTTTCTCATTTTTTATGGGGACTAAAAGTGTGTGCGCACTTGTTGGTGGGAGGACATCCTACAGGGACACAAACCACACACACTTCTAGCAATTTCAGTAAAGTGCAAACGATTTCTGCCAAACTTCAAAAGCTTGACTAATTTTACGCCAACAGGAGTTTGCACTTATTTATTTGTATTGTATACTGGCAGGCCACGCAGGTTGACTTTAATGCCGGTGTAATTTATTGCAAGACTGTCCCCAAACCATACTCCTAGTATTAAGAAAGCTTCTGTAGAAACATATGAGAAGAGTGGAAGGAAGAAGTCCTATATTTTTTTTCACCTTCCACTGACGATGACTGCATCACAATAAACACGTTTAGACCATGATGAAAAATCCCTTAATTTCTGGCTTGTTGCAAATTAAAGTTCCCTTGTTTGCACTGAAAACATTGGATAACACGCAATAATAATATACAGAAGTGACCCAATGAAATTAATGGACTTGAGTAATGGATTTCAGTGGGTCTACTTCAAGATTCACCCATTAGAAATGCAGTTTTATTGAAGACCAGTTCAAATAGCCACCAAGCATTGCAATAATTACTATAATGTTAATGAGCAAGTCTAAATACAGAATCAGCTATATTTATTCTGGCATAAAAACATGAATGCAAGCTTCAAAAGTCTATGGGGATTTTAATTGCTATGCACATTGTGTAATGAGGTCAATTTAGGTATGGTAGTTGAAGTGTAGGTGGGGTTCCCACAACACAAGACACAGTGATAACAGCAAAAACCTTTATTGAACCAGCAGAACTGGACAACAGGGGCAAAGCAACTGCTTATATACATTTCTGAAGGCCTGGGCCACTCCCACTCCCAACATGATTGGTTGTCTAAACTTCCAAACTGCGAATCATAACTCAGAGTCTAAGGGCCAATGGCAGAGGCCCAAATCCTGAAATGTTCTGTTATTGGATATCATGTATCGAATCAGAACACAGGGGCTCAGAATTCTTAGTCCAGACTCGAGCTCAGGCAAACACAGACCACTGAATACATAACAGTAGTGTTAATCTGTTTTTCTGTTTCTGCTTTCAAACTGCAGTTGTTTCTAAATTCAAACAAACAGCTTTGGGAGATCTGATGAATGGCATAACCACGCATTAAAAAGAATTTGAAGCATATCATCTCAAATACCTCAAGGTTCTCGAAAGAGGCGAATGTAAGATATGTGATAAATTGCAACACTAGATCCTGTTTTTAAAACAAGCTCCATCCTTACTGTTTGGTCCTTATACAATTATACTATGTTTCCTATGCAGACAAACTTTTGATCTTTTCCCCGGTGACCTTAATCTACAATATTTTGTGGTTTCCTGTAAGAGGAAATGATGATTGAAGAGCAGTCTTAAGATGTCCTGGCCTGTGCCATGATCCTAATTAGCTGCCATTTCGATTCTGAGCACTCCACAAAATAAACCAAAATCCCATTGGACAACTTCAAGGAAGACAATTACAGATGTTCCCCACCCCACCCCACCTAAAAGGCTGGGGCAGTACTGTCATTTTAAACAGCTACAGCCATCTTTCAAAAGCAGCAAGTAGAAACAACGGCAGCATGGCCTATTGAATTATTTTTCTTCAGAGCAGAAATTCATTAGGGTTAACAAGGCTAACTGTCATTAATGGTGCAATTTCTGGAAAGGGAACATATCAGTTAGTCATACAGAACTAGTTGATACAGATTGTATTCATTTACAGTACAGTGGTACCTCAGGTTACATACGCTTCAGGTTACAGACTCCGCTAACCCAGAAATAGTACCTCGGGTTAAGAACTTTGCTTCAGGATGAGAACAGAAATCGTGCTCTGGTGGCGCAGCGGCAGCAGGAGGCCCCATTAGCTAAACTGGTGCTTCAGGTTAAGAACAGTTTCAGGTTAAGAACGGACCTCCGGAACGAATTAAGTACTTAACCTGAGGTACCACTGTATAATAATCTGAACATTTTCCCCCTTTGCTGTTTGTAACAAGTAACTAGCCTAAGCAGGTACCAATTATTTTATTCTCTAGTTTTTGAAAAACTGTGTGTTATATTTCAGGATTTGAAATGTAAGCATGGCATGCAACATCTGCATTCTTGCACAGAGTTATCTAAGGATACAGTTCATCCCTGTCAATCAGCAGAGGAAGGGGAAAGGACTCCCACAGGGCTACAGTAAACCATCAAAAGAAGATCTCTTTAGATTACCCCTGGGATTCTGGAATACAGTCTCATATACCAGATGGAAGAACAGTCTGTCTCCCAGCCAATCCCTTCCTCACACGCTCTTTTCTTTTGGGACAGCTAAACAATAAGTTGGGCTAATTTTTCTTCTAGTAAGTCACTACATGTTGCAGGGAGCACCGTAAAAGAAACAAGAAAAATAAGAGCATAATGGCAGACAGGAGGTACAGAGACATGTTTTACAAATTTGCCATAACTTCTGTGCTAGTAGCAGTGGCCAAGAAACCTGAGGTAATGGCAGTCTTGCAAATGGAATGGCCAAGACAGATTTATGTAATCCAGGAATGGAGCTTGATGTTTTACTGAACCTCCACCACTGAATGCTTGGGGCTCCATTTTCTTTGTTTATAAGGAGCAGATATGACCTACATTGGAGGCTACTTCAAGCTATTCCATTCCTAACTGCACCATCCACCAGTTGCTCATTTAGCTATAGCACAAGTGTGGCTGCCTCATACTGGGGCTTTAATCAAGCACTAGTGGTGGAATACTGCTAATACTGCCTTCCCTGATTAAGGAAACCTGAACACTGGCTGTCCATTGTGTTAAGCCCTGGAGCATAAAAGATCCAGCCACCAGAAATTCAAAAACTGATAGCATTTTAGAGGCCATAAATACAACTGCGTAGTGAAACAAACCAAGACTTATTAAGACAGGTGGGCATGGTTTAGCTAAAATGGCACCATGGGTCAACTGGGAAGGCCTGGTGGCCCTAATCAGCCCTGTGGCCCAGAGGTTACTCATCCCTGTATTAATTAAATCTATATTGTGCAAAGCATTATCAAATACACAAAAGCCAGTGAAGCCTAGCCTCCTGGTCCTCTACCTGCATGTTGGCAACTCACTGTGACCATGCTACGAGAAGAGAAAATCGGGAGCAACCTGAATATTCACAGTAAACTCATGAAAGGATCACTGGGAAGGAGAGATAGGGTGATAAATCTGTACTTTTCAACTTTTCCAATATCACTAAATTTTCCAAAATAAAAAAGACAATCCTCTTATTCTTGGCTGTGCCTTTTCCCAGTGCCAAGGCCCTTCGCGACTATAATTATCAGCCTCTACATTTTCTCCACCTCCTTTTGCTAAGCATTCTCGCCAAAAGCAGAAGGGGTAAAGGAGCATGGCCAATGCAGAGAGTAGCATGTAGCCGATTAAATTCAATTGCTGCCACAAATAAACACTGCAGATGAAGAAACCTAGACAGAAGAGAAAGGGATTAAGACTTGTGGATTACATGAATGAACAGTTTAAGAAAGAATGTTCTCATGCGGGTGGCTCATGTCTTTGGCTTGCTTGCATGCTTTCTGCGAGGAAGGTGATATAAACCAAATTCCAAAGAAAGGATACAAGGATTTCCCCCATAAAAGCCTCTTTGAAACAGGGAAATTAGGGTCAGCGGCAAACTTCCCCGTTCCAAGCAGTAGATGTGGGCTCATCATGACATGAAACTCTAGTTTTCCCAAAACATTCAAAGGAACTGAAGTGGACAAGGAACAAAGGGGCAAAACAAAATAAGCAAAAAGTTAGACATAAAAAATAGCATAAATGTGACTGAGGTTGCCAACCTTTCAGGACCAGTGAGCACATTTTTAATTTTGTGGAAGTGCTGTGGGCAGCAGTCACAAAATGGCTGCCATGGCGGCATGGCATAACATTTTGGATGCTGTGATCTTGACGATTTCACACCATGATTGTGTCCCCCCCCCCCCCAGTACTTTTTCAGGCCTGCAATCTTATGTGGCACCCCAAAACACCTTTTAGGGCACTGTGCCGAAAAAGGCGCTTTTTCTGGGGGGAATTGTGATGTGAAATTGCTCAAGATTATGGCGTCCAAAATGGTCGCCATTCTCTTGTGAGAAAAAATAGGAAGATCGTGTCCCAGAAGAATGTGTCCTGGATTTTGCCACTGAGGTGTTGGAGGGCATGATGTAGATCACAAGCAAAACTGTTTAAAAGCTCTGAAACAACACAGAAAACCAAAACACATTACAAAAAATATAAACATGTCATGAACATTTCGAATATGCACTACTTTACTTGTGGATTTTAAGTCGCTCAGGCTACCAGGTAGAGCAAATGTTGAACACTCTGCCTTTAATTTGTACAAAACAAAATCTTATTAAAACTCTTGTTTTACTTGTGCTAGAATAAGAAGAAGAAGAAGAGTTTGGATTTGATATCCCGCCTTTCACTCCCCTTCAGGAGTCTCAAAGCGGCTAACATTCTCCTTTCCCTTCCTCCCCCACAACAAACACTCTGTGAGGTGAGTGGGGCTGAGAGACTTCAGAGAAGTGTGACTGGCCCAAGGTCAACCAGCAGCTGCATGTGGAGGAGCGGAGACTCGAACCCGGTTCCCCAGATTACAAGACTACCGCTCTTAACCACTGCACCACACTGGCTCTCCAAGCTAATGAAGTTAACTGTGAGGGTACAAATGGTAAAATTTTAGTAGGTAGTTAAGGGCTGTCATAGGAAGACTTTAAAATGCAGGAACAAAGATGCAATTAGCTGGGATTTAATGAGCTGTTTAATGATAAGTGACAGTGCCTGCCACAATTTCCGAACTAGATGCAATCTTAAATACTGTAGGACTGAGTTCTAACCTAAGGCAAGTTAACCTTTCCAGTGTTGCACAACTCCTTTTGGGGCAAGACAGGTTTAAATCAGTAGATATAGCAAAATCTGATACTAACAAAAATATATTCACAGGATCCACAAACATCAAAGGTTTTATTAGAGTTAAAGAATTCTAAGCCAAAGCCTCTTTCCTGGGATAAAATATCTCATCCAATTATTACAAAGCCCCTGTCATGGTATGGAACATAAGAAAGTCCTGCACAAATCATACCCCATTTTTGCCTTGCAAATGAAATCTTTGCTCACTTAATTCCTGCTGGAAATTATATATATATCTGTCTACTTGCACAATAGATATCTGCTTGCACAATGAGACTTCTGGTTTCTCTTCTTTTAGGCATTAAACATTTTTCTTAAAATACTTTTCTATAACCTAGAAAGTCTGGCAGATAACAGTGCTAAGAGATAACAACAAATGGCCACAGTAATTTCCAAATGGGTGTTTCTTAAAAAAGATAGAATTAGAGGAACATTCTCGTTGGTTTATCACCAATATGCCTCTTCTTGAAGAAACAGACATATTTTTTCACTGAAGAGCTAAGTGGTCAAATTGGCTTCGAATATATCCAACAAAAGCCATACCCACTCAAGAACAGACAGTGTTTGGTATGTTTGATAACACCATGGTTTGATTAAACCAGTGTTTCCCAAACTTGGATCTCCAGCTGTTTTTGGACTACAATTCCCATCATCCCTGACCACCGGTCCTGCTAGCTAGGGATGATGGGAGCTGTAGTCCAAAAACAGCTGGAGACCCAAGTTTGGAAAACCATTTGATATTCAGAAGCAAAAGCCCAGCTGATTTGTGATCCCGTATTATGATTTCCTCCCACAAATCTTTTTTAGCACTCTGCATCTGACAAATAGGGGTGCAATTGCACAAATCTACTATTAAGGGGGGGAATGCCCATCGTGTGAGGGGAAAATGTGTGACAATGAGTGTAGTGTAAAAAGTGTTATAGAAATGTAATGTGACTGGGTTTAGAATGGATAAAACAGTTGTCTTAACTAGGCTACTGGGCTGCCTCTATTTTATGAAGCAACACCACATTATGTTGAAGAAAAAATGTCATTCTTTCAGTGGAAGTAAAGAAGCCAATCTTTGAAGGCTGGAAAACGGGATATGTGTGGGATGTAACAGAGGTCTTTCCCTCAGCTCTGTTATGAACAAAGGAGCCAATGTTGTAGATGAGTGTTGAGAAATGGCCAGTTTGCACATGTGCCATGTTTTGTTCATTGCCTGAACCTACTGGTGTAATATTTCCTCACAAGTGACACTGCAACACATCTGATGGGAAAACCTGATAAAATAAGCGTTTCAGTAACAGCTGCATTTTATTAGGGGTTTTTTTTTGTTGTTCTTTTAAAAAACCAAAATTAAAGCGGAAAAAGGCAGCTTGAGACAATCCCACAACTACAAACTGGGAGGGAATGGAGCCAAAGCTCAGAAACATAAACAAGCACATAAATAGCTGAGTTAAGAAATATATCCAGGTTCCTAAGCAATGGGAAAGTTTTCAAAAGGAGCTTTCCACCCTTTGAAGCCCGGATAATGTATCTACGGTGAATAACAGGAAGGTATCAATCAAGGAATAGAAGAAAATTCTGGCATTTCGTAGAAAGTTTGTGGGATCTCTGGAGAAGAACAGACAAACGGGGAATAAATATCCTTCCCACTTTTCTGCTTCTCACTATGTTTTCAAAATGTTTATATCCTGGCTTTCCACTAAAAAGTACGTATTACAGCTAACAGAGTCAATTCCACACAATATAAATATTTAGAATCACATGTAAAAAAAAAAACACCACACACAACCCAGTAAAATAGCATTTGCTTTGTAAGAGAAAAGAGGAATGGTGCCATATAGACTTTCAATCATCTTCTCCAGAGAAGTCTTGGCATCATTGGTGGTGAGGAGGCACCTGAAGCACAGCCTCTATTGCTATCTCAACAAATAACACTTAAATGCTCCCTCAAGTATAGTGATCCAAGAGATTTAGGATGCCAAAGATCAACACAGGTACTTTGAATTGTTTCTGGAAGCCAACTAGGAGCCACTGAAGTTCTCTAAGCTAAGTGTGATCAGTATTTGCTTTCTTGGTACAGCATGTCCTCATTAACAAGTTGGTGTCCTTTCTGAAATTTTCCAAAGGACAATCCCACATACAGCATATTGCCAATAGTCTAGTCCAAAACAAGGCTGATAACAGAAAGATCTTACTTTCCCAGGGAAAGCTGTAACTGTCCAATTCCTTAAAACAAAAAAAATTCCTTCCAGTAGCACCTTAAAGACCAACTAAGTTAGTTCTTGGTATGAGTTTTCGTGTGCATGCACACTTCTTCAGATACACATGCTATCTGTAACTGTCCAATTCCTTGTCAAGGATGCCAGAAGCAGAGACGGATCCAGCAGTTTCCCCTTGCCAATAACCTGATTCATAGGAGGAAGTGCAATCTCACCAATGTTGCAATTTATGAGGTAAAGTCAAATTGATTATGTTCAAATGAGCTTCCTTCCTATTTGTTAAGACAAATTCCTCTTTCTAGTTTTAGAAAGACCCTTCAGGAGTCCTAGTAAATGTTTAAATACCCTTGCAGAAAAGATGGCCAACTGAATCATAACTTGTAATAAAGCTTCCAAAACCTAAAGATTTTATTTTTATTTATTTAAATACCTTAAATAGAATAAAGTGAGTCAGCCCATTGGGTCCAGTACTGCCTACGCTAGTGTTTTTCAACCTTTGATCCCTAGTTGGGGTTGAACTACAATTCCCATAATCCCATAAAACAATTTAGCCACTGCTCAGGGATGATGGCAGCTGCAGCCCAACAACTCCAGGACTACAATACTGAAGAGCACTTGTCTACATTGATTGGCACTAGCTCTCCATGGTTTCCAGCAGGTTTTTTCCAGCCCTATCCAAAAACGCCAAGGGTTGAAACTGGGACCATTGGAAACCAAGCACCTTCTCTACTGCTGAGAAATACCAAATTCTGCCAAATACAAAAAGGACTGCACAAGACTAATTGCCACACAACATACAACCAAGGGCAATGGTGCCAGATTTCTAACAGGCCATGCCATTAACACAGTGTTTTCCATTTTCTATTGTCACAATTCCTTATTAAATTGCTAAAGGAAGAAAGAGGGGTTGGTGGAACCATAGCAAACAGTTTAACCTAGACACAGGATGTGTAACAGGAGTGTCAAAAACAGCAGAATTTCTGAAGCACTCCTGACAGCATTTCTAAGCACCAAGCATGCTGCTCTTAATCTATAAGTGATTGCGCTCTTTCGAAAGGTCAGTAGGCTGCAGCATCTATCATGGCAGCTACCACACGCCATGCCGCATCCTTCACAAATCCTGTACAATGAATTATGAGTAGTATTATTCCCCATCTGGCTTTGGTTGAGCGAAAAGACAAAGAAATTTCTTTTGTTTTCTTTTTACGTATCCTAAAAGGAACACATGCTTCAATCAAACAAAAAGTATGACGGGCATGTTGACCACTTCCCAGAAAACGCCATGCACTTCCTTGTACCAAACTTATTTCCTGCATTAATTTCTGACATGGAGGACTTCGAAGGGCACAGCCATAGGGCGGTATAGAAATAGGGTATAAGGTGGTATAGAAATAACAGCAGCAACAACAACAATCCTTTGCCTTAGGAAAAAGACTGGATTTGCCCAAACAGCCAAACTTCCAGTGCGTAGAAAAGCAGAGTGCTTCAACTTGGACTGGTCCTCACCCTCCCAATATAGTTCAGATCAAAATGCTACATTTACCATGTGGTTAGGCACTGGTATGGGATGTGAAGTGACTCCTGCCATACACCAAAAGAGGGTTGGATAGCTCAGTCTTGCAGAGACGTTCTGGCTACAGCAAAAACTGCCCCAAGCCATGTCACATGTGAACATTAAGCTTGACATGCAAGTAAGTTATCATTCCAAACCATTACAATATTCTTGAGGTAGAAATGAGTGGCTCCGTATGCCCCCCCCCCCATGTGATATACAATGCAAACTAGCCAATACATTACATGTGAACTCCAAAGATCACAAGATGTGAGAAACTTTCAGACTGGCCACAGCAAATGGGATGTGCATACCTCTCTTTTGTGCTACAACCACTGTGTTGTTGCTGTTGTTGTTGTTGCTGCTGCTGTTGTTGTTGTTGTTGTTGTCACATGCCCTTCATCAGCAGGTCCCAAGGCACGTGACAACAATTTAAAATTCAGCATTAAAAACAGAACAAATTACAGTCACAGCCCAATACTGGTTGTGTCTTACAGCATCTAACTAAATAACATATATGTAAAGCTGCTGCAGTAGGTACGTTCTTCAATATTTTCTAAGGTTACATGTACACTAGAAATTTAAACCAGTTTTATGCCTGTGTAACTGTTGTGGGCCCATCTAACGGAATGCTAAAAATTAAAAGTTACACGAAGGGCTAAAGATTCCCAACAAACAAGTCTTAGTATCCCACAAAGCTACACATTCCAAGGATTCTCTGGAAGAAAGCCATGACTGTTAACCACAGCCTTCAATCAGTTTAAGTTGTTTAAGATTAATTTCAGTGGCATGTGGAATTAAATTTTAAAAAGTCAATAAAGTTACTCATTTCATCATTTAAGACATTTCTATGTAGTCTTTTAAGCACCACAAGTGGCTTACCAAACTAGGTCAGGAAGTAAGAAGCAAGTAATCTGCTCCCTTATCTACTCTCATTACTAGGTAGCTCTGGGGCAGCACTTAGAAAAGCAACAAATGCCAAGCCTCTATTGTTTTACAACAGCAACAGACTTGCCTATGGGAACTCCTGAAACATCACTGACTTCCCATTGGCTATCAGGCCAGGTTCAGGGTTTTGAGCAACTCGGGCCCAGTATACTTTATGGCAGGGGTCAGCAAACTTTTTCAGCAGGGGGCCGGTCCACTGTCCCTCAGACCTTGTTAGGGGCCGGACTATTATGGGGGGGGGGAGAGAGAGAATGAACGAATTCCTATGCCCCACAATTAACCCAGAGAAGCATTTTAAATAAAAGCACACATTCTACTCATGTAAAAACACCAGGCAGGTCCCACAAATAACCCAGACCGTCCACGGGCCAGATTTAGAAGGCAATTGGGCCACATCCGGCCCCCGGGCCTTAGTTTGCCTACCCATGCCTTACGGTCTACCTGAGCCATTATATCTCAGATCAATCACAGAGATTATCTGGAAGAGTGCTGTTAGCTGTCACCCATGTTATAGGGGTGTGACTGGCCTCAACTAGAAAGTCAGACATTTAGCGTCACCAGTCCTATGCTACAGAACATTCTCACTGCAGAGATTTGGCAGACAGCCTTTCTGTTGTCTCTCTTGAGGATCTTTTTATGCCAACAGGCCTATACAGCTGTTTCTGTCTGTTTTTGATTAGCCAGGCACATCAAAGATTAAAAGCATTGCTTTTAATGGCATTTTGTATTTCGTTGTAGTACATAATCCTGATATTTTATGAAGTCATACCTTGGATCCTGAACGCCTTGGTACTCAGATGTTTTGCCTCCCGAATGCCACAAACCCGGAAATGAGTGTTCTGGTTTGCGAACTATTTTTGGAAGCCGAACGTCCAACGGGGCTTCCGATTGGTTGCAGGAGCTTCCTGCAGCCAATCAGAAGCCGTGCTTTGGTTTCTGAACATTTTGGAAGTGGAACGGACTTCTGGAACGGATTCTGTTTGACTTCCAAGGTACGACTGTGCAGAAATACTTTAATAAATATATAAAAATAATAACACATATAATACAATTGATCTGCTGGCTAAAGCTGAACAGGTGCTGTGGAAGAGCAAAACATTCAAGCACAAATACAGTTGCTAAGATGCAGTGTTGTCCTGTAGACGAAGACCTCAACCACCAGTGTAGAAGTATTTCACCAGCTTCGAAAGTTACCATATTTTTCGCCCTATAGGACGCACCTTTTCCCCTCCAAAAATGAAGGGGAAATGTGTGTGTGTCCTATGGGGCGAATGCAGGCTTTCGCTGAAGCCTGGAGAGCGAGAGGGGTCGGTGCGCACTGACCCCTCTCACTCTCCAGGCTTCGGGGTGCAGGCAGCTCTCCACAAGCCGTGGCAGAGCTGTGCGACTTCGCGCAGCCCTCCCACAGCTTGTGGAGAGCTGCCTGCACCCCGAAGCCTGGGGGCACGCTGAGTTCAGCGTCCCCCAGGCTTTGGGCTTCGCTCAGCTCTCCGCAAGCCGTGGGACCTCTCCCACGGCTTGTGGAGAGCTGCCTGTTCTGGGGGCTGGGGTCGGGGGAAGCTCGGGCTTCCCCCGCCCCAGCCCCGCACCTGGGGGGGAAATATTTTTTTCCCTTTATTTCCCCCCAAAAAAACTAGGTGCACCCTATGGGCCAAAAAATATTGTAGCTCTCTTGAAATGCTATGTGTTTTATATGGGGGAAAGTCCCTGCAACATATACATGAGAACTGAGGTGATATAGTCCCCAAGGGAGGACTTCATCATCTCTACTAACCAAGTCTGACCCCCCCCCCAAAAAAAAAAGAATGCCAGGAAAAAACCAGACACTTTACATGGCACAACACAAAGTTATCCTCTCCAATATTGGGTAAAGGTTTGAAATGCAAGGTTAATCAGCTAATCTCACTGAAGTCACACATCGCTGCAACACTGATTATCACTGAATGGCTAAACTATTCTGGTTCTGTTTTAGGGATGGCTGATTAGAAGTCGGGAGTAGGTGTTAAATATTTGGATATTAAATATTTGGAAAATAATGAATTAAGGCAGTTCTACAGGTTCTTAAATTTAAGAGGCTAGGCTTGGCAGCCTACCTACCTTGTAGTTATCCATTAGAACAGCCAGCCATGGTTTTATTGTCTGCATCACATCTTCAAGCAAATGTTTCTCAACCATGGAGCCATTATGAAATGTCAGGTTGCCAACATGGATAGACTTCCTTATTTCTGGCAATGTTAACAGCTGTCCAAAGTATTCCTGATCCGCAGGTTCCTATTAAACAAAAGATAAAAGATAAAAATGGCTTCAAAAAAATCAACACAATAAAATTATACTCCCTAGTTATCCATGTACAAGAATATCCTACCTAGCACTGAAGCATGCAAAACACCGCATAAGTGAGGATTGTATTAAACATGAAACTGCAGGGGTCAGTTAAGTATGGAATTATGAAGCAATTTAAAGTGTTCAAGTCTATTAGTTTCATAAGGGGAAAATCCCAGCAGGTCATGAAAACTGGTGGGATTTGGTAATTGATCAGACGAGAGAGGGGGGGAAAAGGTTTGCTGTTGGTGAAAATGTACAGCCACATTAATTTGTCACTGTGCCAGACTGAGTTTACTTGCATTAAACAATGTCCCATGCAGGCAACACAATATCAAGTTTTAACTTAGGGAAACTGCTTCATCTTGCACTATTTCCCATAAGAACTTAGGGGGGTGAAGCTTGCAGAGAAAAGGTCAAACTAGGCTTAACATTTGGCTTCCAAGAGTGCTTCTCGAAAGTTTACAGGCAGGGCATGAAGGCAACAGCACTCTCTCAGCACCTCTAAATACTGAAATTCCATTTAGCCACCAAGCCAATAGCCATCGATAGACCTAATCTTCATGGGGTGGTAGGGGGAAACCCTTCCTTTTTCTCTCCAGCTGTTGGATTTTTCGCAAGTGGAGAGACAGGCACATCCTAGGTGAATCGTCTGCAGTATTTGCACAATGCTAAAGACCTCCTCATGTTATCTTGGCACCAGGTGCAAAACATCCCACTCGTCCCTTGACCTTAAGTATGTGCTGAGATTTCAGCAACGACAGGGGGGGGGAAGGGAGGAGGAATCGTTTCCCCAAGTTCCAGTCCTGTTACCACCATTTCCAATCGCTCTTGATAGAGCAGTAAAGGGACCCCTGACCATTACGTCCAGTCATGGCCGACTCTGTGGTTGCTGCGCTCATCTCGCTTTATTGGCTGAGGGAACCGGTGTACAGCTTCTGGGTCATGTGGCCAGCATGACAAAGCCGCTTCTGGCGAACCAGAGCAGCGCACGGAAATGCTATTTACCTTCCCGCTGGAGCGGTACCTATTTATCTACTTGCACTTTGACGTGCTTTCAAACTGCTAGGTTGGAAGGAGCAGGGACCGAGCAATGGGAGCTCACCCCGTCACGGGGATTTGAACCACTGACCTTCTGATCGGCAAGTCCTAGGCTCTGTGGTTTAACCCACAGCACCACCCGCATCCCTCTGATAAAGCAGTAGCCCAAGTAAATACCATAGCTTTGAAAGCACATCACCAGAATGCCTAGTCTAAGGGTGGCTTACCTGGCACTTCATGAAGTTGTAGTAGTTGCTACACCCTGTGGCATTCTGAAAGAAGGAAGCAGTTCCAATTTCATCGCCATTCAACAGAACATCAAACACCTGGAGGAAGAGAGACATGAAAAGAAACACAGTTCAAAATATGGTTTCTGCTGGGTTGAAAATTCTAAGGAACCGCAATGCTCGGCATAATTCAGTTTGCCACGAGTAGCAAGGAGATGCTTCGTAGAGTGTACCTGAGCAATGAATTATTAAGGCCATTTAACACGGATCCTAAAGGATCTACACTGCCTCCCAGTACATTTCCGAGCACAATTCAGAGTGTTGGTGTTGATCTTCAAAGCCCTGAATGTCCATGCATACCTGAAGGAGTATCTCCAATCTCATTGTCCTGCCTGGACACTGAGGTCCAGCTCTGAGGGCTTTCTGGTGGTTCCCTTACTGCAAGATGTGAAGCTACAGGGAACCAGACAGAGGGCCTTCTCAGCAGTGACACCCAGAGGGGAGGGAGAAATCGCTCACCTGTAACAACCGCCGCCGCTCCGCTCCCTCCCGGGCTCTGCTGCTGCGGGAGGACTAGGGTGCTGTCACACGATGAGACGGAGCTGGGCAGTGCTACACAGAGAGCCCAGAGGCATGGGAGGAGAAGCACGGCAAGGAAACAGTCAGCGTGAGAGGGAGGGAGGCTGCCTGGCCTGTTGCCGCCACTCTGCTCCCTCCTGGGCTCCGCTGCTGCGGGAGGACGAGGGCGGTGCCGCGGGATGGGACAGACCTGGGCAGGGCTAGGCAGGGCGCCTGATGGCACAGGAGGAGAAGCACAGCAAGGAAAGGAATGGGACGGGGAAAGGAAAAGCTCTGCCCGTAGTGCTGGGTGGAGGCAAAGGAGCCACCGTGCGGTGCCCACAACACTGGGTCCTCCACACCCTTACCTGGGCTTCCACACCTTCCTTGCACCCATCCACGGTGAACGGATCTCCCCTCTAAAAGTTCCTGGGGAGGGGGATGTCCAACTACAACCTCCAGTGCCATCTTTGGCATTTGGCGCCCCCCCCCCCAGAATTTGGCGCCGGGGTGCCCTGCACCCCTTGAACCCCCGAGTAAAGGCGTCGCTGGTGACACCTGCCCTGTGAAATGCCTCCCCATCAGATGTCAAACAGAGCAACAACTATTTGACTTTTAGAAGACATCTGAAGGCTTTCAGGGAAGCTTTCAATGGCTGGATGTTTTATTGCGTTTAAAATATCTATCTTGTTGAGAGCCACCCAGAGTGGCTGGGGCAACCCAGTCAGATGGGCAGCATGTAAATAATAGAATTATTATTACTATTATTAGGAAGGATTTGTCTCCTGTTCTTGGGGCCAACTGATTACCATATTCAAAATTTGGAAGGCACTGTTTTTGGACCCACTTCAACTTCCCGATCCCACTGCCAGCCCCCAGGAAGATTCAATCTAGAATGCTGCTTCAATCTATTATTTGCCTGTGTTGGGCACACTCTATTCACTGCTCTATCATAGCTAAGAGTTTAGAGGTTTCCTTATAATCAAGCAGTGTGTGTGTGTGTGTGTGTGTGTGTGTGTGCGCGTGTGTGTGAAAAAAATAAATAAATGAAACAAGCTAATGTGTAGCATGGATATAAACTGGAATATTGAGAATATAAGTCAGCATGGTGGATCTTCCCATGGGGAGGAAATACAAGCCACACAATTATATGCATTTTAAAGGTTATTTCTAAAATTAGACAAATTATTCTGTAAAATGCACTGTATTGCAGTAAGTAACTCATTAGCGGCTTACTGCTGCACACATCCGAAGTCTGCTTCGTGGCATCACTTGCACGGGAAACACAAAACGCCGCAAATTCAGATCAAAACGCAAGCCCACAGTGTGTGCTGCTGTTTTCGCCTTCCACTCTTTTGGTGGGGGTTAAAAATTGGAGCCATTATTCATGGATATAGAAAGGTTTCAGGCGTGTGTTCAAGCATATGCAACGAGTTCCACGACTGCATCTTTCCTGATTTCCTGGGGATAAGCTAAACCTTTAGGGCATACAAGCACAGACTTAGAAAAACTAAAGCAATTCATGAAAGAGATGCCTATGTAAACATATGCCACAGCACTCAATTCTGAAAAGAGGCCAAGGTAAATTTTATAGAAACATTGGACGGTGATTTCTCTCTCCATTAGTTCTCCCTCTCTTTGCCCTTCTGCTGCAATATAAATGGACACCTTTTTTCCAGCGCGGCGCTCGTGACCTCCATTCTGCTTCCTTCTGACCCCCTTACTCTCTTCAGATGGTTTTAATTGCTGGAGGCCAGCATGTGGGCCTCTAATACGTACTTCAAAGGCTTCTCTCCATTTCTTCTGCTGGATGTAGATTACTGCCAGATCAGTCTGCTGCCGGAAAAACGCCTTCTGCTTCTCATCCAACAAGCCAATTTGATATAACAATTCTGCATAGCCACCAAACATCTGCAAAGGGAATCAAGAAACTCAGCGATATTAGTCTAGATTATTCTAATCTTCTAGAATGCCCGTTTTTTTAAAAAAAAAGGCAGTGCATTAGCAGATTTATTTATTTTTTTAAAGCATGCTTCCAAATTTTAAATAGTTTGCCAAGGCTGCAATAAAACTTTGGTGGCATTTATAAGCAGTCTAGTTCCCTGCAGGATCGCAGCTAATTTGCTCTTGAGAAACATGTGGTAAACTAATTAAAGTTTTACTGAAATTAGAAAGTTACATGGAACAATACTCGTTTTTCCCTTTCTTCCGTTATCCTTTCCCCGCAATTTGAGAATCACAATCCACTTCTGGTTTAAAAAATAATATATATATTTTTTAAATTAAACACAATATGGAGAAATCTTACCAATTCAGGGTCACAGAGACCATCTCCAATGGCAACACCCTTAAAGTTGATCTTTATCTTTGCTGTAGGATTATGGGTGTGGATATAATAGCCGATGGCAGGCACATACTTCCCTCCATAGGACTAGTGATATTGAAGAATACAGTCAAACAAAAAGGTAGTGTGAATAGCTTTCTTGCATTTTTAAAAATTCTGTTTATTGATATAAACACATAGAAAATACATCGAAAGTGATAGGTGTAGTCAATACAAATTGCACGCTGAAATAGAAAAAATAAAATGAAAATACAATGGGAAGAAAACCTGAAAGCTGAGAATACAATAATGCATTCAACTATCATATATTTTTAAAAGGGTGTGTGTGTGTGAGTCAATTCAGTTCTCCATTAAGCGTCTCCACACTTTCATCTGGGGTTTAGTGGGCTGTTCAGCTGAGTTTACGTTAGGATAAGATCTTATACCATGTGAAATAAAAAGATCTATTTTTAATGAACTGTTAAGGACTCTCCATACATGTGTCGGATGTTCTGACAGTGCAATGTCCCATACTTTTGATAGGCACTCTGATTGGGAAGGAGATGATTGGGACTTCCAATGGGAGGCCACTAACAATCTGGCTGCAGCAAAAAGCATAAACACAAGAGGTTTGTGCATGCAGGCAAGTTGGTATCGTGCTCCAAAGATAAATGCTTTTATGCAGTATGATTGCATCTAAAATATTTGATTTGCACCTACTAGTTTTCTTTATTAAGGCTGTAAGTAATCAACAGAATTTGTGCTCTTAAGCTCATAGAAGGAGCTCATAGAGGACGGGGTATTTATTCTGATTCATCTTCTCCCCTGCCAACCCCCTTCTACATGTTATGGAGAATCCCCCGAGTTGATTTTTGGGTTCTGGATGGTGCAAAAGAGACAGCAAATGGGCAAAATTTACCACCCCTCTCCTGTTAGCAAAGGATCAAAAGACATCCTGTGTGTACCAACTGGATTCCTGCCTAAAAGATTTTTTCTTTTTTATATCCTTCAACCTTTTAACTGAGTACACTAATTAAATTTGTAATCAAAGTCTTTTATTTCCTAGTACAGTCATACTTGGTTTTCGAACAGCTTAGTTCTCGAATGTTTTGGCTCCCAAATGCTGCAAACCCGGAAGTGACTGTTCCGGTTTGCAAACTACTTTTGGAAGCAGAACGTCCGACAGGGCTTCTGATTGGCTGCAGGAGCTTCCTGCAGCCAATCAGAAGCTGGGCTTTGGTTTCTGAACGTTTTGGACGTCAAACGGACTTCTGGAATGGAATCTGTTCAACTTCCAAGGTACGACTGTACATGTATCCAACCGACTCAATAATGCTTGCAACGCTGGAATAACCCATGAACTTACAAAACCAATGAATCAATGAGTTGCAATATTGTGCTGGCCAATCCTAAGTACGAAGATAGATAGATAGATAGATAGATAGATAGATAGATAAATAATACTTTATTCGGCTATAAGCCCACAAGGTAAAACCAATCAATGTGCCATTAGGGTGGATAGAGCACTCTTCCAGGCTGTCTATGCAGCCTGCTTTCCTGGGTTGCTTCTGAACTATGACTTTCAATCATACTTGAACATGTGGCTAGTGCTTGGAATAGAAAGATTTAGCAGGTAAGGTAAAGGGTAAAGGGACCCCTGACCACTAGGTCCAGTCATGGCTGACTCTGGGGTTGCAACACTCATCTCGCTTTATTGGCCAAGGAAGCCGACTCACAGCTTCCGGGTCATGTCGCCAGCATGACTAAGCCGCTTCTGGAGAACCAGAGCAGTGCATGGAAATGCCGTTTACCTTCCCGCCAGAGCAGTACCTATTTATCTACTTGCACTCTGACATGCTTTTGAATGCTAGGTTGGCAGGAGCTGGGACTGAGCAACGGGAGCTCACCCCATCGCGGGGATTCGAACCGCCGACCTTCTGATCGGCAAGTCCTAGGCTGTGTGGTTTAACCCACAGCGCCACCCATGTCCCAATAACCAGAAGTTATTACAAGCCATCTGAAGAGTAATCATGGAAAGTGTTGGGAGAGAGGCGCAGCCAAAGTTCTTGATCAATGAGGGGAGAGGGATAAGAACAGAAACCTTCAACCAACTCAGCGAAAATGAAGACATGGGGACAAGGGGCAACAGATGGGGAAGGGCTTAATCCATGGATCTATTAGCGCTTCTGTATATTGGTAACCCAGTCCAAACTGCAGATATCAGGTGCATTGCAGAAGATATGGTAAGATAAGCATATACAAAGGAGCATATACTAATACTCTCAACCTCTTTAGGCATTCAGGCCTTTTGTCTCAATTTCTGCCAATGAAGAGCTGACCTTTACCCTTCACAAGGCTGCACAGCAACTGTTTGTTTCAAGCCTCTTCCATTGTTCCTTTCTTAGGAGGCTTTTTATGATGTGAAACCAAGAAGGTGATCCCTGGTCTCCACAGGCAAAAGGCACAATGAAATCTGACTCTCTTTTCTCCCACCCCACCCTGCAGATTTCTTTCCTAGACAAGTATCTCTGTTAGCAAAAAATTAAAGAAGCTTTCTTTGCCAGAAAAATCAAGATGGGATCTACATCTTCAGAGACAAAGGAGACTCGTAGAACAAAGCTGTAATGAAAGCAGTATCTCCTGACTAGAATGTCACACGTGTTAGCAGTTAGTATCAAAGAAAGAGCGGCTCTGCTTAAGTTGTTAGAGGCAGTGAGCAACAGATAGCTTTTAGTTGCAATACCAAAGAGGTTCCCTTCTCTCTCTTGGGGGGAGGATAGGTTTTGAAATCAATTTCAGTACCAAAGCAAGGATCAATGGGAAAAGCTCCTCTAGAAATACCTAAGCTCTTAATTTTTAAAAGAAACACTGCCAGACTAAATGCTGAGGCTGAGAAAGGGAATCGCTAGGTAACAACACATTTTTTAATCTGGAAGGGGCTGTTCTGGTCCTTTCTGCTCCCCCTGCTGGCTGTTTTATAGATATTATTTTTCATTATTTTACTAATTATAAAACATACTGTGGTTCAAAGTATGTTGATAGATGTGCCTGTATCTAGAAAATGTAATTTAAAATTAAATCCAACTGGGCAGAGGGGGAACAGGTCCACCTCTGCTTTAGGATAATCCACAAAAAGTTCCTTAATTTCTCTTCGACGATCTTCATGTTCACAAGTTACACAGTTCAAGAATTAAAAGTTATCTGAACTTACTTCTCCTGTTGCGTAGAAGTCATTTTTCTGATAATCAGGAAAGAGCTGGAAAAACTGGATGAGGGCACTGAAATGACAGATGAAGTACAGGTAAAAATATCTGCACTAAGAAGGGTTGTAGTCAAATGTCATAGTAGTGATGAAAATGAAAGCTTGCTAACTTATTCGGCAGCTGCTCCTCAACAGAAGCAGGCTGACATTCACTCGTGAAAATATGGTCACAGGCAAGTGTGACATTATCCTTCAGCCACAAAATACATTTTGTCTCAAAAATTGAAGTACTGTGAAGCGTCACAGCATTAATCTCATCCCAACATACACAATCTATTACACAGTAATATTAATTAAAAAATATGCAGAAGTCTCAGCACACTTCTTAAAATTCTCCTTGCAGATACAGTCCTTAAACAGAGACATTTTCTGCTGCAATATGTACAAGTTCTTGGGGAGGAGACAAGCAGGAAGGCACGTGACATCATTTCTGCTTGGGCCGTGAAACTCCAATTTTCCACCTTGAAGGAAGCCAGTCTGCATTTCTACCAAGCATCATTCTTATTCAGAGTGAACTCACCTTTCCCACACAACCATCTAGACTGTGAGGAGAGGGATGCATAAAAAACAAAAACAGGGAATCTATAAAGAGGTAGATGAAATCAGACAGATGTATTGATTGATGTCTCTCAAGAATGAGAGGAAACTGCACGTATATTACTTAACAAAACCACTGTTTGGAAAGGGATGTTGAAAAGCCATCTACTGTGCTACTCTCTGCATCTGAAAACATGCACGCACCATTCTGTTAAGTCCGGATGCCAAGGGCAATACCCAACTAAATCGTGGGTGGGCAAACTAAGGCCCGGGGGCCGGATCTGGCCCAATCACCATCTAGATCCGGCCCACAGACGGTCTGGGAATCAACATGTTTTTACATGAGTAGAATGTGTCCTTTTATTTAAATTGCATCTCTGGGTTATTTGTGGGACCTGCCTGGTGTTTTTACATGAGTAGAATGTGTGCTTTTATTTAAAATGCATCTCTGGGTTATTTGTGGGGCATAGGAATTAGTTCATTCCCCCCCCCAAAAAAAAATAGTCCGGCCCCCCACAAGGTCTGAGGGACAGTGGACTGGTCCCCTGCTGAAAAAGTTTGCTGGCCTCTGAACTAAATCATACTCAGAGAAGACCCACTGAAATCAATGGACTGATGTTACGGTAATTAAGTCCATCAATTTCCAAGGCCTACTCTGAGAATGAGTAACATTGGGTCAGCCCCATGTTGGGCAAAAGATTCCTGGACTTGATGACTCATGTGATCCCTTCTAACCCTACAATTCTACGAATCTATGATCTCACCCAATTCTTACATAATCATTTCCTTAAAATGAGAAGGGGATAAAGAACATTTTACTATATAAATATTTCAAAAGCTCTCCAGAAGGTGTCAGCAGGCGCTGACTTTTCTGGTGCATTTCAAAAGCTTAGCAGAAGAAAATGCAACTTGTATCGACTGATTTACCTATACAAATCTCTTCCTACATCATCTTCATTCACTGCATAACCTGCGTCATCATCTGTGAAACTGAAGCCAGTTCCAACCTGATAGCAAAAGAGAATATAAAATATATGTGGAACAATTATCTTCCAGTTCTTCGCTGCTGTTTTTGACATCAAGCAAAATGATATTCTGTTAGGTATATGGTTTCTCCTACAGTTGCAAATGGAGTTAAAAAACCTGGTTTTGCAATTAGTCCATTAGAAGATCTGGATTCCTCCAGACATGCAGCTTGTGAACCTTTCTTTAATAAGATTCATTTTTGTTCTTCTAGCATAGTTAGGATTATTCTAGCACAGTATTCAAGATGTGAGAAAATTCAGCGACATGCCACATTTCAAATCAAGGCACACAGAAAGAGTTCCAAAATTTTCCTGTCAATAAGGAAAGGGGACATATATTTCAACCTTTGTTTAAAATAAGCTTTCTACCACGTTCTCAGGCAGCAACCTTCAATTGTAAGTAAATATATTCCAGAGTCACCACAAAGAGGCAAAGAGAGAATTCAGAGTGCTGCTGCTGAATTAAAATTGGAGCAGGATCTAATAATAATAAAATAATAATAATAATAATAATAATAATAATAATAATAATAATAATGAAAGGGTGGAACTATACATCCCAATCAGCCATGTTTTCCACTCAAACCTTCACTCCTATAACTTTCCCCCTTAACTGGGAGGGATTTTGAACAGGAAAACGGTCAGTGCGGGAAAGGGTTAGCCTGTCTCATCCCTTCTGTCTGCCCAAATTCAGCTTCAGCCTGATTAAAACCTAAGGAGCCAGAGGAAGTATATTGTGGGTCATGACTAGTTTGGACCTGAGCCCACCACATAGTTAGTAGAGAGCCAGCACAGACCTAGTTCCAGATCTGAAGGGACCCCTCCTTCATTGGTAGAGCTCCACATTGCAGGGCACTGGAAATAATAATAAAAATGTCTGCTGAGAGGCAGCCCCAGGCACCTAGCATGGTGGGTCCATAGGGTCCACATCAGTGGTTAGTCCTGGCAGCTGCCCAAAGATTTTGTCTAGCCATGTTTCCCCTACACGAGATCCTTCTTAAATGCCATACCACGTCAAGGAAAAAAGGGCTGTTGACAAAGTGACTATCCTTACATGTAACAGATGCAAGAACATAAGGGTTAAGGCAATTGTTGCTGTCAAGCAAACTTTTTTTCAACAGACACATTTAGATATGCAACATGAAGCTTATCCGTTATTCACTTACCGGATTGTCAATGTAGAGCATGGAAAACTTGGAGGTCCAAGGAAATTTTCGTTCAGACACTATCAACACGGAAGAAAATGAGAGTCGAGTGTCTACAGCTTGAATCACTAGCATCAGTCCAAAAAGGAAGCAGGACGAAGAGTGCGATCCTAACTGTATCTACTCATCAGTCATGTCCTACTGAACTTAGTAGGGCTTGCTCCCATGTAGATTGTAGGCTAACATGCCAAAGTCACCTAGTATGTCAATAATCAAGGTCTGCTTGAACTGTAGGGTCCACTATTCAACATTTTGAGACCACAGAAGAAAACTATGCAGCCTTTCACAACCTTATACAGTGGTACCTTGGGTTACATACGCTTCAGGTTACATACACTGCAGGTTACAGACACCGCTAACCCAGAAATAGTACCTCGGGTTAAGAACTTTGCTTCAGGATGAGAACAGAAATCGTGCTCCGGTGGCGCGGCAGCAGGAGGAGGCCCCATTAGCTAAAGTGGTGCTTCAAGTTAAGAACAGTTTCAGGTTAAGAATGGACCTCCGGAACGAATTCAGTACTTAACCCGAGGTACCACTGTATAGCATTAAGTTGTCAACTGAAATATCATTATATTCTATTACTTTTTTCATCCCATTAAGGTATATGGCTGCTATTATTAAGTTATATATTAAAAATGGATTTATCCGGCCAGACTTTGTTACTGATATTATCTCAGTGCACATTACTGTAGTGAATTCATCTTTTGCTCATTTTATATCACAAGACGCAGCAATGTTGAACAACGTAAGAAGGTTGCATTGTTAACATGCTGGATGGATTCAATATTTCAATGTTCACAGTAATGTTATTATTTGTTTTAGGCTATTAAACATAGCATTGGCTATTTTACAATATTTTCATATGGTTCTGCATTTCCTGCCAAGACAGAAAAACAAAAAACTAAACCCAAATACTTCAGATAGATGTTAGCACCTAGCGCAATTGTAAAAAGCATTGCATATCACTTGTGGTGAGAATTTGTAAGATATTTTTTTAACCGAGTATGATCAGGTTGGAGAATGGTGTGATGAAAACATTTCCAAAACCTAATGGCCATTTATTTTTGATGGATTAAAACATGTTTAGGCTGCTTTATAGTTTATTGGTGGATTATTTGACTTATTTTTCTGTATCCTATTTTATATAGCAAGCTATCCTTGAGAATGCTTTAGCCCTAAGTTGATGTAAAAATATTATAAATAAAATTATGGTATTATGCAGCCAAATGCCAGCTTCACACTCCACAGACTTAGGATTCTACTGTAACTGGATATCTCAGTCAGTACAGCATGAGGCTTTTAGGGTTGAGGGTTCGAGCCCCATGCCAGGCAAAAGATTCCTGCATTAGCCCCTTCCAACTCCATGATTCTGTGAATGGTAAGACTGGGAATCTCTATCAGTTTATTTATCCATTTTCCTCCCAGCACTTTTTGGAAAAAAGTGCACATTCTCCTATAACACGCATGTCACCTTAGCAGCAATATTTACTTGTTTATTAAAACATATTTCTATATTATTTTAAGTCTGTGAACCAATATTATAACAACCCGCAACCTGCCACTGATAATATAGGAAATATATTTCAAATGCATGTTTAGTTTGGGGGGAGGCGAAATACTTCTTTTTTTTTTTTAAAGGTACTTCTGTTTCATGCCATTATTGATCAAATATTATTCTTTCCCAAACTGCTACATCAAGACGTGCTAATTTGTTCAGCAGCATAAAGAGTACAGATGCAAATTCCATACCCATAAGGGAACAGGTTACATTACAGTTAAAACTGTAATGATAGTAACATCTCGCTGGAAGCCTTCAACATAGAAATAAACAACACTTGCATGTGAGATTCTTGTTGACAACATACGGTCCGTGTTCCACAAAAAGGCCAAACATGGATGTTCCTCCAGGTCCACCTTGGAGCCAAAGTAGGATAGGGGCTTTTTCGGGTTGTACCTGCAGACCAGAAGGACAGTAACAACTGGAGCTGTTCCCACATAAATTACAGAATGCATGAATTATTTCGGTAGACTATGAGAAATAACTGCCAACACTTTCTTTATGAGTACCATATTTTTCCGTGTATAAGACGCCCCATGTAAAAGAGGACCCCTATATTTTGAGCCCAAAATTAAGAAATTAATATTTTAAACACCAAACACAACAACTCTGATATCTGATTAAATATTCAAAACACCGATATATTTAGTACCATATATATAAACATCAAACAGAACAACTTTACCAATATATATATATATATATATATATATATATATATTTGCTTTCGTAGATTTTCACGGGTACAGGAATGCAGGTTTTGGTGTCCTCGGGTGTCTTCCCGTGTAAAAGTTGGGGTGTCTAGGCGACGTTTCGACGAGGTCTCACTCGTCATCTTCAGGCTGGTGCTTTCGGCTTCTTGTTACTGGAACAGAGCGGGATCTCAATGTTTGAGTTCCTATAAATACTGTAGAGGGGGTGTGGTGTCTAGCCTCCAATGTTCTGGGCAGAGAGGAAGTTCCCAGGCTAGTGTGCCTTTTCTTCTTTTGTTCCTTAATTACTTGAGAGATACCTTGAGTGATTTCTTGAGTGATATCCTGAGTACCACTTAGGTGGGTCATTAGGTGTGGATTAGTTGCTAAAGTCTTTGTGTCTTGACCTCTTGAACTTTGTGAAGAGTTTTCCTGAGAAGATGGCTGTATTGCACTTAGTTGTGCTTTGGCTTGGCTTCGTGTATAGGGGCGAGCTGTGGTTTTGTGGCTTGTGTCAGCCAGATCTGTGTAGGGATTGCAGGGGGGTGCAGCATCCGGAGGTGCCACCATGGATTGGCTACTGGATGGTGTCAGTAATTCATCTGTGGAGAGGGTCTGGGTTTGGGTCTGGTGTGGTTGATTGGTGTTGGCGTTCTGTGTGCCTCTGGATCTGGTGTCAGTTTTTGTGGGGAGGGCTAATTTCCAGATGTCTGGCAAGCGGGATGTGTCGTCACGCTTGTTCATGTTGTGAGGGTGTTTCTCTATCTCGATGGCTTCCATGATTATTCTCTTGTGGTGATGTTCCGTGTTAAAGAGCAATTTGGAATCTGCAAAATTAATTTCGTGTCCTGTTTCTTTCATGTGTTGGAAAAGAGAGGAAGTTTTTTCTTCTTTTTTGACGGCATTCTTGTGTTCTGCGATACGTGCATTTATTCGTCTGTTTGTTTGTCCAATGTACGTGGCTGGGCAGACTTTGCAGGGTATTTCATAGATCCCTTGGTTTTCCAACTGGATTTTATCCTTGGGGTTTCTGAGGATATTGGCTATTTTTTGGTTGGTGCAAAAGGCTGTTTTGACACCCGAGGACACCAAAACCTGCATATATATATATATATATATATATATATATATAGCCAGTAGTGAGGGGAGGCTGGGGGGGGGGAGAAGAATATAGATGGTGGCATGTATTTATTTATATATTTAATTGCAACATTCTGTGTATAAGACGACCCCCAATTTTAAACTTAAATTTGGGGGGAAAGATTGTCTTATACACAGAAAATTGCAGTAGCTAATTTTATAACTAACACAAGACCTTTCCACATGCTCTGAGTGTCCACGTCCTTGGTAAGCCACGTCTCTACAGTCCTAGTGTCTTGTATGCACAGTGAAAAGAAATTTTCAGACTTTAAACAGAGGGAGTAGAGGAAAGCAAATGGGATCAACATATGCACACAGGCCTCATTTTCACATAGAATTAAGCCAAACCATGGTGAAGCAAGAAAGAGCAAGCTTCTGTGTCTCCAGAAGGGAAAATGCTACCATTTCAGTCCTTCCTCGCTCCTCCTAACGCCATGCTACCCAGAGCTAAGCCATCGTTTGGCTCAGTGTTAGGTGTGAATCTGCACTCGTGGTCTGTTTCCCTCAGGGAAACGATGACTGGTAAGTCACGATCAAAGGTTGGCTATGGTTTGTTGGGACTAAGACAATATGAAGCCAATCCATGGCTTTGATCTGGGTAGCATGGCAGCAACAGGTCCAGGTAAGGGGCAAAATGGCCATGATTTTCCTTCTGGGTACCCGAAAGCTTGCCAATTCCCACTGTGTCATAGTGAGCAAGGCCACAATATAATTATATGGGGTTGGACTGCACAGAACAAAAGATGGAGGAAACCCCAACATGGGATGGCCCGCCCGCCATAAAAGAGAAAGAGCGAGATACAACTCCCCACTCACAGAAATTCAGCATGACAGGGTAAAGACCTAGAGCAATCTGTGTGAACATCTGTACATGTGTCATTTTGAAGACCAAGTAATGGAAGTTTAACCAGCTTGAAACTCTTCGGCTTCGTTCCCTTTTATCACAACACTCACTCTTTTCCGCAATATTATTTATTTATTAGAGCTGACAAATGAGATTGGCCAGCAAAATCGGTTGTGAAAAACCATTCAGGGTCTCTTCTAAATAAAACATTTACTGCTGCCAATTGTTTTTCCTCTCTGGCATAAGTTGTACAAGATGGACTATGCTATTTATGTAATGAGTCCAGGAGTACAACAGAAGAATTAAACACAGAAACAAATCTGTTGCTCATAGCATCTGGGATTAATACTATTGCATTTCTAACAGAATAGTATATCCTTAAACTGAAGCAGTGTTGATGTTCTTATGCAAAGCCTATTTTTCCTCTTCATCCAAGAGCCTTCAGAATTTGTATCCTGCTAAGAAACACTTTTTGAAATAATTCATGGTCAGTAAACCATAAATAAATTACATTCACACTTTAAATATATATATAACTAATGGGACTTATTGGCATAAGCTTCTCAACATTGTGTCAAGTTAAGCAAGTTGTTTTGAGATTTCACAGTTTTATACTGCAAGCTCAAATCTCTTCAGAAAAAGCCACTAGGATGTTGTTTTAGGTCTTTGCCTGTTAAACGTTCTGAAAACTCATCCGCTGTTCTTCCTAAAGTGGTCTCAAATCTCACTCATTTTAGAGACATCTGGGCCAAATTGCCAACTCCTTTAAACATGTCAGTTCCCCCATCTCCTAAACAGAAAGTACTAAGAAAAAGTTGGAACCTTCCACACTTGCAGTATTTTGGTTGTCCTTATAAAAGTTATTGACCTAATATAGATTTTGGAATTCTTCTTATTGCTCACTTGTTTCTCTGGCAACCACCTGTGCAAAAAATATGTTTCATTCAACTCATTCCTTTCTGGAACCACATTATGCCAGTGTGAATTAATGGCACAAGGAATCAAGCAATGCAAATCTTCATGAGCAACAGGTTCTAAATTCAGCTCTTCACTTTATTCAGAGAGCTCTCTCAAGTCTAACTGAGGACTCTTATATTATCTATTTCATTTAATTGCTTTTTGTTCATTAACAAATAATTAAATCAACTCTCCTACATATTCTAATGAAAAATGAAAAGCTAGGTCATTAGTACTGGGAGCAAAGAGAGAGTCCAGAATTTGAAAGCTGACTTAAAAAAAATTTAGTCAGATAACTGCTAGAAAAACCTGTGCAAAAGCGGGAAACATTTTGTTTCAAAAGGGAAAAGTCCAGGTTTGCTGATAATGGCAGTCAATTACAGAAACTTTTCAAAGCAAATGTGAATAGGATATTAGATCAGGGTTTGGTAGATTCCAGTTCCAATCTAGCATGGACTCACTGACCAATGTACTCTCCATCTCAATTTCATTTCACAGCATACATTTTGCCTATTGGTCCAAAATGTGCTCTGAACACTTTACTCCCACGTACGAAACATACAGCCACATAACTACAGTGGTATCTCGGGTTAAGTACTTAATTCGTTCCGGAGGTCCGTTCTTAACCTGAAACTGTTCTTAACCTGAAGCACCACTTTAGCTAATGGGGCCTCCTGCTGCCGCCGCGCCGCCAGAGCACGATTTCTGTTCTCATCCTGAAGCAAAGTTCTTCACCCGAGGTACTATCTTTGGGTTAGCGGAGTCTGTAACCTGAAGCGTATGTAACCTGAGGTACCACTGTAGTTATATCTCCCAATATCCCCACCCACAGGGCTGTTCTGATGGCTGCTTATAAACACCACATAAAGGTTAAAGGTAAAGGTACCCCTGACTATTAGGTCCAGTCGCAGACGACTCTGGGGTTGTGCACTCATCTCGCTCTATAAGCCAAGGGAGCCAGTGTTTGTCCGCAGACAGCTTCCAGGTCATGTGGCCAGCATGACTAAGCCACTTCTGGGAAACCAGAGCAGCGCATGGAAAACAATAATCTCTCATGTTTGATCACAAGATGATGCACATAACTCACATTTGTAATTGGCTATATGCTTTCGAACTGCTAAGTTGGCAGGAGCAGGGACCAAGCAATGGGAGCTCACCCCGTTGCGGGGATTCGAACCGCCAACCTTCTGATTGGCAAGCCCAAGAGGCTTTGTGGTTTAGACCACAGCACCACCCCCATCCCCATGTAGGCTGGTACTACATGCAAAACATTATTAACCTGTACTCATTTTGGGAAGCAGCAGAGCTAGCACAGATCTTGCACAATATATACGTTGTTGAAATGGCAGTTTCCTTTGAAAGCTTTAATATGGCAGCATATCAAAACAACAGACCCACCTGAGCAGGGAAGAACCAGAAGAAAAGATTACTGTTGTGAGTCTTGTTGATGGTCAGATAACCCGAATAGCTCTTCACATTGGGACCTGGAAGATGGCCTACCAGACTTAATTGCCTTCCTGTTATAAAGAATGACAAGTATAAAAAATATCAAACTGAAGGGCAGGTTATTTATTTTATGTCTTACATTTAGAATCATAGAATCATAGAGTTGGAAGAGACCACAAGGGCCATCGAGTCCAACCCCCTGCCAAACAGGAAACACCATCAGAGCACTCCTGACATATGGTTGTCAAGCCTCTGCTTAAAGCCCTCCAAAGAAGGAGACTCCACCACGCTCCTTGGCAGCAAATTCCACTGTCAAACAGCTCTTACTGTCAGGAAGTTCTTCCTAATGTTTAGGTGGAATCTTCTTTCTTGTAGTTTTGCTCCGTGTCCGCTTCTCTGGAGCAGCAGAAAACAACCTTTCTCCCTCCTCTATATCACCTTTATATTTGATTTATATATATCACCTTTCTTTTCCAAGGATCTCAAGATGGTGTACATGGTTCTCCTCTTCCCCATTTCATCCTCACAACCACTCTGTGAGGCAGGTTATTCTGGTGACTGGCCCAAGGTCACCCAGTGAACTTCATGGCTAAGTGAGGACGCGCTTTAAGAAGTGTCTGGAAGTTCAGATGCATGGGAGATACATGCTTTTTTATTTGTGACGTTGAGTAAAATAGTTTTTTAGAAGAACTCCTGTATTGGAATTAACTCCAATTTTTTCAAGACACATGCGGAAAGCGAAAATAATATGCAGTTTTGCGAAGTATAATAAGCATATGGAGAATTTGCTCCATATTTAACATCTTCTCTCAGTATCATGAACAATTACAAAGTGCTTGTATTGGTCGGCATTCTGGTCATATGTAAGGGAAAGAGAAAATGAGTGCAAGCCCAAAGAAAGAAAAATCATCATTTGTACCACTAGGGTATTTTTTCCAACGGCTCTCCTCTCTGCATGCTGCCTTCCTGATATGGATTATCTGGTCCCATGTCTGAGATTAAGAATAAATTAGCTGTGATTTTAAAATCAGAGTAGACAAATTCACAGAGGTTAAGGCTATCAATTAGGGACACAGGTGGCACTGTGGGTTAAACCACAGAGCCTAGGGCTTGCCGGTCAGAAGGTCGGCGGTTCAAATCCCCGCAACGGGGTGAGCTCCTGTTGTTCGGTCCCTGCTCCTGCCCACCTAGCAGTTCGAAAGCACGTCAAAGTACAAGTAGATAAATAGGTACCGCTCCGGTGGGAAGGTAAACGGCATTTCCGTGTGCTGCTCTGGTTTGCCAGAAGTGGCTTAGTCATGCTGGCCACATGACCTGGAAGCTGTATGCTGGCTCCCTCGGTCAGTAAAGCAAGATGAGCGCCACAACCCCAGAGTCGTCCATGACTGGACTTAACGGTCAGGGGTCCCTTTACCTTTTAAGGCTATCAATGCCATTCTAGAATGAATATCTAATTGTAGAATATCTAAAGAACTATTTTAGTTCCATGAAAACGCGAACAGGATTTGAAATATGAGCAACAGTAGAACAATATTAAGGATAAATATAATAATAATAATAATAATAATAATAATAATAATAATAATTACTATTATTTTAAAATTTATACCCTACTCATCTGGCTGGGTTTCCCAAGCCACTCTGGGCAGCTTCAGGGTACATATAAAAACATAATAAAACATCAAACATTAATAACTTCCCATACAGGGCTGTCTTCAAATGTCTTCTAAAAGTTCATATGGAAGATGTACACAACGGAACACCGTGACGGAAACCAGAGCGCACGTAAACACTGTTTACCTTCCCGCCACAGAGGTATCTATTAATCTACTTGCACTGGTATGCTTTCGAACTACTGTGGTACCGTGTTTGTTTAACTTAATCCGTTCCAGGAGTCCGTTCGACTCCCGGAACAGTTCGAAAACCAAGGCGTGGCTTCTGATTGGCTGCAGGAGCTTTCTGCACTCAATCGGAAGCCGGGGAAGCCATGTCAGGCATTCAGCTTCCAAAAAATGTTTGCAACCCAGAACATGCATTTCCGGGGTTGCGACATTTGGGAGCCAAAATGTCTGGGTACCAAGGCATTCAACAACCGAGGTACAACTGTACTAGGTTGGCAGCTGGGACAGAACAAAGCGGGGTGCTCACCCATCATGCGGATTCGAAATGCCGACCTTCCGATTGGCAAGCCCAAGAGGCTCGGTGGTTTAGACCACATCACCACCCGCTTCCCAACTCTTAACTAATGCATTCTACTGCTACTGTATGTGTAGAATTCTACACAGGAGATAATGAACAGGTGGAAATATTTATATATTTTAAAATAACAAGATTAACACTTTTACCTTCCGCAGTTTTGCCACTTTCAATGTAAGGCGTTAGAAAGAGCGGTTTTCCAGGGTCTCCTCCCGACGGCGCTCCGTACTTTATTCCCCGAAAAGCCCTTCGGAACACACTCCATCGCTCCTGGGTGAGGACTAGCTCCAAGCTCAAGCTCAGACTGAGCAAAGCCAGCAAGACCCGAGTTAACTTGCCCATCTTTTCATCCAGTTACCTTAGAATAAATCAGATTAAAGCACAATTTTAAACATCCACTGCTGCGGCTTCGTAAAGTCTGTCTAGATCTTCCCCTCCCCTCAATAGTAGCTCTGGGATGTTATGCAACATCTACCTCAAAGTTAACTGCTTTCCCGTCTCTGTTCCTTCTCACAGCTGAGAAAGCAGAAGAGGATACAAGCGCTGCATTTTAACAAACGCAACTAAGGGTTTGTTCACATGGGTGGCTTAAAATGCAACTAAGTCATTTTCCCCTGCTGTGTGTCAATCTGCATTTGCAGAGTGTTGTTCGCATGGGATAGCAGGTGGGGATACCCAATATGCATAATAATAATAATTTTGTTATTTACATGCCGCCCATCTGACTGGGTTGCCCCAGCCATTCTGGGCCGCTCCCAACAGAATATTAAAAGCACAATCAAACATCAAAAACTTCCCTGAAGGGCTGCCTTCAGGCGTCTTCTAAAAGTCAGATGGATTCCATCCCCCCGCAGCCCCTCCACAATTCCCATTCATGAAGCTCTCATCTGCGCATGCGCAACCGCTGTCTCAAATTTGCACGCCATTCTGTAGTACACAGCAAGTGCAGCTGAAGTTTTCTAATCGGATTGAAGCTGGTATTTGTTGAGTAACTACAGGATTGATAATGGGTCATACGTCATGTGAATGCGGCTTCAAAAACTAGAAGTGGGAGAGCACCAAGATGTGGAGTACCCGGTAATGTGAACATATTCAAAGACTGCAGTTATAACTCCCCTTTCTGGGAGTTCCCAGCAGGGCTTAATTCTGCGCAGACATGGTTAGGACTGCAAGACAGTGCATCCTGTTAAGAGTAGACAGAGACAGAATAGGAAAATATGTGGTCATCAACCAAGACTGCAATTTAAAGCCCCTCACTAGACAACTGATGTGTTTGTTTCCAGGTTTTGGATTGGCCCTGTCTACCAACGCATGGAGGGGAACAAGCAATGGGGGTGTAGAGAAGGTGGGGCCAAGGTAATAAATAACAACAACAACAACAACAATACTTATACCCCGCCCATTTGGCCAGGCCTCCCCAGTCACTCTGGGTGGCTCCCAACAGAATATTAAAAACACAATAAAACATCAAACATTAAAAACTTCCCTAAACAGGGCTGCCTTCAGATGTCTTCTAAAAGTCAGATAGTGTTTATTTCTTTGACATCTGGTGGGAGGGCATTCCACAGGGTGGGTGCCACTACCGAGAAGGCCCTCTGCCTGGTTCCCTGTATAACCTCACTTCTCGCGGTGAGGGAACCACCAGAAGGCCCTCAGAGCTGGACCTCAGTGTCTGGGCTGAACTATGGGGGTGGAGACGCTCCTTCAGGTATACAGGTACTTATCCCCACTCTATCACACAATTCTAATTGCATAGGGGGGAGATGAAAGACTGATGAGGGCTCAGGCAGTCACCAACAACTGAGGCAAGAAAGTACACAAGCAGATGGGTTGGGAAACGGCAGTATTTCATTTCCTTCTCCCCAAGCCCAACAATTACAGAGAGTACCTGGTTAATTCCAAACAGGATTTCAAAAGGAGAAATCTATACAAGTCATACCCGGAAAGGAAAGGGTTTTCAATCAGCAGCTGCAGAAGCAGAATTACTTTTTCATAGACGTCCTGCGTAAGCCCAGCTGTAAGCAGCTGGAGAGACCAAAGTTAAATCAATGGCACTTCCAAGTGTACACAGAGTTCGTGCAGCAAAGAAGTGCTTTCTGCTGCAAAAGCAGGCTGAACTTTTCTTTAACCTAGTTCTAAATTGATTTTCAAGCATTACAGATCTATACAATGCAGACTGGCTGTTAGTCAAACATTTCAACTCAGAGCAGGATGACCTCTGAAGCCTCTACTCTCTCCCACGTCCTAATGCCAGCCTTAGAGAGAACAATCGCTGAAGGAAGTCGGGCGTGCTTTGTTGTTTCCCTATAACAAGACAGAGCTTGTTGGTGCTTTTATGCAAAGGAGAAAATGCCTAACTAGAAGGTAGCAACAGTAAGAACTACCCAAGGGCTGTTTCTCACATTACAGGCAATATGAGTATTGCACTGGAGCCACATCTCTAGGGTTACTGTCCCGACATAATGCTACTGGCCCAATTAGAATTTCACCCTTCTGACCAGCTACCAGAATTGGAGGATGCAAAGCTAGAAAAAAATCTAGGTGAGCCATTCTAGCTGCTAGCACACCAGAACCTGCCTTATACAGGTTCGTACCTCAGAAGTCGAACGGAAACTGTTCCGGAAGTCCGTTCGACTTCCAAAATGTTTGGAAACCAAGGCGTGGCTTCCGATTGGCTGCAGGAAGCTCCTGCAGCCAATCGGAAGCTGCGCTGGAAGTTCGGGTTCCAAAGAATGCTCGCAAACTGGAACACGCACTGTTGAGTTTGTGGTGTTTGGGATCCAAAGCGTTCAACATGCAAGGCGTTTGGGATCCAAGCCACGACTCTAATGAGTTAAGACTCTCTAGTCCAGTATTGTCTTCACAGATTGGCAGCTGTACTCCATGGTTTCAAGCAGGGCATCTGAAAGCCAGCAAAGCAGGTCTTTGCAGGGCTCACAGCAAATATGGTATCTGGTTCCTTCAGCATTAGGAGCTGCTTTTGTAGCTGGAGTCAGTCTGCCTGGTGACTGGCCAGCTGTTTATTTGTGTTTGACACTGGGTTGCAGCCCTAAGAAACAGACCCAGGTGACATCCATTGTAGCCACCTTCCCTTTCGTTCTTCCCTCCCCCTGTATATTTAACTTCATACCTCAGCATTAAAAAAGGCTCTCCTATCCTACAGTAAGGGACGCGGGTGGCGCTGTGGGTTAAACCACAGAGCCTAGGGCTTGTCGATCAGAAGGTCGGCAGTTCGAATCCCCACGACGGGGTGAGCTCCCGTTGCTCGGTTCCTGCTCCTGCCAACCTAGCAGTTCGAAAGCACGTCAAAGTGCAAGTAGATAAATAGGTACTGCTCCGGCAGGAAGGTAAACGGTGTTTCCGTGCGCTGCTCTGGTTTGCCAGAAGCGGCTTAGTCATGCTGGTCACATGGCCCGGAAACTGTACGCCGGCTCCTTCGGCCAGTAAAGTGAGATGAACACTGCAACCCCAGAGTCGTGCACAACTGGACCTAACGGTCAGGGTTCCTTTATTTTTGCCTTTATCCTACAATAACAAAGCCTAAATACATGTAAAGCATTGAGCTGCCACTGCCTTTATATCCTTTGCCTTCCTCAGTACTGAATTTCAGATTGTAAGCTCCTCTGGGCAGGGACCTCTTCTTTTATACTTTGTAAAGCACCATGCCCAGAAATGACACTTTATCAATCAATGGGTGATGGACTGCTGGACACAGGACAATGCTGTACTGGGAAGCAAATCCAGTCCCCCTTCCCTTCATGCTCAGTTGAGGCCAGCTAGCATTATCTCTAGATATGGTTTAATACTAGAAAAAGTATGCAAGAGAAAGCATTGTTAACTCACAGTGGAAATTACATTTATGAACTCTAAAGAGAGTCATGTGCAATGCAAGCTGTGCCTCTATACTGAAAAGGCTAACGAATACATCGTCTTTTCTTGGCAATCTATTAGAACACTCCAGTGACAGTTGTCCAAAGTCGAACAGCTAATCAAAGGTTTAGAATTCAGAGAGAAATAGATTGGTGGAGGGGAAGAAATGGCAATATTTCTATTGTAGCAAAAGCAGAAGGATGCATTAGTTCCACACATATAAAAACCAGTCAGCCACTCAGGCACACTTATAAAACAATGCCAGAATTTTCTCAATGGATGAGGAAACACAGACAATGTTATCAGGCTACCGCAGCCTTGCTGAATGGGGACTAGTGAACAGCCAGCTTGAAAGGGCATCCAAGACTCCATTTTCTTCCTGAAATGCCAAGTCCCCTCTCCATTGCACTATACAGATATAGTAAACTTTACATCATCCCTTCAACCTGACTGCCTGTAAGCAATTTTCTTGACACCTTTTTGACACCTATCGAATAGAGAAGGGGAGTACTTTCACTAGGAATGGAAGGTGGTGCAGCTTCTACAAAGGAATGTTTATTCCGTTTTTGCTTTCTTGCTCTAAAAAAGAGCTGACAAAAAATTAAACTGGGGGAAAAAAGTTTTATGGTCCTGAATCCTGCGAGAATATTATTATTTAGCAATGTGAAACCCGGCGGGTTTTTGCTGTTCTCACATACTTAGTAGCATGACTCTCAAAAATGTTCGCAACAAGCCAATACAATTTCTCCTGAATATATTATTATTACTTGATCAGCTCCCATATATGTCCCATTGTGATGTATGAAATATAAGAAAAAGAGCCAAAAAATTACAAAAAGAAAGAAAAAACCGGTCAGTTTCAAAAACAATGCAAAATGGATAACTATGGCAGAGACCTTTTCATCTAGATGGGAAAGGCTGACAGAATAACTGCTTAATGTGTTCTAAAGCAGCTGCTGAGCCTGTGTCTTCTCCTGTCTATGCAATTGTAAATCTATGACCAGAGAAGAGAGGGAGGAAACTATCCTACAGGAAGGCAAATCTTTAAATATTGGTATCAGTGAAAGATCAAATAGTGTAGGGCAAGTAAGAACTGCAACAAAATGTTGCAGTGCAAAGTGTTCCTGGCAGCCAACTATGCCATCTTAAATGATAGTCTATTTTTGGGTGAAGATGCACCTGCACCTTTGCATAGAAGAAGGAAATATCAGCAGGTGAAACTTGAATTACAAGCTACCTCTTTTCCATTCTGGGGCAAGCAACATTCCATAGCCATTGAGGATGTCCCTAATTGAGCCGTTTGGGGTTTTTATTTTGTACTTCTACGAACTCTTGAGGCTCCATCAATTCTGGGCGGTAGTGGTTTGGTAACATAAGGATCCACCGTTGGGTTTGCTATTAGTATAGGATCGAAATTCATGTCAGTTTACTCCCACTGTTTGAATTCCCTTAAAAGTCAAAAAGATCACAACAAGTGAATTAGTACTTTGATCTGCATCTCCTTAGAGAACAGGTTAGCCAGAAATTATTGATTTCAAGGCAGCTGTTATTAGGCCATTATTCTTAAGTAGGGAGGGAAAATGAAAGAGCTGGAAGAAGAGTGGTTTGCCACAGTTTGCTTCTGAGGTGAAGTTTGAATGGATCTTCTTGGCCAGGGGTAAGAAAACTTTTTCAGCAGGGGGCCGGTTGACTGTCCCTCAGACCTTGTGGGGGGCCGAATATTTTTTTTTTGGGGGGGGGAATGAACGAATTCCTATGCCCCACAAATAACCCAGAGATGCATTTTTAAAAGCACACATTTTACTCATGTAAAAACACCAGGCAGGCCCCACAAATCACCCAGAGATGCATTTTAAATAAAAGGACACATTCTACTCATGTAAAAACACGCTGATTCCTGGACCATCTGCGGGCCGGATTGAGAAGGCGATTGGGCCAGATCTGGCCCCTGGGCCTTAGTTTGCATACCCATGTTCTTGGCTCACACTATACATGCCAACTCAAAAGCAAGCCTATACATGCCAACTCAAAAGTAAGACCAACTGAGTTAAAGTGCTTCTCATTCCCAAGTCCAGCAGGGATAGGATTGCTGGAAATCACTATACTCTCAGCTCTTTTTCAAGCCCCAAAACATTTTTGTCTATTCTTTGTTGCTGGTTTTGGAAGACTGGGGTACAAATCTGAAATTTGGTTATGAGTTTGTCTAGAATATGTTGGACAAAGTCAAGTAGAGCTTGCCAAATACTTTTACCATGATAGGCTCCAAGTCAGTCAAGTGTATCTCAGCAAAACAGTGGAAGAGAGTAACTTTAATCATTACGAAACTAAGAAAGGAATCAGATTTCTTCACAGTATTTCACTACTTCTTAGGATTACATTTTGCTTGGTAACATCTTGCTCCTCTTCCAAGCAAACATTGAAGTATTTCACGTTCAGGAAAAAAAGATATGAAAACAGAGAAAATTCAAGAGAGATGTTACTCACTTGCTACAGTCAAAAATGTCATTCATAATAAAGGTTCATGGCTCCTCAAGCTTCAGAAATGATAAATTTACATAGTTATTAGAACTTTATATGAATACTACCTGAGTGGTATTTGTTTTAATAGGCTTAATCAGAAGCTCAGCTACAAGAACACCACAGACATTGAGGGTCTATATTCTTACCTGTTACGAGTAGTAAGCTAACTTTCTCCTTAGCCAAGCCAAATTTTAGTGGGGCTACCCAAAGGACAGAATGACTAATAGCTACTTTTATAAGTACCATAAGAATGCAGCAGCAACAGTAAAACAACAGCTGATGTTGATTCTGTGTCAATGGCATGCCCCCTTGTGGCTAATACTGATCTTACTGGAGCTAATACTGGATTATTATTTCCATTGTCAAAAGTGTAAATAAGAGCAAATATTTAGCGCATTTTGCAACAATGCTCCATAGCTGCTCTAAAAGCAATGGCGACCACTTGTCATCTCAAACCGATCTTACAAAACAGTAATGGCAAAAATAGTAACCACAGCCGTGAAACTTCACAACCACTTCCATTGTTTCCTTCCATTTGCATTCTTCTTCCTTCAAATATTGAATTTACTTACCCATTCTGCTAGAGTGATACAACATTTCCCTGTTTCAATAGAGGAGTTTATTTCTTGTTTTCACACAGAATTTCTATATCATTTTGCCCAAAGAAAAAAAACAAACAAACCACTTCACAACTCACCAAAGAAAAATGGCTTTAGCAACTTGACAGTAGAACATGGCACCACAGATTTCTCTTAACTAATGAGAAGGGAACTATTTCACTGCATCACAGTCAACATTTCCTGTTTCGTTTTTTGCCTCCCCATGCAAATCTGTCGTTTCCTTATTGTCACCCACCTATTTAGTAGAACTTCATGATTCACTTTCTGAAAGCTGGGAGCCTCAATATGCCATCCATTAGTTAACCCCCAAACCACCTATCCCTTCTTGTTCCTTTCCCATATTCTTGACAATACTTTTATCAGGAGACCATCTGATCAAGCTGTATGGCAGCCTTCTTCTTTGGCAATCACTCATAGCCGAGTAAGATTGTCTTCCACAAACACGGTTTTAACAATGAGTCCGTAAGTGACTGTGGAGGCCAATTCTGGATCCACACATCCTTCCACAGTGGGGACATTGATTTCCGGGCAGGAGTTGAGTTTGAGCATCTTCAAAGCCCATACCACCTTTGGTAAAGGCTGTTCTCCAACTGGAGCGCTTGCAAGCCAGGGTTTCTCAGTTGTCGGTGTTTATACTACATTTTTTTTTAGAGTTGCCTTGAGAGTCTTTAAACCTCTTTTGTTGACCACCAGCATTACACTTTCCATTTTTAATTTTGGAATAGAGTAGTTGCTTTGGAAGGTGATAATCAGGCATCTGTACAACATGACCAATCCAATGAAGTTGATGTTAAAGAATCATTGCTTCAATACTGGTGATCTTTGCTTCTTCCAGTACACTGGCATTAGTTCGCCTGTCTTCCCAAGTGATAAAAGCCTATAGCTGCCATTACACACTCTGGAACTGTACTTATGGTTTGGCAGAAGTGGTTCATTTGGGATTTGTTTGACAGCAATATATATTTTTGCCATGTCATCTATCGCCTACACTTTGTGGCACAGTATTTTAAAATATGAACTACAAGATGTAGAAGCAGGAATATGAGAATCTGCTAATTTTGGTTTCTCTCCATTCCATTGATTTTTCTAATCTCCACATTTCCACATCAGTCTGCAAACTGTTTCTCTAAAAAGTCCTCGTGAAAGGTCACCACAATTTCAGTGTCAATTTCTCCTAATATACGTTCTTGTATGCAGTTTTTGTCTCATATACACATTTTAGCAAAGCAATTTTCTCTAAAATAATCCATTTCTCTACATTGATTTTAGTAATACACTCCTCCTGGTATATGCATTCTTTAACATGTTATCTGGCTATGTTTCAATGTGTATTGTTCTGGAAAGTTGAAACTTTGCAGTTTGTCTTTAAATGCAAATTAAATCAAACTCCCCACATGGGTACAGGACATCTTCCACATAACTAGGCTACATGGCTTTTTAAAAACAAAAACCAGAAGTATTTTGTTTTGCTATAACTATTTTGTTTCAAATAATGATGCTTAAGGCTCTCCCTCTCAAGCACAAATCCAAGGAGCAAAGTGGATGCAATATTCCTCCAAAGATCACAATGAACTAGGATACAAAGGCAGAACTAAACATTCTGAATGTTTAACTCCTTGTCTGTTTCCCAGGATTGCAGCTGGGGAGTAAAGGGTTAACTCTCTCCTTCAAATATATTGTGCACAAAAATCCACAAAGATCACCCCCCCCCCCTTTATAGGAATCATCTTTTCTTCAAGCCTAACTGCTGGGGGGCAGGGGAAAGAAAATGAGTGTGAGATTGAGAAAGACAACGAGTGAATGACTGTGTGTCTTTTTGAATGAATGAAGAAATGAACAAATGTCACATGCATAGGTGTATATATGAATGCATATGTGGGTTTTTTTGTGTGAATGATGTATGAATGGGTATGTGTTTTATAGCAACCCTTGAAAAGCTAGCCATGAAGGAATGCAGCCTATGGGCTGAAGAAGCTTCCCCACTCCTGCCCAGAAGATGTATTTGCTGATCCTGGAATCATGAACTACCAAACTGAGACTTGGAGGTCACTATTTCAATCAGTAGAAACTGCAGCAGCTTACATATAACTACTCTTATCCTCTTCACAAGTGGCAGACTGCTTACCATTGCTATGGTACCAACCCTGATCCAGCATCAGCAGTTGTACTAATTTTACAGACATGAATAGGACATGCATCAGTTCCTTATTCTTGCAACTACTGCCCCATACAAGTCAATGGAGAAGTGAGACTGGCCCTTAAATGCCAAACGGTTCTCTGTTTCGTTTCTAAGGGAAATGTAGAAAACAGCATGTTCTTGAATGTGTTCAAGTCACATACTTTCCAAAAACGAGTTCCCGTTTTTTCCTTAAAAGAAAGTGATCTTGAAAGGACAACGAATAACTGTGCAGGGCCAGGAAGCCCTATACGTACAGTGGTGCCTCAGGTTAAGTATTTAATTTGTTCCGGAGGTCTGTACTTAACCTGAAACTGTTCTTAACCTGAAGCACCACTTTAGCTAATGGGGCCTCCCAATGCTGCTGCGCCGGAGCACGATTTCTGTTCTCATCCTGAAGCAAAGTTCTTAACCTGAAGCACTATTTCAGGGTTAGCGGAGTCTGTAACCTAAAGCATACGTAACTCGAGGTACCACTGTACTATTTTCCCCATTATTATTTTTTTACAGTGCTACATTCACCCATCCTTTACGATACTTAAAAATAAGGAAATGCTCTAGTCACAGAGACAGGGCTGTACTGACAATCAGGTCACCAGAGATTGTCATGGCTTTCCTCCAACAGTGACAGCTCTACTACAGCAATGGTTGCAGGAAGGCCAGTTGTGTCTGTGCTTCTAAGACCTTGCCCTGATTCTGCCTGAAGTAATAGAAAACCCAGCCAACCTAATTTGAATGGACACATAGGAAGCTGCTGTATACCAAGGCAAACCATTGATCCATCCGGCCCAGTACTGTCAACATTGATTGCCTGGGAAGCTCCAGGGTTACAGGCAAGGGACATTCCCAAATCTACCTGCAGATGCCAGGAATGTAACCTGGGAATTTCTGCATGCAGAGGAGATGCTCTGCACCTGGGATCTGGGAATTTCCTGTAAGCAAAATTAGCACAGGCAATGATAACTACTGACTGTTTTCAGCTCGGGACACTGGGGCGATCTAGAGCAGAGGAGACCTAAGGCAGATGAGAATCTACTGGGGGATTTTAGGGGAAGAGTAGAAAGAGTTTCTTTACTCCAAACTGTTTTTGAAAAAGTAAGGCTTCCTTAAAATAAAATAAGACTGCTGAGTAAAGATCACTTAGGGAATGGATTTTGGTATGAATACTTTTCTAGTTCTGAAAACAAATATATGAGTGTTCCCTTGGGGATTTTCACAACAGGTGTTTCTGCCAATCCACCAGTGGGAGCTGCCAGATATATACAGTACAAGGTTTTCTATTTCAGTGTAGACTAATCACACATAAGTCAGCTTGGTGTGGAATGCCTTTCTTTCAGCAGAAAACCTAAATCACTGTAAGTACGTACACTGAAGAAAGATAGCCAAATCCAACCCAAATGCACTGATCTGTTCAGCACAGCAACGTTCTCACCAGTCCTTGAATCACCTCTAATCTGCTACGTATGTACCCATTCTTTCCCAATGGACTCCAGGCCTCTAAATTTGGGCCTTAAAACAGGCCTATAATTTCGGAACTTTCCAGCTTGCCATTAAAGCAGACGTTCCATTACCACATGCTAGGTTCACAGATTTGGGAAGCTTATAGCAAGAATCACATCCCATAACCTGCTATCATAGCATTATAGGCAGGGACCCCTTCATGATCCCAGGAATAATCCTGGCCTGACCCGGTTCCTTATCTAACCCACCATTTTGCTCCAGCTGATGAGCTTAAGAGTTTTAGTAAAATAATAATTTTTTTAAAACCCAAGATTCCACAAGTGTAGTATCTGTCCATCCTTGTTCTAGAAAAGAAATAAGGAAGAAATGTGTCAAGAGTCATGGATAATCTGTTGGGGAGTGTATGTTGATGACGGACAGGACCAGATCAAAAAAATGGGGGCGGTAAGCAGCACTGCACAGCTCTATTTTCTTGCTGTGCCACTCATCATTCTGTTTGCTTTTTACCCCTTTATCCATCTTTCTTCTCTCCCTCTGGCATCCTCCCAACCTGCAAGTCCTTTTTATTTCTAGGCTCACCATATAGGAGCCACAACATCTCTCCCCCCCCCCTTCTCTCAGATACACAGACACACAAAACACACACACACACCAGGAGGCAATTGCCTAAGATGTGAGCTAGACAACAGTGGCCTGGCAGCAAGGCTTTTTTCCAAAGGAAAAATTAAGACACAAGCTTATAATTTGTGCACAAAATGTGTGCTGCAGCAACACACCTGTGCATTTTCCTGGTGTGTGCATAATATCCTTTCTGGTTTATGAGTCAGATTCCCGGGAACCGGGAATATAACAGCACTACTGCAAAAGGATTTCCTTGCATATTAGAAACACTGGTGACTCCTCTGTAGAGAGTAGCAGTAGAGTCTGATGACGGAGTGTTTTTGGCAGTGGAAGAAGACAGAGGCATGCCTGATGTGGGTCTGGGATTCTAGGGGACCCTGGACTTCTTAGTTTGCTTTTCACATCATCAGTCACTTTTTATGCCATCTAAAATAATGCAAATTTTGCATACCTTGAATTTTTGTAAGTTCTCATTGCAGGTTTGCTCAGCCACAGGGTCCAGAGCTGTGCAAGGCTGGGGCCGCTTGGACCTCACTACCGATTGAGAGCTACAAAACCTATCATTCTTTAATGTTTCCTGATGCAAGTGGTCATATCCAAAGCCTAAGCAAAACATGCAGCCACAGAACTGTCAATTAAGGTTGGATTTAACCCGGCTTTTATAAGTCAGTTGTGCAACAAGGAAGGGCCTTTCGGCCTTTCCGAACTTCTGCAAATGCTGGTTTCCTTTCCAGTGCTATTATTTATCAGGAGCAGATTAAGAGGAAGTTGGGCGTTCCCCTCCCCTTCCACAAATCATTCTTAATTTATTGCGATGTATCTCTGAACTCATTTGAACTTACTTTGGAGCAAACCTGCTTTAGCCTGCCCTTTAAATTTAAGCCAGGCCTCAAGTGGGGATCTTCGGCTTTCAAAACACAGAAGCGATCATAAGGGAGAGAAGGGTGTTTCGGCATACTTAAAAATGACTTTTGCCTTTGTCAGCCAGTAACCATCACCAGCTTCTGACACTGACACATTCACACACACACGAGATTTGGAATAAAGCCTTCTCGAGAAACACCCCTTCCAGTTGTGGGCAACCCCTGGTACCCTTGTTTTTGGAAATTAACCATTGCTGTTCTGGCAGGTTTCCGACAACCATTAACCGCACGGAGGCGACCTTGCGCTTTATTGCTTTACTTTATCCTTTTAAAAAAATGGGAGTTTCAACATGAGGCCCTTCCAAACAGCAGCAGCCCTTGGACTGAGCTAGTCAGCCCCCTAACCAAAAGGGAAAACACCCCCGGCGCTGTCTTATTACGGATTCTACCCTAAATGCGCCGCATCTAGCATACAGCGCTGGCTTACCTGCCCAGAGACATTGTCCCAAATTTCCCGGCCTCACTCACCAGCTGCAGATTATGTGCTGACCCCCACCGGCAACCAGAGCCCTGCAAGAAGGCTGGCAAGCCACAAGCCCGCATGCAGCCAATCGCGATCCCTGGAAGGGAAGGCGGGGGTGAAGAAGCAGCCTTGCCCGCCTCCTTTGCCTATGGCGCCTGCCCATTGGGAAAGCGAAGGCGCCGATCCCTCGCATTATTTAGGCTTTGGAATAAACATGGATTCCACCACCCCGGGTTAAAAAGAAACCGGTCTACATAAAGAAGCAAAGGACATTTCCCCTCCCTCCCCCATCACTTCATTTCTGCAATACTAAACTGGGAGGAATTCCCCCAACAGGAGAGCAGAATAGGATCGCGCTGCGCGGGGATCTAGCAATGAAAGGCCAGGTCTCAGGATCTGACGCTGCGCAACGTGCTTGCAATTAAAATTTACTGAGAGAGAAGTCCCGCTGCTGGGCTCGGATTTGCTTCTGAGTAAGCACAGTTAGAATCGTGCACCGGAGAAAGCCCCGTGTTTTCGCCCTGCGTTAAAGCATCAGCAGCCACGGCTGCTGTCAGCTGACAGCCCCACTCACCTCCTCCTTTCTGCTCTTAAAGAAACAGTACGTCAAAACGGCGTAGATTGCGTGTGGTTCAGTATTGTGGGTTAAGTGCCCCCAAACCATGGGCGTAGCCAGGATTTATTTGGGAGGGGAAGGCATTATGTGTGGTGAGAGGTGGGGCAGAACCACGTTGTCTGTGACGCAATTGGTCAGTTAAATATTCTTATTTACTTACTTAATTTAGCCCCCTGCAACCCCCCCCAGGCTACGCCCATGCCCCAGACTGAACCATTTTTTAAAAAAGATATTTAATACATTTTTTTCCACAGAACATAAAGGCAAAGTGACTTTTTGTTCTTAAACTGAAGCCGCCTCAAGCTGCGTGGAAAGGCAGAGCAGAAATGTTTTCAATTAAAGTAAGTAAAAGGTCCGTGGAGACTTGTGGTAGGAGAGAGCACGGTCCACTGATGAAACCAAAAGGTTTTTTAATATTTCCCTGTGATTTTCCCAAACTATTTAGAAAACAGATTATATACTGTAAATATATGTGCCTGCCATATTTTTCTTTTCTAAAAAAAATTTGCATTTGATTTTAAAGGTGGAAAGCATTTTCCATGTTCAACACATGGTAAGTCAGAAGATATATCCAGAATTTCAAAGTGATTTGGCATTGTTTACTAAAGGTTGCAGTACTATAGCCTTATTGAACACAATGAATACCCTGTTACTGAGCGCGGATGTTAAGATCACGTTCTGCATATCATTCCAAACAGAGCGAGAAGATGGTACTGTTCCTAATTAAACATGGTAGAGTGTTTAGAATCATAGAATTGTAGACTTGGAAAGGACCACAAATATCATCTAGTTCAACTCCCTGCAGTGCAGGAATATTTTACCCAACATGGGGCTCAAACCCACAACCCTGGGATTAAGAGTCTCATGCTCTACCAAATGGGTAGCGACTGAGCATCAGCACTGGTAAAACGAGTGAGAAAAATAAACACTGACATTATAAAAGCAGGTAAAGCTGACAATTGTGCAGAACCGTAGCTAGGCGATCTTGTGCCCCTGGCAGAACCATCCAGATTGCGCCCCCTAGCAGGGCCGGATTTAGGTTTGATGAGACCCTAAACTACTGAAGGTAATGGGGCCCTTTATGTGTCCATCTGTCCTTTGTCAACAACAAATTGTCGCTGTTTTTTGTGTTGAATATATGCTATATGGTAATTTATGGACCTAGGTATCTAAAAGCCATTTGCACATAACAAAGTACGTATTTTATCAAAGTAATTGTTGAACTGAAATACAATTAGGAACAAGTATATTAATAGCAACCAGTACATGCAAAATGTAGGCACCCTATATATAAAAAGGTAAAGGTACCCCTGACCATTAGGTCCAGTCATGACCGGTTCTGGGGTTGCGGCACTCATCTTGCTTTATTGGCCGAGGGAGCTGGCGTACAGCTTCCGGGTCATGTGGCCAGCATGACTAAGCTGCTTCTGGTGAACCAGAGCAGCACACGGAAACACAGTTTACCTTCCCGCCAGAGCGGTACGTATTTATCTACTTGCACTTTGACGTGCTTTCAAACTGCTAGGTTGGCAGGAGCAGGGACCGAGCAACAGGGATTCAAACCGCCGACCTTCTGATCGGCAAGTCCTAGGCTCTGTGGTTTAACCCACAACGCTACCCGTGTCCCTACCCTATATATAGAAATGAACAAACCAGTGATATTTTAGAAGCCTGCACAACACAAAACACTGTTGCTGTATGTAGGTTTTATTTTATTTATTTTTTTATCTTATATTTTGGAAATGTACATCCAGGTTTGTTTTCCTTTAAATATTTTGGGAGGGGCCCCCTAAGCTATAGCTTGTTTAGCTTATACGCAAATCTGGCACTGTCCCCTAGCCATGGACAAATTAGCTCTTCTTTCCACCTCTCCTACGAACTCCACCCATTCAATTCACCCTCTATTAAAAACCTTTTCTTACGAAGCAATAATCAATATTTTTATTTATAGACATATTTATGGACATATTTTAAAGCCGATTTTGTGCCCCTCCTCGCCTGCGCCCTGGTGGGGGCCCACCTTACCACCCCCTAGCTATGGCCCTGCAATTGTGTACCCCTATTAGTTAAGAGTTACAGATAGCTGACTTGCTTGGAAAAGAACCACATGCATTTTCTTTCATGCCATTGATTTGTAACTATTCAATAGATCACTTGTCTCTGTCTCAGATCAATAGTAATCGTCCTGGTGTGCTTGCAAGGTGTAGGTCAGCAATTTTTTATTCACCCGAGAATCTTCTCTCCTACCACTTGAGTCAATTCTTTGTTTCCTGTTTTCCAATTACCTTTTCATTGTTTTCCTTCCCTTCTCTTGTTCACTATCATCTTTGGAACACAAAAGGAAAGCTCTGAAAGCAGTTTTGTTTTTTTCTTAGGTGTTAGTCTTCTCAACTAAACTTCTTGCAGCTTAATTCTCCTGTGAAACACTCAGAAATTTTGTGGAAGCCAGCAGCACATTCAGTGTGCTTCCAAGTCATGTACTGAGCATCCTTTCATTGGCTAAATGCAGAAAGTACCTTTGTTTCAACTCAGAGGAGCAAGCGTTTGTCTTGTTGCAGCAGTTATTTAATGACATGAAACTCTAAATCTTAACTCTCAGAAAATCATTATTCAGTGCAGTGCCTAGTACTTCTTTTCAATTTTTTCAAAGGCAGTATATCCAGATGTGGTTCAGATTCAGATTATTCACCCTGCATGACATCTTCATTATTCTTTTTGTGGGAGAAAGATAATTCCCTAGCGCTTAGCAGACAAAATCAAGGCTTTTTATTCTGGTAAGATTTCCACCACATTATTCACCAATCATTTGCACACTGACAGATGTACAGTTCCCACGTCTCTTTCCAAACATTGCAGCAGCTGGCACACATCTGTATTCTCAAGCCTGATATGCCATTTAGAGGATAGGTAAATTAGCAACAGAGTCTCAGAGGCTGTTCTGCATTAACAGACAAGACGACCCTGTGTCTTCTTTGTGTGCAAAGCTTCAGTTAATAATCCACAGAAACTGCAGCTGACCAAGGAAATTGCTCAGACTATATGGAACTAGCCCAGATGACCGGCAGAATCCGAGACCTGGGAGAAGAGAAGGTTGAAGAAGAATGGAAGAAATTTAAGATTTATTTTTAAAAGTATTGTAATTTGGTTGAATGTTAAGATGGAGGCTAGATCATAAATAATTGACCACCACTAAATTAGTTGCAATTAGGATGCTAAGTGAGATTGAGGAAAAATCATAAACCTTTGGGAGAAATATTAGATTATATTTTAAAGGAATGGGACATAAGTATGTAAACAAGATGGTAAATTGCGGGCAAGAACTGACAATGATGCAAGTGGGAGCGGGAGACGTGAGGAAGTCAAAAGAAGTGAAGAAAATATGTTATGATATATGTTATATTGTTCATTGCATTTATGTTTAAAAATCTTAATAAAAATATTATTATTATTTTAAAAAAGGAAATTGCTCAGTTAGTGGAATGTCATAAGGGACATCTTATTTTCAGCAACTGACGCTTATATTAAAGCTCATCATTCTATATTCTAATGACAGAAATAACTGGGTGAAGCCTCTGCCCCAATGCAATGTCGAAGAGAAACACAACCAACCTGCTATAAATAAGATGTCCCATGACAACCCACTCCGACAACATCAAAATCCATCCTGGCAGCCCTCTGTGTTCCTGAGCACAAAGTATTTAACACTTTGAATGGATATTTAATAATGTCATTAGTGCTGCATTAGTAAAAGTTCATTTAATTTTCACTAATAGGCATTGCGGAGCATATCAGTTTAGTCCAGGGATAGGCAACCTAAGGCCCGGGCGCCGGATCTGGCCCAATCACCTTCTTAATTCGGCCTGCGGACAGTCCGGGAATCAGCGTGTTTTTACATGAGTAGAATGTGTCCTTTTATTTAAAATGCATCTCTGGGTTATTTGTGGGGCCTGCCTGGTGTTTTTACATGAGTAGAATGTGTCCTTTTATTTAAAATGCATCTCTGGGTTATTTGTGAGGCACAGGAATTCGTTCATTTCCCCCCCTCAAAATATAGTCTGGCCCCCCACAAGGTCTGAGAGATGGTGGACCCCGCCGCCCCCTGCTGGAAAAGGTTGTTGACCCCTGGTTTAGATAGCCTTGACAGAAGATTTGGCAAAAGCATTCACAGTTTAGAAAAACAAGGAAAATTATATAAGCAAGTTCCAATATGAATATGGCTTCACACTGATGGTGGCATATGGATGCTAGACAAAGACAAAATGCTTTGACTACTATTTGACCACTAAGACCTTCTGTCCAGCCTAATTTATGTACCCTTATTCCAAATCAGAAAAGCACTGTGTTTTTTCTAAGAACCCCTTCACAACCAACACATTATGAAATCCCATTATGAAAGGAGGAAGTTGCAAGTTCCAAGCTTCAATTCTAGCATGAGGAAAGCACACATACACGCTGAGTTTATACTGTGCTAGATAGATATAGAAGGCATGTAAATAGTTTGTATATATTTGCAATCAGTCAAGCAATAAAGAGACTCTTGACTGAGGACTTTGACTGTGGCTACTGCTGTTCTTGTCATCTGCCGCCAGGGAAATACTCTGCTATAAACAGTAAGACGAGGTTTTACTGAGGTGCCACCACACAAGCCAAGAGCGCAGCCAAAGTGTGTGGGCAGTAACCTCCAATAAAGAGGCTCTAATAATTTTTTAAAAGGACAAATTACCATGATGATTATAGGCCAAAGTCAAGGCCTTAGATGAGTTGGGTGAATCACATTCCAACATTATAATGAGAAATCAGAGGGGGAGTACATAAAACACACACACACACACACACACACACACACACACACACACACACACACACACCATTCTGGAGCACCCCACAATGAGGAAAACACATTTCTTAATATAATACATTACACACTTACCCTAACCTAGAATCTGTGCAGGACTGGACCATGTGATTCCCATTATGTATATTTATAGAGCCATTCATTTCAGCTGAACTCCTAACCCATTTATTTTATTTTATTTACAGGTATCTGCTTATTTACAGCCGTTTTGGTGTACCTTTCATGCCTTTTAGTGCATAATTAAATATGAAATTTCATTGGGGGCACGAGCTCCTCTGAACTTGTGAAGAGGAGGCAAGCAGGTTGGTGCCTCTTTTCCATCCTCCATAAGCATTCAGCAGAAAGTTGGAAAAATCATATGCACATAAAATATGTGCATGCAGGTGTGCCCTTGCCTGTTCAAGGTGCTGCACTTACACAGACAGCATACCCTCCAACATTTTTCCAATTGAAGTCATGACGTCCTATTCCATAATAAAAGTTCTACTATTTCTACCCTGCCCATCCGACTGGGTTGCCCCCAGTCACTCTGGGCGGCTTCCAACATGTATAAAAACATAATAAAACATTAAACTTTTTTTTTAAAAAAACTTCCCTATTCAGGGCTGCCTTCAGATGGCTTGAGGATCGGATAACTCCATACTCTCCAACATTTCTCCAATGAAAATAGGGAGGTCCTAAGGAATAGCGGAACATTCTGGGATCAAATCAGAAACTGAGACGGCTTCAGTAAATCAGGGACTGTCTCTGGGAAATAGGGACACTTGGAGGGTCTGAGACAACCTATCCAAATTCATTCATATCCTGCTGGATTGTGCCAAATTGGTGCAAATTTGTTGGATTACTGCAAGCTACTGCTGCTATCATTAAATTCTTGTAAGCTATTAAAATGAAAGTTCAAAATGTAAGCAAACAACGTATGCAACTTATTCCGTTATGAACAAATTCTGAGTCTCATCTGCAGAAGTCCAAGTCCAAGACTACCTGGTTAGTAGTCTGTCTCTATGCTGTTATAGTAAGAGAACCATGGACTATGTTGTCCTTTCACATTTAATTAAAGGCCTGTCAAGAGAGAGAGCGCGCGCCATTAACACTGCCAGTGTCTGCTGGCAATATCTAGATTGCTACCCAACTGCAACTATATAATATTGTGTTTGACTATTTTGCATTCATAAATTAGTCACGATAACAATATCCTTTCATGCCACCTACAGCCTTGTGCCCAAGGCAATGTTTTTGAAAACAATAGGCCTTAAATCAAAGTAATAAGTTTATTAGGATCAAGATATTATGGTGTGAACATATGCCAAATGACATGCATCTGTGTAAAAGCGTCCCTGTACCTTTCACAGTTACACAGGCCAGGAGACAGAATTTAATCAAGTATGGTTTCCTATAATGGTACAGTGATAGAAGAAGCAATGTTCGATGCAATTTCCCCCTGTATTCCATTCTTGGGGAAAGTCATTTCATATAGCAAGCATCTATAAATGTGACTTCGCCGTTGAGCCACTGCCAACCGCAGCTCCCTGACAAGTATATCTATATTATGCATACGCTTACAAAAAAACCCTCTTTGTCATATTTACACTTTACATTTATAAAATATATTGTGCAGCTAAAACAGTTCACTGGCACTAACAAAAAATATGAAAGCACTTCCAGGCCTAGCAATCTTGAATTCAGCGGCTGCAATGTGTGTATTATATATAAACAATCAGAGAAATTGTGCTTTTAACTTGATTTTTGGGGTCGTTTTTTATTTTAAAAAAGTTAAGATCACAAATTAAAAGAAAAACTTTTTTTTCTCTCAACACAACTCTTCTGCCAACATGGTGAAGTCTAGTTTTCAATAGGTTTCTTCTGGACAAGAAAAATACCAATTCTCACCACTTATTTAAAATACAGTCATACCTTGGAAGTCAAATGGAATCCGTTCCGGAAGTCCTTTCCACTTCCAAAACGTTTGAAAACCAAATTGCCGCTTCTGATTGGCTGCAGGAAGCTCCTGCAGCCAATCAGAAGCTGCGGAAGCCCAATTGGACGTTCAGGTTCCAAAAGAACGTTTGCAAACCAGAACAAACACTTCCGGGTTTGCGGCATTCGGGAGCCAAATTATTCGAGTTCCAGGGCGTTCGGGATCCAAGGTACGACTGTAATACATTCACTGTGCAAAACCAATACAGCAACGATACCTGATGGCTTTATGAAAAGTACATACCCTCCAACATTCCTCGGATGAAAATAGGAACATTTCTCACTGTCCTCCCCCCAAGTAGCCCTCCCCGACCCCCACATTTTTGTCCCCCACCCCCGGCTATCTGAATAAGTGCCGCCACCACTATACCAATAGGACACATAACACCCAGATTACTCTAACTCTGCTAACCTAAAGCAGGCAAAGACTCCATCCGTTTGATCTGTTGTTGTGCCAATGACCCATTACCCCTGACTAACACCTCAAAGGGGATTAGTCTGACTTAATTATCTTTTAACACAGGTTGATTCCCTGGGACTAAGAAATGTCCTAGGAAGTTTGACAAGCTACACATGCTAATTCCAGAGAGTTAACAGCGCCTAGCATACAGCTCAAATACACACATGGGTCTTGCATCCAGTTTAACATGCAGGAATCTGGCATCCAGTTTAACACAAAGGGCTTAATTAAATCCTACCATTCACTGGACTTAAAATTCTAACACAGGCATAGGCAAACTCAGCCCTCCAGATGTTTTGGGACTACAACTCCCATCATCCCTGACCACTGGTCCTGTTAGCTAGGGATGATGGGAGCTGTAGTCTCAAAACAGCTGGAGGGCCGAGTTTGCCTATGCCTGTTCTAACACATACTGAGTGCAGAAGCTAATGGGCTGGCCACAGTTTTAACACAAACATACCAAACTCATAGCAATCTGACCCCCCACAAACACATAACAATATGTTAGGTGACAAATTGTTCTCAGTCTGAAACATTTAAAAGGAGGGCAAAGGAAAGAAAATCTAAACATTTCAAACATAAGTGGACATGAATAATTACTTATTTCCCAACCATCTGGAAGATTTTCTCTCGCCCTCTCTCTCTCTCTTGACAAAAGTGTTCCTCACATAACTTTACATTTCCTTTCCTTTCACTCAGAAACAATTGCCTGTCAGACATCTTATGATTGAGTCAAAGGGAGGCTTCATCCTCATATTTTACATGAATGAGATGGAGTCATAAAATGTAAGAGCTCCTCTTAAAGATTATGGAAACAATGTTCGAAATGTGTGATGTGAAAGTAAAAGGAGATACATTACAATGAGAAACTCTCATACAAATCTAGCCTCAAGGCTAGATTGTGCAGTAGTCTTTTCAGTACGTTTTCACGTACTATGATGATAAAAGGACCCTTGAGCCTCACAGTCTGCTTGTGTTATGTACAAATGAGGATTAGAAAGTAGCTATGCTGCTCAATCAATGACCAGTGCAGATTTTACATTCACAACAACATCTTTATCTCTCTAGGTACACATGAGTGCGAGCTGAACAGAGTTTTCAGTCCCACCCTTAGCAGCAATCCTGAAGTGCATGAGAATAGGCTGTGTAGCTCTCTTTTGAGTGTCCAGCTGAGAAGCAAGCTGGCTCCCCTTATCCATCTTAACAAAGCACCAGACAACTGACTCAAAAGTAAGTTTAAAACATGATTTACTTACTCATAGTTTTGTATTGGTTCTCAGCTACAGCAGCAGGTAAAATACTTAAATTTACAGTAGAAACAGCTTCGGCCATTTGTCTATAGTTAGAGCAAGCAAACGTATGTCCTTTTATATGGCTGGTCTGAGAGAGAGAGAGAGAAGCAGGAAATTACTGTACTGCATGATCCTTTCCCCTCAGGAAAGCAGGGAAATGACATCACACAGAGCCCTCTCTACCAATTACATTTCTGTGGTCCAAGGTTCTGCCTATCGGCAATACAGCTCTGTGCTCTTAGACACCTTTCATGCTAACTAACAAGAATATGTACAGTGGTACCTCAGGTTAAGTACTTAATTCGTTCCGGAGGTCCGTTCTTAACCTGAAACTGTTCTTAACCTGAAGCACCACTTTAGCTAATGGGGCCTCCTGCTGCCGCCACACCGCCGGAGCACAATTTCTGTTCTCACCCTGAAGCAAATTCTTAACCCGAGGTACTATTTCTGGGTTAGCGGAGTCTGTAACCTGAAGTGTATGTCTCCCACATTAAGTCACAATGACTAATACGTCTTCACCCTGTGAACTAATCTCTCTGCATGAACTCCCAACCAGGCAGAGCTACATGACTGCAGGCTAGTTAGGCCTTTGAAGGATCTGTACACAGTGTTGGGATACTGCCAGGGAGACAAAGGCCATCACTGCCTCCACGTCGACTCCAGACGTCCACTGATCTCCCGTAGATACAGTATCAGCAATTAGCAACATGAGCTCCAGAAAATAGCTTCCACATTTCACACAGTGAAAGTTGCACTCAGGAGAGCATTATTTAGAAAGTTTATTCAGCGTTGGTCAGAACAAAGAAAAACATGACCGCCTGCTAGCGTGTTCAGGCACCGAGAGAGAGAAACGAAAGCAACAGAAACATAAACATCCTGTGAACAGGAAATACTCAGACTCTGACTCACATAGCCTGCTCCCTTTTAAGGTGGAACGGAAATATCCTAACACACAGGACTCACACAGGAGTTCCCCCTTTTGTGTAGTTACTGTTGCCCATCCCTTCTCCAAGTTGTGATAAATTCCAGGGGTACAGCACTTACCTGTGTTTGGCTTTCTTTGGAAGGAGGCCACTGAAGATTTATGGTGGACTGGCTAGATACTGAGTGGGCAGTGGGAGAAGGGGGTTGGAGACTTGACTTGGAATAAGGGATCAGTGAACTGGGGGAACTTGTAACAGCCAGGAGACCAGAGGCAGAGGAAGGAGAAGCTGCAGGATTGGAAAGGTAAATAACAGATGCAGGGAGAAGGATAGGTCTGGCTGATGTGGATTCAAGGGCTGGCTTCCACACCTCCACCTCCTATCTCTTCTGCTCCACTTCTCCCAGAACCAGGAGAGGATTGAAGTGGGAGGAGCAGAGACAGGTTACACGCAGGCATAGTCTTTGCCTGCTTGTGTGCAGTTTGGCTAGGGGAGATACACAAGCCAAGATCGGGGTTAGGGCCTCTCTGTTGCAGCAAATGCCTCATCAGATGCACACCTAGGAGCAGCCGAGAGACACAGGACTGATGGACATACCTTTCTCTAACTGGTAAGTGTACTTTTGACAATAAAGAGTTATTTCCTCACTCCGGGCATTCCATGCCTGACAGCTCCTTGACCATGTTGTAAAATCTGCAATGATCTGCAAATACAGTGGTACCTCAGGTTAAGTACTTAATTCGTTCCAGAGGTCCGTTCTTAACCTGAAACTGTTCTTAACTTGAAGCACCACTTTAGCTAATGGGGCCTCCTGCTGCTGCTGCGCTGCCGGAGCACAATTTCTATTCTCACCCTGAAGCAAAGTTCTTAACCTGAAGCACTATTTCTGGGGTAGCGGAGTCTGTAACCTGAAGTGTATGTAACCTGAAGCGTATGTAACCCGAGGTACCACTGTATACAGGTTGTACATGGCTGGAGGAATGGCTCCAACAAACAACTCCACCACATCAGCTCCAGAGAGAGCAACCTCCAGAAATACACTTTCCAGAGCTTGCTTCCCTACTTGCTTCTTTCTGTGTGTCTCACTCAAGAACTGAACCTTGCCTCCTGAAATGCTTTTGTGGGTTAACATTCACACCTACCTCTCCTCTGGTTGGACATAGGAAATAGGTGTCCTAGCTTTCTTGATCCATTTCACAGTCAGAAGCTGCAGAAGTTTGTCATTGACTATCATCATTATCATCATTATTATTAATTCTATATTTACATAAAACTACCCAATAAAAATACGCGGTTGGCGCTGTGGGTTAAACCACAGATCCTAGAACTTGCCGATCAGAAGGTCGGCAGTTTGAATCCCCTCGACGGGGTGAGCTCCCGTTGCTCGGTCCCAGCTCCTGCCAACCTAGCAGTTCGAAAGCACATCAAAGTGCAAGTAGATAAATAGGTACCACTCTGGCGGGAAGGTAAACGGCGTTTCCATGCGCTGCTCTGGTTTGCCAGAAGCGGCTTAGTCATGCTGGCCACATGACCCGGAAGCTGTACGCCAGCTCCCTTGGCCAATAAAGCAAGATGAGCGCCGCAACCCCAGAGTCGGCCACAACTGGACGTAATGATCAGGGGTCCCTTTACCTTTATCTTACCCAATAACATGGTTATAACATAATAAAAGCAGATGACCAGCTTATATAGAGCATATGAAGTCTGGTTCAGAATCTTAAAAACACAGATGTTAAGCCTCAGATAATTTTTAAATAAGTCGTCACTTGATCTTGTAATTGCCATAAAGAAGGCAGCTCTAGAGAGACCATTCCACAACTAGGGTGCTACCACTAAGAAGGAATACTGGCAGTCCTTCTTACCCCACACTTTCTTGTCCCAAGTTCCCAGCATAAATAATATTCTCTGCTTTAGTTTTGGATTCCTGCTTGCATTCTTTCCTCTGGCATTCTTTTCCACATTTCCTTCTTGTTTATGGGAGCTCAGCTTTTCCTTGATTTTGTAATCATTTGGAGGACAACGATCTTGATAGCGAACAACATAATCTTTTGAGCTGGGGTTGAGATTGTTTTTAGGCTTTACATAAAAATTGTATCCCTCCTTTGTTGTTTTACCTTCCTCTTGAAATACACTTCTTAATCATATTGCTTTCTTTGTTATGCATAGCCTGTGGAATGTTTTGTGCTCTTAATTTACCCAGAGTTTGTAGAGTCAGTATGTGACGGACGTCATAGATCAGCCATCATAGATATTTATCTTACCACATGAACAAAAATCATCAAGGGGAGTCAGGTTAAGATTTGTGACATGCTTATTATGAGTTAATTGCAACCTGAAGTGGGCAGCTAAGCCAGCATTGGCTGCTGCTAATTACAATAGCAATACAAGAAGAGAAAAACTAGTTTAGGAAGCGTGGAAAAAAATGGAAGTGTATGAGGCTAAACAGGCAGAGTATAGTCATGTTAGCTTAGTGCCACAACATTTTCCTGCTTCCTTTCTCCATTTTTTTCTTACAGCATATGGTCAGTGGCTATGGATTTCTTAACTCTTACAGCTCTTGTTCCTTATGCCCTCTTTATTGACATTTCCCATCTTTCCGACATGTTGCCTTGAATTGACACTTCACAGCCTTTATGTAGCTGTATACACTTCAAATCTTATGTATACATTTGTTTTCCTGGATATTTATTAGTGTGGAATTCTCAGTGCTGCTGAGTGGTAGCACATAGGCATAAGAGACAGACAGACAGACAGACAGACAGACAGACAGACAGACAGACATTTTAGCCCTCCATCATCTACTGTCTCAAAATTGATTGACAAGAAGCTGCATGGGTGAACTGGCTTGCACAGCACAGCTAATCATGGGCTGGATTTGACCGATAAACTGAATTTAAAAATAGAGCTGAAATAAATGAGTTAATTAACACCAACAGAAGTAAATATCAGATTGAGGAACATATTTATTTTCCAGTCTGTCAGTAAACTCATAGCTTGCAAAAGAGAAAGTGTTAAATATAGAAGGGATACATCCATCGGTGATGTGGGGAAGGACATTCAGTCTCAGGGCACCCAGAACAGAGTATCAGCAAATTGATCCAAAACCTTTGTGCTTCTATAGTCAGGCTGCAATGCTGGCATAATGTCAATGCAGTTTTGGCACCATGTCTGCTGTGTGGCATAGATATTGATGCACACCCTCATATACACTCCCCTAGTAATGCTTTGGAAATGCAGGTAGGAAGTGCAGCAAGGCCAGGAAATTGCTATAGACAATTTTGGAGACATTAGATGCAAGGAGTAGGCATGCAGTGCTGATGAAAAGTCTCTGAGTTTCACAAAATGCACATCTCATCCTTTTACCTGATTCTCCCAATATTGCTTCTCAGTGGGCCTTTCTGCACATTGTTTTCTGTGTGAAATATATGTACATTTCTTTCTCTCTGTGCCCTCTACTAGTCTTGCCTCGAGGCTGTGATTCCGTTGTTAAGGACATCACATTTCCCCTGCACTCAAATCACAGCAATTTGAACCTTAGGAAAAATGCAGTGCTTACACCCAATATATAGCAAATTAATTATGACTGCGGAATGTAAATAGGAACTTATTTGGACATTATATTTATTAATTTTATTATTTATTTGCTCATTTCGTTTCTGTCCCACCCTTCAGCACATATGATCTCAGGGCAGCTAACAATAGAAAATCCCAATGCCATTGAAACAGCAAAAATTAAAACCATATATCACAGTTAAAGGCTCCAGTAGAATCTCAGCAATACAACAAGCCTGCACTAATAATTTCACAGCTGGATACAAAAGCTCAGAGCCCTGCAAAGGTCTGGGCAAAGAGGAACATCTTCAAGCTGCATAGAAAGATATAGTGATTGCACTCACCTGTGAGGATAAGGAGATTTATAAACCAGGTCTGTAACTGGTCTACAGTCAAGCTAGAGGAATGAGGGAATGACTTGAAGCAACTTCATTCTTCAGAGCCTTTAATAAGAAACTTTTGCAGTGACTTGAATGCCCCTGGAACTGGATCATGCGAATTTAGGGGAACTTCTTAATACTAAGGGAATATAACTAAATTACAAACTCTATCATTACAAGGAAGGACAGATCCTGAAGCTGAGGCCCCAATACTTTGGCCACCTCATGAGAAGAGAAGACTCCCAGGAAAAGACCCTGATGTTGGGAAAGATGGAGGGCACAAGGAGAAGGGGACGACAGAGGACAAGATGGTTGGACAGTGTTCTGGAAGCTACCAGCATGAGTTTGACCAAACTGCGGGAGGCAGTGGAAGACAGAAGTGCCTGGCGTGCTCTGGTCCATGGGGTCACGAAGAGTCGGACACGACTAAACGACAACAACAAATCATTACAAGGTGCTTATGTATGATGTCATAAGTGAACAGCATGAATTTCCTTTCCGCACGTGCCTGCATTATTTTCTAAACTTGAGGTGGTATGCTCTTGCTGCTATGTACCTTCAGCTTCAGAGGACTCAACCAGAGATATATGAAGAAAAAGAGATTTCTCTCTCCTGTTGTGTGACTCGTTAATTTGGAAGCAGGTAATCTACCTGTTCTACCCAGCCTCCCTCATTTAACTAAGTCAAAGAGATATGCACCAGAGTGGCTATTGTCCCGTGTATTGTCTACACATGGGATATTATGCTATTGACATTTGAAGGGACTTTTAAAACATTGTGGCATGTATTATTGACTGATTGTCTGGAAAAGCCCCATGGGCATTTTCAAAATGTTGGTAGCAAAGATGTCACTTTAGAGATTACCCTTGGTAACTTGTGCAGTAAAGTGTTAACAGAGAAGACTGTTTATTATATTGCACAACAAACTAATTTTGCATTTTTATTCATACTGAGATTACCTTTTGTTTCTTTTAGCAGTCCGCTGTGACTTTCTTTGACCTATCGATTTCATGGTGTTGAATGTTTCCCACTTAATATGGATGCTATTTGTGTTGTGTGTGCAGGTTTTTCTTTTGAAATCTGTTGTTTAGTCATTTAGTCGTGTCCAACTCTTCGTGACCCCATGGACCAGAGCACGCCAGGCACTCCTGTCTTTGAAATCTATTTCCCTTAAAAAAAAAAAAAAAGAACATTTGAGAAGCATTCAGGTTGTAAAGGCTTTTTGAAATACAGTCATACCTTGGAAGTCAAACGGAATCCGTTCCGGAAGTCCGTTCGACTTCCAAAACATTCAGAAACCCAAGTGCAGCTTCTGATTGGCTGCAGGAAGCTCTTGCAGCCAATCAGAAACTGCGGAAGCCCCGTCGAACGTTTGACTTCCAAAAATAGTTCACAAACTGGAGCAGGCACTTCCGGGTTTGCTGCATTCAGGAGCCAAAACATTAGAGAACTAAGCTGTTTGAAAACCAAGGTACGACTGTAAAACCATTTTGACCATGCATCTCAGTAGGGACTGTACCTATCTAACTTCATATAGATGGGCCCACAAACAACACTGAAAGCAAAACTCTGCATTGACATGAATCACGCTTCTGGTCCATAAAGCAATTGACTTGGGCTGTACAGGGGAACCTGGGCCTAAGTTATTCAGGGCTTTGTATATTACAACCAGAACCTTGAACCTGGTGTGGTAGCAAACATTACTAATAACTAAATACTGTATTGCATGAGCTATACTGAGCTGCCACCAGAGGGGTTCCTGAACTGTTCCATAACTGTTCCCTATACAGACAGTGTTTCATTCAATTACAAATAAAGCAATGCTGTATTGTACATATCGGTGAAGAGCTAGCAATTAGCAAAGCAAGCACATATATTTCATTGTCAGGTCTCAGCCTTATTTTTTTGTTTTTGTTTTATTATATATTTTGCATTTTCATTTTGTTTGTTTATGTTGTGAACCGCCCCATGATCTTTGAATGAAGAGCAGTATGCATATTTAATAAATATTAATAAAAAGGTGCATGGTGGCAGTTTCAAAAGATAATGGAAGGCAGGGAAAGAACAATGTGTTCATACGGCAGTCACAGCTTAATGCCTGTTGCAGAGGAAACTTCTGCAGTCTACGAACTGAAAAACTAAAAGGAGCTGCTTCTGGAAAAGATTTTGAGGTCCAACTTCAGCCACCACTGACTCAAATTGAGCGCTGAAACTAACTGTTCTGTCACCACTGTATTGGATGTCAGTATTGCCGAGAACATCATTATATGTAAATTTCCCAAGGCTAAACTCTGGGAATTGAAACAGCTCATCAAAAAAAGGGTGATTACGGTAGCATGGCTCTTGTGAGATTCTTCCTGGCCACTTTGCATCTGTATTTCATTTTACAGTTAAGGTTGCAAACAAGCAAACCCCTTCCTCCCTTTTCTTTTTTTGGCAGGGCTCCTTTGACTTTAGGATCAGATACAGTATGTCTCTGAATACCTGTTTCTGAGGCGCACAAACAGGGGCACTGCTGCTGTGCTCATGTCCTTCTTGTGGACGTCCTAGAGGCAACTGGTTGTCTACTGTGAACAGGATGCTGGAGTAGGTGATCCAGCAGGGCTCTTCTTAGGTGTTTAAATTTAACTTTCAAAATGTAACAATAACAGTAACCAAAGGAGGTATTCTAGCTGTCAAAGCTACAGTACTACAGTATATCTGGGGCATATTCTGCAATCATAGGTGTACTGTAGACAGTACAAAGGCACGTTAATGTAAGTTATATCTAAACTGATCATTTTTTGGTTGGGGAGATTATCTTAAATACAGTATATTAATCCAGTCCAAACCGCTGGAGAATCACAGCAGCTGCTGTGGCTGCAGAGTCTGGCAGCTTGTAACTGCTGCTTCCTGCGTTGTTTTAGTGGCACAAAAGTGACCTCCATGCAAGCCTAGGCAGTGTGTATGGAGGTCCTGGGCTGTCTTCTCGTCCTCGCTGATATGGTCCAAAGGAAAGCAGAGATATGTTTGGCACCAGCTTGGCTGCAGCTAGTTGCCAGAAGGAGGCGAACAAGGCGCCATCCAACCTCCTTGGGGGTTCCATTCTGGATTTGTGTAGGGTTTACTCCTTAACCTTTTCTTCTCCCGAAAAGGCAGCAGGTGTCCCTCACGTTTACTCCTGAAGCCTTCCTCATGAATGAGCATGGCCACTATTACAGGAGTATAAAGAAATAATTATAATATAATATAATATAATATAATATAATATAATATAATATAATAATATAATATAATATAATATAATATAATATAATATAATATAATATAATATAATATAATATAATAATATTATAATATAATAAAATAATAAATAAGACCATGTGCAGTGCTTGCAATGGAGGGAATCGATCCCAGGGCCGGATTTAGGTTTGATGAGGCCCTAAACTACTGAAGGTAATGGGGCCCTTTTTATGTCCAGCTGTCCTTTGTCAACAACAAAATGTCGCTTTTGTGTTGAATATATGCTATATGGTAATTTATGAACCAAATAGGTATCTAAAGCCATTTGCACATGTTGCCATGCAACAAGTCCATGCAGAATGTAGGCACCCTATATATAGAAATGAGCAAACCAGTGATATTTTAGGGAGCAGGCTAGCAGGTGGGGCCCATTCCTTACATCAAAGAAGCCTACACAACACAAAACACTGTTGCTGTAAGTAGGCTTTATTTTATTTGTTTTTTATCTTATATTTTGGAAATGTACATCCAGGTGTTTTTTCTCCCCTTTAACTTTTTTGGGGGCACCACCGAGAGTGGGGCCTTAAGCTATTGCTCGTTCAGCTTATCCGTAAATCAGACACTGATGGACCCCAACTGGCAAGAAGAGTTCCAGAGGGGGCTCTTGCAGGCCAGCCCTCCTTTCTGATCTAGGCAATCCGGAGGCAATCCGAGGGAGGGAAAACCCTGCAGGTAACTGAAGGAAGGCAGGGACACCTAAACAAAAGACTGCTAGTTTTACCGAAAGAGAACAGCATGTTCCTATGCTCTTGTGGCAAACGCAGCTTGTTATGTTTGTTCGGAAGTCTGCTTGGGGGAATGGGAGATGCCGAGAGAGAGACTCCCATAAAGTAAATTATGAAAGAAGACTTGGGGGGGGGGGGGAGAGAAGCGCGAGCCCTAGCCCAGCGGCGGCGGAGGAGGTGGTGGGATCCTTTCTCCCTCCGCACGAGAGCCGGGAAGTTCCACACCAGCGCCAGCCGCCTGGGGAAGCGCCTCCTCGGGCTTAGCCTCCTCTCCCCAACCCCGTCCGCCCCTCCCCGCCCCCCGCCCGGAGGCGGCGCGACCGGCAGCCTCGGCTTCCCGAAGCTGGACCAGCCTTGGCACATGGAAGGAGCGGCGCCCCGCCGGTGCCTGCTTGCAAGCGCTCGGCCGCTCGCCTTGTTTTCCCGCCTCGGGCTGGGCGCCCTCAGTAGCCCGCCCTGAGGGCAAGAGCAGCAGCAGCCCGCAGCCCGTGCGCCTCTCCTCCGCTTCCTTTGTGTGCGCGCGCGAGTGAGGGGAGCTGAGGCGGCGGCGGAGGAGGTGGAGCCGCGCTCTCTCCCTCGCTTGTCAAGAGTGAGGCGCTCCGGCGGAGGGAGGGAAGGCGAAGGCAGGGAGCTGGCGGGGCGGCTCCAGAGTCTCTCCTCTCCTCCTCCTCCTCTCCGGCGGGGAGAAAGGAACTGGACGCAGCGCGGGGCCCTTCGCCGGGCAGCCCGGGCGGCTTCTCCACCGCCTCGCGGAGGCTGAAAGGGGCGCGAGCGGAGCTGCGGCAGCAGCAGCAGCAGCAGCACGTTGTTTGGCTGGGCGGCAAGGCGAGCCCCGGCGCCAGCAGCAGCGGTAGCGGGTGCTGTTGCTGCTGCTTTGCTCAGCGCGGCTCCGGCACTTTGCAATGGGTCGGGGGCGGCAGCCGGAGAGCAGCAGTAGCAGCAGCAGCACCTGGGCTAGTCACTAAGGAACCCAAGAGGAAGAGGATGGCCACCTCCAGCAACTCCAGTTTGTCGGGCTCCTCGGTTTCCTCCGGTAAGTTAAAAAAAAAAAAGAGTGTGAATTAAATCGCCCCTTACGGCAGGATTTGTCTCCTGATTACCTCCTAGCCTTCCGGAATGCTGTTTATTTATGTTAGTTAGATGGACGGACCTGGCTGCGACGAGAATCTCTTTGGCACCAAGTTATTTTCCTTTCGTTTCTTCCACTTTGCATGCAAAAGGGCAGGAGGAGTAACAGAAAAGAGCAGGTGAGGTGCGTGCTTTCCTGCATAGATTTGGGGAAAGTGCAGCATCCTAAATCCTTTTTGTCCGTCGATGGTTGTGTCCCTGGTTTGCAAGAGGTTGCTGAACCCAACCTGACAGTTACGATTCGATCCGTAAATCGTTCCGGGGGTGGGGATGGAAGATGCCAGCGTTAAACCTCTGATACCGTAACACATTCACACCCTGCTCAAGCAAGAAGATGAATAAAATCACGTTGTTGGTCCTATTCAGAGTAGACACCTTGAAATGAATGGACGTGACTGAAGTCCATTGATTTCAACTTCACTACTTGGAGTATGACTATTTTGAATAATGCAAGCCATTCTCTCGTCATTGCTCAGAACACCAGCAGTTTCTAAAAATATCTGTGCTTGGCTGAGCAGTTCCTCCCAAGTGTGATTACACCTGTTCAGTTACCAAGTCCTATGGAGCAAGCAGTTGCAACCCACTTTGACATTCTTCTTCATTTTCTGACATAGGTGGATTAGTGTGTGTGATGGTAAGCCTTCCATGCAGGGCTGAGCCAAACTCATAGGTGATGTGTGGCAATTTCTTGCTTATATTATCTGGGAGGTGAACTAGTAGCGAGCAACATGGAAAACAGTGCTTCTCAAATATGGAGGAAGGCAAGTCAAGCTGCATCAAGATTCTTATTATTCCATTCTTTATTATAGCTTCTGAGTTTCATGAATAGATTTGAGAGTGATGTTATCAAAGCAGACAGCTTGTACGTAAATGCCTTTCCCCAAAAGAAAAGGTGGGCAACCATTCCTATGCTTGTTTATTCAGTCCTATTGATTTCAATAGACTTATTCTCTACTAAGTATACGTAGGATTGCAGCTGCACAATGCAATTCCTTACTTGGAAAGTTGTCCCATTGCATCCATTGAGTGTGTGCATTGTAAGTGTGTTTAGGATAGGAGCCTAAGTTAAAGGTTTTCTATTTCTGCTGAATACTCCCACTGTAAATGTTTAGTAAAGAATTCTGTCACCTTCTTGAAAGCTTTTCTTTTCGTTAATAAAATTAGACACAAGTGTTTCCTTCATTAAAGCTGTAAAAATTAGTGCTAGTAGTAGAAAACTTCAGTGTGTATGCTTATGAGGACTAGAATTGGAATGGTGTTTTTGGCAAGATGAAGCTGTAAGCAGTCATCACCTGAGAACAGCTTGTTTAAAAGCCCATTAGTCAGGTTCTCACTGAATGCTGTTTTGTGAAATTAAAAAAACCTAGCACTCTAACATGTGATGAATCTTGCACATTAAAATTGTGAGATTCACGTGGGGAGAGGTAACACATTCTTGAATCAAGAGAAGCTCAAATTTCTGTGGTGAGTCCAAACTACATATTTTTAAAATGCTGAAGTTCATGTTTCACATGAACTAGAACTTCAGAACCTGTATCTTATACTGAAGGGCAGGATTCGAAAAGCTGAAAGCTGGTATCTAATTTTTGATATGTTTGAACCCAGATAAGGTAGATAGTTCGTATATGATTAAGTTTAGCAGTTATGCGCAATCTCCATTCTTTTTCTCAATAGCTTTTTAAAGAATAGAATAAACAGGACAATCTTACACAGAGTTAGACCAATGGACACTCATGAGGTACAGTGGTACCTCAGGTTACATACGCTTCAGGTTACAGACGCTTCAGGTTACAGACTCTGCTAACCCAGAAATAGTACCTCGGATTAAGAACTTTGCTTCAGGATGAGAACAGAAATCGTGCTCCGGCAGCAGCGGGAGGCCCCATTAGCTAAAGTGGTGCTTCAGGTTAAGAACAGTTTCAGGTTAAGAATGGACCTCCGGAACGAATTAAGTATTTAACCCGAGGTACCACTGTACTTCAGCATTTCCTATATTGACTAAACCTGTGGTCCAGTTCATGCGGATAGTATACTCTTGCCACTAATCTACATTACTCAGAAGGCTTCCTTATATATCAAAAGACAGATTAAGATAATTCACAGTAAAATGAGGGAAATGGGTAATGCTGTGGAAGTGGAAAAAAAGAAGCACTCAGGTCTCCTCCAGATGACCTATTTAGTCAGCATTCTTCCTGTTTTGCTCGAACAAAGCTTACATGGTAGTTAGATTATGCCTGGTCTTTATTGAGCATTGCTTCCAATTTGTTTAGGGTGCAGTTATTTGACAATGAGCATGCATCCTGACTTGCTGGTGGGGCAGGAATGGGGGAAGTTGCACATCTCCATGTTAATAATCCATTCACCCCTCACTTTTCAGGGCAGTTCTCCATCACTTTCCTAACTGCAATAATTCTTTTTTTTAAAAAGTGGATTTGTTGCCCTTGGGTTACAGAGCCCTATTTGCATATACCTACATTTCCGCTGAGTGCCTGCAGGATAGTAGAGCATGAGAGGCTTAATATCAAGGTTGTGGGTTCGAGACCCATATTGGGCAAAAAGATTTCTGCAATCTAGGTAGTTGGACTAGATGACCCTGGTGGTCCCTTCTAACTCTCCAATTCAATGATTCTATGCATGTGAATCACCACAAAAGAGTAGCCATCTGGAGGCATACTGAGTACCATACATATTCAGCTTGGAAGCTGGAAGAGGTGGGGCAGCATGGGATAAGATAAGTTGAGAGGAATCAAATCTTTGGGGCATTTTTGAAAAATATATATAACTTGGCATCTTTATGATGTTTAAATTAAAATGCTTCTATGGTTTATATAGTACCATAGGGCTCAAGGACTGGTGTAATTATATCATGCTCTGGCATATGAAGGATTAACTAAGTGTTCAAGAGCTTAATGTCACGAGACATTCTTATTCCCATTTGTAAATATTTTAAATATTCCCCCTGCATTTCTGCTCTTAAATGCAACACATTTGTATTCCTCGCTATGCCTCAGTTTTAAGCTCTGTGTTGTTTCATGTCTGATGGGGTGTTATTCCTCATTTTAGAGTGTATCTTTACTCAAACAGAAGTACGTCCAATAAAAGATGTAACCACCATATCTGTTTCATATACTTTTCAGTAAAAATGTCAGTATTTTTTCCCATTAAGTGATGTTTCCAGTCTATGTGGGTCCAGCGCATTTGACTTCATGCAGCTGCATTTTGGCTGTCTGTGGTTTTTATTTCTCAGAACTCAGCAAGTTTCTGAGCATTTTCTAATAGCATCTAACTACATAGTCCAGTTTTTAAAAATGAACAGCCAGAGCATAGTTGGGTTTAAGAAGAATAATTTTGCAGATTATATATAATTATTTCTTCTCATTTGACTTTCCATCATAAGACGTTCTGCTTCTTGCAAAGGACACATTTTCTATGGACAAAGTACAGAATCAATATAAAATACGACTGTTACTGTTCTTACTACTGCTTTGATAGATGGGGGTCATTCATGCGCCATTCAGGGAGCGTTGATTTAAGAAGCAGTAGGAGAACTAGGGTAAAAAATTGGCACACCAACTTCCCCCAAAAGCTGCAAACTGTGCCTCAAAGATCAAGCCATATACTTATAATTGAAATAAAACGAAATAATATAGTGGATTCCTTTTGGTTCAGAATAATTAGGTATGCTTTCTGAATGGTAGGTAAAAAACAAGTTGCACCTACCAAATTGTATGGTAGGTGAAAAACAGAGTACCCAGGGCAGCAGACCAGACAGAATGGCATTCATGCAGTTTCTCTTTGACTTTGTGCTGGCAGTCGAATGCAGATTGGGCAATTGAAATTGATGTGGAGTTTTTGTGCAACAAACCTGCTTCTCAGAATTACTGGACTATTTGCGATAGGGAATGTGATGGGAAAATGTACACTAAAGTGTGGAATAACAGTCGCATCATGCGACCTTGTCTAACCTCACTGCAAACAAATCGGGATGAACGTTCAATAGGTTGTCTGGAGGTGACCCTCTTTGCTGAAATGAGCAACCAAGACTGGCCTGGAAGCTTTTAGAAATATTAGGCAACTGCTCAATCTTGCCTAAAGAGATCAGCTGGCACAACTGGTCTCTGAAATGCCCTAGTTTCTTCACATACCTATTTCACATTCCTCAGGATATCAGTTCAACACTTGGTGTGGGCTTGATCCTGACAAGCTTGGGTAGTTTTGCCCTTTGGGTGCTTGCCAGAGCACAATTACAACTAGTCCTAGGCAAAAAGTGGCAAATTACAAGGCAGGATTCTTTAATTCTGAGCGAGCTTAATTAAAAACTTGTTTGGAATGTATAAGACATAACAGACACAAAGGTAATCTACACCTGCATACTTTTATTACCTACTCTTATAATTCCAAATGCCATTTTAATCACACCTAAACCCTTTCCAAATTATTGTTGAGAGGGCAGAAACTGCTCAGGGATGGAGGCATTCATGCTGTCACCTATCTATCAGTTATCATTTTGATTCTCCTTTTTGTAATTCCAAAAGGCATGAAATTATTCTGTCTTCCACTTGACGTATTTATAGCTAGCTAGCGTGCATTGCATAGATGAAAGGCCTGAGCAATCAGGTGAAAAATTGTGTGCTACTAGATATGGTTTGGGTTAGGAATTTTTGCTCTGGTAGCTGTGCTAGAAGCGGTTCAGTATTTTGCCTGATCCTGTGACCTGCTGCACAGGAACAGTGGCTTGTGCAGATGTTCCAGCTGCAGTGTAAAGGCACAACCCCTTTCACTGACGGTAGGAACACATCCCATGCCTTCCCACTTGCCCAATACTAAAATTGGGATGCTCACCTTTCAAGGCTGTGCTCCTGCGTGGGTCATGTGACTTGCATGAGAGCACAGCCCCCAAAATAGGCTGTCCCACTTAAATCGGGACAGTTGGGGGGGTATGATGCATGTAGAGAAAAATTGTAAAAAAAGAAGAAGTTTCATTTTAAGGTATAAATAGATAAAGAAAGATACACACATACTAACATGCATTTCTTGGGACTAATAACTTTTGTGATAAATTTGCAAGACTAAGGACATTTTTCATGGCATGTGACATGAGCTGGGAATCAGCGTGTTCTTACATGAGTAGAATGTGTCCTTTTATTTAAAATGCATCTCTGGGTTATTTGTGGGGCCTGCCTGGTGTTTTTACATGTGTAGAATGTGTGCTTTTATTTAAAATGCATCTCTGGGTTATTTGTGGGGCGTAGGAATTTGTTCATATTTTTTTTCCAAAATATAGTCTGGCCCCCCACAACGTCTGAGGGACAGTGGACTGGCCCCCTGCTGAAAAAGTTTGCTGATCCCTTAACACATGCCATGATTTTTCAGCTAAACTTTGATGGCTAGAGTGAAAGACCAGGCTCAAGCGAAGCTATATTACACCTGAACTTTTAAGGATTTAGTCGGGACATTACATGCATGTTTAAGAACAAGGATGTTTTGGTGCCGTGTGATATCTCTAGAGCCATCTGTGTGCTCCAGGTCCCCCAAAACCCTCATCTGTATGAGAAGGTTAAATGGGTCTTCCCATTTTAGATAAGCTAATACACAAGCTGTGCATGAAAGTAGCATGTGAAAATAAAGGAATAAAAGTATTATCTGAACTGTACCTGGTATATAGGTCTTTCCCCTGTTATGAGGTGCTGTTTGTGGTGGTGGTATTTTGGTATTTTGTGTAAAGGCATGGACCTCACAAATTTAATAAACTTGTACTTACAACCTGTTGTCAGGATCCCCAGTGGTGAGCTGGGATTAGTTACTGAGAAAGAACCTGCCCCCTTACAGGGTTGTATACCAGGAAGTTCCCTTAAGTCTCTAACAGCAGTATACATGCACTTATCTTATTCTTATCTTATTCTTAATAAAACTTTATATTCTGCAAAGCTTCTTGAAGTTAAGAATCTACAGATCTTCTTGATGTTAGGATGCCACAAACTATGCAGGTAGAGTTCCTGCTCTAATAATTATTGTGCTTTCTGAAGCAAATAGGCTTGGGTAGGCTTCCTCAACCTTGGCCCTCCAGATGTTTTTGGCCTACAACTCCCATGATCCCTAGCTAGCAGGACCAGTGGTCAGGGATGATGGGGATTGTAGTCTTAAAAACATCTGGAGGGCCAAAGGTTGAGGAAGCTTGGGCTTGGGCAATCCCACTATGCTGATTAGGAAGTAATATCAGTCTAAGTGCCCTTGAGAGGCTGGCTTGTGTCTTGGGCAATAGGGGTTTCAGTTGGCTAATGTGCTTAAGGGAAGGAACAATATATTAATGGCAGAAGTTGTAGTTTGGGTGCAGAAGGCCCCAGATTCAGTTGCTGTTATTTCCAGTTCAAAGGAACAGGTAGAATGCGATTTGGAAAGCCTGCTGTTGGAATCATGGAGAACCACTGGCAGAGTAGGCTAGATCAGGATTCCCCAACCTGGTGCCCTCCAGATGTTTTGGACTCCAACTTGCATCGTCTCTGACCATTGGCAGGGCTAGCTGGGGCTGATGAGACTTGGAGTCCAACATCAGCTGCAGAGCACTAAGCTGGAGAAGGCTGGCATATGTGCAGGTTGGTTTTCAGCAGGATTTGAGTACCAAATGGGTCATTCCTAATTCAAAAGTTCTTCATCTGTTCCCCTCTTGGGCTGTTATGGAGAGCTTCTACAGAATTTTGAATTCAGCTGGGTGGTAGCAGTGGAAATATGGGAAATTCCTTGGGCAAAATAAAAGAATACTCTGTTTACATAATACATAGAAACTAAGGGTTTCTGGAAGTCAAATTGGCTTTTCCAAGAAAAACGTGATTGAATAGTTCTTTCCCCAAAACTACTTTGCCTTCTGCGGTGGGTGCCAAACTCTAGTGGTTACTTAGCTTTTCTTTTTAGAAATCTTTCTGTGTTACATAAAATGAAACAACTTGTAAGAATAAATACTACCCTTGATTTTAGCCAAAAGACCGATGAAGTAATGAAACGAGGCAACTTAAAACATACGTCAGATATTGTGATAGATCTAAATCATAGCTGTCAACCGTCCCTTATTTGGCGGGAAAGTCCCTTATCCCAGCGCCATGTCCCGCTGCTGTCCCTTATTGATGATGTCCCTTAAATTTCCTGGGTTTCAAAGGAAGCAGCTCCTCTCCCTCCCTCCCTCCCTGCCGGCCAGGGAGGAGGGAGGCTCCAACTGTGTTGCTTGGCTGCGTTGCTCACCCAATAAGGAGTCTAAGAACGACTGGGGGGTGGCGCTTGCACGCCTTGCGCCATCAAATCGGCCGTGTTGCCTGGGGACTCGCCTTTGCTCAGCGCTTCCCAGCGGAGAGATGACGGTAGTTTTCCTTTCTGCATCCCCTTTGCCGGGTTGCTGCGCTATGGGAACCACCGCTTGAGGCTTCGTTCGGCTGCTGGCTGGGCTTTCTGCCTTTGGCTCAGAGGGGCTCAGAAGTTGAACATACCCGTGCTCTGAAAATCCCTTATTCTGGCTGCTGATCCCTTATTTCCGTGGCTGCTGGTCCCTTATTTTCCAATCTGTAAGTTGACAGCTATGATCTAAATAGGTGTAGCTCAGGAAAATGTATTTTTAGGGCAATGCAATTCATTACTATTTTTCAAAATATAGTACGGCCACCCACAAGGTCTCAGGAACAGTGGACTGGCCCCCTGATGAATAAGTTTGCTGACCCATGGCTCCTTATATCCATTTCCAGAGATTTCTGAATAAAACATTTCAATTCACAATGTTAGAAAAAAGCTTCAACATAAGAAAAATACAAGTTCAGCCTGCAGAGGTGAAAAGTGGTTTTGGAATTGTCTTATAGAGAAAACATGGAATTCCTCTACCCACAATATAATTGCTTTTTCAAGAATTTATTCCCTTCAAGTACATCTACACTGTATTCTGCTGAAAAAACTGTAGCAAACAAACCATACCAAAGAATACCTATAATTCTTTAAAATTACATCAGTCATCATTTTAAAACCTAATGAAACAATGGCAACATAACAGAAAAGGTGATTGCGCTGAAATGGAAGTTTTCATCGGTGCTTCATTTACCAACACACAAACACATATATGCATGATCTGGCCGTAGTATAAAACAATCTTAACACTGTAGTTCTCTGCATGCAGTATCTGTAGGTACCAAAAGTGTGATGGGGCTTTCAAGCACATGCAGCTAGCCCCACTCCCAAGATGCCAATATAGAGGGGCTTATATAGGGACGCGGGTGGCACTGTGGGTCAAACCACAAAGCCTAGGACTTGCCAATCAGAAGGTTGGCAGTTCGAATCCCTGCAACGGGGTGAGCTCCCTTTGCTCGGTCCCTGCTCCTGCCAACCTAGCAGTTCGAAAGCACGTCAAGTGGAAGTAGATAAATAGGTACCGCTTCGGCGGGAAGGTAAACGGTGTTTACGTGTGGTGCTCTGGTTCGCCAGAAGCAGCTTAGTCATGCTGGCCACATGACCCGGAAGCAGCTTAGTCATGCTGGCCACATGACCCGGAAGCAGCTTAGTCATGCTGGCCACATGACCCGGAAGCTGTATGCTGGCTTCCGCAACCCCAGAGTCGGCCAGGGGTCCCCTTACCTTTACCTTTACCTTTATATAATGGTCAGGGGTCCCTTTACCTTTATATACAGACACATGTGCACACATAGGGCTCCCTCCATGGGGACAGGAACCCTGCGAAGGGTTTGTGTGTAGGACCATTCCAGACTAGGCAACTGGGCCAGCTGGCAAAAAGAAGGGTTTTTTTCTTTGTCAGTGGTACCTCAGTTTAAGAACAGTCCGGTTTAAGAACAATTTGGTTTACAAACTCCGCAAAACCGGAAATAGTGTCCCGGTTTGAGAACTTTACCTCTATTTAAGAACGGAATCCGAATGGTGGAAGGGCACCGGCGGTGGGAGGCCTCATTAGGGAAAGCACGCCTCAGTTTAAGAACGGTTTTAGTTTCAGAAGGGTTGCTGTTCAAAGGAAAGAACAACAGGGAGTTTTAAACTAGAACACAGGCCTGGAAAACCTCCCAGATTTGCTGAGGGCAGCTTGTTACTCAGGAAAGTCAATTCTCCCTCTGCATGCTTCCCAAATTGCTCTCATTTCAAATCGTTTTGCAAACTGTATATAAGAATCCACAGATATGGTATATACCAGGGGTGGCCAACTCCCAAGAGACTGCGATCTACTCACAGAGTTAAAAACTGGCAGTGATCTACCCCCTTTTGGGGGGTGTAGGACAAAAGTGTTGAGCTTTTTTTAGGGGAGCCAAAGTTATTGAGCTTCTTTGGGGGAGCCAGTGATGTACCAGTAGATCATGATCTACCTGTTGGACGTGCCTCGTACAATATAAATTTCCTTGGAAACTTACCAATTTGGGATTTGGTGCATTTTCTTTAGTGACACGATGCCTAGTTATTCCATGGTAATTTGGGGTCTGCTTTTTTGTGCTTTTAGTTTCCAATATTGCAGTTTGAAAGCTAATTCCTTAATACCATCAAAGCTTATTAGAAACAAAGACTATGTAAATATTATGTATTCGTATTAGTAAATTAATCTTAATTAAATTAAATCCACTCAAGCACTGTGGTTTGCTGAGCAGCCAAATGAAACTAGCTGTTTAGACAAATGTAACAAATTTCCTCACAAAGGTTCCTGCTGCAGTCAACAGTAGCCAAGGACATAGCTCTAAGCAGGTCTCTGAAAAGTTTTGTGTTTACAGTAAATGGTAAAATACATTGGGGGGTTGTTAATGCTCAAGATATATCAATAATTACTTTACAAGCACAATCTTTCACAAAACCACAGGCTTGGAGAAAGGTGGGGGGGGGGGAGAGACAGTCTGTTAAGTGGAAACATACAAATAACCCAGAGATGCATTTTAAATAAAAGGACACATTCTACTCATGTAAAAACACGCTAATTTCCGCACCGTCCACGGGCTGGATTTAGAAGACCATTGGGCCAGATCCAGCCCCCAGGCCTTAGTTTGCATACCCATGAGCCAACCTATATAGGAGTAGCAAAAATACTTGCCTTTTAATAATTTATTTGTTATTACTTGTCAAAATAGGATAGTACTTTTTAATTACAGTACTGACAATTTGGTTTCTATATAAATTTCATAGCTTCATTATCTTGCTACCTTAATTTTTTAAAATCTATTTCACACTTTGAACTTCAATATTTCTCATGCTTTAGTTTAACTAGGCTTTGTGGCATATCACCCTAAGCACTGGTTTGTTAATGTAGCTACCCAGTTAACAGTAAACATTCGTTACTTCTAAATGAGTATAAATAACTGGGATCCTTGAATCAGTCCAGTTGGATTCCTTGACTCTACTAATCCATGTATATTTTTTAATTCTAGAACTCAGCCACTGAGAAACAGCCTGAGAAGTGGAAAGTACAGCTCACTTTAATAAATGTCAGCTTAAGAAAGGAAATCATTTTTCAAAGATATGTTGGTTTTATTTAATGCCACAATAAGGAGAGCACAACATATAATATTTTGGAGTGTATTTTCAGAGTAAATACGTTGCCAAGCAATCATATCAGATGGTGTTAGGGTTCAGTAGCAATTGAATGTGTGTGACGTTGGAGGGGGGAAGGTCATGTGTCTAAAATGCATGGTGTCAGTATTTTACAGGAGATGGTTTGTATGCTGAGAGACCTTCTTGACCTGATGCTGTCAGAACTTGGAGAACACTGGGCCCTAAACACTAAGAAAATGATGAGATTGTACAGTATATAAGTTAACATCGTCCTTTAATAAGGCATCCTTTTTATTTTTGTTTCATCCGTTTTACCATATAAAATACACTGTGCCACTAGGACAAGATGGCAGCTCTTAAATTGAAATTGTTTTCTTTCTGTGGTGATTATAATAAAAAAATGCTATTTGTACTTTACACTTCTCAAGGCATTTGCATATGTGCAAAAAAGTGGCGGGAGTCAGGTCCACTCTAGTTTTAAGGTGGCAAGGTGAAAAGGAGGACACAATTGCTACACTTTTAATACTTTGGAAGAAGAGAGAATTTCAGACAGTGTTGCTTGTTATGTGAGCTACACCGGCTGGATTTTTCTTTCTTTCTACACAGCTGTTAAAAGTACAGGACAGGAGATCTGACCTCTTTTTTTATCAGGCATTCGAGCTGGAATTGTCCCAGGTGAGGAGCATGTGGCAGTCAAGATTTATTTATCTCAAGTTGTATTTTTCTAAATATGTTCCCTAGTTTTATACTGTAGTGTATATATAGGAACACAGTTCTCAACCATCACTACAATGGGCATTGCTTTCAGGTGGTTATGGTTGTATCAGTGGCTCTTACATGTGTTACTCACTGTACTGAATACAAATTTTAATAGATCCTTAGGGACAGATGGGTGCATGTAGAAAAAAATTGCACCCACTTTGGTGATTTTCAGTGCAATTTACTTCCAGATTAGTGTATTTAAGACTCCAGAATTCAGACTGTTTTTCTTCTATGATAAATGAGAAAGCTTCTATATTAGTACCTACTGGTTATTCAGACATTTGGTGGTGTCAAGCTCTCCTAAATTCTTGGATTGCTTGTTGTATTTGATTCATACCAGATACTTCCTTTGAACTGAAAATGTAGAACAATAGATCTTGTCTTTGTATGGGTTCCTTTTAGCTTATTTTGTGAATTTGGAGTGCTGGCCCTGCTGTAATTGAAGCAGTCAGTTTGTAACAAATTAAGCATCAAAACATGTGGGCTTGAAAGTAGCATTTGTTACGACACTTCATAAATATAATTACTATTATGACTTTCTGTCCTGTACAATATCTCTCTTCATTGTGTACACTGTATGAGCTGGGCTTTTAAGGCAAAGCCTAGAACAGACTCATTTGTTTAAGATCCCATGGGAAAATCAGGTACCGGGTGTGCCTCAGATCTACTGTTGCTTGTGCCAGAGAAAGAGGCAGATTATTACCATAAGAAACATGGTTAGTATTCTGTATTTTGAGCCTTCCTGACAACTTTAACCAAATTTGAAAAATAAGATATTTGATTCACACTGTAACTACTAAGCAAAGCTTCAAGTGGTCAGTTTTGGAGATACTTGGCTTTGTGGTAGTCTTACACAAGTGGGCACCTGTTAGCCACTTCTGAGGAAATGTGGAATGAGTTTGCCCAGGGCCAGTTGAGTAGCTGCTGTTTACAAAGGAACAAGCCATTGTTGATAATCCACAGCTCAAGACAGCACTTGTGTTGGGCAAGAGACTAGCTTCTTAGAGCTGATAAGGCAGCTTTTTGTGATGTGTGGCTACTATTTTGCAGCTGCTCCATAGCAAGATCCATATGGAGCCGGAGCTTATAAAAGGATCCAACATCCGACTGGGTTAACAAACCTTTCGCTTTTGGAAAGGATCTTGTTAAATCTAAAACATTGCTTAAAATGCATTTGCATTTCTCATAGAAGTCACATCATCTTCTGTGGAAATCTGCAGCCGAATCCAAGAGATATGGAGACTAGCTGTGGAGAGATAGAGAAGTTATTTTAATATACTTGGACTTATGCTTGGTTATTTTTATATAACATTGACTAAGGACCAGGTCTCCATATTAATACCAGTTCCCCATTACTTGAATTACATAATATGGTGTAATTTGCTCCACTTTTGTTGGTAATAATGTGCCTGATCTTAACTGTATTGACCTCATTACATTTTCAAGATGTTGTTCAAACCATTTGCCAATCTATACAATTCTTTGTTCTGCTGATGGTGAATTTAAACTACAGAGGCCCTCATTGATTTGCTTGCTTTTCTGCTGCTCGTAAGCCATATGTATCCCAAGTATTTTTGGCTCCCACTTTTGTGGTCAATGCCTTAGTTCAAGTTGCTTTCTCTAATTTAAGTGGTATTTGTTGTCTTGGGTTAAGAGCATCAATACTGACTTGGACCCCCCCCCCCAAATTTGGTGGTTAGTTTCTATAGTTATGACATGTGCAGCATTTTAGAAAGTCGTATCTGGATTCTTTTATTTTATTTCTAAGGAGCATCAGTAGTTGCCAGTGATGTGCCACTGTTCTTGTGTCACCGGCATCATTGCAGTTTACCTGGACAGAGGTGGGATAGAGCAGAGTGGCAGCAAGATTAGACCTGCGCAGATGTACCGTGCTCCTGCACAGAACTGTATCCACTGGTACGTACACATAACCCCAAAATTGCTGCTGCTCTACGCCGCCCCAGGCTCTTCAGGTAAACTCACGTTGGGTAGGTGCCTCTGTGGTTGTGCCCCATCACGCTGACTGCTATTGAGGAACAGCCATGGTTGCACATTCATGTTACATGCACCTGTTAACTCAGAGTTACATTTGATGCATCTGTTGAAGTGGACTGTGGTTCATGAAAGCGAAGGCCATAATAAATCGATTAGGTGCCACAAGACTGGTGGTATTTTTTGCTACAGCAGATTCACATTCTTACCCTTCTAGAAATGGTTACAACTCTGGTGTGATTCCTTTAATGTAATTACACAACAGTCATACCTCATGTTGTGTTGGGTTCATGTTACGTCTTTTCGGCTTGCAAATGTGGCAAACCCGGAAGTGTATACTTCCAGGTTTTGCTGCGTGCACAAAAGCGTTCTGCACGCTTTGCACATGCGCAGAAGCATTCTGCATGCTTCACGCATGTGCAGAAGCGCTCTATCGCACTGCGTGTGTGCGCAGAAGCAGCACTCTAGTTACGGACTTTTCGGGGTGCGAATGGCACCCCAGAATGGATCGAGTCCGTAACTAGAGGTACCACTGTACATCCTCAAAATATTTTGAAGATAGCAGATTTTAGGTTTTAGTCTTGATGGTTCATTCGTGCTTGTGGTATCAGTGATTGTGTTCCTAGCCTTTCTTCGGGCTCTGAGTTGTTTTAAATTTACATGTATACCGACCCATTTTCACTGAAGAGCTGCTCGCTGAAACTTCAAAGCATGCAGATCTTTAGCAATTCAATCTGGAACAACATCTAGCATTATCTCATAGGGCATAGGTTGTCCATCTGATGGGCATTCTAATACTTGTTCCTTGCTTGTTATATGCTTTTAAAATGCTGTAGCTGATTCTGCTGATTTATGATCGTGCCATGTGGGGTAATAGCTACTAAGATAATCACTTTGGCACACTTTTCTTCCAAGAAAAGCAAAGCGTGGTGCTCATAAAAGATTATTGCTAATGGTCAGTGGAACCTGGAGATATATTATCTATATTACTTGACAGAGCCGGCCCAGCCGTTAGGCAACATTATGTTATTCCACACCATTCCTTTCAATGCAAAGTCAATTCATTTCAATAATCAATTGTGTATTGTTTGTGGACTCCAAGCAGCACTGAAACTGAATGCTGATTGTGTTTGCTGGATTGATTTCTGTCCTGGACATGGGATGAATAAGCAAAGATTGGCAATTTCTGCTCCCATTTCCATTTTTGTCAGAATTCTCTGACATTGCTAAGTTCCAGAGGAAGAATCACCTGACTCACATCTCCATTTTACTAGATCTGAACAACTTTGTAAAATGTGCGAAGTGGCTCTTTGGCTGTTTACTCGACATTTTAAATAGTAGTGTAGCTTCCTTTTAAAAATTCCTAATTAAATGATAATAATTCTATCCTTAGCTATCAGATATACACTTGTTCTTTTCTGGCCATAAGAACATGTGATTTTAATCCATCTTCCGTACTGGTTTGGCTGCTTCATACACAATCTGCTTTATCCTGTCACTTGTACACACATGACAGGTGCAGTTTCATTCTTCACTTATTGCCAGAGCATTCATTGCTATCAGAGTCTGTTCCCGAAAATAGCATTACTTATCTTAAATCTGTTTTTCAATTATTGGCCATGTTCTGATTTCAGATTCTTTTTCTCAGGCTTTATACTTCATATGTAAATAAAAGTCTATTCTTGCTGCCTAGTTTTTCTTCTTCTGTTATCACTGTCAGTTGCAGACAATTAAGTTGAACAATGGGAGCTTTTTTGTGTTTTTTTGTAGGCATGGTTTTTAATCCTACTCTATATTCTGTGTAGGATTCACAGCTCTTCTAATAAAAACATCACCCTAATTATTGCGGAAAACTTTGTTGTAATTCAGCTTCATTGCTATGTTAGTGGGGAATATATTCTAACATTTCCTTAATTGTTTTTGTAGCCAGGCTTGGTCTCATGGTTTTTTGTTGTTTTTTCCAAGTTCTGCATTCTTTTCTTCTTCTTTTTTGTCCAAGGAAGCTTCTGCCTTCTGTCTTGGGATCCAGTCGTGATTGCAAGGGTAAGAGGAAGAAATGCATTTGCTGTAAGAGAAGGCTGGATGTACTGGAAAACCAGAAAGATTTAAAGCAGACACACAATTAATGGATTTAAGGCTGGCCATATAGGGTTGAAAAGACACAGAGGTTGCAAAATATATAACCTGAAATGAATCCAAATCTATTTTAGCTTTGATTCATTCCTGAATATGTGTCAAGTTGCAATCTTCTTTGCCAGTCTCTTGCTATAACATCATTTTGACCATGCTACTCCCTGACCCCCATGAAGGACAGGAGGAATAAATGGGTGAACCTTTAATTTTAGCAGCACCTTGTTGCCTGTGAGGTTCTTTGAAGTCCCGATGATGGATTTAAAAGAGGATTAGACAGATACATGAAGGTTAAGGCTGTCAGTGGCTGCTACCCATGATGGAAGCTATGATTTGCCTCCAGGCATAGTATGCTTATGAACACCAGTTGCTGGAAACTGCAGAAGGAGAGTGTGGCGTTTGCCTCCTAGGTGGGTCATAAGGAAAGGGTTAAATGAGTGTGATGTGATTGGCCAGAGAGAAACTGATAGGAGTTAGAGTTGGTGTGTGTGGAAGTCAGCTGAGAGTTGGGCGTTGGTAAAGGAAGAGGGAGGATATAAGTCTGTGGGTTGGTCGTGTTGTGTGGTGAGAGAGTGAGAGGAACTGTTAGGTGGAGTTGGGATAGTTGGGATAATCAGTTTGAAGTTGTTAGGAACATTGGGTCAGTAAAGAAACTAAGATTAAGAAACTGCCAAGAAAAATTAACTGAAACCTTAAACTTGTTCATGTTTATAAAAATAAACTTGATTATTTGTTAATGTTAACAACTGTCTGGACTCTGTGTGTACCTGAGGGAAACGGGTTGGTGGCGAAGAAAGCAATCACAGTGGTGGCACAGGGTCAATAGACCGTCAAACGTCCGGGGACCCTGTGTGATTGCCACAGGGAGAGTTCCCACAGGTACCTGGTTGGCCTCTGTGCAAACAGGATACTGGATTAGATGGGCCATTGGTCGGATCCAGCAGATTTTCCTTATGTTTATGCTCTTCTTTGCATGCACCCTTTTCTGTGAGGCAGGATGTTCCCTTCGCTAGAACAGCCACCATGGCTAAACAGCCATAGACACTAGCCTTCCGTATATTGTGGATGCCAAAAAATAATAATTAACCCAGTGACATTTTGAAGCCCCATATCCATTTGTTCAGTCATATTTAAAAATATGTCATAGGAGATAAGAACCATTTAGGAATAAACACTTTATAACAGTGCAAGGTTTTTTACGTGTAGCTGGATGTCAGTAATGCCTGGGAGGTGATTCAGAATAGTATTGCCAGATAGTCATTAGAGGAACAATAATTAGCAGTAGGTTACATCAATGACCGAATGTATGGAATTAGGGATGCATTTCTAATAAAAGCAATGTGGTGGAAGGTTTTTCAAAATTATATTTTTTGCTGATGCTCTTATAAATGCAATATAAATACAGCACAACTGCTAAATTGCATGTTCATGCGAGAATTTCGCACAAATAATTACATGTTCTTAATTTTATTGTAATAAAGTTCAGGCCCAAGGAGCTCCAACTATTTGGGTAAAGATGAGAAGATAGTAAAATTACTGTTATGGAGGAGGAGGAGGAGTTTGGATTTGATATCCCACTTTATCACTACCCGAAGGAGTCTCAAAGCGGCTAACATTCTCCTTTCCCTTCCTCCCCCACAACAAACACTCTGTGAGGTGAGTGGGGCTGAGAGATTTCAGAGAAGTGTGACTAGCCCAAGGTCACCCAGCAGCTGCATGTGGAGGAGCGGAGACGCGAACCCGGTTCCCCAGATTACGAGTCCACCGCTCTTAACCACTACACCATGCTGGCTCTCTTATGGTGCCAGGAATAAAATCCTAAAATGCAGGTACATACTTGGGGAAGCACAGATAATGGCAGTAGATGTATTTGCTTGAAAAAAGAAATAAAAGTTTTTATCAAAATGGGTAAGGAATTTTAGAGGGAAACAGTGCTCCCCCCTGCTAATCTAAAGCATTCCCCTCCCAGTCTTTTTAAATGCCAATTACATGAGCTCAGGCTTGGAAATGTTTCATATTCTTACACTGTAGAAGTCACCATCAACTCAGAAGATCTGGAGCAGGCACCCCCAACCTGCAGCCCTCCAGGTGTTTTGGCCTACAACTCCCATGATCCCTAGCTAACAGGACCAGTGGTAAGGGATCATGGGAATTGTAGTCCAAAACATCTGAAGGTTTGGCGTGCCTGATCTGCAGCCTGGGCATTTTCCAGCTGCAGACGGCATTACATGTGGAGCCTCACAGAATATGGCAACTGAAATATATTGTTTAGGAAGTGGCTTTGATTGGCGCTCCGCTGTCAGTAAACAGGCTTACACCCCACCCCCAGTGTTGTTGTTATTGTTGTTTAGTTGTTTAGTCGTGTCCGACTCTTCGTGACCCCATGGACCAGAGCACGCCAGGCACTCCTGTCTTTCACTGCCTCCCACAGTTTGGTCAAACTCATGCTGGTAGCTTCGAGAACACTGTCCATGAAGGGGCCACCCCCAGGAGCATGTATAAATTTGGATTTGGATAACCATAAAGGCTCAGTTGCAGGAAAGAGGCTGACACTTGCCAGTGCTCCTTTGACAATGGGTGCAGGCTGTAAAGTTGCTTTCTTGGCTAGGAATATTAGATGAAATACCCAGCTATGTGTCAGTGAGTGACTCTGTGTATATCTATTTCCGGCACATTAGAGGTTTCCTTGTTGAAATATTCTCACCGGTCATGTTAAGAGGCTATTACTGAAGCTTGGTGGTGCCTGTGTGTCATGGTTTTGAAATGGGACTGATGTACATCCATGTCACCTCCAGACCCTGGAAAATCCACACAGGGGAGGTAACATAGATGCATGGCATTCTCTAAGTTGCCAAAACAAAATAAAAAAAAAATCCTTCCAGTAGCACCTTAGAGACCAAGTTTGTTCTTTATATGAGCTTTTGTGTGCATGCACACTTCTTCAGATAACACATGAAAGCTCATACCAGTAACAAACTTAGTTGGTCTCTAAGGTGCCACTGGAAGGAATTCTTTTATTTTGTTTCGACTACGGCAGACCAACACAGCTACCTACCTGTAACTAGCTCTAAGTTGCCACTTTACTTCTACAATTGTGTTTGTGTTTGGTAGAAATACACTAGTTTTCCAGTGATTCCCCCCCCCCCCATACATACATCAAGCACAAGGTGAATAACAGGTCTTCATCCTTAAAATACCAATGTGCAGGGAGTTGCACCCTCATTAAAGCACCCAAGCATATGTGCACTAGTGCATTCTGTGAGTTTGCTGTTACCCAGAGGCCCAGCCTCAAGCTCAGAGTCCAGGGCTGCTCCATCATCCACAGATGTTGGCTCCTGAGCCTGACTCATCAGAGGAATTGATTGTCTCCACGCAACAATGGAGCAGGGAGTACACCAGGTCAAAGTCCACAGAAAGGGGAAGGAGTGTTAGACTTTCGAGCAGGAGGTTGGTCTTTTAAGATCCACAGTATTCAGCTTCGGGAATGCTGAACTGAAGAAACCCATAATGCTTTAGCTCAGCTCCAACCTTTGTTGGATAAAGTTGCTCGCTCAGAGGCATCCATGTTGTTGTTGTTGTTGTTGTTGTTGTTGTTGTTGTTGTTGTTGCCACCAACAGCTTGCCTTGACATCTTGCCACCATGGATGCCTGATGCAGATGGATCAGAACAGCTAAAAGAAATATGTGTTAGGTGATTATTGTGTAACATATAGAAGGTAAAATCTTCCCTTTTCCTGCCTACCTTGCCCATCCCAAACAATAGGTGACAGAGATTGCAGGAAAAATGTATCTTCTTCAAGATGCTTCTCAAGGCACCTTGTTTGTCTTTTAACCTCATTACCATTTAACACATAAAGACTGCTCTGAGAATACAGAAACCTTTCGTTTTGGCACACCCTTAAAAAAACACACACACAATTACTGTAAACGTTTTTACTCCACCTTCCACTATAAATCCTGCAAGACATATCTGTCTATTCAGAACGGCTGTTGTGTCCTAATTGTGAAACAAAAGCAAGGTCTTGGAAGCTATAAGACACCTTATTAGCCATATTAATTTGTTAAGTAGTAATAGCAAAGAATCATGTGACATTTGAAAACTAACACATTTTATTACAGCAGTAGCTGTCGTGCACATTTATCCGATGCATGGATTCATGCATCTCATGTTGTGTTCTGTAGCCCACAAAAGCATATGAAGTAATTAAATGTGCCAGTCTTTAAGGTGTCACACGACTCTTTGTTTTACCAGTAAATACATACTTTAGTGCAGGGGTAGGCAACCTCAATCGCCTTCTCAGTCTGGAGTAGAATGCGTCCTTTTATTTAAAATGCATCTCTGAGTTATTTGTAGGGCCTGCCTGGTGTTTTTACATAAGTAGAATGTGTGTTTTTATTTAAAATGCATCTCTGGGTTTTTTGTAGGGCATAGGAATTCATTCATCTCCCCCCCCCCAAAAAAAAAAATAGTCCAGCCCACCACATGGTTTGAGGGACATTGGACCGGCCCACAGCCCACGGCTGACCCCTGCTTTAGTGACTTTTTCCAATTGAGATATACCACACATCCCCCATTATTTTGGCTGTTACTGGAGATACCAATTTGTTGAATAAGATGGGAAGTTTTTGTAAGATGAGAATAAAGGAAATGGGGGCTGTTGTTCATAGCATTTATAAAGACACCTCCATTGGTACCAATTTTATTTGAGTGCCCTTTTATCTACTTTGCTAAAATTAAATTATATATCCATTACTAAAATTAGAGTGAAGACTCATTGGATTACAAGTGTTTCCCCCCCCCGATCCTTGAATGAAGTACTTTCTTGAATAATTCTGTAATGGAATTAAGTGTCATGCATCTCATCTCCTGAAATGTTTTAATGAAAATGATAACTTTTGATGCTTAATGTTAAGTAATTACATAATTAAAGATGATGCACACCATGGGGATGAATGGAATATTTGGATGGCAACAGGATAAGGGCATATAATATTTTCCATATAATTCAAACATGTATGGAGCAATACTCCTTGATCCAAAGCTTTTGACAAATGGATTCTTCTGTTAGACCACAAATGATCATGTTGTTCAGATGCCTGATTTTCGTCTTCCAAAGCAACTACTCTATTCCTAACTTCAGAATGGAAAACGAAATACCAGTGGACAACAAAAGAGGTTTAAAGACACTCTCAAGGCAAATCTTTAAAAATGCAGTATAAGCCCAGATAATTGGGAAACACTGGCCTGTGAACACTCCAGTTGGAGAATAGTCTCTACCAAAGGCGTCATGGAATTTGAAGAAACATGAATTGAGGACAAAAGGGGCTAAGAGGAAGGCACATTTGGCAAATCCTCACCATGATCAACACCCACCCGAAAACCTATGTCCCCACTCTGGAAGGATATGTGGATCCAGAATTGGCCACCACAGTCACTTATGGAGCCATCATTAAGACAGTGTTCATGGAAGACAATCTTACTCGGCTTCAAGTGATCGCCAAAGAAGATGATTATTCCAGTACAGAACATAGATTTGCTGGTGCAGATATTTATGATAGGGACCTTGTCGCCTTAGTCTTTGAGCATTGTGCTAATGCAGGGTTTGGGTGCCCAGGAAAGTTGCCTGCAGCGCCTAAACTGTGGCTAATCTTAACAATGGTTTGTTGAAACAAGCCATGTTCTTAAACTATGGTTTAACATTGGCTTGTTTCAACAAACCATGGTTAAAATTAACCACAGTTTTAAAAGCATGAATGACATGGTGAACAGTAGTTAAGTTAAGCAGTAGTTAATCTAAAGTGCAAGCAAAAGCTTGCGAACTGCCCCAGAGGACAATCTAAGGCTCTCCCTTTTTTCTTGTAACACTAAACTATGCTTTAGAATTGCTTCCAACCAGTAAGCTTTATCTTTTCATTGACTGAATCAATGGAGCTTGTTATTTCATGATGTTAGCAGTTTATTAATTAGGACCAGTACTAGGTTCCAATTGATTAAGAGCTGGTGCAGGAAAATGGTTTCACCACCCCAGCTTTTAAAAAGTTGTTTGAATTGGCAGCTCAGTTGGTTAGGGCATGGTGTTGATAATGCCAGGGTTGCAGGTTCGATCCCCGTAAGGGACAGCTGCCTATCCCTGCATTGCAGGGAATTGGACTAGATGATCCTCAGGGTCCTTTCCAATTCTCTGATTCTGTGAGTAACTAACAAAGCTGTAGTTAAAGTCTTTGTAAAACACTTCTTTTTTTTTCAATTTACATACAGCAAACAACACTTCTTGCCTTTCAGATGTTCAAATTTGTCATACTCAGGAAAATAGCTTTCTTTAAAAATGTCATTACAGCTTCTGTGTTCCAGAATATATAAAAGTTATTTGGAAGAAATTGATTTGAATCCATTAAGAGATCGTTCTGAATTTTCTGTAATAGGACCTGCAGTTTAGGTCTCTTTCACCGCATTTAAATGCAGTCTTCATCCCTTGATATTTCTGGGGAAAGTGTTTGACAGCTGAATCAGATATATCTGAATTATCAGTTTTCCTTTATTACCTTTTCCAGATGGAAACTTTCAAGGGTAGTTGAGCCATGTCTGCTGCTTCTGTTAGAGTAAATGCTTTCAGGGAAATTGAAATAATTACCAATGTAGTAAACACATTAGTATTAGTATGTGGCAAGGACTGGTTTTCATAATTTAAGTACTCCTCCTTAACAAGAGATTAGAATATATTTGCCAATGGGACTAATGCATAGGAGAGAATGTACAAAGAAGCATATTGATGCTCCCAGCATTGGATTTCTTGCTTGCCACATATCCAAATTAGATTATTGGTTTGCCTCAGCAGAGGTTGAGGGCAGTGGGCATTGAAGGTGATGCAATTTAACAGCACTAATAATAATGGTTGCTACTGCACCAGATTTTTGGTTATTCCGGACCCAAGTGCAGATGCAGGAGGGTATCCTAACTTTTTGGGTTGGCATTAGCCCTAGGAAATAACGTCTCAGCTCAGCAGCTCATAGAACAGGCTTCCTCAACTCGGCCCTCCAGATGTTTTGAGACTACAATTCCCAGCACCCACTGGTCCTGCTAGCTAGGGATCATGGGAGTTGTAGGCCAAAAACATCTGGAGGGCCGAGGTTGAGGAAGCCTGTCATAGAATGTCAGTGGCATTAAAAGGACTATTCCAGAACTCCAGCTGTTCTTCATAAGCATATGTACTATCATCTTCTTGTAAGCACATGTAGTTGGAAGTTAAGTCTTCCTGACAGCAATGGGACTGATTTTCAAGTAAGTGTGCCTGGTTAAAGCCTGTGGGAGCAGTTAAGGGCTACTTTGGAGGCTGCAACATGGAGCAGCTTAATCTCTGTGTAGGGGGATAGTATATATTTTGTCATACATGAATTGCAGCAAGAATATTTTTTTGTGTCACGGGTACACAAATTTGACAAGTGATACCTGCAGCAACTCCTTCAAGAAATGCTCATGCATTTTACATGATACAACACACGTTTTTCCCTTCATGGAGATTACCGTATTTTTCGCCCCATAGGACGCACTTTTCCCCTCCAAAAAGGAAGGGGAAATGTGTGTGCGTCCTATGGGGTGAATGCAGGCTTTCGCTGAAGCCTGGAGAGTGAGAGGCATCGGTGCGCACCGACCCCTCTCGCTCTCCAGGCTTCAGGAAGCGATCCGCAAGCCTTGCAAGCCTGGCGGGAGTTCCTGCGGGCTCATAAGGCTTGTGGGCAGCAGCCTGCAGCCCGAAGCACGGGGAGCCCTCCGGAGGGCGCCCTGTGCTTCGGGCAGGTGTGCGCAAGGCTTGGGGCGGCAGCCGCGGCTGGGGGGGGAATATTTTTTTTTCATTCCCCCCCCCAAAAAAAAACCCGAGGTGCGTCCTATGGGCCGGTGTGCCCTATAGGACGAAAAATACGGTAACTGCGTCAGGAAAAGCAAGCAAAAGCAGCCCTCAATTATCACCTACACTTTTGGTGATATTTGCTGTGATCTCCTAATTTTTTCCTAAATGCATTCAGGCAATATTCTAAGTAATTCCAGGCAGGCCTGGTGTATGCAGAGGTAGGGAAAAGCTTCGTTGTCTTCCGAAATATATGTAGTTTTCCCTAATTCGAATGTTGAACAGTATGACACATATGTTCATATAGAGGACATTGAGGGGAAAGGAGTGTCATTTTTTCTTTCTGTGCTTTTGTAATTGCACACATAAATCTAAGTTGCTGACTTGTAACAGCATGCATGCACCTCAAGAACAGGTACGGCCGCTTTTTATTGTAATCATGCTGCAACATCACCTCATTGGGCTCAGACAAACCAGACTATTCACATATGGTAATGGAACTGAAATATATTTCCCTTCATTTGTTTATACGAATTCTTACTCTTGCAGCCTGTTTTCATGGCTAAAGTTCCCATCCCTGTTTCCTACCCTACACAGATGACATGTGTCAGGAATTCTGATATAGAATATAACCCTGTACACACACACACACACACACACACACACACGTGAGAAATAATATTTAAAAGAATGTTAATTCGTGACATTCCACTTCCGTAGGGGTCATGCAACACAAAGTATACCCAATTCATCACCAGGGAGCTAACTGCTACAAACGAATGAGTTTAAATTTACAGTCCCTTTACAAACTTGTCCTCTTGTTGCACTGGGCTGTAGGCAAGTGAGTGCAGCCTGCATCTGTATTGCAGTTGTTTATACAGTGGTACCTCAGGTTAAGAACTTAATTCGTTCTGGAGGTCCATTATTAACCTGAAACTGTTCTTAACCTGAGGTACCACTTTAGTTAATGGGGCCTCCCGCTGCCGCCGCACAGCCATCACATGATTTCTGTTCTCATTCTGAGGTAAAGTTCTTAACCCGAGGTACTATTTCTGGGTTAGCGGAGTCTGTAACCTGAAGCATGTGTAACCTGAGGTTCCACTGTACAGGTTTTCCCTGCTGTGTTTGGGCTGCCTAGCAGGCTACTCCTGAGCTGTCCTTGGCTTTAGTTCCTCTTAGTTCCAGCTCTTGCGATGAAACTACCTCTGTACCATCTGACTGAATACACCACTTTTGGGCTACCCCTTGCTGAGGTTCACTCATCAGATCATTTTTTTAAAAAACAAAATCATTATTTAAAAAAATATCCTGCCCTTCCTCCCAAAGGAGCCTGAGGCAGAAAACACAAAAGCATTAAAACAACTGAAGCATACTACAGTGGTACCTCTGGTTCTGAACTTAATTAATTCCGGAGGTCCATTCTTAAGCTGAAACCGTTCTTATCCTGAGGCATGCTTTTGCTAATGGGGCCTACCACTGGGTGTGCGCCTCTGGCGTACGATTTCCGTTCACATCCTGGGGCAGCTACTTCCTGGTTAGTGGAGCAGCTACTTCCTGGTTAGTGGAGCTCGTAACCTGAAGCGTTCATAACCAGAAGTGTCCATAACCAGAGGTACCACTATATTCTTGTTCACACTGTGGAAAAGACCACACTTTTTGCTTCTCGTCTGCTCCTTTCTTCAGTATACCAGGAATGAAACAAACCAGGCTCCTTCAAAGCCCCCTTTCAAAGATCAGGACAAGATCGTCCTTTGAGAGGGGAAATATCTTCAGAAGCCGCATTTAAAGTGCTACATAATATGGCACTTTGGGAAGGGCTTCCGAATTCTACAGGCAAAAAGGAGTTTTCTTGATGTCTGTACCTGCAGGTCAGACTTGGCCTGCTGGGCTAGAAATGTTTCCTGCCCTTGATTTAAAGAAATGTGCAAACCAGGCCAGCAGGAGTTTTAGACCTTATCTTTTGACCTGACCTATAAATATTTATAGCTAAGCCAGGTTAGGAAGAATCAATGGGCTACCTGCAGTGTGTTGCCAACCTGATATGCTGGGGCCCTGGGAGAGCAGTACTATATTGCCATTTCTTCCTCTGCTTTTCAGCCTTGATGTAGTTTGTCAGGAAGCATGTCAGCACATAGCCTAAGAAGCTCCTGGTTGATCCTGACATACCCTGACCACTTATGCCAGTGCATTTGCATGGAACCGTATTGCTTTCTGGAACAGATGACACATTCATCTGTTGGTATTTCAAGGCTTAGGATGTGAATGTTAATTTGCAAAATCTGCAGATGGGAAATGTGTGTGTGTAAACTGACATCTGCCAAGCGAATTGCAATGTTCGTTCGGTAAATCCTGGCATCTCAATATTTGACTAGGTTTGGAGACATTTCGGGTATAACTCGCATGCCTTCAGTTGTGATTCAGAAGAAAGACTTGATGTGCTGTGCTCGATTTATTCTTTACTTACACATACAGAGCTTCGTGGAATTTTTATCTTTGCATAATCACTTTGAAAATGTGAGTTCTGCTGACTGCTTCATTTCATAACAACCACAATGTGCAAATAAGCAATGCAACTTTGAGAAAGGTTACTTTTAAATAACTGAAATAAATTTATTTATTTATTTTACCTTCCGGCAATTTGCCTGCAGCATGGACTGGTTCATGAGTGCTGGTTTTCTTTGTGTTTTGTTCTATGCAAAGCCTGGTTGTGACTATTGGTTGTTACCTAGAACCAAGGCCAAACTGCTTCTGGTTTTAGTGATAAGGGTAACCAGGAGTAGGTCCGTCCTGTGAGCCCTGCTGCAGTTCTCTGTACATTACGACTGCCAAATGTTTAGTGTGATGGGAACCAGGTGCCCAGGTGCCAAGTATCTCTACTCCTGCCTGCCTGCATATTGTGCAATAGAGGATCATGCATCGTGTTAAGCAGCATCCTTTAATTATGTATTTACATGCTGTTCTTCTGAGAGCTGCCTCTTCAAATCTGACATGGCTTCCAAATGTTTTTGTAAAAGATGTGCAGTCTTTGAATGTTGTAGATTGTGGACCACATTGTTGGACACTGTATATTTTTGCATGACACCCCACTCTCTGAGCGGCACGAGATTCCAGGGGTTCCAGGGTACAAGTTTCCTTTGGAATGAGGCACAACGGAGACTGTGGTGTCTTTATGATATATGGTTTATTTCCACATATATACAATTGGAGCCTATGATGGAGGGGTTCACAGCATTCACACCCCAAGAGGGCCTTGCTTCCTGCTAGCCACAGCCTTGGATTCAAACAGAAATCAATAATCTCTCTGGTTCTCCAGCTTGCTGCTTTTCTTCAGGCTCACATTTTCTCCACAAACTCCCTATTCTCAACTTTGCTTTTGTCTTTCTAACTATTTGTGAGTTGGAAGGGGCGAGGCTACCCATTTGCCTCTTCATTTACTCTCTCAGTGGCCCATTACCCAGGCTATCACCTCAACAACAAAAAAACAGAAACAACAAATATATTTAAAGTAGCCAAATCCCAGAGGCTATACAGTAAGTAAAGGAATGACGAAATATTGCACAGTATTTTAGAAGCCAATCAATTAATGTATTATTGTTGATAGATTTGTGAGTTCAGGGCTATTTTCATGATGGAACCTGTGTGTAGGATTAACAGAGTGTGCTAAAGTACTTGAGCAATGAATATGCCCATTTCAAAACTCTTGATGCTTATTATCCCTTCTCTTGCTAAATCTTCCCAGCTTTTCCATCAGTAAGTCGAGGGCCCTGGTAAGAGTGCAGTATGGAAGTAAATAATAAAATTCTAGGCTTACAGGTTTAGCACTGAAGAATGTGTGGTGTGATGCTGCTTAAGACCTTGAGCTTGGCACTAATTTCATAAAGGCCTGCAATTATAAACATAATCCTGTTCATTCTTCCATTGACCTCCCACCCCTGGCCTTCAAGAATCAAACTCCTTTGCTAATGAGACAGAAATTCTGTATCCCAAGTACATTTGCATAGCTTCCATGCATTCTATCAGAGAAACCTATGGCGTAAACACTTTCAGGAGGAATTCCTGCTTGGAAGTCATTTAAAAAGCATTACCGCGGAGGAAAACATTATGCTGCAAGACGCTTTTGATTTAACAACTACTGTTGTGCTTCTTCTAGCCGGGTAGCGGGAAGCAGGAAATTGGGTGGAGTTCCTCCAGCGTCTTTAATTAACAAGAGCTCAAATGAAGGGAATTATTGCACGGGCCAGTTTCATCGAACTGTTCACTGATATCCCCTGTTAATTCAGAAGTTGTGTATTTTTTGTATTTAAATAATATGTATAGAAAAACCCAGTGTCTCCTCTGAAGTGCTATTAAGAAGCAACAGACCTTTCTCTGCTTTGTTGGGTTCTCCACAGTTGGAGGAAGCAGTACTGTACTTCTGAATACCAGTTGCTGGAAATTGCAGGAAAGGAGAGGGATCTTCTGCTTGAATCCTGCATGGGAGTTTCCCATAGGCATTTGGTTGCCCTCTGTGAAAACAGAAGGCTGGACTTGATGGGCCATTGGTCTGATCTAGGAGGCTCGTCTTACGTTCTGATGTTTATAAATGGAGACTAGGCAATGATTTGAAAGAGTAATTGATCCAGACTTCTTTCAAATTATTCTGTGCTGCCTCCTGAAAAGTGAAACCAGGAATTGCATGGCCTTCTTAGCCCTCGCCTTTGTATTTTTTTGCTGGAAGAAGTTGTAATTGGCTCAGGTTACATTGGGATGTGCTGTAGATGAGCAGAATTAATTTGAGCTAAAGACCAACAAAGTCTCTCTCATGTAATTTTGTGGATAAAATTATCTGGAGCAGATCAATGATGGCTCAGAAAACTTTATATTTATTGAATTAATTTCAATCCACTTACTCTAAATTTCTTACCCCAGTTTTCGTACCAGTTCAAAATACTTGCTCCTACTGGAAGGGAAAAGGAACCCTGCCCTTTTCTTCAGTAAAGACCATACTAGATGGGCAAATCATCAAAGATTAATTACACCAAACCAAAGGAAACAAACCACAAGGGAAGAGATTGTGAAGAACTCCCTATGCAGAGACTAAAAATTAAGTCAAGACAGATTGCTCTGATTTCGGTTCCTAGTTGTTTATACAACTAATGGGAGCTAGGCTGCACTAATCAGAAAATCAGCCTTTGAAGTACAAAGTTCATGCAAATGCGAGAAATGCAAATGGGCTTGAATTTAATTAAATAGGAGAAGTGGTGAGAATAGAGAAGCATTTTGTACGGATCCCATTTCCTTGCTGGCGTGTATGTATGTACATGTCTGGTAATTTGAACTGACGTGGGAATCCTTTTAAACATTTCATTAAAAATCAAGCAGCCCTACATTTTAAATGATCTTTATATATCTGAGCAAGAGCTGTAGTTTTTTCAAAGTTCTGAAATGCATTTAAAGACTGGCATTCATCCCTCCCCCTCTCTGGCTGTACAAAGGGCTTATATACATGCTTTCCTGGCCTTAGATGTTAGCAAGTGCAGCTGGCAAGGGAAGAACTCTATTTCCGGTTTTCCTGTCATCATGCTTTAGCTCCTCCTTTCCAGCAGCCCTGAGATTTGCACTGGATGAGAAAGAAAGGGGAGAAGGAGACAGGAGAACAAAGTCATTAACAGAGGAATAGGAACAGATACAAGTGTGAGAAAAGGAGAGAGATGAGGCAGAATTTGGGCATTTCGCAAGGGTTCTTTCCCTACTTGGATGTCAAGATTTTAGCGTGCGAATATCTCACAAGATAAATGGCAGGTATGCTGTCTGCACGCCAATACGCTTACCAGAACTGAGAACCATGAGATTAGCTCATGTAGTGCAGTTCAATATGGAAGAATACAGTCCCAAACTTTGCAGCACATGGTATCACAGCATATCTGTTGATTTATTTAAAGTCCTTATATGCCCTACCAAGGCAGCTTAAAAAAGATAATAAGCATTATATATACACAATAGTATGATTTATTATTATTATTATTATTATTATTATTACACTGGTACCTCGGGTTAAGAACTTAATTCGTTCTGGAGGTCCGTTCTTAACCTGAAACTGTTCTTAACCTGAGGCACCACTTTAGCTAATGGGGCCTCCCGCTGTTGCTGTGCCACCGCCGTGCAATTTCTGTTCTCATCCTGAAGCAAAGTTCTTAACCCGAGGTACTATTTTTGGGTTAGTGGAGTCTGTAACCTGAAGCGTCTATAACCTGAAGCATCTGTGACCCGAGGTACCACTGTATTAACCTTTTCCTCCAAAGAGCTCAATGTGCTGTACATGGTTCTCCCCTCCCTGTTTTATCCATTTTATTTAGCTTCAAATACATAGCAGGGATATCGGGACGCAGGTGGCGCTGTGGGTTAAACCACAGAGCCTAGGACTTGCTGATACGAAGGCCGGCGGTTCGAATCCCCGCGAAGGGGTGAGCTCCCGTTGCTCGGTCCCAGCTCCTGCCCACCTAGCAGTTCAAAAGCACCTCAAAGTGCAAGTAGATAAATACGTACCGCTCTGGCGGGAAGGTAAACGGTGTTTCCGTGTGCTGCTCTGGTTTGCCAGAAAAGGCTTAGTCATGCTGGCCACATGACCCGGAAGCTGTACGCCGGCTCCCTCAGCCAGTAAAGTGAGATGAGTGCCGCAACCCCAGAGTCAGCCACGACTGGACCTAATGGTCAGGGGTCCCTTTACCTTTTATACACAGTAGTATGATTTATTATTATTATTATTATTATTATTAACCTTTTCCTCCAAAGAGCTCAATGTGCTGTACATGGTTCTCCCCTCCCTGTTTTATCCATTTTATTTAGCTTCAAATACATGGCAGGGACATTGTGCTTCCAAAGGATTTACAGTACAATCAGCACAGTACAATCCATTTTGCAGTGGGTACCTATCCACCATAAGTTGCTTTTTGTGCCGCAGAAGCTGAGAAATAATAACAAAAAGGGAGAAAGGGAAGAAAAGGCATTTTTAAAATATAACGTATTTGAAGATTTGTGATTCAACATAGAAGGACTTACGGTGAAAGCTAAACTGAAAGGGAGGCACTTTTGATGAAGCATTTCCAAAGAACAAAAAAGCAGTCCTTTCAGTGATTTTTCTTTCCCAGGAATTGTGTTGAAAGATAACACACATATATGCTCGTTTCTGGGCAATGCTTCTTGAAGGCTGCCTCAGTGATATTAACAAGATCCTTGATTCTCTGAGACTGACCATGAGAGAGAGAAAAGAACTCTGTAATATAAAAGGGAGAAGGGGTTGAATGTCAGGGAAGGAAAGGCAGTCAACGGGATGAGGCCTTAAGCACTGCATATGCCCCCCTCAAGTAAATTGGGTGGCCGTTTAATGCAGTCCTACTTGAGAACTGCAATATTTCCATTGCATTTTCCAATTAACAACAACTTTGTTTTACGGAGCATTTGTTTATAAATATGTACAGTGGTAGCTCTGGTTACGTACGTAATTCGTTCCGGAGGTCCGTTCTTAACCTGAAGCACCACTTTAGCTAATGGGGCCTCCTGCTGCCACCGCGCTGCCGGAGCACGATTTCTGTTCTCATCCTGAAGCAAATTTCTTAACCCGAGGTAATATTTCTGGGTTAGTGGAGTCTAACCTGAAGCGTATGTAACCTGAAGCGTATTTAACCAGAGGTACCACTGTATCAGTCTTCAGGTACCATTAATAAAGCAGGTAGATATGATGGACTGAATTTGCCATAAGGTAAGAGGAAGGATTCTTGGAATATGTGCAAATAGCAGGGTTGAAGGTTGCATTGCCCAGGACCAGGGTCAGCAGTATGTTGCAATAAGATTACTGTACTGTATAGAGTTCAGAGTGGCAAACACACTCAAGGGGTATGACCACCCTTATGTTCCAAAGTTTAAACCAATGTTCAAGTCTAGGGAGCCAATGCATGGAAGTTAGTGGTAGCCAGGAGATGGGGAAGACAATGAAGATACAGATTTATACTGAAGACTGAGTGTAGAACAATGCAAGAAGGCAGAAGGATTACCTGCTTTTAATGGATGGCAGATCACAAGGGGGGGAAAGATTGTGAAAGAATTTGCAGTATAACAAAAGACTTACCTGGCTAGTCTCTTGCAAATGGATGCAAGAATTTAAAACTTGCAGCTGAGGTAGACAAATAATTTTTTTTTAAACAGAAGTCAGCAAATGCCTTGTGCTTTCTTTACTTCTCTGTTGTCTTTGCTCAAAGTGAGATATCATTGACCTGAAGTAATACACGCAGGCTGAGTGGTGTAAGTTTCATACTTTGTGCTGTTTTTAGCTATCGTTTTAAATGCAAATTTGCATATAATTATTCTTAATCCTCAAAGGAAATCTTCTCTGTATTATCATATTTTGCAGAAATTTAATTAAATGATTGCAAGTTTTTGACTCCCTGAATGAGGGAAGTTCCAGATCAACACTCTTAAAAATTATCATAAATGTATGAGAGAATGTAGGTTGAAATAATAGAAAGAGCCAAATCCCATTCATTAATCACTAAATATTTAATAACAAAAAGGTCATCTTGTTTAGCAATTAACAATGAAACCGAATACAATAGTTTGATTTTTATCAGATACCCCCTTGAAATTCTAAACAGTTGGATACACTTAACTGTGTGCGCTTTTGTTCTTGTCTTACATCAGCAATTCTGGGACAAGGATTGTCAGGAAATGGCAGAGTTCACTCCCACATCACTTGAAGTTCCCTTACACTACAAAGATTAAGTTTTCATCCTGTTTTGTTAAACAAAGAGGTAATGATTAAACACATTTTCCCCTGTGTATTTAGAATATTTGCACAGGGCCAGACTGCCCCCTGAGGACTAAGTGCTGGCCTCATTTTTCACCCTGTGAATTTTCCTGAGTCATGCATAGCTGCTGTTTGTGGGGACTTTTGAAAGACCCTGATTAGGAACAGGAATCTCTCATCTATCTATCTATCTATCTATCTATCTATCTATCTATCTATCTATCATCTATCTATCTATCTATCTATCTATCGATCATCTATCTATCTATCACACACACACAAAGACACACGTACGTATGTTTCATGCTTCAGAATTATGCTTGGCATCTGTTCTGCCAGAGTTCATAGAACAGTATTCATTGGCCGAATTTTAGCTTTCTGTTTTTGCTGAAGCAAACTTCCTTTGCCTGCTGCCAGTGCACAGACAGTCCATGGAGCCATTTGGCTGCCACTTCTGGGGCTAAGATCTCCTGACTCAGTTTATAATGCATCAGACTCCACTGTAAAACCAAGTCAGAACCTGCCCCTGTTCTTAATTCCGAACAACCTGTCCTGTAATTACTTGCGGTAAGGACTGTGTTGTGCCCACCTCTCTGCCAGTTGCATCATTTGATGTCTCTTGCCTCACCTTGCTCCTTACAGACAGCTGGTGGCTTCAGTCAACCTTGCCTTCTTTAAACTGCTTTGGCTGTGCCTCCCTCTACCTGCAGTTGCATAGCCCTCCCTACGGGTCGAGCAAAGAGATTTAGGGCTGGTGTACACCTAGGCCAGGAGTCGGCAAGGTTTATCCTGCCTGGGCTGGATCGGTCCCGCGGAGATCCCTCTGTGGGCCGGATTGTGAGTGCACCCGCCCGCAATTTTCGGCATCAACGTCTGCGCAAGCAAGTCCCCACGCCGGTTTAGCACAGCACGCGAGCAGGCAACTCAGTTTGGGAGGGGCTTGTGGGCCAGTCAAATGACCTCCGCGGGCCGCTTCCAGCCCATGGGCCTGACCTAGGCATTACTTGATTACTCTATTGGATGACTGGCAGCCAAATCTATGAACAGATTGCACTGAAAGGCATTGAGTTTTAAGCAATATAGAAGTTCTGTCTGTCATGTGAAAGCTCTGTCCGATGGGCCAGTCACACATGCAAGGCATCATTTGATATTTATTTATTATTGCATTCTAAGTCGCCCTTCCTCCCAAAGGAGGCCAGGGCTGCAAAAAGCAAACCCGTAAAACAATACAGTTAAAAAATAAAACATGCTTAAAAACAATTAAGAATATGTATTTAAAAACACATTAAAAACATCTAACATCATTAAAAGAAAAAGAAAAAAAAGCCACATGCCATCACAGCTAATAATTTCAAGGTTACCAAAAACAGCATCTTTCAGGCATGGTTTTTTTAAATTAAAAAAATCAGCAGAATGCTAATAATGACAGAAGGGAGACCATTCCACTAATAGGGAGCCACCACCAAGAAGGCCCTGCCACAGGTCATTGCTAACCAGGCCTCCCCTCCTGATCATCAAGGCCAAGATGGCTGATACTGGGGAAGATTCTCTTTCAGGTATTTGGGTCCCAAGCTATTCAGTGTTTTTTTGTGCTAGTACTAACAGCTTGAATTGTGCCTAGTAGCTCACTGGCAGCCAGTGTGGCGCTTTCAGAACTGGTAACCCATGGTCCCATCAGGCTGCCCAACTTCCCAGTCTAGCAATTGTACTCTGTACTAGCTGCAACTTCCAAGCCATTGCCAAGGCCAGTCCCACACAAAGTGCATTGCAGTAGTCCAGGCTGGGGATAAGGACAAGTAACCAGTTGATGGACATCTGCGTGCATGACTCATCTCCCAGTTCTTGGACTAATGCCCAAATTGCAAATGACATTAAACGTGTGCTTACATTTAACTGGGAGCTGTGCTTCTGCTCACTCCAATGTCTCCTTCCATTGTACCATCTGTTTCTACTCCATCCACTATAGTTCCCCGCCAGCCCTGGCAGCACCTTCCTTCTCTCCCTCCAGGTTCTTCTCATCCTGCAATGCATTTTCCTCCCTCTGCCCCAGCTCACCATTTAACAGCCACATGTCCTCTACTTCGATCCCAGCCCCTCTTCTCTCTCTCTCTCTCTCTCTCTCTCTCTCTCTCTCACACACACACACACACACACACATATACACACACTGCACAGGGGGAAGCAAATAGATGTAGAGAACAAGAATGGCTCATACTGTCTGGAAGAGTGCATGAAATTGGGCAGGTTTCAGATACAGGTCATTCCCAGTGCTACGGGGAGATGCAAAGGATAGCTCTCAGGATATTTTGCATGTCCTTTTTTTTTTTTACACACTTTACACTTACGTATCACTAATTCTAGCAGTAATCAAGCAGGTCTGTAGGAATCGCATCTAATGAAGCTGGCGAAGCTGTGGGAGAAAAGGAAACTGAAGATTTTGAGACCATGTAGTAGTTTTCCATGTGAGTCTCAGGAAACAAGATTCATTCTTCTGTGAACAGCTTTTGCACAGCCAGTGCCATTATTAGATTATCAGGCTAGGATTGAGGAGCCACATTGCTTCCTGGTTCAGTTACTGTCTCTCAACCTAACCTACCTCCTAGGGTTGTTGTGAGGATGAGATGGGTGGGATTAACTATATATAATGCTTTGGACTACAGTGGCACCTTGGGTTACAGACGCTTCAGGTTACAGACTCCGCTAACCTAGAAATAGTACCTCAGGTTAAGAACTTTGCTTCAAGGTGAGAACAGAAATCGTGTGGTGGCAGTGGGAGGCCCCATTAGAAGTGGTACCTCAGGTTAAGAATAGTTTCAGGTTAAGAACGGACCTCCAGAACGAATTAAGTTCTTAACCCAAGGTACCACTGTACTTGGAGAAAAAGTGGGATATAAATTCAGTTAACAGCAGCAGTAGTACAACCAAACTTACAGAACTAGGTCAGGATCTATAAATTTCTGAATGCTGTGGTTAGGACAATTTGTCTTGAACTTTTTATTTCCATTCTTAACTGTTAATAAAATGTTGTGAGCATGGATTATAATAGACTCACTTCAAAATTCCCCCATGAGTTTCCTGTACAAGAAGCACTTACATTCAAGTCTATTATTTGTTCTTTAATGTCTGCATTAGGGAAGCAGAATACGACTGCACTAATTGTGAGATCAGAAGTGCAGAGTGAGTACAAGCGAATTGCAGAAGAATTTATGCAGCACACACTACAGCGCAGTAATTAGATTTCTTTATATTATGCAGCCTGTGCTTTTTAATTTACTTGGTACATGACGGTTTCCTTTTGTTAAGCATGCTTTGGCTAAAATAAACGGAAGAGCTTCAGGCTTTCAAATGGAAGGCAAATACTTTAGGAAAACGTGGTAGCAAAACATTACTGGGATGTTCTAGCTCAGACCTGCTTTTGCGGTTCTGAAACTACTTGAGCCACACACACCTTGCAGTTCTTCGTTTTTTTACTGTGTACCTACCCAAGGAAGTTCATTTCCCATTTATACTGATTTCTGATTACCTATTACCGTCACACACACACACACACACACACACACACACACGGCATGCTTCTTTTCAGCCTCTGTGTTAATCAGGTTTATGGAAATCATGTTTGGAAAGGATTGCCCAGTACATTTCATTTTTGTTTGAACTACACAGTGTTATTTGGTCAGAGGGTGCATTTTTATTCTTCTTATTTGTCTCCTAGAATTAAAGCAATGCCTTTTAACAGAGAGAGGAATGTGGAAGCTGTAATATGTCTCAACAAGCACCACCCATAAGTCTCCTCTAAAATCATGAGAGTTAACGAGTCAAAGCACTATGGCACATCAGTTGATCTGGCTGGAGAAAAGACTATGCAATTTTACATTGCTGCCTAAATGGGTGATGCTAGAAATCTATAAAGAAGTAGGGTGTCGTGATTTACACATGCTTTCTTTAAAAAATGAAAAGGTACCCCAATCTGTAGAGCACAACATCTATGACTTAGGGCTCATCCACCCATGCTTTCTAGGTCTGCACTTTCCCAGTCTGTGTCCGAAAACTTACCTTCTTTTGTTGCTTTCTCCAGGAAAACCTGCTCTTTAGCGCCAAATTGGAACAAACAGCAATTTGAGTTTTCTGCAGATTGCTAAGAACATTAAAGAGCAGATTTCCATGGGGAATGCATGGGGGGGGGGAGAGAAGCTCACTTGGACATGGGAAGAGTGCAGAACTGTGCTTAGGAAGCTCGGATTAGTTTGGATGATACTAAATGAGCAAAATATGCAATGAAGCCTTTATCTTCTTAAGCATGCTGATGAAGAGCTCGGATTTCGTAAATGCAATGAGACATTGCTAACCAAAGTCACCTATGTCTGAGAGTATTAAACAGTATTGAACTGAGACAACATAATATTGAACCCTCATTACTACCGCTGCTCAGAGGTGACTTTGCCTGTGTTTCCTGTTTGACTGCTAAATTCTAATACTATACTAGGAGTGATCTTAGCAACCAGTTTTCCAGTCCTAAACTGTTTAGGAGCTTTGGTGCTAATTATGAGCCCTTTGATTTAGGGCTTTGATTAAGAAACAGATCTCGAGTCAGTGAAGCTGGCGTAATAACAGAGTTACCGGTACATGGTCCCCAAAACCTGCTTCCCATCAAACTCTAGCTGCAGTATTTTGTATCAGCAGATACCTTTCGGAAGCCCTCCTGTTCCAGGAATGTGTGATTTAGCACATACACTTAAGGTGTGACCAGCACTCCTCTGACCTCAGTTTCTAGACCTCTCTAGGAACAACGCTGGGTCCAGGAGGACTCCCAGCATGCAAACCTGATTCTTCCGGCGTACTGCAACCCCGTCTGTAACTTAGGGGTCATCCAGACTCCTGCTTTTGCTGCTTTCCCCCAGGAAAACCTGAACTTTACCGCTGAATTGAATCAAACATTAATTTGGGTTTCCTCCAGATTGCTCTGATTCAGTGCTAAAGAGCAGTTTTTTTCAGGGAAAACAGTGGGGCAAACAGAAAACTAGCTTGGATCTGTACTTTCTAAGCATAGACAAGCAGGTGTGGGGATGAGGCCATACTGTAATCGTCACCCAGAACCTGTAGTTGTTCTAACCAGGAGTACAGTCATACCTTGGTTGTCAAACGCCCTGGAACTTGGACGTTTTGGCTCCCGAACGCCACAAACCTGGAAGTGAACCTTCTTTTGGAACCCGAACGTCCGAAGCTTCCGCGGCTTCTGATTGGCTGCAGGAACTTCCTGCAGCCAATCAGAAGCTGCGATTTGGTTTTCAAATGTTTTGAAAGTCAAAGAGACTTTCGGAATGGATTCCGTTTGACAGTTGTACCTTGGACTTGGTCCTGAGTGGCAAGCTCCTCCTACAGAGCACCTAGCAGGCTTATTGGTTCCCTGGGTCACCTGACCTCTGCTTTGCTGGAAACTGCCATTTCACCCCCTGGTCATTTGCAGTGGTAGCGTTAAAGAGCAGAGACCAGGCCATCCTTCCCTAACGAATTTCCACAGTTTTCAAGACCACTGGTGCTGTACACCATGTATCTGTGGCAGTGTACATAGGAAGCTGCTTGCTGTCTAGCCGTTGCCCTTCTGAAACAGGTTTCATAGGAACAGTTGCCAAAGCGCAGGTTTCTATATGAGTGCAGAATTTAATAAAGTATAGCAAAGCAAGAAAATGTTTTTCCTCCCTGTTTCCCCAGGGAATAAAAGTGTCTGGAAAAGACAGGATCTCTGTATGTACATCAAGCAGCCAGTTCTATTGGGATAAACTGAAACTGCCCTTGAGGAAAATGTCCTCATTGCTATCTAAAACATATTTATTTCACTTAAACACATTAGTGTTTAATTAAAAGACCCTGTGCTTTATTGTATCATTCAGTCTACTGCAACGCTGACAGTTTGGATTGCACTAGGAAGCAGTGGTTGTGTATCAAACCATTTTCTGTACATGTGACCTTTAGTTTTGAAAAGGTCATATTTTATTTCTCATATTTCAATGTTTAAAGCATGGTGTGTAGCATTTAGTAATATTGAAAGGTTTGATACTATCTAGAGCTTACATTCAGCTGAGATTATTAGTTTGGTTACAAGTAAGAAAGCAATTTATTCCGTTACATCAGTTGGGAAGGAATTAAATGCTGTGAAAATAACAGGTGCTTTTGGAATTTCTGGTTCCAGTGCATTTCATGTTTTTGTCTAATATGCAAATGACATCATCGACAGAGCAAGAAACTACATATTCACGTTAAGGCTGTGATCCTCTCTACCCATTTTGGAACTCATTCAGCTTTCCTTCTGAGTAGACATACTGATTAGACAGTATCAGTCTGCAGAGAATCCTGCATTTTCTCCCAAACTAATTTCTGTTGTATTTCTGGTAGAATACATGGAAAGAATTATGAGTGTTGACCTTTTAAAATACTTCAGCATAGAGAGAGCATGTCCGCGGTCTGTACGTAAGGCTACTGCATAATCATACTTCAAAATAATGTCTTTTCCCTGAAAGGTCATCAGATACATTTATCAAAAGATGGTGATAATGACTTGTTTTTGATAGAATTTCAAAACCAATTGAATAATGAATAGAAGTAGAAATTGCCTAATGATGCTATTGCTTGATCCAGTCCATAGCCAATGATAAAAGAATGGGCAGTTAGGCCTCTTTATTCCCACTGAAGTTCTTTTCTATTATTGGAATCAGGAAATGATTCTTTATGTCTTCCCCCTGGGGCATTGGGTTGCAATAGCGACTAAGTGCCAAAAGCTGATCCATGCTGAGTTCAGCATATGGCATCAGCAGTTGCACAGATAATTTAGCCCTTTGCAGCACAGCTGAAAGTCAGCTTGCATGAACTGTTGAAAACCAGCAGCTGCCAGGAGCTCAAAGAGTAGCTGTAGTTATAAGCAGTTTGATGTACCAGCCTAGAACACTTCACTGTGAAGTCAATTCCGCCCTGGTAATACTGCCCTGTGTCAGATATCGCGATCTACGTTTATTGAAGTAGCTCTTTGAATGAAGGTTATTGGCCTCCTTTAAGATAGAGAACAGGAAAAGAGAAGTCTTATCGCTAATTCATAAAGGGGAGGTTTTTCATTACCATGTTGACGTGGGTAGAGGTAGAAGTCAACTATGAAAAGCTTGCTAATGCTGTTAGGATGAATTTAGTCAAACATTTCTCAAACATGATTTTTAATTATAGTATTCAGCAAAGTCCATCATCACCTTGGTACAATACTTGGGCACCTGGGCAATACTTTTGGGGGTTATTGACTGTGACTAAGCCAGTGTGTTGTAAGTGGTTAGAGTATTGGGAAATCCAAGTTCAAATCTCAACTTGGTCATGAAGCTCACTGGACGATCTTGGGTCCTTCCCTCCCTCTTTCTCAGTTTTACCAACCTTTGAACCTTTTGAAGCAAAGGTGGTATATAAACAAAGTAAATAAAATAAAATAAAATAATTTTTAAAATTGCCTTGGTTCCTGGTTCCACTAGTTAGTCAGTGTTCAGTGGATAAGCCTTTGTCTAGAGCAGAGCTTTCCAAACTGTGCGTTGCGACACATTGGTGTGTTGGTTGCAGTGTGTAGGTGTGTCGTGGAAACACTCCCCGGGCTCCTGTTGCGATGGGAAAGGTCTAATCCCTGGTTTGCTAGCAAAACAGAATTACCATGTCGCCAAATGATGCACGTCTAAAAAGTGTGTCACCAACAAGTTTGGAAAGCTTTGGGTCTAGAGATTTGCTTTAAAACATTGAAAAGCCAAATTGTTATGAGAGTGACACAACTAAACATACTGCCTTTGGGCAAATTATAAAATGTCTGTAGCCATTAAAAGGTATAAAATATATCACCAGGTCTATTTAGCTATGATGCTATCTGTATACCACTGTCTTCATTCAGGATCAAAAGGACATCCTGAAATGATTTAGAAGTTCTCTTCAGTGGAACAATAGGAGGTAGGAACCTCTTAAAAGGGAGGAGACTTCCTTGTCCTCGTCCTCCTAGCTCAACTGTTTCCTGCCACACACTGGGAGGTTTTGGTCAACTGACAATTACAAAAGGAAAGAGGGGGACGTAAGGGGCACACAGACTTTCCTCTTCCTCCTACTCCCATCTTTAGCCTTGATTAGGTAGTCAAGAAATACATTTTGCTTGCGCTAATCTCTTGTCCACAGTTGGAAAATGGAACCATGGAAAAAGGTAGCCATGTCAGCCCATTATGGCGGGTGGGACATTTATTGTAGCCAAAACGTTACAAAAGCATCACAAGCTATTGTGTTCTCCAGAATTTTTCATTAGGTAAGACATTAAATAGAGCATACTTCCAATAAACCCTATTGAAATCAGTAGGGCTTGCTTCTGAGTTAAATATGCATAAGATGGCACTGTGAGTTGATAAAATATTTCCAAGATACTTGTAGCCTTTTATGAGTAATTAAAATCATTTCTGATATTTTTTTTTATGCTGTACGAAAGCTTAGCTGTACAAATTTCCATGCTATTTCACGAGGAAGTGATCAGAGTTTCTTTAGCTGTTATTGCTGTTTTCTAGAATTTAATAAAAATTGTAACTTGGTTGACATATTTTCCAGAATGTGATTTGTTTGATGGCAGTGCTTTTTAAATTCAAACAGAAGGCTGTTTAATATTTGGAATATTAATTATTTTGCAAGAACAGCACTCCTAGGGAGATAATTAGCAGAACTCCGGAATTAGGACATGCCTTAGAGACATCCTGTAAAATAACTGCAACTCTTCAAGAAAATGTGCTAAGCTTTGGGGTAAGCCAAAAATTATATGTTTTGCAAGTCCGTTAAAAAAAAGCAAATTACTGAAGGATGTAAATGTTAACACCAACTTATTATGCCTACTAACTTATCTTGAGGGATTTCAGACTGATGATAAGACTCTCATACAACCGGCAACACAGTTTTAGGAACAGTAAAACCTGAGCCCAAAGATGCTGTTTATATGTTTCATAGGTAAAGGTAAAGGGACCCCTGACCATTAGGTCCAGTCATGACCGACTCTGGGGTTGTGGCGCTCATCTTGCTTTATTGGCTGAGGGAGCCGGCGTACAGCTTCCGGGTCATGTGGCCAGCATGACTAAGCCGCTTCTGGCGAACCAGAGCAGCGCACGGAAACGCCGTTTACCTTCCCGCTGGAGTGGTACCTATTTATCTACTTGCACTTTGACGTGCTTTCGAACTGCTAGGTTGGCAGGAGCAGGGACCGAGCAACTGGAGCTCATCCCGTCATTGCAGGGATTCGAACCGCCGACCTTCTGATTGGCAAGTCCTAGGCTCTGTGGTTTAACCCACAGAGCCACCCACGTCCCTATATGTTTCATAACCAAGCTTAAATAAAATAAGGCAGCAAAACGTTCAGCACAGATATAACAGTGTGATCCCATGCATGTTTACCCAGAGGTAAGTTCCATGGCATTCAGTGGGGCTTTATTCTAGGATCTAGGTAAACATCTTAGCAGGGATAGAAAACCTCAGTTCTGGAATCTGAATGCCCTGCTTTCCAACCCGGTAGACTTTCCACAGGCAACACCCCTCATTTGGTACAGCTGAAACATAGCAATATTACACAGATGAAAGAGCCCCATCCTCTTCTGCCCATTTTTCCTCTTCCAACAAAATGGCCCCCAGCTCTCAGAAAGCTAGCTATGAAAGATTCACCATTCCTGTGCTATAGGATGGTAGCCTGAATGTTTCTCTTTGAAGATTCTGCCTTTCGTAGCAAATTTAACATAGAGCTTAATTTTCAGCCTTTGTTTTCATTGCAGTCACTGAGATGCACTTATAGGTTACATTTCAGGACTAAAGATATGCAGAGATTTGCTTTGTCTTCTGTTGAATCAGGGTATACAAGATAAGTTACTAAACACACTGTTACACATTTCTAGCAGTTTTTGCATCATGCCGAAATAACATAGGCGGTAGGTAGCACCAGCTAAACAAGAGCCCAGAAACCCCAAACTCTAGTAAAAGTTAGCACAAAGGCGGATGTCTGTGGTAATTATATGTTCCAAAATGCCACCAGATGCCAAGTCCATGTTGTCGTTGCCTCTAAAACACTCAGCTCTGTTTCTCTGTATCCACTGAGTCGGGTGAGGCTGTGCACATCCTGGACTCAGTGTTTGGCTGGATGTGGACCAATAAGTTGAAGCTGAATCCTGACGAAACAGCGGTCATGTGGGTGGGCCATAACCAGGTCCAGGAATTGGGTAGGTTTTCTTTTCTGGCAGTCCTTCTGAACTAACAGGTGTGTAGTCTGGGGCTCCTGGGAGTGCCCCTAGATACATTAGTGTCGCTAGAGGTTCCAGTGTCCTCTATGGTGTATGCCTGGTACACCAGGTTTGTCCATCCCTGGACATATACAGCTGTGGCCCATGTGCTGGTATCCTGAAGATTGGATACGTATAATATACTCTATACCCTTGAAGTTGGTTTGTGGCAAGTAGAATGCTATGACAAGCTTTCCTATCAAGGGTAGCGTACCATGAGCACATAACCATTTTTCACTGGCTGCCAATATGCTACTGAGCCTGCTTCACAGTTGCATTGGTTTATAAAGCCCTGTTGAACTTGCGCCCCAGATTTCTAAGAGTGCAGTCAATTTCATGTAGACCTGCCCAGTTGCTAAGATCTGCAAGAGAGGCATGCCTGGCTGTGCTGCATTTAGCCGAAGCCGTCTCACTGGTGGCCGCCCAGCTTTGGAATTCCCACCCCTCTGAGATATGAATGGCACCAATTCTGTTGAACTTTTGGTACCAGCTCAAGACCTGGTAATTCACCCAGCCCTTTGTTAGTTAGAGTTTAGTGGCAATATGGATGTGTGTGTTTTTCTGTTGCTTGGTTATAATTTATCTGCCTCATATTCTTTTGTGATTGTATATGAATGTGCATTTTAACGAGTGGGTAAGACTTGTTAAATTAATTAATTAAGCATGTGAATTAATCCTCAGCTTCTAATGTATAATGTTCTTTTGTTACACTCACATCTGGCTAGTGGCTTGTTTGGGAGCAGTTTTATTTTACTCTTGACAGGTCTCTCCAGTGTCTGGCTATGATGTTTCTGCCTGCTGAGAGTAGGTGGGTTATGAGCTCTTTATGTGAGTGGGCATTATTATCTTAGAAGATGTTCAGTAGGGCCAATTCTTGGGTGGCTTCTAATACTTGCTTAGTTATTTTGCATATTTCCTATATGACTGATGTCCAGAAGAGTTGGATTTTGGGACATTCCCACCACATGTGGAGGTATGTGCCTATGGAGGTGCAGCTTCTCCAGCATTTTGATGAGGCTTCTGGGCATATCAGCGCTAGTTTCCGTGGTGTTAGGTACCATCTGAAACTGAATTTCAGGGTGAGTTGTTTTTTTTAAGCTGAGGTGGATTTAAGGGAGGTTAGACCACATTCCAATCCATTGGGTGGGGTTAATTCCATAGCCTATGTTGTCCTCCCTTTGTTTTTTAATTATGTCGAGGGGGGTTGTGGGATTTTGTAGCAGTATTTTGTATATTGTGGATACCATCCCTTTGCCATGTCCGTTTGTTGTTAGGAGAAGGTTTTCGGAGGTTGCCAAGCGCCTAGTTACTGCTTTGAATTGCTATGATATTAGAGTCCATATTGTTAGTTCCGCATTTTGCTGAGGCTTGGGAGTAGATTTGTTTGAGGGTTTGTAAGAAGTTGGGACCAAATTTCATGTTAGTTAATACTGCTAATAGGCATTTCCATTCTAGGCAATCAAAAGCTTTGAGGATGTATAGGGACTTAATTGTCAGTGGGAGGTTAGTTGCCATGCTGTGTTCGATCAGATTTAGTAGTTTTCTAATGGGGTCTGTTATATTGCGGCCAGGGACAAAGCAAGTCTGGTCTGGGGCTATTAATTTGCTTAGGAATTTTTTTTAGGCAATTAGCCAAGATTAATGTGAATATCTTGTAGTCTTGGTTTATTAATGAGATCGGGTGGTATGATTCTACTTTGAGGCTGTCTTTGAGTGGTTTTGGAATAGAGACTATTTTGGAGGAGATACAGGTTTTATGAATGGGGCCCCCTTTTATGATGCTGTTAAATAGGCAGGTCATGTAGGGCATCAGGGTTTTTTTGAATTGCTTATAGAATTCTGCTGTAAAGCCTTCTGGGCCTGGGGCTTTGAGTCGTTTCAGGTTTATGAGGACAGTATCTATTTCCTCTGGTGTAATAGGACTGTCCATGAATCTTCTTCATCAGTTAAGGTTGGCATGGTCAGTCTTGCTAGGAATTTTTTTATTTCCTCCTCTGGTGGGTTGTGGGAAATGTATAGGTTGGAGTAAAATTCCATAAATTCTGAGGTTATTTATGTGGAGGAGAATGTTATGTTGCTGTCTTTTTTGGTGATGCAGTGTATTCTTGTTTTGGGTGATTTTTTTCCTACACCTGTTTGCCAGTAGAGTTTTTCACTCCATACTTGTAGAAGGGTTGTTTTGAGTATAGAATGTTGATCATTGTATGGCTGATTTCTCGTGAGTTGAATTCCCTCCTTTTTTTCTCTTTTAGCTCCTGTTTGTTTGTAGCGTGCGGAATACAGCAGCCCAGTTTCTTTTCTCCAAGTTGAATGCATTTCATTATATTTGCAAATTGGTAGTGAATAAGCCTGCTGTACATTTAGGTAAGATTGAGTGTAAGAGCTATTCAGGTCAGGGTTTTCCAAGGCTGTGCATTGCTTTTCTCAGTCAGTTATAGGAACAAGATTGGATCACCTCATTTACCCTTGACTAGTGGGAGAAGTGAACATGTTCCCAGTGACAGAGATGATAAAATGACATGTGTCAGGCACAATTGAGTGAGTGAAAGCAGTGGTTTGGATTTTGCTAAAGGTTAATAAGTTTTCAGGGAACATATCAATTTCCCTTAGGCAAATAAATGGACATTTTGTTAACTTATGACTACGTTGCAGAAACTGGAACCGTTCCTGCAACAGCGTTTCTAATTGAAATATTCCCTGTGATCATTTTTGGTCAGTTGCTGCTAGGGCACTCTAAAAATGTGAAAGCATGGAGTTCCCTGGAAATTATACAATAGTTGTATTTGTGGTTCCACATTTACTTTTGAAGCCTGTAGATTTGGTCCCAATTTCTAATTTCTAATTTCTAATTGATAGGTGGATTGAACCATGTGTAAACTGTAAGGTATGCTTAAACAAATTCTAACTTACGCTCTAATTCTCAGGATGATTCTGTACAGATTCTGTACATCTGAATGTGAACATTGGGAGAGAAGTTGTGTTCAGTTTGGAATACTTTTCAGGAATTCTTCCTTTTTAATTCAAACCACATTTCATACAGTAAATAAGAGCAAAGTTTACTAAATGTAATCGTTTTCTTCCATATAATATTTTGAGATTTTGTGAAATCCTAATCACAAGATTAAGCAGGAATTTTTATATCATCTTACGATAAGCTCGAGCCCATTAGGGTGCAGATTCCTCATATCTTCCTGTGGGATTAGCAGACGGCAAACACAATATAATTTGTTCATAAACTTTTTTTATTAAATTAACTTGTATATTAAAATGAATTAATAGAATAAGATATATTATAATTCTGATTTTTGCATTAAAAACTATTAGCAGCATGTATATGCTATAGAGACTGGTTGCTCTTAGCTGTGAAAAATCAGCCGTGCTTGACAATGAATTATGAAAATATTTTCATAGCATTTCTTGCTCAGTGGTTTGTCAATTTCAATTGTCACAAAGTTGATACTTTTGGGGGGAAGGTTAGCACAATAATTTCAAAGTGTTACGGAGTTTGGTTTTCCTCTTTCTGTCCTATGGTTGAGTGGTGCCAAATGTTTGGAGGCTAACGTGTTTGGCACGAAAAACGAAGCTTTGGTATGAAAACAAGGGGGAGAAGATCTCTATTCATGCAAGCTCATTGTTCACTGCCCCAGTTGGCTACTACTTGGGTGCATCTTTGTCTTTCTACAAATGATGTCATGCACATAGCCAATCAGATTTGACCACATTGCTGTGTCACTGTAACAACAAAGATGCATTGGGGAAAAATATGACCTAAAGTACCGGCTGTTCAGGACTGGAAGTACACTCGTCGTGAAGTTCTGCTGCTACCTAAACACAAGTTACTGGAGAAGCATCACTGCCAGGATTTGAGATATGAGAGCACTTTTGCTATGCACATACTCCCCACCCCAAAAGGAAAACCCACTTTAGAAGTACAGAACATCCACAAACCTTCCCCTGTTCAATTTGTTTCATGTAAGCAAGTGATGGTCAAACTTGGCCCTCCAGCTGTTTGGGGACTACAACTCCCATGATCCCTAGCTAGCAGGACCAGTGGTCAGAGATGATGGGAATTGTAGTCCCAAAACATCTGGAGGGCCGAGTTTGGCCATCACTGATGTATGCTGTTCTGCCTGATATTTTATGTGGCCAGACAATAAATTACCAAGCAGAATAAAGAAAGGATCTAATTTAGAGAATACAATATTAAGATATAACCAAAAAAACAGGGAAACTATTATGCAACAAACTAGAAGAGGAAGTTGAGGGAAGTTGTAGTGGGGAGGGGGTTATTTGGTTTTGTGTTTATATTCGAGATGATGCTATTGTGATGAAGATAAACATGTAAAAATCAATAAAAACTATTTTTAAAAAGAAGTACAAAACACCCATGAACCTTCCCCTGTTCAATTTGTTTCATGTAAGCTGTTCTGTCCAATATTTTATGTAGTCAGATATGTAGACTTTTTACAATTTGAGATAGCGCTCTTCAGAAAACATTTCTACAGTAAGGTGGAGCATGGTTGTTCGAATAAATGCCCATACTTTATTTAAGCCAAGGGTTGCCAAATGAGGCCCATAGCCACATTTGCAAAGCAGAGAAATTGCTGTGGGCACCCACACCCTGCAACCAGCCACAGGCAGCAACCTATTTTATCAACTACAGCAGATTGTTTCTTTCAGTTCTATTTTCTGCAGTGGGAGGGGACCCTCCGGGTGCCAGGGACAGCTGCACATTCCTGCAGTGCAAGGGGGTTGGGCTAGATGATCCTCAGGGTCCCTTCCAACTCTACAATTCTATAATAAATAAATAATTTTAAAAAATTATTTATATCCCGCCCTCCCCAGCTGAAGCCGGGCTTAGAGTGGCCAACAACAATAAAATGATACACATTCTAAAATCATTTCATTATAAAATTAATTCCTATCAGATTAATGGCAACCAATTGGGCTAGAGTTCTGTGAGGATTGCCAAAGGAGGGAGTCAGGCTGTGCCCTGGCCAAAGGCCTGGTGGAACAGCTCTGTCTTACAGGCCCTGCGGAAAGATGTCAAATCCCGCAGGGCCCTAGTCTCTTGTGACAGAGCGTTCCACCAGATCGGAGCCACAGCCAAAAAAGCCCTGGCTTTGGTTGAGGCCAGCCTAACCTCTCTGTGGCCTGGGACCTTCAAGATGTTTTTGTTTGAAGACTGTAAGTTCCTCTGTGGGACATACCAGGAGAGGCGGTCTGTAGGTACGAAGGTCCTAGGCCGTATAGGAATCTATTATGTATATAGGGCATAAATAATACACTGGGAGGGGATCATTACACACACTAAATAAATACTGTTTCTGGGAAGTTCTAGAAACAGAAACAGAACCGAATAGGGTGATCCTGAAACGAAGTGTTGCATCGTTGAGTCCTCCCAGTTCCTCTCTTTTCCATTTTCCATTCCATTCCTCCAGGAACTGGTCAATATTCTATAGCCACTGGGCACGGTGAGTCCTCCTTTGGTTATTTTGGGGTTTCTTTGGTTCCCACCACCACCACCATTTATTTTTGTACTTCTGCAAACCTTTGTGTTTCCCCAAGTCTGCTGGTACTTTCCGCTTTCTAATGGGTGGCTCGTTTTGGCTACCCAAGCAACAGCATGAACATCAGAAATAGATGGAGTAATGAACAAAGCCTCTTGGTGTGCATGGATGTTTGCCAAGGTTCTCGGCCACTGACAGGCTTGAATCTCAGGCATTCCAGGAACTGGGCTGGAGTCCCTGAGCAGCTGCATCCTTGTGGAAAGCCATTAGACTCCTTGGACTCAAGTCATTTTACTGGCTCTTTGCCTTGCTGCATCCCAATCCATGATTATTTGTGCCCTTTCCTATCCCTATATAAATTTCCCCTTCCTGCTAGCCGACTTTTGGCAGCAAAGCATTTCACTGTATTCAGGTCACGATAATTTCCTCACTTCACCCTGCCTATTTTGCCAGGTTCCTCGCTCTAATAACTCTCTCATTCCCTTTCTTCACTCTCCATACTTGCCTGAACCACATTTTTGCTCTCTGGTCCACGGTTTCTCCTTCTCCCTTGGTCAGGTCATCATATTGTTTATTCCATTTTAAAATTGTCCTTCCGCCAAGGTTCTCAAATGGCCCAGAAACTGGCTTGCTGAAAAGCAACTATCTTCCCGAAATCAAGATCCTACTTCTCCCTCCCTCAGAGACTTTGGCTCCACCAGGGCATGATAACAAGATTCTTGTCCCGCCATTCTTCAAGCCTACCTGGGACCAAAAGATCCCAGGGGGAGCAAGATATATCAGCAGAAGTAATAAAGTTATTGGGCCTATAGGCTGTTCAAGTAGTGATTTTATATTCCCTCTATTATTATTAATTATAGCGTTCTCCATTTTGTACTCCAGTGAGATGCAGCTTGACTTTTTCCAAGGATGTTTCAAGAATGTTCCTTTCATCTGATGTTATTTACCCTTTGGAAAAGTTTGAACACCTTTCTGAAAGGATACTTCAAATACTAGTAATCAAACAAACAAAGAGTAGCAAATGCATACCCCAAACAATCTTCCGACATAATAGCAACTCTCTCTTTCTCTCTGACTGGTGATTTAAGATAGTAAAATGTATGCATACATGAGAGAGCCTAACACAAACAAAAGGATTAAAGCAGTTGCCATTTTTAATGTATTGCGCTGATTGTCCCGATAAGACTGGGATAGTAAACACCAGTAATTGGTAAGTGGTTCAGTACACAGCGTAAAGCAAACAATTCACTTATGATTTAATTGTTCAGAATATAATTGCCTTTCAAAGCAAATGCCACTGTATGCTAATTCAGAGCATTTTGAAGTGGATGGGAAATAATAAGCAGGTATCTATGGACGTCTTTTTTTTTTGTTTCCTTTAGTACTTTATCAGAAACCATTCCACGCACATACACATAGTAATCAGGACTGTGTGTATGCTGGTGTTTGCAGTGCTAAACATCATGAGGTGTGAAGGTGAACAGTTGGAGACACATGGTGAATGCATGCCAATGAGCAGCAGACCAGCAATGTTAAAATTAGACAGCTTCAGCAAGGATGCATATGCATGCCCATACATTCATCATCACCACCACCACCACCACCACCACCATCAATTTATTGTTTATACCCCTCCCACCTGGCTAGGTTTCCCCAGCCACTCTGGGCGGCTCCCAACAGAATATTAAAAACACAATAAAACATCAAACATTAAAAACTTCCCTAAACAGGAGCGCCTTCAGCTGTCTTCTAAAAGTCAGATAGTTGTTTAATTCCTTGACATCTGATGGGAGGGCATTCCACAGGGCGGGTGCCACTACCGAGAAGGCCCTCTGCCTCGTTCCCTGTAACCTCACTTCTCTCAATGAAGGAACCGCCAGAAGGCCCTCGGAGCTGGACCTCAGTGTCTGGGCTGGACGATGGGGGTGGAGATGCTCCTTCAGGTATACTGGGCCAAGGCCGTTTAGGACTTTAAAGGTCAGCACCAACACTTTGAATTGTGATCGGAAACGTACTGGGAGCCAATGAAAACCGGTGTTATGTGGTCTCGGCAGCCACTCCCAGTCACCAGTCTAGCTGCCACATTCTGGATTAGTTGTAGTTTCCGAGTCACCTTCAAAGGTAGCCCCACGCAGAGAGCATTGCAGTAGTCCAAGCGTGTGTCATTTACATACCACTTGCACTCAGCATTCACACATGCTGCACATTTATCAACCTTTATAGCCTATTCGTGCTTACTCTGAAGTAAGTTCAGGTTCCAAGTAAGAGGGTGTCATGCCACCATTTGTCTGATGTGTTCATTACTACTGAGCATTGTGGTATCACCTACTCTTGGCATCAATGGCAGCGACATGGAGCAGTTTTCTGCGCTGCCCTTCTTTCTAAGCATTCTCAAGGCTGCTTACAATAATAAAAATAATATATCACAACAGGATGGTAACAGAATTAAGTTGTGTCATTTGTCGCTATTCCCATCTTAGTATCAGCTATGTATGCGCAGTTCTGTTTTTTTGCTTTACAGAAAGTTTATTCGTGTCGCAGTTGCAAATCTTCACAAACGTAGCTTTCCAACAGTCTTGATTTTCTGTTGCAGCAGAATATGAAAATACAGATAAAACTCTTCCAGCCATTTGCTCATCAAACCAGCCCTTTTTTTTATTAGTTTCCCACATGTTTACTTTAATATGAATGTGAGAGTCTCATAAAATTCCGTCTTCCTTTTAATGCTCATTAGCTTAAAAAGGCAACCTCTTTCGGCTTCATAATAGCATTGTACTTGGCTTGTTTCCTGAAGTAAGATTGCAAATGAAAGTGTGGATCAAGCAGGAGTACTGCAAAGGAAAACAAGTGTTTTACTTCTACAATGTGTCAGCGCATTTGTCTTTACATACCGGTACCAGATTATCTAGTTACTATGATCAAAGCTGATGTTAATAAAATAATTTAATAAGCATCCAATGCCACAGACATGGGTATTAGGAGGGGGGGGGGAGTCATTTCTGGCCATCCGTCCTTACTTCGAAGGATAGATGCAACAAACAGTATTAAACATTGCTGTGAAACAGCTTATTTGTATAGAAAGAAGCCATAATGATAAACGTAAGATCAGTTGAATGAACAGTAGCAACACCAGATGCAATCAAGCTTGCAGTGTATAGCATTTAGAATTATTGATGAAATATGGTTAACTCTGCATTTATTTTAAGTATATCCATTTTGCAAATTAATGATACATCCCAATATTAGGGAAACAGAATTATGTTAGACATTGGCTATAAGAAATGTAGAAAGCCTCAGCCAGAGCGGTCTAGTGTTAAAGTGATTGTTTTGAGAGTTAAGTGGTTGGAGAATTGTGTGGAGGAGTAGATGATAAATGTATCTATATATTGCTAGAGTTTATTGCCTCAAATGCATAGTCTCATTTTTAAAAGCACAGTGCAGTTAATCACTTGCACGGCATACCGACTGTGTATGTAGGTAAATATAATGCACAAATATGTGTGAGCTCAGGAAATGTGCTTGGATTTTTCATTACCATAAGTAGCATAGGAATAGAAAACATCAGATTGTTTTAATTAACCTGCATATTGTTTCTAGATTAATGATACAGTCTACTCGGTCATTGTATTTATCATTATAATGATACACGTTACAAAAGCAGCCTATAGGATGCCATAGCAGAAATAAATGGCCACCTTTGCTGAAGCAAAGTAAACTGGGTGCTTATGCATGAGTGTAAATGTGAGCAGCTACAGAAGTTTAAATGTTCTTCCAATCCACGTTCCGTGGCCTCTCCCACCTTCCCCCTGATGTCTATGACCTTGGGTTCATGGACAGGATGTGGTCATCAAAACAAGGCATGCTCATCCGCTATAGATACAATACTGTAGGTATTGGTATTTTGCCTGTGACTTCCTGAGAGCCAGTGTGGTGTAGTGGTTAAGAGCGGTAGTCTCTAATCTGGGGAACCGGGTTCGCTTCCCCGCTCCTCCACATGCAGCTGCTGGGTGACCTTGGGCCAGTCACACTTCTTTGAAGTCTCTCAGTCTCACTCACCTCACAGAGTGTTTGTTGTGGGGGAGGAAGGGAAAGGAGAATGTTAGCCGCTTTGAGACTCCTTCGGGTAGTGATAAAGCGGGATATCAAATCCAAACTCTTCTTCTTCTTCTTTCTGCTCCATATATGTCGACTCACGTATTCCGAATAATAACAGAGTCAATAGGTAAAATAAAGTGTTTGGTGTTTGTCTACAAAGGTAGTTGTACTTCACAGGTATATCGTGGAGTATGCCCTGGTTAAAAAACCCCCAAACGATTTCAGGATTTGTGGCCCACAGGGAACCCTCACAAGAACCTGCATCATCACATTGTGAGAAGGGGCACTGCTACTACCTGCTGTGTATTGGAGGGTTGTTCAGCCAGTATACAGTTTCCTCTATTTTGCAGGGTAGTTTCTCTGTATCCATGGGGCTTCATGCTCTCCATCCCGTTCCTTTCCTTGGACACATGGGGGAAATGGACGGAGGAGGTGTAGGTTTCATAATCTGACGCACGGGATCCTCTCCCAGTTAAATTTCTTATTACAGGGAACCAGGCAGAGGGCCTTCTTGGTAGTGGCACCTGCCCTGTGGAACGCCCTCCCACCAAATGTCAAAGAGAACAACAACTACCAGACTTTTAGAAGACATCTGAAGGCAGCCCTGTTTAGGGAGCAGCAGTGGATTTACAGTCCCCTGTGGATGTTTGCATTGGTTTGCATCTGTGACAGGGTACCTACACAACTCCTATGAAATGGCAAATATTGCGGGGAGGGGATATCACATATTACGCTAAATTCAATGGTACTCTTCAGTTCTGTATAGGAGTTACATGCCAAATGGTTCACTGAGCTTTTGGTTGACTGCTTTTTTCTTTTGTCCCTATTTTAGATGCCGAAGAGTATCAGCCCCCAATATGGAAATCATACCGTGAGTATCAGAAACTGGAATTTGGGGGTGGGAGGAGGGCAGGGGACCTATCATGGGAGACTTTGGAAGGGCATTGTGTATGATTTGAGGAACCTAAAGGAAATGAACACTGATAAGAGGAACCATGGGAGCAGATGCTTAAGTTCCAAGTCAAATTTATCTTTTTAAAATAACAATTTTAGTAAGGTTAAAAGCTATCTAGAGAAGGCGTGGAAGAATTATCAGTGGGTTTTAAGAGACTAGAAAGGCATCTGTAAGGGATTTCTAAGTATAGGGTGCTTGCCTTGTGGCATGAAATTAGAATAGAGCAACAATCTTATACACACTTATCTGAGAATAAGTCCCATTGCATCCAGATAGGATTGCATTGCACGTAGTTGCTGGGATTTCTTCTTGCTCCACATTCGCTAACCACCTGCCAAAGCCAAGAAACATCAGTTTTGGAATAGCTGCTTTGAAATGGGTTGGGTGACCTGTCTAAGCCACTGCCATTACGTAGGTGCTTATTAACTGGACATAAAAGTCAGAGAAACAGAAATGGAACCAACAGATGCGACAAAGAGTGTGTTGATTGACTAAAGGTGCAGCACAAAATCCCTGGCGCAGGAGTGCAGGCAGAGAAAAAAAAGAGAGATTTACTCCAAGGGCAGGTCCTGACATGATTCTAAGAACAGCCCTTAAAAGCTCGTTTTATTGTTCTTGCTAACACAACAGTCTGTCATTAGAGACTTAAGAGATCACATGGTGTATATGTTTTAATTATATGTACTGCTGAAACAGAAAAAGGATGCTGCCAATCTGTTGTCAAGAATTTATTGTGTGTGTGTGTGTGTGTGTGTGTGTGTGTGTAAGCCTCATTCATTTTCCCATGTGGCAAGGCAAAAACTGCAGTGGACCTTCATGTTTTTCTTAACTTTGGTTGTAGTTGGACCATTAATTCAAGACAAGTTTCTGGGAACCTGGTTGTTGTTTTACTCCCACTTCCAAAGGAATATTGAATAGGATGTCAATCATATATTTAGTGCTGGAGAAAGCCACATTCAAAATGAAGAATTTGAAAGCATGGAATATACAGGATAAGTTTTCAAAGACTGAATCCAGATGCCATGCCTGTCAGCTTTAGAGCTTGTTGGATTCACCTCTAATCTACAAATACTATTGTCACCCACACATGCTACCCTTGAGCCCTAGTTCAGATGCCATGTTGTTTTTACGTTATTTCTCATGTACAGTGACATTGCAAACACAGATTGTTGGGCTGGAGACCAGTCTGAGAGCGGACTGAGACTATATGGTAAAGCGCCATTGGTCTCAAATTGGGAACTCTAGCAGCTAGACACAACTGTCTTAGGCTCTGAGCCACTGTTTCTACTGGGCTGCTATCTGCTGTGATGGTTGTTGTTGTTTTATGTTGCTCTTCCTCCAAAGGAACCCAGGACAGCAAACATTGTTGTTGTTTAGTTGTTTAGTCGTGTCCGACTCTTTGTGACCCCATGGACCAGAGCACGCCAGGCATTCCTGTCTTCCACTGCCTCCCGGAGTTTCGCCAAATTCATGTTGGTCGCTTCTATAACACTGTCCAACCATCTCGTCTTCTGTCGTCCCCTTCTTCTTGTGCCCTCAATCTTACCCAACAGCTTACCCACAAACCTCAGCTTCAGGATTTGTCCTTCCAGTGAGCACTCAGGGCTGATTTCCTTAAGAATGGTTAGGTTTGATCTTTTTGCAGTCTATGGGACTCTCAAGAGTCTCCTCCAGCACCACAATTCAAAAGCTAATACAGCAAACATGGCAGTACTAAAAAAGTACAGTTAAAACGTATAAAATCAGTTAGACACCAACAATCTTGTTAGCCGCAATGAGTTACAGAGACTTACCCTTCCATAATTGTCAGGTGACGCAGAGGACCAATCAGTTGCATTTCACCTCATCAGAGATGGCTCAGTTCCCTGAGACTCACTTTGTAATAGTTCTTTCTGAATGTTATCTGGGGGCTCACAGAAATCACAACCATTCAGTATACCTTTCTCCTTCCCTTTCCTTGAAACTAACCTTCCAGAAGCAACAGATAGGGGGAGAGGCATGAAGGAAAGGGTTGCTTTTTAAAAAAACTTAAATTAGATGCAAAGCTTTATCCACAAGGAGTTCCTAGCTGAAATACCATGCAGAATTGTAGAATCGTAAAAGTTGGAAGGGACCATGGAGGTCTTCCTAGTCCAAGCCTTTGCTTCATGCAAGATCTGCAGTGAAGGATGCAATTATGGCATTCTTGGTGGACAGCTGCGCAACCTCTGCACAGAAAGAGCCCACCACTTTGCAAGTGTTGCTTGGGCAATCAGCTGTTACCATTAAGAAGTTAATTTTAACGTTTCCCTGAAATCTGCTTCCATGCAATATTCACCCAGTAGTTCTAGTCCTGACCACCCTGCAAAGACTTATTCATTCATTCATTCATTCATTCATTCATTCACTCTCTACCTTTCCCCTTGGCAGGGACTCAAGGCAGCTTGCAGATAAAATAAGAACAGCTAAAACAACCCCTAGGTTTTTAAAAAATTAAGCACTACACATATCTCTATCTCTATATATAGCTATCTATACACACACACACACACACAACGAAAACAGTACAGCAACAGCCCCCTCATTAAAACAGTCAATTTCGAAAAGCCTGTTGGAACAGGAAAATATTCATCTGCCAGTGAAAAGACAAGAGGGGGGCCAGTCTAGCTTCTCCAGGGATGGAGTTCCAAAGTCTGGGAGCAGCTGCCAAGGAGGCCTTCTCCCATGTCCCTACCAAGCGTTGCCTATATGGGTGGTGGGACCAAGAGAAGAGCTTCCCTAAAGAACTCATAGCCCAGGCAATGAGGAAATACAATCCTTCAATTAGCCATATGGGAGTAAAAGAGAACCAGCCAGCTTTTGGCACTTGAGATGTACCTTTCTAGGGCCCGCCTTATTTCTTTAATTTTAGTAGTGCTTTGCACTATTTTTAATGTTGTGTTTTAATGGTTGTAACCTGCCCTGGGACCTCAGGGTAGGTAATAAATTGCAACAGCAACAACAGCAGCAGCAGCAACAACAACAACAACCTTTTATGCATAACAGCCTTTCAGGTATTTGAATGCCATCATGCCTCCCCATAATCTGTTCTTTCCAGGCTAAACGTCCCCAGATCTTTGAACTGTTCCACCTAAGATTTAGTTCCTCCATCCTGGTTGCCCTTCTCTGGGCCAATCCCACTTTGTCTATGTTCTTCCTAGTGCGATTGGTGCCCAGAATTGGGCTCAGTACTCCAGATGTGGCTTGACTAATGCAAATAGAGTGGAACTATTGTTTTCCATGATCGGGCACCGTGCTTCTGCTAATGTAGCTTGAGATTGCATTAGTTTGTTTAGCAACCACATTGCACTGCTGGCTTGTGATGTTGTGTGCTGGTGCCAAGACAGGTCTCTCCCACCCTATACTAGTGCCTTTAGAATTTTTGTGCCTACATGCAGGACTTCTGCCAAGTCTCCAAATGCCTTGGAAAGTGATGAAACTGGTAAGCTACATTTTCAGGATTCTTTGCACTGAGCTTCTTCTCAGTAAGGCATCTGTGTTGCACATTTCTTACATTGCTCTGCATGACGGTCATGGCCCATCAATCTTCTGACACCATGTGTTGAATTCTGCCATTTATATAGGAACTCACTACAAGCTGAGCTAGTGGTAGAACAAAATTGATTTTTGAAGTGGCTTGAGAGCCTGCATAAGGTAGTAACAAACTTCTCCGGTCATACCTCAGAGCCAGCTCTCCAGAAGCTGCCCCCTGCATCATAACTGTTTCTTGTAAAGGGGCCACAGGCCAGATATTTAGTTGGCCATGCATACAATTTACCAAGGAGCAACCCTCTTTTTTGCATCTCCCCTTCCTTGGGTGTTGTTGCCATTCAAGTTAAAGGGGAATTGATTCAGTTTGTAATGTCCTGAGATTATGGTGCCCCTAGCCATAATGTGAAGTCATTCATTGTTTCTGTAGTGACAGGTGGTCATTTCCAAACTCAGCAACATCACTGCTCCAGTCTGAGCAACTTGGCTCTTATCGAATGACCAAGCTGGTATCAGGCTGCCTCTACCAGCTTGCTAGATTTCCTTTCTTTAAAGCAACTGCTGTCACGTGAATGGGTATAGCAGCATGTTGTTCACTGCATGTTTGTGTCAGTGCGCCCTATCAGAGGCTTGCTACACATTGAACATGCATTATAAAAGGGAGTTTAGAATGGTGACAAAAGATGCGCATAGCCCTTCCCTGTTCTGTGGCTCTTTGTGAAGGGCCTTTTCCCCATTGGGATTCAAATCACTTGAACCCCATTGGTGTGTGAAAATTCACTGCCAGGACAATTTGGAGCAGAGGAATGATGAGCAAGGGAAGAGTAACACATTCCCTTTCACTTGCTTTACTGCTCCAAATCTTATTCTCCGAAAACTGTGTTTTTTAAAATGACATCTGGGTTCTTCTGTACACGTATTTGTGTGCAATGAGTTGTTTGGCCCTCAGGCTAGTCAAAAGACTTGACTGCAGCGTACAGCAATAACACACCTCATGCTGATCATTTCCTGTTTTTGACTCACTTAATTAGGGATGTGCAAGCTCCCTCCAGTTCGATTCATAATTGGCTCGGTTTTTCAAAGCATTCTCAGAAAACACCTGGAGAAAGTTCAGGGTTTTCTCAAGAGTTAGTTCTTGGGAATAGTGCTTGGGAGAATTAAACCTGCTGTTGCTGTTCCCCTCTTCTCAAACTGGGAAACGTGTGGCGTTGTGGTCTGAACTACTGAGCCTGTTTGAACCCACAGAGCTCCCGTTGCTCTGTCCCAGCTTCTGCCAACCTAGCAATTTGAAAGCATATCAGCGCAAATAGATAAATAGGTATCACTGCGATAGGAAGGTAAACAGCGTTTCTGTGCACTCTGTTTTCCATCACGGTGTTCCATGGTGCCAGAAGTGGTTTAGTCATGCTGGCCACATGGTCCAGAAAATTGTCTGCAGACAGACGACTGCTCTCTTGGCCTGAAAAGTGAGATGAGTGCCATAACCCCATTGTCACCTTTGACTGGACTTAACTGTCCAGAGGTCCTTTGCCTTTTACCTCTTCTCAAACATACCTTGAAAGGAAAGCTGTGGTTGCACTGAAGGCTGGTGACAGTGTTCATTTCATCCTACCATTCCCAGACTTTCAACAGCAGTGGAGCATCCTGCAGTCCATTGAACCAAATGAAATTGTACAATTACCAGGTTTCCCAGCAACAATGGCTGCTTTAAAATTAAGCCTTCACTGCCATTAGGCTTTCCCAATGCTATCCTCTTACCTGCCTAAGTTCAGGTGATGCCACACCAAGCCCATTGTAAGCCATGCCTGAAATTCTGGAGTGATTTATGCTCTGCTCATACTTAGCTGGGGAATAAAGAACCGCCAGCTTGGCTATTCTGCACCACCACCACCCCAGTTATGAAATTCAATGCAATTACTAGAAAATTGACCTTTTCCACTTGTAACTAAACCCTACAGCTCACTTCTATTTCATTGTGCTATGGTTTGCTGCTTAAGGGCATGTGCTTATGAGCTTGAAATCTCTAGTTCAAATCATGATTCATACAGTCATTAGATGCCAGACTTGCAATACAATGTTAGTGAAACACTTCAGGAATTTAATGGGGAAACATATAAATGCTAAGCATGCATCTGTCTCTGTTGCCATGATGCTGACCACAAACATTTGTAAGTTTTAGTCTGCTGCTACTGGATCAGAAGTTGACTACAAATATGGTAATATGCTTGTATACAGAATGCCCACATTTGAAATAAATTGTAGACTTGTCTGGGCTGCAGAGAAAGCTACCCCTTTTCTCACTTGTATATTCCCTTAAGACCTGCTTCTTCCATAATGCTTAAAAATCTTTGCTGACCAAAGTAATTTTCTAATGTATTTCATTTACTTGCCTTATTACTGACCAGCTCACTTACTGACATAAGATCGTTAGAGCAGAAGCTGTAAATAGCTCTGGGAGAGCAAGGGGGGAAGGAGCTGAAAAGTGAGCGAAGGATATAGGGAGAAGAATGCAGGGTTGTAAAAGTATTAAACAGCTTTTAGAATACGTGTCTTGTTATCGCTATAGGCAACTAGTATGTATTAGTAGTACAATACGGTAATAGAATATACTATTGTACGCCTGTCCGCACCAATATTCCTTATTCTGTATGTGTATTAGAATACTGATGGAACTAAGCTGAAAAAGGGGTTGTTGGGGTGTGTGTCTCTGTCTTTTTCTTTTTTTAAGTACAGGACATGTATATTTTAATACATTTTACTTCCTTTAGTTTTACCTGCTTCCTACATGTTAGGTCCATATAGTTAAAGCTATGGTTTTCCCAGTAGTGATGTATGGAAGTGAGAGCTGGGCCATAAAGAAGGCTGATCGCCAAAGAATTGATGCTTTTGAATTCTGGTGCTGGAGGAGACTCTTGAGAGTCCCATGGACTGCAAGAAGATCAAACCTATCCATTCTGAAGGAAATCAGCCCTGAGTGCTCACTGGAAGTACAGATTGTGAAGCTGAGGCTCCAATACTTTGGCCACCTCATGAGAAGAGAAGACTCCCTGGAAAAGACCCTGATGTTGGGAAAGATGGAGGGCACAAGGAGAAGGGGACGACAGAGGACAAGATGGTTGGGCAGTGTTCTCGAAGCTACCAGCATGAGTTTGACCAAACTGCGGGAGGCAGTGGAAGACAGGAATGCCTGGCGTGCTCTGGTCCATGGGGTCACGAAGAGTTGGATATGACTGAATGACTAAACAACACCAGCAAACATGTTAGGAACATAGGAAGCTTCTTTATACTGAGTCCGATCATTGGTCCATGTAGTCCAATAATGTCTTCTCTGGCTGGCAGTGGCTCTGCAGGGTTTCAGGCAGTGGACATTTCCAGCCCTAACTAGACATGATGGGAATTGAATGAAGAACCTTCTCTATGTATGCAAAGCAGATGCTCTACCCCCTGAGCTACCCGGTCCTTCCGCTGTTTTACCTGCAGCCAAGCATTTTTGTCTCAAGTGGTGAACTGCCGACTGGAAAGAAATCAAAAGAATGTGGCAAGGCAGGGCCTTCAAAGAGACTTGCACAGGGCAACGTACAGCTGCTACTTCTCAGGGAGCAGATGTTTATTTTGTGCGTCCCGCTGTGTGGCCCATTGCAGTCCCCGCACAAACTGGTTTCGCAGGATTTTGTGGCACTTCAAAGCCATATCACGGGAAATTTCGCAGAAGTACAATCACATCCATTTGCAAGAGTACATTTGGGTAATGTTGTGGGTGCTAGTTGGATAATGCCCAATACAAATAAATGAAAAGTGTCCACATATGAAATTGTATAGACCAGAAGCAGCCTCATCTAATCAATTTAACATCACCTTCGAATTCCACAGAATTAGGTGGAATAGCTACAGTTAGGAAGACTAGGCAAACTTGACTCCCAGCAGTAAGCTATACCCTTTTTGATTAACCATTATGCTTTTTAGGATTATCAGAGATAGGTCAGTGCTAATGGAACAGGTATGGCACATCACTTCTTTCTTCAGGTTTCACCAGCCACGTTCTCCCTGCACCTGGGCTTGCAAACAATACACAAGTACATACACACCTAAGACTCAGTTGGATTAGTCAAAAAACAGTGTTTTGAATGTGTTATAAACATGCAACACCAGATGGCGTTAGAGAGCAAAAAACATCTCTATGCGATTTTCCATAGTGTTTTTTTCTTTGTGTGTAGATCCACCCCAGTCATTAATATGAACCCTGCCATGGGCATTTAAAGGCAACGCCACATGATGTGGTGTGTTCAGCACAGCGGAAGCCTTGCAAGCCAACACCTCACAAGTTTCCACCATGGCAAGCAGAAGTCTACATATAAAATTTTGGTCAATAGATTTGTTGGAATGGATGGTGCTAGTACCAATAGCAAATCTAAAATGTGTAGCAATTTTTAAAGATAGGCTTACGTTTCTCTGACTAATTTCCACATTTCCATGTGTAGAAAAGATGTGCATAAAAACAGAAATCACCCCCATTTGGGGAAACTCATTTGTCATATTGTTGTCACATGCATGGCTATTTTCACTTGAGGAGCAGCCTCACGGGAATAACTTCTGCCAGTTTTATGCAAAAGTAGCTGTACAGAGCACTGATTGACTAGACGTGGGTGGCGCTGTGGTCTAAACCACTGAGCCTCTTGGGCTTGCCAATCAGAAGGTCGGCGGTTCGAATCTGCGTGGCAGGGTGAGCTCCCATTCCTCTGTCCCAGCTCCTGCCAACCCAGCAGTTTGAAAGCATGCCAGTGCAAGTAGATAAATAGGTACCACTGTGGCAGGAAGATAAACAGTGTTTCCATGCACTCTGCCTTCCGTTACAGTGTTCCATTGTGCCAGAAGCAGTTTAGTCATGCTGGCCACATGACCCGGAAAGCTGTCTATGGACAAACGCCAGCTCCCTCGGCCTGAAAGTGAGATGAGCGCTGCAACCCCATAGTCACCTTTGACTGGACTTAACTGGGTCCTTTACCTTTTTACCTAGGTGCCTGAGAATTCACAGAGCACCCTCTCCCTCTTCTCCAAGAAGTTTTAAAATCTTAAACCATTCATTATAATTTCTGTTATTTTAAATGGATAATTGTACTAACAACACATGAACCAACCAACCAAAAAGTAGGCAGCTTTCTAGACAGCAGAGGTGAGGAGGAAAACTGATGATGATATCAAGATTCACTGTGGAGGAAGGTACCTGTGTCCTAAATGCGATACTCTATAATACCCCTTGCAAGTCAGCTATTTCCCCTTCATTTGAATTTAGTTTGAAGCATCTTCTTTAAGCCTATCTAAGCAAATGTTAGTATTCATTGCAGCCTTCTAATTACAAACGTGTTTTTTATGTTTGACAGTGTATCAGTTACAACAGGAAGCACCTCGTCCCAAGAGAATAATTTGTCCTCGAGAGGTCAGTTTCAAGTTTCTCTTCATCTTCTTTAATTGAATGGTCAGCATCATACTGATACTGTTGGTCTTCACATTTTATGTGTGCAGGATGTGATCTATATATTGTCATCCACACAAAAGATTCAAAAGCGCTCTGTTTTTAAAAAATTACAAGGTAAACATTATAAAAACACCAGTTGGTGTTTGTTATAAATTCTAAGCTTTAAGTGATTAATATTATTAAGATGTTTTCAGTACTATGTTTGTGTTCATCAAAGTGTTGTGTATCTTTGTGTTTATTTCTGCCATAAATGAAGCGCGATTTCCTACCCCCCCCAGCAAGTCTTCCATCAGCTTCACAAACCCTGTTTGTCATCTTAAAATATGCATTTTGACAAATGTTTTAGAATAGCGTAGACAGAATATTGAATTAATAGCATGCGGTCATTCTCCCTACAAGTCTAAAGCACAAAGACAGTATGTAAGAATAGATAAGGCCGTGCATTTACTGGCTGTCTCCCAGTTTGGTTTCCTGAAGTTTCTAACAGAGTTCTTTGTTTCTGACCAGTTTTATTCCCATGATGGTGTACTAGGTATGGCTCACCCTCATTGCACAACATCTGAGATGAAGCTGCTGATCTTGGTTTTGTCCCTAGGATGTTCCCGGTGATGTCTGTATAGGCCTTATGAAGGTCACCGGAAGTGTTCCTGATTGAAGACACAGATCTGCTGTAACTATCAGAGGTGCTAACTGAGAAACACACATTTCAAGTGGATAAGCAGCTCAGTCTGATGCTTCAGTAGCTCTGAGCAGAGAGGACTCCCTAGTCTTCCTCCTGAAATAGACCTGTCCCAGTCGATGCATCACCTGCAGAGCAAATCTGCCGGTTGGAAAGAGCAGTTTCCAGCATCAAGCAGGAGCCCTTCCCAGTAGCAGATCTGTTCATGAATAAGCTCCTCAGTTGTCAGGCTTAAAAGCAATTCTTTTGTTTTCTGCAGGTGGGAAGGGCACACCCACTGCAGCAGAGTTCTCCAGGAGAAGGGAGGGAGAGAGCGCTTCTCTTTCTCCTGGGAAGAAGCTGTGTGGTTCAAATGTGCTTGAAGCTCCTCTAGTTGTCTCTTGATTTTTAGTCGTTTTTAAGGACACGTTTCTTCATGTTTGCTAGCAAGCAAGAATAGCCAGAAGCAATACTATAAAGCAGAGTCGCCTTTGCACAGTATACTCAGTGCATTTCCATGTGTGCCATGAGACTTGTTGGTGTACCATAAAGTGTGATGAGTGAGGTCATTGTGGCTCATACTGAGATTGACTCAGAAATAAAGCAGCCTATAATGTTTTGGAACACACAAGATGAACGAAGCTAGGGGAGAAAAACTGGGAAGTTGTCTCTGGCTTGGGATTTTCATCTTGTTCTTCTATATACAGTGGTACCTCAGGTTAAGTACTTAATTTGTTTCGGAGGTCTGTTCTTAACCTGAAACTGTTCTTAACCTGAAGCACCACTTTAGCTAATGGGGCCTCCTGCTGCTGCCACACCGCCGGAGCACGATTTCTGTTCTCATCCTGAAGCAAAGTTCTTAACCTGAGGTAATATTTCTGGGTTAGCGGGGTCTGTAACCTGAAGCGTATGTAACCCGAGGTACCACTGTACTTGGTAATTCTATCTTCAATAACGTTTTCCACCAATTCTCCCTGAAATGATGCAGAGACGTCTTTCCCATAGGGCTTAGTGGTGCGTTGCGCCAGGGCGCTGGCCTCTCAAGGGTGCCCCAGTGAGTGGGGGAGCTGCGCGGCTTTGCTGGCGGCCTCCCCTTTCCCTGCACGACCACTGGCGAGCGTGTAGCTTCCTTCCCAAGCCTCTGCTGGGATTGCTTTTCCTGCAGCGGCATGGGGGGGAGTTGCGCCCCCCATAGCTGGCAGTGTGCAGCTTTGCCCCCCCCCATCCGTGGTAATTTGGGGGTGCTGGGCGGATATTTGCACCCCGGCGCCGCATCTGCTAAGGACGGCCCTGAAATGATGTTAAGCTAACCAGCCTGTGATTTCTTAGATACACTCAGATCCATTTTTTAAAATTGGTGTTAAACACCTGCCTCCCCAAAAGAAACAAAGATAACACAATGAGATTAATATCAGATTAAAACATTATTATCCTACCACCCAATTATATAAATGTTACCTTTTACACATTTCATAATGGTTGAAGGAATGGAGCATTGTAGGTGACTCTTGGAACAAATTCCCCCCTGTATAAACTCCCATTACAGAATAGCTTAATGTTCGTGCAGCTTATTGGTTTGGCATAATGCTAAATCGGTATTGGAAGTCTCTCTCTGCTGGATATTTTCAGAAATTGCTAACAATTATTCAACAAAACAGTGTTCACTACAATGGCAAATTTGAATAAACTGTCCCTGGTGCATACAAAGCATGCACTTCCTAAACCGGACTATTATGCAGAGAAATATGTCAGCTAATTACTTTGCTCATTGTTCTTAATTCTAATTACAGTTTTAGAAAACACTATTGCTAGTAAAGATAGTAAAATATGTGATAGCTTGGGGAAAAGCAAAACATTTTACCATCCTCTGCTCTTAATTCTGTATGAAATGGGAATGGGATTTTTATTCATAAGTGCCCGTTTATTTTTCAGCTGGATGTAATATGCAGAAATCTTCAAAGTATAAATAAATACAAGTAGTAATGTATGAAGGGGTTTAGCATATGTAAATGTGAAATGTTCCTCTGTTTTCTGCTTAGATTTTCCTGAAAGCCTAGCTGTAAAACAAGAGCTTGAAGATTACTATGGTATCTTTTTGGCTTGTAATATTCTCACTGTGGTGCTAAAGCATCTAGGAATTCCTTTAGTTCATGTAAAATTCAGTAAAAGATAATATAAAATATTGGATTTTGACTTGGGAGACATAAATCTAAATAAGAGACTCAGCCATCGATGTTTTGTTCCCCGGTTGTTCACATCTAAGGATGGAATATTTATTCGTGGATTTAAATGGATAATACATGATTTGATGTGAAATGGTCCTGAATCATTCTATGTCCTCAAGTAATGTTTTACATAAGAGACGTACAGGCAAAGCAAATCTCAGTTGGCATTTGGTTTGTGCTGCCTGTCCAGAATGACATTTGAAAGCAGGAGTTCTAGAACACGTGGAGGAAGTATGTATATACATGTCCTCATTTTCACAGGACTTCACCCTTCAAATAAGCAATAGCCACAAAGCAGCATCCCTAAACCTATAGTAGTTAAGGTTCTTTGTACTTGACCCAGTAAGTCAAGAAGGAAATATTAAGCTGAAGATTCCAAACAGAGTGAAAGGCTTTAGCTACTGATGTCATGAGCCCTGCAGAAGCTTTGGGATCAGGTGTGGATTGGCAGGTGCTCAGGAGAAGGAGGAAGAAACAGAGGGGGAGCCGAACGGTGAGAACTGTCATGGTCCCTGAGTGATGGGGCTGGTCAGACAAAGAAGGTGGAGGAATGAGCTGCTCACAGAAGAACCTAAGGAGGTTCCAGTGGGCTAGGACAGGACATACCAAACCAGAGTCATGGGGACTTGAGGAGCTGCTTAGGAAGGAGGATCATAGAACACACCTAGTGGGGGAGGGGGGGTCCCCTCACTCCATGTAATCTCCCCATCAGTCTCCCAGGCACCCATACAGCCTTTCCTCCAAGATCACCAAGGCCCACCTTCAACTCAGTCACTCTGAATGTAGTGCCAACTCTGGAGTTGCCGTTTCTGGCTCCCCAGTTCTTCAGAGGAGGTGGCTGCCCAGCCTGTCCCATATCCGCTCCCCAGAAGACATTGACACATCCTCTGTTGCCGAGGTCATGAAGAAGACACCAGCACAGGCATGAACAGACAGGGAAGACCCACGCTTCTCAGAGGAGTGCCTGCTTGCATGCCCAGTTTCAGGAACAGCCTCAATTGCCATCCTAAGTTGTGCCTGCCCCATTCCCATATAACAAGGTTTGTAGGGGGTGTGTTGCTGGTTGGGTCAATGTCTTAGCTTGTCTAGCCATATGTAGCACCTATGATGTCTTTGAACTTTGCCTGTGTACTCTACTGATCTGAAAATTAAAGATTTTGGTAGATACTGCAATTTGAGATTGCGTTCTTCCTCCAGTGAGAGCCAGGACAGCAACGTAGGTTGGAGGTGGGGGACTCTCTCTCCTTTCTGCCCTGACTTCAGTTACCTCCGAAGGGATGCTAGTTCTCCTTCCTCCAGCTTTTCTGCAGAACACAGAGCCTCAGCAGAGGCTGAGAAGGACTTGGAGGGGTGGGAGGAGGCAGAACCGGAGGTGGCAGAGACTGAACAGGAGCCCAAACAGAAGGGTACAAGCTTGTGATCTAGAACCAGACACCACCTTCACAGACGGGAGCTAACTCCCCACCAAGGAGAGTGTGTTTGCAACATTTGCAAAGTGAGTGAGTCTTGTGAGTTAGTGCACCCCACCTTTTGCGTAAAAGATTGGCCGGTGGGGTGTGGGAACAGGTTGGGGCATCTTAGCTGCTTACATCTCTTTCAAAACTTCTTGACCTGCTCTTGTCCCTCGTATGCTAAGCATCTCAGAAAAGGGAGAAGGGTGACATCATAAACTGGATGATGTCATGCAAAGTATAAAACAATACCATGTATACTAAGTGTCTCAGACTGCAGAAGGATGACATCATAAAGCAGATTGTGTCCAGTGAGTCAATCTCAAATGTTTTCCAACTAGATAAATGACTTAATTAAATATGTATATTTAGGTACTGATGCCAGGAAAGGAAATTTGTTCAGGATGAAATAGTCTGTTCCCCAGGGATGGTTTGTCCACCTGGCAACTGAATAAGAGACTTTTCCAAAGGAAAGGAAAGGAAATGTAGTCCTAATTTTGTAAATGTGGAGCAGGTGGATTTGTATTCGGATATACAGTCTGGCCTGGAGGAAGTAAAGTTGAGGGGGAAATAGAAGACAACAGATATGGAGGCAATTTAACCTAGTTTTAGATTTAATCAGTTTTAGATTCTATTTTAGATGAACCCTGGTTTGCCATGGCGTCTGAGCCTTAGGAACTGCCATTAATTTTAACTATTCGTAATCGTAAGATAGGGACACGGGAGGCGCTGTGGGTTAAACCACAAAGCCTATGACTTGCTGATCAGAAGGTCGGTGGTTCGAATCCCCACGACGGGGTGAGCTCCCGTTGCTTGGTCCCTGCTCCTGCCAGCCTAGCAGTTCGAAAGCACGTCAAAGTGCAAGTAGAGAAATAGGGACCGCTCTGGCAGGAAGGTAAACGGCGTTTCCGTGTGCTGCTCTGGTTCTCATCTTGCTACCTTTAATCGTAAGATGCTCAGGGTAATTCACCTGGTTCTTCCATGCCACTTTACCTTCACAACAATCCCAGGACTTAGGTGAGACCGGTAGAGCAACTGGCCCAGTTGAGTCTCAGGGCTGAGTACAAAGGGAATCCAATGTCTCCTCACTCTTAGTCCAACAAACTAACTAACCATTACACCCAACTCAACTTCATGTGAAGTATGGCTCCTTGAAAGCAGCAAAGAGCCACATCTGAACATTTCCTGCTACTTCTCTTACTAAAAAGTAACATAAGAAGTGATCCTTCATAAATTATTCCCAAATGTTTTGACCCGACAAGCAGATCAGCCTGCGATCGACTGAGAGCTATTAAAGTAGCTCTGAAATCTGTGACTTTTTGTTTGCTGGCAGCAGTCCTACACACAATGAAGTCATGCTTGAAACCCAGTGGCCTCCTTTGTGAATCCAGATCCTTATCGACTGTTTGCTGAACTTCTACAGATTTGTCTATCTTTGTTATGTCCCTATTGGCTTGCTGTCTCACTTGCCTGTGTTGTTAGCAGATTCTCCTGTAAGATATGGTAGAATCTGCCCGTTGAACAGTTGTTAATTCTTTAGAAGGTGAGCCTACAGATCAAATCGATTTGCATTTCCCTCACATCTAACCAAGTACATGTCATTGACACTTTATTTCTATATACAGTGGTACCTCTGGTTGCGTACTTAATTCATTCCAGAGGTCCATTCTTAACCTGAAACTGTCCTTAACCTGAAGCACCACTTTAGCTAATGGGGCCTCCTGCTGCCACCGCGCCACCACTGCGCGATTTCTGTTCTCATCCTGAAGCAAAGTTCTTAACCCGAGGTACTATTTCTGGGTTAGCAGAGTCTGTAACCTGAAGTGTATGTAACCTGAAGCGTATGTAACCTGAGGTACCACTGTATCTGAAATGATTGTCATTTATATCCTCTCTATTTAATTATCTTGTTTTGTTCCTTGGTTGTTGAATGGGCTTGACATGTTTGCTATCCACTACTCTTTAAGGTAGATTTCTAGACTTTGGTAACATTCCTTCACATGCCAACATTGGATATAACCTAATCTGATCAAAATACTACATTTGGGCTTTTACTCTCACCATGACTAATGTGCTAAAGGGCATTGTATCTTCTGGACTTTGAACGTCTTACTAATGCACTTTTCAGATTTTCCCATCATTAACAGATTAGATGATTAGGCAACATGGTTGGGTGTGGGTGCACAAAGATAATTACAGAGGCTGTCTGGTTGTAAATTGATCTTTAAGATACTGGTGATTGGTAAATGCAACTCTAGCTACTCCCAGTTACAAAATCCTAGATAAAATCTTCAGTGTAATCTGCAACCTATACTCCCCCCCCCCCCACAAAAAAGTCCATTGTGGTCCTGGAGAAAGAATACACATCTACAAAACTTTATTAGCATTTGGAAATGCAGTCAAAGTCCTTTTTCTTTGCTTCTCTTCTTGACAAATACTTTGTTTTGGAGATTAGAAAGAAAACTGGATGCATTTTCCTTTAAATTGTATGAATTCTTCTACAACTGAAACAGTGCCACCATTTTCAATGCCCTTTTTTACATTTTTTTTTTTTACTTACATCAATTTATGAAGAAGCAGCATTTTCATTTAAAAGCTGGTTTAATTAAAAAATCATAAGAAGTCATTAGGGTGATTTCACACATCATCTTGAATGCAGATTATTTGAGAGGAGAAATTGTATTTAGGGCATATATTTATCCCACAGTCATTGGTCATAATGCTTTTCTGTGAAGTTTCTGCTGTACAGTGGCATGTTTTTACAATAACATTTTTACTGTGCTTACTGGAGATCACTATAGCAGACGTTCCAAAGAGGAGGAATTGCAGTTCAAGGTCACTGCAATCTTACACCTAGCATATATGTTTTGTTGACTCATCAAGAGTGCACACCTTGATTCTAAATGTATTTTACTTGCAAAAAAAAAAAAATGCCACTAGTTTCGGCAGAACTCTTCTTTTTAAGATTACATTGGTTACAGCTCCAAACAACATCCAGTAAGTCTTCAATGCATGTCTACCATGCATTAACATAACAGAAATTGATCCAGAAATTCTTCCATCCTTCAAAGCAGTACTGTATAGTGTTGCACATTTCTGCCACAGTTTGTCATTGTGGGTGGACTTGCTTGGAGTCACACATTCATTTTAAGATGCCTTGTGAGATGCAGTTTTCTCTAATCTTAGCTATGTCAGTGTGTTCAGAAGCTGTCATATCTGTATGAACTATGATCTTGAAGTCAGAGAGATGGGCCATGCCTGAACCTCACAAAACGTTATTTTTGAGAAAGGCATTTTCATGAAGCTGTTTGACATTTTACACTTGGGTTGTGGTGACGCTAGAATGCTGCTCTGGGCTCCTTGGAGAAATGTTGAGATAAAAATATAGTAAGCAAATAGACACTAGGCATTGCAGAGAGATTCCTCTGCTGAGGATTTGGGGTTTCAGAAAATTTTCTAGTATGCTATCGCAAGGGGGGTGGAATGCATCAAAGGATATGTAAAAGATAAGTTAGATTCTTTTACTGTATCATCAGGAGTTTTGGTTTTGGCAATTGCTGACAGATATTTATGAGGTTTCCAGCTAAGCACTGTATTCTGAGCTCTCAAGGGACAAAATTTGTACTAAACAGAAACAAGCAACATTTGAGTTTGTCTGTGTTATATGTTGTTACTATTATTTATTAAACAGATTAGTTGCTTTTTTTTGCCAGTGCAATCCAAAGTGACCTACAACAATAAATAATAAACATTAAAAAAGACAAAGAATAGAAAAAAATCTAAAATACTTTCATACTTTTAAAGGCAGGAACAGAACACCCCAGCAATTAAAGGAGACTACAGATAATTAAAAGACAAAGCCCTAGCAGAAAATAAATGTTTTTGCTGGTGCCTAAAGATACGTACCACAGAGCCTAAGGCTTGCCGATCAGAAGGTCAGCGGTTCAAATCCCCGCGACGGGGTGAGCTCCCATTGCTCGGTCCCTGCTCCTGCCAACCTAGCAGTTCAAAATCATGCAATATAAGTAGATAAATAGGTAGCGCTCCGGCAGGAAGGTAAACGGTGTTTCCGTGCGCTGCTCTGGTTCGCCAGAAGTGGCTTAGTCATGCTGGCCACATGACCCGGAAGCTGTATGCCAGCTCCCTCGGCCAATAAAGCGAGATGAGCACCACAACCGTAGCGTCGTCCGTGACTGGACCTAACGGTCAGGGGTCCCTTTAAAGATATGCAACAATGGCACCAGGTGAGCTTCCCTGGGAAGAGCATTCCACAAATAGGGAAGCACCACTGAAAAAAGGCCCATTCTCATCTTGCTACCCTTCGGATCTCTTGGGGAGGTGGGGCACACAGAGAAGGATCTTAGATGGCAATCACAGGGTCAGTTCATGTGTGGAGAGGCGGTCCTTGAGGGTCGGAGCTGCAGAAAGCTTTATAGGTCAAAACCACCACTTTGAACTGGGCCTTGAAGCTAACTGGTAGCCAGTGTAGTTGAGTCAGGGTTGGTGTTAATTTACTCAAACTGTCTTGCATCCTGGCGGCCAAATTCTGCACCAGCTGCAATTTCCAAACCATCCCCAAAGGCAGTCCCACGTATAACACATTGCAGTAATCTAACCTAGAGTTTACCAGAGCATAGACAACAGAAGTTAGGCTAGCTGTGTCCAGATAGGGGTGTAACTGATGGAAGGCGTTCTGCACCACTGAGGTCATTTGACCCTAGGAATTTTTGTGGACAGCCACAATAGCTGGAACATGTTACCGATGAAAAATCTAGGCAGACAAGTAGGAATAACCGTAAACAAGCTGGAAACCAAGCCCCAGCTTAGTTCTGTTTGGATATAGCGTGTGTGAACACCAAAGACAATAGCATTGCAAATAGGCAGTGTAACATGCATTGTTAGAAACAGGTTACCCTGCAGTGCATTCATGTTCTCTGCCTTGTGTAATTAGGTATCCTGAGACTTGCAAGACATTGATCACCAGCCCAAGGACCCTGCTGTGTAGTAGTAATAATTTTACTATTTGTAACAGGTTACACCTGACTGGGTTGCCTAATAAACATTGCAGGGCATTTCTTTCTTTCTTTCTTTCTTTCTTTCTTTCTTTCTTTCTTTCTTTCTTTCTTTCTTAGCATTGCAATAAAGATTAAAACATTAAAATGAAATGTTTAAAACCTATCTTTATGGATCCAGCCATAATTTAGTATTGGTTACTGAAAGTGCCAGTGAAAAGCACATTAGTAAAGACTATTTAAATCAGAGGCAACTGTTAATATTCCAGCACTATGCTCCAAATATTAGATGAACATTGAACAAAAACATAGTGCATCAAACTTTGTAAGGAACTGCCCCCTGCTGGCCTGGCATTTGTTTGCGTATAATTGCCAGATTAAAATTTTCAGCGTTACGTGTAGCATTTAAAATTAATCCTTTGTGCTCTCTTAGATGAAGGATGCCATCCTCCAGGCTTCCTGCTCTGCAGGCAACACTTCTTTCACCCTAAAACACTTTTTTAAAGTTGTAACCTAAAGTATTTGTGGTTGGGCAAATATTGATGATATTATTGTTTTACCAGCTTAAATTTTTATTGTTGCTTCTATTAATGTATATCTAACTGTGTTCTCTCTCCCCCCCCCCCTCCATTTAGGTGGAGAACAGACCAAAATACTACGGACGAGAGTAAGTATTAAATTATTTGTAGGAAAATAACTTTTTAAGTAATAACCTGATGCATGACACTGTGCAATTTAAAATTGCTATGAAGAGATCATTTAATGTTAACAAAGAGATAATTTAACTCAGTGTTATTTCTCCATTTCTTTCCACGTACTTACTCAGTTTTTCTTGATTTCCCAGACTCTTCGTTTGTATGCATGTGAATTGTCTTTTCAGGTGGTACCTATAGTGTATATACATTTCAGTGTGTATTTTGCAGTTAGAGATGTAGAGCAATCCTAACCCAGCCCTGGGAACAACTGGAGAAGTGGAGCCACTGCTGTTGGTCAGGAAAGAAGGTGGTGGGGATGTTTTTGCTTTGGTTGTTTGTTTAAAAGGAAAGACCAGCTGGGTAAAGCCAGGTTCCCATCTAGTCCAGCATCCTATTCTCAGGGCAGCCAGCAGCAGCAGCACTCTCCCAGCTTGTGATTTCCAACAGCTAAGATTCAGAGGTTTTCTTCCTGCAACAGGAGAACAAGGCCATCGTGATTCATAGCCTTTGACAGCCTTATCGTCCTTGGTAAGGTGCAGTAGAGTGGGCCACCTGTCAATGGGCCAGCTTAAAATCCAGGGAATCCTTGGCCTGTTCTGCTCCACCCCATTTTGGAAACTTGTACTGGCTGTGAACGGCAGCCTGACATTAATACAAGTACAGTGGTGCCTCGCAAGACGAAAATAATCCGTTCCGCGAGTCTCTTCGTCTAGCGGTTTTTCCGTCTTGCGACGCAACCCTATTAGTGGCTTAGCGGCTTTTAAAGGCTTAGCGGCTAAAAGGCTATTATTAGCGGCTTAGCGGCTTAGAAAAAGGGGGGAAAGCGAAAAAAAATCGCAAGACTCGAAGCAACCCCATAGGGAAATTCGTCTTGCGAAGCGCATCGAAAAACGGAAAACCCTTTTGTCTAGCGGGTTTTTCGTCTTGCGAGGCATTCGTCTTGCGGGGCACCATTGTACAGCAAGGGGCTTCTGTAGCAGTGGACCCGCCCGCCACCAGCAGAGCCAGGGAGAAGGGCTCTTCCACCCAGTCTTCTTCATTTATTTTGTAAATCTTAACTTAGGTCTCCTTTTCAGAATCACAGAATTGTAGAGTTGGAAGGGGCCACATGGATCATCTACAGTGCCCAGTGTGGGGCTCGAACCCACAACCTTGAGATTAAGAGCTCTACAGACTGAGCTATATGATCCAGTCTGAATCTGGTGTTGTCTATTCCAAACTTTAAAATGCTGGAAAGCGTAATGCTGGTGGTCAGCAAAAGACTCTCTCAAGGCAAATCTAATAAAATGTAGTATAAACACCGACAATTGGGAAACATTCACCTGCAAGTGCTCCAGCTGGAGAACAGTCTCTACCAAAGGTGTCGTGGACTTTGAAGACACTCGAACTCAGGACGAAAGGCAGAAACGTGCTAAGAGGAAGGCACGTTTGGCAAACCCTCACCATTATCAACTCCTGCCCGGAAACCTATGTCTCCAGTGTGGAAGGACATATGGATCCAGAATTGGCCTCCACAGTCACCTACGGACACACTATTAAGACCATGTTCATGGAAGACTATCTTACTCGGCCACGAGTGATCGCCAAAGAAGAAGAAGTCATATAAAATTGATCCAAAGGCAGAAGAGCTGGGAGTACAGGCAGAGAGCTTGCAAAATGTTACAGATTACTAAAACCAGGCCCTGCTAAGCCCCTGGTTCCAATATTTATTTATTTAAAATATTTATATCCTGCCTTTCTAAGACAGCAGCCTTTTAAGGAGGCTTTTAACAGCAACAGAACAGCTGTAGGAAAATCCCAAAGCAATAATTAAAATGCAGCGCAAATAAATCAGTTGTGTATCACCACCATGGACAGCAGAATTCACCAAAAGCAGCCTGAGCAAATGAATGGAAAGTTTGTGGGCGCAATTTTAATCTTGACTGCAGCATTCCTTGCTATTGGTTCCTCCCAAGATGTTCCCCCTGGCATCAGTTTGTTGTACATACAGAGGGACACAACCCTATCATGAACTATTTTGTAGTGACTTTTATGTGTCCTCCTTCTGTGTTTTAACACTGAGTTCCTGTGGCCTTTCTCCCATTCAGAGTTATTCTCTAACCTGATGGCTTTCTGTTCCATCAGGTTTCATGGGATCATTTCTCGCGAGCAAGCCGATGAATTGCTTGGAGGTGTAGAAGGAGCATATATTCTCAGAGAGAGCCAGCGGCAGCCTGGATGCTATACCCTAGCTCTCAGGTGAGCTTTGCTGCTTCTGTTGCAAATTTTAAGAAGTGCTTGTTGGCCATTGGGAACCTGAAGGAATCGTGGTTATAACAGCAAAACAATATACTTTTTAAAATGGTATGATGTAGTTTGTAACGTGTTAGATATTATGATCCTTTAAATTTTAAAGCATAAATTTTTGCAGACTCAATAGTTGATTTTATGCACTTTTTGTGATAATAATAACAGTTTATTATTTATACCCTGCCCATCTGGCTGGGTTTCCCCAGCCACTCTGGGCGGCTCCCAGCAGAATTAAAAGCACAAGAAAACATCAAATATAAAAAAACTTCCCTAAACAGGGCTGCCTTCAGATGTTTTCTAAAAGTCAGAAGGTTGTTTCTTTCCTTGACATCTGATGGGAGGGCATTCCACAGGGCGGGTGCCATTACTGAGAAGGCCCTCTTCCTGGTTCCCTGTAACCTCACTTCTCGCAGTGAGGGAACTGCCAGAAGGCCTTCGGAGCTGCACTTCAGTGTCCAGGCTGAACGATATGGGTGGAGATGGTCCTTCAGGTATACTGGGCTGAGGCCGCTTAGGGCTTTAAAGGTCAGCACCAACACTTTGAATTGTGCTTGGAAAGGTACTGGGAGCCAATGTAGGTCTTTCAGGACTGGTATTATATGTTCTCAGCTGCCACTCCCAGTCACCAGTCTAGATGCATCCAAAGGGCAGTAACAGCCCAAAATTACCCCCAAAATTATTCACATTATATCAACACCATCACCAGTTAGAACTAAAATTATACCAGTTATACCCACAAGACTATATTTAACCATGCATTGTATTTAACCATGATTTAAGAGTATCTTGGGTAAAAAAAAAGAAAGACGATAAAACAGACTTCCGTCCAACTCGGTCTTGGATTACATATCCTTAGGTGATCTTTGCAGTAGAACTAACATTAGTTTTATACATCGAAGGTATTAATTATCATCTGCTGTTATGTTAGTTCTTTTCTTTTTTTTTTCCTTTTTTTTTCCGTCATCTTCTCTTTTATCTTTTCTCTTGTAATCCTTTTTCTTTTCTCTTTTTTCTTTTACTTTTTTCTTGTAAGCATATATATGTATATGTTTTTATTATGATATGTGATTTTTTTGTAAATAAAATTTTCTAATAAAAAAAAAGAGTATCTTGGGTACAGGAAACTTAGAGCGGCTAACCTGCGACACCCTGGAGGTGCTTAAGTTAGCTACCCCTAGTGCAAATGAAGAAGGCCGCCTTATTGTGCTATGAGTGCTGCATTTGCAAATAAGGGGGTCGCAGGCTATCTTGAGTCTCTCATCAACTTCACTTACTGATTTCTAAACCCTATTTAAGCAATAAAGTGAATTGTATGCCACAGATTGTGCAAGACTTTCTATCAGCTCGTCCCCTGTGATGAGCAAGGTTCCCCCTGGTAACTTCAGACATAGCTAAGTGCCACATTGGCTCTGATTTGAGCCAATATTAAAGACATGGAGCTGGTTTTGATTCCTGCGTAAGAGGACACCCTGCTATTCCTTGGTTTACTTGGTTTACTAATGCTGTGTTGTGACTGTTTAACCACAGTTAAGAACAGAAGGAAAAGAGCAGAAGGGAAGCAGGGATTGCATTAGTCCAAAGTTCTCTTCTGAGTGCAGTTGAGGATGTTCTGCACCGGTCTATAACAGATGTTCATGCAGCCCTGGCACAAACCTGTTTCATCTGAATATATACTGGTTCCTTGAGTCTGTACTTCGTCCTCCACCTTTATAGCTAATGAGGAACATGGCCTTTTTATAGTCTGCATCATCTGAGAAATCAATGTTTTTAGTGTTCAAACACTAATGCAACAACTTCATTTTGTTTTAATGCAGGTTTGGCAATCAGACCTTAAACTACAGGCTTTTTTACGATGGAAAGCACTTCGTAGGGGAAAAGAGGTTCGAGTCAATACATGATTTGGTAACAGACGGCTTGATAACACTGTACATAGAAACCAAGGCCTCTGAATATATTTCAAAAATGACGACAAACCCTATCTATGAACACATTGGATATGCTACTTTGCTTAGAGAAAAAGTATCCCGGAGACTGAGTAGATCAAAAACTGAATCGAGAAAAGCTAGTGTAACCACATGTGAAGAAAACGCACCAGTTGAAAAGGTAAGGTGATTCATGAGGAAATCAATCCCTATATAGATCTGCCTTTAAAAAATGCACCTGGGGCACTCAGTGGCTTGTCATCAACTAACTTTTAGTCAAAGTAAACCCACTGAAATGAATGGACCTCAATCAGTGGGACTACTCTGAGTAAATGTTAGCTGGCTACAACCCAATGTATTTGTTTATATGTTAACATTTGAGGTGCAAGCTGAAAGCTGAAATCAGATCTATGAAATTATTCTGTTCCTCCATTGGGAATGAACTCCAGATGATTGCATGCCCTGCCTACAATAGCTTCCCATTATAATTATAATTATAACAACAACAACAACAACAACAACAACAACAACAACAACAACAACAACAACAACTGTATACCACCCTTCCTCCATAGATCTCAGGGAGGTTCCTTTCTGCACTTAAGAAATATGTGTCCAGGTAGCATCTTCCAGATAAAATGAGTGGAAAAAAGCACCTGAGCACATACAAATATTTAAATTCAAATGAGAAGCTAGGTCTCTTGAGCTCAGCATTGTATACATCAATAAGCAGTACCTCTCCAGGTTTAAGGCATAATTCCCCCTCTCTCAGTCTTACCTGGAGATGCTGGTGATTGTAACCTCCCCACCTGGTTTGCAGTATCTCTGTCTAAAAGAGAACGTAGCCTTGCTATTGATTCCTGAATGTAAGAATTTGTGCTGATTGCCTGTTCACCAGATCTCAAGTTTGTTAGCTTTTAACACAAAGTTCAAATCTCTGCTTTACTATTTTGGTGAATGGGCCTGATTTTGGGGGCGTGGCTTTTCTTTCTTTCCATCTTTGCTTTTTGAAGTTGTTTTTGTAGTAGCTGAGTAAACAAGTAGTAGTTAACATAAAGCAATTCACGGAGAAATACAGCTGAAATCAGCTTGAAATGTGTGACAAATGATGAATATTCTTATAAGAGGTTGTGTCTTCCCGCAGATTGAAAAATATTTCAAACGAAACCTCTTTTCTGGTGTAAGTGCTTTTGAAGGTTATTTAATGCATAATTCACATAATGTGTTTGCATCGCAATCAAGATTATGTTGTTGACCCGCGTCTGAAAAGCAGTGCCTGGCTGCTGGCAGATGTAATTTATAGTTTTTATTTATGATAGTGTTTCAGTCCCATAAGGACATTTCTAAAGACATTCTCTGTTCAAGACAGCAAACGTCTTAAGTTGAACTGGCTTTCGTTTCTAGTGCAAATGACCAGGAAGACATAAGCAGAGTGAAGTACAGAAGAAAGCTTTATTTAATAATATTTAGAGCAACTGACATTTCAGGCTTGTGGAAACAGTAACACAAATTAAACTCAATAACTATAAATTACTATTATTTAAGAGACACATGCCCAGAATAGAAAAGCACCTTGCAAGGCTGTGATGAGCTGGTTTTGGGGTTTTATTTCAGCATAGTTCAAAATCTGAGCGCTTCACTGTCAGAAAAAGGAAGGAATCCTAGAATAGCAGAATTGGAAGGGAGCAAGAGGGTCATTTAGTCCATCCCCCTGCAATGCAGGAATCGTTTTGGCCCAAAATTTCAAGTTGTCACACCTCCGACAATCAGATCACTGTAGTTTTAAACCCTGGCCAATGGATCCATGTGCATACCCTTACAATATTTGCTCACCTGCTGAATACATTGTGTCACCCATTATTTCAGGTATGGAGAAAAGAGGGGGGAAACTTAAGTTCAGATTCTTCCACGCCATCTGCAAAAACTTTCCAACAGATGATTTTGTGAGAACTGGTGGTGCAGGACATAAAAATTTTCAGCCACTGCCGACCACCCTTTATACAACACTGGGTGCTGGAGACGGTCGTTGATTAGTGTGACATAGGGGCACTAGTTTGTAATTTGAGAAAATAGTTTTCTATCCCTAAGAAACATTTCCTCCTAACTGATATGAAATAGGTTTCCTGCTATCAATATTCCTCCAATCTTTAAGCCAACACTACTATTCTGCTTATAAACAGAATAATTTTTTGAGTGGAACTTGGGAAGCAGGATTGGGTTGTTGGTTTTCCTTGCAATCATGGCTCGGTCTCCCAGTCTCCAAGCTGTGGTCCCTGAAATGTGCTAAGAAAAATGCTGCAGGAAGTTAATGTATTGTTGATAGCCGTAGCAAATAAATATTTTTTCTCATTGGAGTACGTTGCATTACCTTCCAGAAAAAATCTAATTTGTGATGGTTGGCAAAGACCATTATTAGTATGGGAGAAAGGATTTTATCCATGCTGTATAGAACCATAACATGTTGTGACTGAAGCAGGGCAGGGGACATAAGCTATTTTGGCAGAGCAACTGCTACCCCTCAGTACCTCTTAGAAACATCCCTACTTCTAAGATATGGCATAGAATCATAGAATTGTAGGGTTTGAAAATACCTGGAGGGTAATCTAGTTCAGCTCCCTGCACTGCAGGAATCTTGACTACATCATACATGACAGGTGGCTATCCAATCTTCTTAAAAACCTCCAAGGAAGGAGAGTCCATCACATCTTGTGGAAGTCTGTTCACTGCCAAACAGCTCTTACTGTCAGAAAGTTCTTCCTGATGTTTCATCGGGATCTCCTTTCTTATAAGTTGAATCCATCGGTTCAGGTTCTAGCCTCTGGAGCAGGAGGAAACAAGATGGCTCCATCCTCCATGTGGCAGCCCTTTAGATATTTGAAAATGGCTAAAGGAGAGAATGTCAACAGGAGAATGCTAGGTATGCAATTAACTCACCCGTTAAAATCAGCATGACTTAAATTTTGGATTTGGCACCTTTAGAAAATCAGAATGAGGCAAATAGGCACGGCTATTTTTGTGTATACAGTGGTACCTCTGGTTACGGACGCTTCTGGTTACAAATGCTTCTGGTTACGAGCTCCACTAACCGGGAAGTAGCTGCTCCTGGTTGTGAACTTTGCCCCAGGATGTGAACGGAAATTGTGTGCCAGACATGTGCACGCAACGGGAGGCCCCATTAGCGAAAGCGCACCTCGGGATAAGAATGGTTTCAGCTTAAGAACGGACCTCTGGAATGAATTAAGTTTGTAACCAGAGGTACCACTGTACTTGGTAAAATTGATTATAATAATAATAATAATAATAATAATAATAATAATAATAATAATAATTTATTATTTGTACCCCGCCCATCTGGTTGGGTTTCCCCAGCCACTCTGGGCGGCTTCCAACAAAGATAAAAGATACACTGAAATGTCACATATTAAAAACTTCCCTGAACAGGGCTGCCTTCAGATGTCTTCTGAATATCAGGTAGATGTTTATCGCTTTGACATCTGATGGGAGGGCGTTCCACAGGGCGGGTGCCACTACCGAGAAGGCCCTCCGCCTGGTTCCCTGTAACCTGGCCTCTCGCAGTGAGGGAACCGCCAGAAGGCCCTCGGAGCTGGACCTCAGTGTCCAGGCAGAACGATGGGGAGGAGACGCTCCTTCAGATATACTGGACCGAGGCCGTTTAGGGCTTTAAAGGTCAGCACCAACACTTTGAATTGTGCTCGGAAACGTACTGGGAGCCAATTTAGGTCTTTCAAGACCGGTGTTATATGGTCTCGGCGGCCGCTCCCAGTCACCAGTCTAGCTGCCGCATAATAGTATCTGGAAGTTGCTTAAATAATTTTTACTCCCATTTTTGAGTAGGTGAAATAAAGTTTGTTGGTTTGTTTCAGTTATCTACCCAGATAGTTTAGCATTTCTCAACAAAAAGATGTCTTTAAAAATGTACTGAAAGAATTAACGCTTTAATAAAGGTAAAGGAACCCCTGACCATTAGGTCCGGTTGTGACCGACTCTGGGGTTGCGGCGCTCATCTCGCTTTACTGGCCAAGGGAGCCGGCGTACAGCTTTTGGGTCATGTGGCCAGCATGACTAAGCCACTTCTGCCGAACCAGAGCAGCGCACGGAAATGGCGTTTACCTTCCCGCCGGAGTGGTACCTATTTATCTACTTGCACTTTGATGTGCTTTTGAACTGCTAGGTTGGCAGGAGCAGGGACCAAGCAACGGGAGCTCACCCCGTCATGGGGATTTGAACCATCGACCTTCTGATCAGCAAGTCCTAGGCTCTGTGGTTTAACTCACAGCGCCACCTGCGTCCCTCATCTTTAATGTTGCCCTGCAAAAAGGGCTTTCAAACATTTCAAGCACAGTTTAAGCTTCTGCAGTGATTAGGAGAGGTTAAGGGGGCTGGGTGGGGAAAAAAAGAAAATGAAACATCACCTCTTATTGATAGCATTTCAGAAGCCAAGAAACTACTGCAGAGGGCATTAATTTCCCTGATAGGTTTGTTAAACCATTTGTGGGATGTAGTTATTCTTCCCTGCACGAAAGGTTGACAACAGAAATTATTGAATGGCTCAGTCATTCCTGAGACTTTCCCCCTTTGGGCAGGTCAGCGGAAGGTTGTTTCAGTGCCACTAACTAGGAAGAGAATGCATAACGTGGAACTGCCTGAGGAATCTGTCCACTCTCATAATACAGTTTTTTGGAAGTTGTAATTAGTAGTACTGTGCCAGACCCCATAAGAAAAATGAAACGTATATGCCAAATTAGTTGCTTTTCTTTGGGTCTTTTTAATGCGAATAATTATATTAGGTCAGAAATCATCATCATAAAAGAAGAATGTTTATCTGTCGTTATCCCTCAAACTAAAAAAACATAGGCATTCCACTCTTGCTGTATTAAAAATAGGCAATAAATGAATGTATAAATGCATGAATGTTCATGCAGCGCTTTTTTTAAAAAATCAGGTGAATAGCCACTTTAAGAATTAGGGGGGGGGGGCTGCACCATTGTTCAGTTTTCTCATATGAAGGCCTGTCATTGCACTGCAGCTAAATGTTTGCCTGTTGCTTTTATATTATGTCTGCTTCATCCAAAGATCTTCTAGCTTCCTCCAGTAAAACAGGTTGCTAGTATACAACACACATCTGAAGGGGTTTGTCCGTTTCTTTTGAATTGAGCGTGTGATTGGAACTTGGAAATTATCCCGCATTCCCAGGAAAGTGAATACTTGCCAGTCTTTTTTGTGTGTGCAAAAATTGACATAACACATCATCATAGCAAATGTAATTCATAGACTCCTGGTGAATCAGCAACACCTTCATTGGGGCTCAAGGGCATGCTGTTGAACTCCCCCGCCGCTGCCACTGCCTCCGCCTCTAATAAGGTCTAGCTATTCTGTCGTTAAGCAAATACTGCATTTACCTTACCAATAAAGTACAGTCGTACCTTGGAAGCCTGACGGAATCCATTCTGGAAGTCCATTCAACTTCCAAAACCAAAGCATGGCTTCTGATTGGCTTCAGGCATCTCCTGCAGCCAATCGGAAGCCGCGGCAGACGTTTGGCTTCCGAAAATTGATCGAAAACCGGAACACTCACTTCTGGTTTTCGATCATTTGGGAGCCAATTTGTTCAGGAGCCACAGCATTTGAGATCCAAGGTACGACTGTAAAAGCAGAATGTGAAATGTTGTCCCAAAGTAAGAATGCTGGAATAATCCTACCAGTAAAACAACAGCTTTATTGTCTGTAGGTACTAAAGCAATTTTTGTTAGTATTTTGAAGTTTTTGGCGTTTTAGGCTTTAGTATATCTCTGTACGTTGTTGTGCATCGACTTTATATTTTATATTATTCAGTGGTTTATAATTTTATATATATATAAATGAATAAAGCTCTTAGGAGCTATAGAGCCATATTTATTCATTTTTTTAAAAAAGCCATTCTGTTTTCACATGCTCTGTGGCACATTCAAATATTGATCATAACATCTGGTCCATTCTTAGTCATTAAAAACGAGCTTAGAAGTGGACATGCTATGGAACCGTGGCTAAATTGCATCAGCAGTACATGTATTTAAAGTGTAGCCGAAGCTCAAGCTGTAAAAATTGCATGTGGAACAGCTACTGAAAACTTCATAAACAATTTCCCGTTAAAGATGATACACTGGCACATCCATTTCCTGCCCAGATTTCTTCCTTTGTGCAATCACTGGAAAATATAAGGCAGCTCTGTAGGCACAAATCTATATTTGATTATCTCACTGTGTTTTCTGAGACGGAGAATATAACAATGCAATAATCTTTCACCTATCATTGTGTCCAAGTCGCTCAGTGTGCTTTTCAAATACAGGACTTGAAATTCTATGTAAATTGATGTAGCTTCCTTTGCACAAACAGAAGGTTTTGAGTTATGCAGCTCAAAGAAGCCCCTTTTTTGCAGTCAGTTTTACTTTTTGAAAGCATTTTCTTCCATGCAACCTTCGCTCAAAGATGCTGATTTGTTACTGGGACAAGTTGGCATATAGAGAACCTAATGGCTTTGGATCAGTTTACTTGAGGGATTGCCTTGCCTCATATATGCCTTGTTTTACCAGTTTGTCGAAGTTACAAAGTGCCATACTGTATATTCTTTGTTCTGCATATGTAAGGAGCGGATATTTTAGTGTGGCATCATCACCTTAATGCATTGGAACACCCTATTGACACTAGACATGTGTCTTCAACATTGCTGTTTTTCTAAAAAAAGAGTTGCCGGAACTCACCATGAAATCCTCCCTTGTTCTCTTATAATGGCAATGGCGCTCATTAGAGAGGTGCCGGAACGGAGTTCTGGCAAGTTCCAGCTGGGAAAAAAAGCCCTGGTCCTCACTATAACTAGATGCCTGCTGGATTTTTTTTTTATTTCAGCAAGTCTCCCCAGACATAGAATATATATATATTATTTTATAATATATATATATATTCGGGGGGGTTAAATTTTTGCTGATTGTATCTATGTTTTCTTGATAATTATTTTATACATACTGCTTAGAGATTTTTCTGATTAAGTGATCTATGGTTTTTCATAACGGTACCAACGCTATTGATTCAATCATAACATGTAACCTTTTTATTTAAAAGGCTAGGTAAAAATAGGTAGCTACCTTAACTCATAACCTGCCTTGTTACTGAATCCTTTAGGAAGGAATCGAGTAAGGCTTACATTTCATAAAAGTGGGGGTGATTTATTGGCGGAGCTACATGTTTCAAACACTAGATGGCAGCTTTACTTAAGAGTTTATGGTTTTCGTTTTTAACTTTTTTTAAAAAAAATACAGTAGCTTCATGTGTTTTTCTGGTTTGTTTATTTATTTAATGTGTTTATCCTGCCTTTTGGGATACAACTCTGCCAAGCATCAAAGAACTACATCTCATACAGCAAAACAAGACCAGTGCCCCCATGTTAGCTTCGAACATACATAAAGCAGAAAACAATGTGTGATTTATTGCAAGGTCACATGCTTCAGGATCAACCCTCTGAGAAATTTGTCTACATATACCCTTGCCCTGTTTAGTCTCCAATATGGGTGCAAATTAATATTACATGTTTACATTTACATATTTAAATGTCTGTGAAGGGTGCATTTATCTGGCAAAGCTTTAACCCGAGCAGTGTATGCAAGCAGGAGGAAATATTATTTCTGGGAATAATTGCTGTAGAAACCTTTCAAAAATTTTTGCATACATTGTTAGTTACATAAACAGCTTGGACAACAGGCTTGTTTTAAAAGTATTGGTGTTTTAAAAGGGCTTGTTAAATAGTAAGCACATTCTCTTTAAAAAATATATCCTAAATTGTCCTGTTTACTGAGGGTGCTTAATATATTAAATGGGCCATTCAGATATTGCAAGTGGGTTGTTTCCAAGTTTTAAAGAAATACTTACCAGGTTTTTCCTATTTGGAAATACCCCAATTCTATGAAAGAGGGCAAAATAACCATCTTAATGTTAAGGCAGAATTTTTAGACAAGATAGTATTGTCACACAAAATGGACTAATGTACACACCCTAGTTTTACAGGGCACCACTATCCCATCTTCCCCCTTTCCGCCGACAGTTGTAGCCTAATTCTCTGCATGTTTACTCGAAAGCAAATCTCACCCAGCTCAGTTGGGCTTGGCCTCATGTCAGTTGTGCATAGGATCACAGCCTGAAAGCCATTTCCGGTGCAACATTTAGCAAGCACAGCATGGCTTCTGGATCGATTTCTGTGAGACCCGCGTGCTCTTACTGCTAGATAAAAATGATCCTGTGAGTTGAGGCCTGATTCCTGGAAGAGTGCGGTGTTTGAAGATCTGTCTGTGCGCAGCAGGGATTCATGACCCAATTGGACAAAACATGTTCACTGTCTATAGCGGGACTCATTTCAGTAGCAGACCTGAGGCTGATAAATATATTTTTTCCCTAATCAAAACCTGGAGGCCCTCAGATTTGCTAAGCCGGCCCTTAATGGCAGTCGGTAATTGAATAGAAAAGCTGGGCTTGTAAGCAATCACCCAACCCTCTCCCTTCTCCTTTTGTGTGTGTGTGCTTTTACTGTTGCTGCCTCTCTATCAGCAACAACATGTGCCTCTGAAAGTGGCTGTCAGCCTTCCAATCCCATCTGCTAAGCTGTCCGTTGCCAAGCTTCCTCTTCAGCTCCCAGGTTGCTGCATCCTGTCTTGTTTTGCTGTTTACACGCAACCCCCCGACTCTCTTCAGAGTCACCTCTCAAACCTCAAGTTGTATTTCCTGCCCAGATACGGGTGATCATTATGAAGTCGTCGCCCTTGGATTTTCAGCTGAATCAGGGAACTTTTCCGCTAGGTTTATTTAAAAAAACCAAGGGTGGATAGCGGATACAATCTCGTACAGTCGGTATTCTGTATGAGTTTTTGCATTTTTATTCTAGATCTCTCATTGATTCACGTTGACAAACACTGGAACTTTGTGTTGCTCTTTCCCATCTGTTTTTAAACAGGGTAATATAGCTTACTAATTCGCTTCCAGGGTTAGGAGATGGTCGTTTCAAAAATAACATGTGCATCTTTACACGTGCATCAAGCTAGCATGTGAAGTACTTTGTGTAGGCTTTGTTTATTATGTGGATGTGACACTGTTTCTGTTATTACTTCCAATGCTGCGAAGAAAGGCATTGTTGCCCCATTTTACAAAGCAGTGAATTGAAACAGAGAGGTTCTGGCTTTCCAGGGTAAAAATCGAGTCATTCAAAGAAGGCGTTGAATGTCACTTCCTTATACGTAGGAACTGGATACTGTTTTGAGACATTTGAAACAGGCTTCAGATAATGCCGGCTACAAAAGTGTTGACAAAATATTTTCTTTGTCATCAAACGTTATGATCCTTTTTTTCAGGTGCTCTGTGTGGCCCCTTTCAATAGGGTGCTATCATAGAAAAGTAATGTAAATACCCTGAAAAGATATATAGGACTATATGTATTTTTTTTAATGAATCAAAGTGGGGGTAGGCATATAAATTAGCTTCCATGTACGCTAACCCTAACACCAGGACCAGGGGCCTTGTTCACCCCGGCATTCTCCTCAGGCAGCGCCATTCACTCCTCATGCTTTACAACATCTTTGGTGGGGATTTTGGTCTTGCCAGAATGTTTCTTTGAACTTTGATAATACCTTTAGTTTTCCTGCACAGAGGATAAAGGTGTGTGTGTGTAAACTAGCCTATTGCACAAAAACAACATTTATATTGATTGCTCCACCCATGTTTCTCTCTGCCCACCTACCCACCAGTGGCATGGGTCTCCCAGAAGGGAATGCAGCCTTCTGAGAAATGTTCCCCGCCCCAAGATTAAAAAAGGACCCCTGGACGGTTAAGTCTATGGGGTTGCGGCGCTCATCTCGCTTTCAGGCCGAGGGAGCTGGTATTTGTCCACAAGCTTTCTGGGCCATGTGTCTAGCAGGACTAAACCATTTCTGGTGCAACGGCACACCGTGACAGAAACTGGAGCGCATGGAAAGGCCGTTTACCTTCCCACCACAGTGGTACCTATCTATCTACTCGTATTGGTGTGCTTTTGAAGTGCTAGGTTGGCAGGAGCTGGGACAGCAATGGGGGCTCACCCTGTCGCTGGTGGCCCTCGGTGCTGGACCTCAGTGTCTGGGCTGAACAATGGAGGTAGAGACGCTCCTTCAGGTATACTGGGCCAAGGCTGTTTAGGGCTTTAAAGGTTGTGCTCTGAAACGTTAGAGAGCTGGACTAGAACTAAACAGGTTCAGATTCCTACTCAGCCACGAAGCTCACTGAGTGACCTTGCTCCAGTCACCACCTCTCAGCTAACCTACTTTACAGAGTGGTTTTGAGGAAAAATTTCTCCCTGCCTGAGCTCTGTGGAGGAAGGGCAGGGCTTTAAAATGCAATAATAAACTTAAGAACCTTTATGTACTTTAATGAATAAAATAACCCCAGCTATGTCTGCCTGTTGGTTTAGAACTCAGCTACCCAGTCGCACCAGCAGAAGCTAGCACAAGGACTCCTGCTTTCCCCATCTAGTTCTTCCTTCCATGCACCCCCATGGACCCCCCCCCCAAATCCTCTCTGGACCGCCAGGAGAACCGCCAGAACAGCACACGGGAGGAGAGAAGAGATGATTCCATTGCGCCCATCAACTGACGGAATAATCTCCTTAGCACAACATAGAATTCCAATCCCGCTTTGTGCTTTATGCTCAGGAGTACCACTGAAAACACTTTACATAGCCCTTGGTTTTAACTTCTGACAATACTGAATTGATCACATTAGGAGAAAGCTGCAAGCCTTCGCTGCCCCTGCCCCCACTTCTCTGCAGGCCCAGGTTTCCTAGTTTGTCTTATGCCGCTGCACTGTTGAAAGTGATTATTTTCCCAGCTGGCCTGGAAAGCTGCAACAAAGAAAGAACCGCAAGAGGGAAGGATTTGAATTGTGACAGTGGAGTAACATCTGCTCTCCCTTTCATGGCCCTCTCCACTTTGAAATCATAATGTCTGCTCATTGCATTCACACGGCTTGTGTGCTTTTAATGATATAGATGTTTGAAAAGAGATTGGAAGATCTCCAGCTGTTAACAATGACTCCAGGGTGTTTTTTAAAAAAACAACAACAAAACTTTGGGGTGGAAGCAAAGCAGGCATCTCCCTTTGATTTCATATTAATCTGATTAATACACTTTCCTAATTCCATGTGTTCTTTGATGTGTATTGCAAGGAAGATGAGTGCCCATAGAACCAAGCCAAGAATGGTATTTTTAGCATAGAGTTCCCTTGTAGAGTAGACTAGATCAAACCATGCGCATTTATAATCTGGGCTAGTACAATTTACAATTAGACAAGTATTTACAGAATTACAGTGGCTTTTTTAATTTGGTTTTGGTTTTGTTTTGCATTTTGAATGCACCTTTAGTTTCCTTTTTAATTTTCTCCCACTTTATCTTCTTTAACTGAAACGTTTTCCATTAAAAAATTAAAATTAAAAAATGCTGGTAGACAGACATTAGTAGTAGTGCTTGATATGTAAGCAATTCCTGCCCACCCACCCCACAAAAGAAATAACAGTGAAGGCTTGCTAAGGATGTGGGGCAGGGAGAAGCTTCCCCAAAGAAGCTTGTGGGCAGCCTAGCACAGGAATAACTGCTTGTAAATTCAGTGGGACTTGCTATGTATTGCTGGGCAATGTTTTGCAGCTTCAGTTAGGAACTTGGAATGATGTTTAAACAATAGGTAAAGGTAAAGGGACCCCTGACCATTAGGTCCAGTCGTGGCCGACTCTGGGGTTGCAGCGCTCATCTTGCTTTATTGGCCGAGGGAGCCGGCGTACAGCTTCATGTGGCCAGCATGACTAAGCCGCTTCTGGCAAACCAGAGCAGCACACGGAAACGCCGTTTACCTTCCCGCTGGAGCAGTACCTATTTATCTACTTGCACTTTGATGTGCTTTTGAACTGCTAGGTTGGCAGGAGCAGGGACCGAGCAACTGGAGCTCACCGCATTGTGGGGATTCGAACCGCCGACCTTCTTATCGGCAAATTTAACCCACAGCGCCACCCGTGTCCCGTTTAAACAATAATGAGTCCTAAATTAATGCAAGGGAGATTACACTTCTGGTCCATTTAAATGCAATTACTTTTTTTTATATATAAATATTTATTAAAAATTTTCTTAATACAATAGAAAAAACAAACAAAATAACATATAATTTTTCAGTACCCACATTTTCTTCACTTCTTCCTCACAACTCTCGTTCCTGCGTTCCAAATTTTTGAGCTTTACCTGGCAATTTATCACCTTGTTTCAATTCTTATATTATAATTTTCCAATATTGTATCCCTAATTTTAGATAATTTAACCCAAACCTTAAGAGCTTAATTTTAACATAATATTTATCCAAAATTTATCCTTTCTTATATTTTCATTTATCTTCATATTCCTTTTAACTAACTTATTGGTGCCATATTGTTGATAATCTTACATCTTTCTTAACATTCATACAATTTACAATATTTTTGTAAATAGTCCTTAAATTTCTTCCAGTCCTCCTCCACAGCCTCTTCTCCCAGGTCTTGGATTCTGCCAGTCATTTCTGCTAGCTCCATATAGTCTATCAGTTGCATCTGCCATTCTTCCAGAGTGGGCAAATCTTGGGTTTTCCAGTGCTTAGCGACGAGTATCCTTGCTGCTGTTGTTGCATACATAAAAAATGTTCGGTCCTTCTTTAACGCCCTCTGGCTGACGATGCCCAAAAGAAAGGCCTCTGGTTTCTTAGGGAAGGTATACTTAAATACCTTTTTCAACTCATTATATATCATTTCCCAGAAAGCCTTAACTCTAGGGCAGGTCCACCAGAGGTGAAAGAACGTTCCTTCAGTTTCTTTACATTTCCAACATTTATTATCAGACAAATGGTATATTTTTGCGAGCTTGACTGGGGTCATGTGCCACCTATATATCATTTTCATAATATTTTCTTTCAGGGCATTACATGCCGTGAATTTCACACCGGTGGTCCATAACCTTTCCCAGTCAGCAAACATGATATTATACCCTATGTCCTGTGCCCATTTTATCATAGCCGATTTGAACGTTTCATCTTGTGTGTTCCATTTTAGCAGCAAGTTATACATTCTTGAGAGTACCTTAGTCTTAGGTTCTAACAATTCCAGTTCTAACTTTGATTTTTCCACCTGGAATCCTATCTTTTTATCCAACTTAAAAACTTCTTTGATCTGAGCATAATGTAACCAGTCTCGCACTTTATCTTTTAATTTCTCCAAACTCTGCAACCTCCAATTATCTCCATTTTTTTTCTATTATTTCCCAATATTTCGGCCATTTGGCCTCCATATTGAGTCTTTTCCGGGCCTTGGCTTCCATTGGTGATAACCACCTTGGGGTCTTATTTTCCAATAAGTCTTTATATTTTATCCAGACATTGAACACTGCTTTCCTGACAATATGGTTCTTGAAAGCCTTATGAATTTTAACCTTGTCATACCACAAATATGCATGCCATCCAAAAACGTTGTTAAATCCTTCCAAATCCAAAACATCAGTGTTTTCAAGAAGCAGCCAGTCTTTCAACCAGCAGAAAGCTGCTGATTCATAGTACAGCTTTAAGTCTGGCAGGGCAAAGCCCCCTCTTTCTTTAGCATCAGTTAGTATCTTAAACTTAATTCTGGGCTTTTTGTCCTGCCAGACGAATTTGGAAATATCTCTTTGCCACCTCCCAAAACTCTCCATTTTATCCACAATCTGTAAAGTCTGGAACAAAAACAGCATTTTTGGCAATACATTCATCTTTATAGCAGCAATTCATCCTAACAAGGAAAGTTTCAATCTTGACCAAACTTCTAAATCCCTTTTAATTTCAGACCAACACTTTTCATAGTTATCCTTAAATAGACTCATATTCTTCGCTGTTATGTTTACCCCTAGGTATCTTACTTTTTTAACCACACTTAACTCTGTCTCTTTCTGAATCCTTTCTGATTCTAAAGGTGTCAATTTTTTTCCCAAAACCTTGGTTTTCTGCTTGTTAAGTTTAAATCCCGCCACCCAACCAAACTCCTGAATCAATTGTAATTTTTTTCCATAGCAGCAGGAGTTTCCTCTCAGTGTTTTCATTTGGATATGTAATGAATCAGTCTTGTAGGCTGACATATGATTCCCACAATGTCAAGAAGAAGGCATGATGTGCACTGCATCAGCACAGGGCCATACTCAGTAGCATGAGAAGACACGACACGATATTGCTGCCAAAGCAGACCCACTTAGGTCAGCTATAACAGTCAGAACTGCCCTGCACACAGCACTACTTGAAAAGATGTGAATGGCTTATCAGCAATTCATTTAAGTCAAAGGCGCCTATGGGGTTGTGGCACTCCTCTCACTTTCAGGCCAAGGAAGCCGGCGTTTGTCCACAGACAGCTTTCTGTGTCATGTGGCCAGCATGACTAAACCGCTTCTGGTGCAACGGAACGACGGAAACCCAGAGTGCACAGAAATGCCATTTACCTTCCCACTGCAGCGGTACCTATTTATCTGCTTGCACTGGCGTGCTTTTGAACTGCTAGGTAGGCAGGAGCTGAGACAAAGCAGTGGGAGCTCACCCCGTTGTGGGGATTCGAACCGCCATCCTTCTGATTGACAAGCCCAAAAGACTCAGTTTTTTAGACCACAGTGCCACCTGCAATCCAGCAGTTCACTTACACAACATCCAAAGGGCTGGTCAGGCAAGTAAGGTAAACCCAGTAGCCCAAACTTGCTGGCCGTTCTTGAGCGAGCAGGTTGTACATGCTCATTCTGACGGGTCAGAGAACATTACTCTATTGCACTTGCAAGGAATTCTTCTGTTGTAGCGGCGCAACCCACTGCTAGTGCTACAGCTGCTAAAGTAGTTGTGTGGGATTGGCTTGCATAGGGCTGGCACTTGTTTATCAAATGCTTCAAAAAATGGTCTGCTTGTTACAGATTCATATGCAAAGAACATAACAGTTTTACTGCAGCAGTAAGAGAAAGAGCCATGCGTTCATGTAATCGCTATCACTTTTTGTAAAAAACAAATTCACTTAGACAGAATTAAGTATTTGAGGCGAGATATATATATTGCCTCTTTCCCTCTGTGAAGTTGAAAAGTCTGCCACTGCTGCTCTGAGGCATACTATTCCCCGCCCCTGCCCGCAACATTTAATTATATATGAAATATGGCAATCTCAATTGTTTCTTGAAAGTATTTGAACTTCTTTTTTATATATATATAAAAGCCCACTGTATTTTTCATGAGCTATTTGCATGTCATTACTCCACTTATTGTTCAGTTAATAATGATCTTTTTGAAGTAGAAAACACATACTAACAAATATTGCACCAATTTTACAATAGCCCGTGTGAGACCATGGGGCATTTTGGATTAGCTATGCATCATGGGTAATCCAGGTTTATCTTTTTGTTGTGGTGGTGAGTTCGCAGTTCATTGTGCTTTAAAATACTTCTCTTGGTCTTAATTTCATTTTTTGCTTTATCTTAATTTAGTTGCTGAAAATAGATGACAAAAACTTTTATGGAATTAGGGCTGGCAACTGAAGAGGGATCTGTCCAAATGGCTGACAGGTCTTTAGGTTCCAATACATTAAGAAAGGAGGCGTGAACAGAAAGGATTTGAATCCCACACTTGAGTACAAATTCACACAATAACCACAGCCAGAATCTTTGTTTTATTATTTCTATCCTCGTGGCCTTTTTATTCTCTTACAATACAATATGAGCCATTGAATGAACACGGGCCTTATAATGTTAATTTACATAACATATTTTCATTTTACCGCTAGCGAAAATTGCTGTGTAGCACATTGGTATGTCACACTGATTTCCACCCTTAATTGTTCGCTCACAAAGCAGCCGCTCAAGTCATTTATCCTCTTAATACAGCAGCTGAAAGCCAGACAGCAGTACAACCTGGTTCAAAGTCCATTGAAGTCAACTGAGAGGTTCCTTTTAATTTCACTGGGCTTTGTGTCAGCTCTTCAATTCTGCATACAATTCTGTGACCAAAGCAAAACTGCCCGAGATTTGAAAAGGCTTGCAGTGTTTACTGTTTATAAGTAAATATACATTGCACTAAATCCTGTTGTACAGCAGCTGCATCAGTAAAGAGTCCGAAGCTCTCAGAATAGTGTTTTCCCTGTATACAATATTGTAAGAAGAAATAGCATCATGCTGCAGTTCACATGGCTGCCGGTAGGCGGCCCTGCCAACAGCAGCATGGCAACACAACAGCAGGCAGCAGGTGAGTGGGCAGGCGGCATGGGAATTGCCTAGACAAGCTGCAATGGACCAACCAGGACAGCAACCACGCCACTTTGCTACCACTGCACACCTGTTGCAGACAACGCTAGGGAGAAAGATGGTGGCAACAAAGCAGAACCATCTCAGGGAAATGCCCTGGCAGGCGGGCAGTCTTGGGGTGAGGAGGAGGAGAGGAGGTGACTGCCAGGAGCTTGTCCTACACTCGAGTAGGACCCTGGCAGAGACACATGCCCGACTGGCATGTTCTCTCCCTCCTGGCCGATAGTTCGGGAGCTTCGAAAGCTTTCTTCGGCCCAAACAACACAGCGACTGATGCCAACAAGCATCGGCACACTTAGAGATCCGCAGAGTGTACACAGTTTGCGTAACAGAACCCCAGCAACTCAGCATTTTGGCTAATCTACTTTATTTACATATAAAGACACACGGAGCACCTCCTCATGGCTCCCTCTCTCTCTCTAGCATCAGACAGCAAAGAGAAAGGACAATAGTCCCACTTCACGGAACACAGTAACACAAACATCCTGTTTCCTTCACTTCCCACTTTGTGGAGACAAAACATATACCGTCATGGAGCAGGAATTCTAACAGTGACCCGAGGCAGGTGGGCAGGTGGACCAGCACAGGATGCCCTTTGCAAGCCTTCCTGCTCTCGCCTTATCGTTGCCTCTGGTTGCTTCCAGAGATGGGGCACCAGCAATGGGGCTGGCACAGCAGGTGGGTCAGGTGGGTGGTTGCAGCAAGCCTTTCCATGCCCCTTTGCCTTTGCTTCATCTGCTGCCAGAAGAAAGGATGCAATTTCAAATACACACTTCCTTCTGTTGGTAGCATAGGAAGTGGAAGGGGGGAAAGACGTTCTTCTCTTTCTTCTCCATCACTAGTGACAGCAGCAATGGGGAAGATACTGGGATTGGGGGGAGTGGGATTTTGAGCCGAACTGTGAGGGGGTGGGGATGGGCAGCAAGATGTGGAAGGCAGCCTGGGACGGTGGGGCTGAAGGAGCTGTGAGCAGGGCTGGCCCAATACGTTTTGGCACTTGAGGCAAACCATAAAATGGTGCTCACCAGATCAGGAACAGGGTGGTGTGAAGATTTACATTGGGAACAAGGAGGAGAATCAAATCAACCTTACCCTTGGTGGAAGTGGGAGACAAAGGCTGTCATGAGGAGAGGAAACGGACTCGCTCTGAATAATGCGATGTATAGAAGTAGAGCTCTCACAATATATATGTTTTTCCCCAGTTGACCCTTTGCAGCTCACAATGATAAGTTATTCATGCAATAAGTGGCTGTTGAAAAATAATAATACAGTGGTACCTCTGGTTAAGAACTTAATTAGTTCTGGAGGTCCGTTCTTAACCTGAAACTGTTCTTAACCTGAAGCACCACTTTAGCTAATGGGGCGCCGTGCCACCGGAGCACGATTTCTGTTCTCATCCTGAAGCAAAGTTCTTAACCCGAGGTACTATTTCTGGGTTAGCAGATTCTGTAACCTGAAGTTTATGTAACTCGAGGTACCACTGTAATCCTAGATTTCCCCCCTGGTTCCATTAATCTATGGGGGAATGCAGCATTTTTGATAGAATGGACTCAAATGACTTGTGTTTAGACCTCAGTCTACATGGACCATTCATTTCATAAGGTTATCACAGCAGACAGAAAATGTTTCGGATCAGACTGTCTGATGAATGAGGTAATGCTGAACTTGGCAGACTTCAGTACTTTGGTTTGATTTCTGTCTTGATGTTTCCAGAGCGCTCATCTCTTTCTCTTTTGGCTTTCTTTCTTTATGACTTCGTTAACCTGCTGCTTCTTGGGATGATGGTACTTCAAACTTCTTTCCCTTTTATAGCTCATATTTTAGCTGTTTCATTCTAGCTTATCTTTACTGTTTATGGTCCTTTCCCTTTTCACATGCAGCCAAGCTTGAGATATTCTGGTGACATAATGACAGAACACAGGAAACTGGTTTGGCAAAAAGGGCTGTCCAAGCCAATAGCTGATCACTTTTTAAATTATAGCCTCTGGGAAAAGAATAGCTTCTCGGATTCAACCATTTGAAAATATACATGTTTTAAAAGAACAAGGTTTCCCTGCATGGAAAAGTCTTTGTAATGTATATAAAACAAGCACATGAAACAGAAATTATATGCATTTGCCATATAAAGTTATTATGGGTGAAAGAGTATTGGTCTTACTGATATTTATCTTTGCAAACTTGACCTTAAAAAACCCCAAACTCTTCTGTATTCAGTGCTTTCTGACATTGCATGCCTGCTATTTTGCTCAAAGCCACACATGGCAGGAGTGAGAAGCCTGCCCTTTTTCTTTTCACAATGTCTGTGATAGTTTAAAATTTACACGAGGAGCATACCATATACCAGTCAGACTATTTATTCATCTGTTGTCTCCTCTTGATGGCCAACAGCTCTCTGGAGTCTCAAGCCCTTAGTAACCTCCAGCTTGGATTACTGCAAAATCTCTTATGTGGAGCTCCACTAACACAGGGATGTATAGCTGGGAGGAATAATTTTGGATACGATTTTCAATATCCCTATCAAGCTATACATGTATGCTGTCTGTACATCTGATCTTAATTTGCATCTTGAGAGTGTGACCAATTTATGAAAGCTGGTAATTACATTCTCCAAGAAAAGTGTGGTAACAACCGTCAGCATTCTCACACTCCAATGGTAAAAAAAAAACACCCTTTCCGCGTTCTGAAATAGTGTGAAGTTTTATGTAAACATAAAAAGGATACCTTGGTCAAGGAAGGCTGGGATTGTCACAGCCGCTGGAAACCCATGATACCGACAAATTTAGGAAATTTGTGACAAATACGAAATATCACTCTTTTTTTGGAATTTTAATGTCTGCATTATGAAAACTACATGGAGGGGTATTTTTTGACAGCAATCTAATGCTTCTTAAGAGTTGGCCCATTCCCTCCATCATTAACCTTCCTAAATTATGCATTTATGAAAAAGCCTCACATTAGTTATTATCACTTTCCCCTTAAATCATTTCTATTTTGGCCGCTAAACTATATTAATTATTAAAAACACATTACTTCTGTTCATTTGTACTTTTATTCCATGGCATTTCATTATTCAAAGGTGTGGGGTTTCTTTGTTTGTTTGTTTCAGCTACAAAATTAACTGCATAAGAGTTGTTACAGCAAAAAGGGTAAAGTAAAGGAATCCAAAGTAGAAACCGAGCACACATATGTAAACTTTTGCCAGTCTTTTGTGGCAGCCAAGGCCATAATTGAAGTGACTGCTTTGTTTGAAAGCAAAAATTGAATTTGATTTAGCCGGCTGGCGTGCTCCTTCAGTAGCAGTCAGAGGATTCTGTTCAGTAAGTTGTCAGCAACAGAACAACAAAGCAAGTTATATATATATATACACACACACACACACACACACACACACACACGCCTCCCTGCCACAAAAGCATAATCTTCTTGTATCAGAGAGTCTTAACTGAAATGTTAGCAGTAAAGCCTTTAAAAAAAATAAATTAGAATTTTTATTGCAAAGTAAATACATCAATACGAAGCCATACATAAGGAATAATATAAATAAAAATAAAGAGGGGGGGAATGCAAAGAAAAGTAGACAGTAAAAGAATAAAATTTCAATACAATAAACACTATTTTACAAAATAGTAATAGACTTCCATCATTCTCACAACACTTCCTTTCACATTTAATATTTTATCTGTATTTCACTATTATTTTCATCTTAATATATAGATATGTATACATATATGTTTCCCCTTTTCCATTCACGAGGTTATCCTAGACACAGGCAAATTTTCACATTAGAACCTTGTCTTTCTAAATAATCATCCAAGCACTTCCATTCCTTCTTGACTGTATTCATTGGCTTTAGTCTTATTATATCTGTCAATTTGGCCAATTCCAAATATTCACATAATTTACATAACCATTCCCCTTTGGTCGGTACCTGGTTACCTTGTCTTAGTGCACAACTAGAAAAATCAGATAAATAATTTTCTAGCCTGAGGTGAAACTGCACTATGGAACAATTTTAACATTTGCCAGTAAAGGAAGATAACACTGAACAAGGATATGTGTCTCACTGTCAGACTGCCAATTCAGCAGCTGATGCAATTGAACCTAGCAAACAATCTGGAAAAAAGTGATATAATTGAACCTGCTGAGCTATTCTTTTGAGACTCAGTGGGCAGTCTGAGAGAATCATGTTGGAAGTGTTCATGGAAAAATATCTGTAGAAGCTCACTTTTGGCCATATGTATGAGTTTGAATCAATATTTAAAGAAACGTGCTCATACTCTCATCTCTGTTGGAAGTGCCTTCGTTTCAGTGGTACCAGTTCACAGGACAGGGAACTAAACCGATCTAGTCCCCTTTTTGTACTTCCTTACCATTTCCCCTCTTCCCTTCCCAGGACAAGAGAAGGTCTTTCTTTTGGCTTGTGCCCAATTTATGCAGCTTCAGAAACTCAACTTCAGATAATCTGTCTGATACCATCGAGACACCAGCACCTGAAAGGAAAATCTCTGCTTTCCATCTCAACACGGAAGATGCTACAAGGAATCACAGCAAAGGGGCAAATGAGGGTCCCTGGGCTAAAATTTGCAAAGCTTTCAAAATTTAGGGGTTAGGCTTCAGGTTTGTTACTGCAGGTTCACCGGGGGGGGGGGCGTGTTATCAGAGTAATAATCCTAAAAACATTTAGGAATGAAGATAACAAAAATCCTGGGTATCTTTTATACAGATAGGTATAGATGAATAAGTTTCATTTTGCCAAAACTGCATTGCTGAAGATCAGTCAGTTCCAGAAGCAAAAGTATCTGCACCTTTTAGTTTTCATGTAAAATAATAGAGTTCCTATGTCCCAGTACAGTCGTACTTTGGAAGTTGAACGGAATCCATTCCAGAAGTCCCTTCGACTTCCAAAACGTTTGGAAACCAAAGGGTGGCTTCTGGTTGGCTGTAGGGGCTTTCTGCAGCCAATCAGAAGCTGCTGAAACCTCATTGGATGTTTGGGTTCCAAAGAACTTTCAAAAACCGGAACACTCACTTCTGGGTTTGCAGCGTTCAGGAGCCAAAACATCTGAGTACCAAGGCGTTTGGGATCCAAGGTATGACTGTATCTCTTTTACATACTGAGTTGAGTGAATGTACCTTCCCATCCCAAACATTGGTGTACCTATTCCTCCTCCAAGGCCATTGGATGTCTAAATACAGGCATAAACTTTCCATAGTGTGTATGTTCATGCAACCAATATCCCAGATAAGATTGAGGAATGGGCTGAGCCTATACGTATTGGTATTTTGCAAACACCTATAGTCTTCTTAAATGTTCACCCTGCCAATCAAAGCGGGACCCCCCCATACTGAAATGGGAAATTTTTGTTTTGCAATCCTTACCCAAGAATAAAGGTTGATCCAATAGCAGGAAATTTAAGCTCTTATTCTGATGAAATATATTGCAATCTGCGCTTCACAAAACCAAAAACTTCCAAATGCATTTTTCAAGTATCTTTTCAAGCCCTGTGCTAAAATGCATGGGGCTTGCTCTGCACAGTTAATCCCTTTCTCGCCCCCTCATTGAATAAAGAAGAAGGCAGCTGCTGTGACAAGAAAATATGTCTTTCGTGTAAGAGAAGGCTTTTAAAATGTCATTTCATTACTGAAATATTAAGTGTTACGCTTGCACAGGGCTTCACTTTTTTATTAAAAAAAAACACCCCACGAATGCTGGTCAATAATATGCTCTAAACGTCCAATGGAGTTGGAAAGCGAACAGCTGTTCTGTATTGATTTCCCCTTCCCCATTTCTCTGCTGAATGACTGGAACATCAGTACAGCAGAGCCATTTCATTCGCTGCAGGAAGCCTATCAAAGAACGAGCCGGCATAAATTAGGTGGAAGATTCCCAATCTAGCAGTCTTCATTTATAAACAAAATGCCCCGGGTGGAATAGGTATACTGTGGAATAAATTGTGTTCGAAACCTCTTTTGTTGTGGGCACAGTTCACTGCAAGGCTGTGCGTTTCTCCCTTCTCGAGCAGCAGAAGTCTTCAAACTGAGCAAATAATCCAGAACCCTAACTCTGGTCATATTCCATTGGTTTCTTTTAGTTTAAAATGGGGACCACGATTCAGATAAAGTTGCATAAGTAAAGCTGGAATCCTATGGATGCCCCTGAATACAGCTGGGCCTGCTTCTGAGTAGACACGTTGAAATCCTTGATTTTAATGGAAAGGATAAACATATGCAGGTACATCTCATTTTACATAGGTGTTATGTTCCTGGCTATCATGCAAAGCCGGAACAGCCCTGTGGAACCATCTCTACTTGCCTGAGAGGGTGCTGAGAGGGCCTTGCCCCCCCCAAAAAAAAGTGGGGAGCTGTTTAAGCCTCCCACCTTGGTTACCAGGCTCTGGGAAGGTCATGTGGGGCTTCTGGGAGGCCCAGCAAGGATCTTGAGAGATGTCACAGGAGCCTCTCCAGAGACCTCACATGACCCCAGTAAGAAAGGCCAGGGGGCTTAAAAAGCTATTTCAGCAGCAGGAAAACACAGTGTAAAAAGATCTTATAAAGCCCTCCGCATTTCTTTTCTGGCTCTGGGATGGTGGCATAAGGGCTCCCGCAAGATCTCACAAGATCTTGGATAGCCCTTCCAGTGGGGTGAGGTTCTTGCCCCCCCTTTTTTGTTTAATTTTCTGCAATCCACATAAAGCTGTCACCGCACACGTAAAGTCAGCATGCCTGACTTAACACAATTCAGAATTATTTTATGTTGTTATTATGTGGAGATTATACACAGCCATAGTTAAGGGTTTAATGGTTAATTCTATAACCTTAAGGAATGCTTTCCTTGTGTGTGTGTTAGTAAAAGTACCTTCCTTCAAGAAGAGGAAAGAGAAGCCCTCTCCCTTATATTTACAAGTCTTTTACACTTTTCTGTGCCATGCATTCACCGAAGTGTGGAGCAGGTTTTCCCCCTGCTACTCATTTACGCATGTTCTGATGAACATGAGAAAAGGGCCCCTACACATGTGCAGCTGTGCACATGTAGGAACCTTTTCTTATGCTGGGGCAGTGATGGCTGGTAGGATGGAAGACACAGAGACTAAATAACAGGTGGAGCCAATGAGAGGCAGAGCTAACTAATTCTAGCTAAGTTCCATAGTGGCTGCACTCAGTCTAAGGAAGAGGAATTGGGCAGCCAGTGTCAGCCCCTGAACTGGTTGCAATTTAGATGGCAGGCAGGTGGGGGCTGACGGAGGTTGGTAGGGCGTTGCCCTGCTCGCCGTAATGGACTAGTCTCCACTGGCTTGGGGGCACAAAATGTGGGTTCTGTTTCCCCATTTTCCACACTTCCTCTTAATGCTTAGATTGCAGGGGCTGCATGTCTCATTTCACCACCCAAGGCAAAACGGGAACATACCATCCTCGCTGAAGCCTCCCTTACCTGGGTTGTGCAGCGGAGGTCATAAAGCAGTGGCAACAGCGCTGACTTCCATTGAGATCTTGCTGGCGTCGGAGTCCGTAGGCCGCCACCTCTTGGGCTTCTGCCGCCCAAGGTAGCTGGCTCATCCTGCCTCATGGACGGGCCGGCCCTGTTAGAATGCACTGAATGGAAAGGGCTAGAGTCATTCAGATATCCAGCGACAAGAGACTTTTTTATTTACTAGCAGTCACACCGCTATTGAAGACTTCCATTGGCCCTTCACTCACCTTATCTCAGTCGGTAGAGCGCAAGACTCTTGATTTCAGGGTCGTGGGTTTGAGCCCCACATTGGGTGAAAGATTCCTACATGGCAGGAGATTTGACAAGATGACTCTCCTGGTTCTTTCCAACTCTATGATCTGTGGGCTGTGGATGGAGGTCTTGCTATGCTTAGGTATGGCTTAGAAGCTTGGATGGGAATTCACTTCATGGTTTTTAAGGGCTTGTTCTAGTGGTGGTGTAGTGGTTAGAGCATCAGACTAGAACTTGGGAGACCAGGGTTCAGATTCCCATTTGGCTACTAAGCTGGGTGACCCTGGGCCAGTCACTGCCTCTCAGCCTAACCTACCTCACAGGGTTGTTGTGGGGATTAAATGAGGAGGGGGAGAATCATTTACACCTGTGTTGCGGGGTGGGTGGGATATATATGATATATATAAATAATAATACTAAGTTATTTAGCAGCGGCAGGACTCCGGTTGTACTAGCACAAGGGTAGCCATTGTTGGACTCCATCTCCTTTCAGCCCCAGTCAGCCTGGCCCCAGTTTTCAGGGATGATGGAAATTTTGTCCATCCACATCTATCATTTATCACATTGGGTATCCCTCTTGTAACAGCAGTTGCAGGGAGTGGGCCCCCATGAAATCTTTTTGGATTTTTAAAAATTGCTTGGAGGTGAAGAGTAATAGTAAAAGTTTTAAAGAAATGAAAGCCACCTAAAATATTCTGGCAAATAAGATTCTACTCCAAATCAGCTGGAGGAAAACAAGAAAGGAAAATGAGTTGCTATTGTCAAGATTTCACTGTCTCAGAGACTGTCCAAAACCAGGTGGTTGCACCAACTGTAGGTTTGTGTATGATGGGGATGTTTTGAGTTTAAATACCATTCTCCTAACCCAGGAGCCACAGTCTTTTCAGCCCTACACAGGATTATACACACATCACATTTTCATGTTGTGAAAACCATAAGAAAATTGGTTGGGAAATGTTATACGCTAATTTAATGCTGCTGGTGGTATATTTCTAAGCAACGCCTGTGTTGATTCAATACTTTCCTCACTTCGGTGTTTGTAGGTCTTGCTTTTAAGTGGTGAAAATAAATTGTCTTTCTTTATTAGGTTCTTAAAAATTATTTTTATTCATCCTTTTATCGCAGTGGCTTTCAGAAAAGTCACCCGCACTTCTCGTGGAGATGCATATGGAAAATTAGATGTAACTAATACCTTCCATTTCAGGTTGGAATCGTGTATTGAGGTGAAGAAAAATCGGCGTACCTTAGTGCCCAGTGCCTAAGCTGCTTCTGAGTACAGATTGTTCTCTGAATTGGGCCCTCCTTACATTGCATTTTATGGTTCTCTATTGTATATTGGCTTTAATATGTTCACAACTCTGGGGGCCTTTGGGCTGAAAAGCACTGTATAAATTAATAATTAAAAAGTGTAGGGTACAAATCCAGAATCCAGGACCGTGTATGGAAAAAGACCACATTTGTGGGAAAAGACCCCATACCAGACATGCCATGCCAATTACAGTCATACCTTGGAAGTTGAACGGAATCCATTCGACTTCCAAAACATTCGGAAACCAAAGCGTGTCTCCTGATTGGCTGCAGGAAGTTTGGGTTCCAAAGAACGTTCGCAAACCGGAACACTCACTTCCGGTTTGTGGCGTTCAGGAGTCAAAACATTCAACTTGCAAGGCATTCAGGATCCAAGGTACGACTGTACTGTACCTTCTTGGGAAACAGATCAGACTGATTCCAGCCACCTCTTTCCCTCTAATCCCCACTCACTATCCAACTAATATGCCTTCATAAACCAAAGTGCAAGGGTGATGACATTTTCTGCACTGTTCGGGAAATCCAGTGATTCCTGTGTGCGCACAGAACTCTGTACATACCGAAGCTCCCTGCTCTCTTCAGTGTCAGAGTGCTTGATTTATCTATTTCAAACTCTGAACTTTTGATGTGAAAGTGCTGTACGGGCTTTGCTCATCCCTGTTCATTAGCAGACCCATTATGCATATAGGGAAATTGAGCTGAACGATAATACGGGACTGGAGAAGGAGTAAAGTAGACCTCCCTATGTTCAAATGCCAAGCTAACTAATAGAGTTGCAGCCAAACAAGCTCCAGTTAATAACAAATAGGACTGGGAAAGTTGGGCTGTCTTTGATATTATCCAGGTCCCGAAAGGACTCTTGATTTACACTTTTCTGCTTCGCTGACTATGGAAATTTCAGCACTTCTTTGAACCTGGGACATAAATTTCCAGTGCATTGTTTTGTATTAAATGAGTGAGCTGATGACTTTGTTTGTCCCTGTTTGATCTCTAAGGCTCTTTTGAGCCGATTTTCTTTTAAGCGCTCGTCTGACTCTGCAAAACCTGGCCTCTGAGAAGATGTACCTCTCCATCTGGAACCTTTTTTCCCCCCTTGAAAGGCAACGTTTACTGCCCTCTTGGGTGTAAAGCAGCTCAGATCTTTTGAGCTCTGCATAAGGCCCATTTCATTAGCCCAATGGGATGGGGGAAACACCATAACAACTGTTGATTTCAGGAAAGTAGTCAGTGTGATCTTTCCTCATTTCAAATAAAGCAAAGCTGCTGACTCGGCACTTTTTGCCATTTCAATTCTTACATTTCTTTTAAAAATCTGATCTCAGAGGTATGTGCAAAAATGTTATATAAATTAAAACACAGTATGGAAATAGGGGGGGGGGCATTCAACTACATTTTACTCAGACACATTAAAATTAATGAACAGGACTAAGATCCAGTAATTTCAGATGCTCTACTATGAGTGGAATGTGGCTAAATATCACTCATTATAAACAAGATAGCAATTCCCTTATGTTGAGTTACACCATTTAGCTGCCATAACAGGTCAGCATCCAGCCTCTTAATATAAATCATAGATTTAAGAGTTTGATAAATTACGCCTCTAAATCTCACAAGAATTAACCCTGCACACAATACATAACTCAAGTCCACCTTAATGCATTGGCTCAAGGTACACATTTATCATTGTAATTGCAAAAGTTCATCGTTGCATTTTAATTATTTTACTTAAAAGGTGCATAGGTGAATTTGTAGGGTGGAAATGCGCTATTTTCTAAATACTGTCTATTTAGAGAAAGGGTACTATTGAAAGGCAACTCCTTTTAGTGTCCCACTTACTGGAATGTAGGTTCATTTGTATAAACACAGTTCAGAATTGTTCCTATGTCAGCTTCATGCTGTTTAAGCCCTCTGTTAATGTCTTCTGTAGCAAGTATGTCTCTTCTGCTCTCCAAGGGTGATATGGTTTGTCCCTAACAGTAACAGCTGGGAGTTTACGGCATTCCAGCTGGAACCCATATCTGACACAGGCTGCAGTCTGGGCATGGCTGTGATGATTCCCATTTCTAGTAATGTTTAGATTAGGTCTGTCTTTCTAAAGTCTTTGGGAAACAAAAATGAAACCACAAATGGCTGTAATTTGCACAGGACCTCACACGATACGACTCTGCTCTTAATCATGTGTTGATGTCAGACAAAGCATTTCATCCGGTTCCAAAAACCTACTTCTTTAAAACGAGCAACACAAATATATTCTGAATAAGACGGAGGATGTATAAGATTTGAAGCTCAGCAGAACTTAAACCAGTGTCTGGTGCAAATGTGACCACTGAAAGCTCTGTGCGCTACTGTGCAGATGACACATCTGAAAACAATTTCTTCAGCATGGAAGTGCATGATGCTGTGAACTACTGGACTAACATAGAAGTATTTAAAAGAGAGTACAGCTGCTTTTGCACTGGGACATTGCCACAGCCTGTAGCCGGGTTCTGGCAACCCAGGACATCATACGAGTACCAGTGAATGGGTTGATGCGCCAACACTGCCACCAGTCTCCACTGCTGTGTAGCTGCATTGTAATGACCTGTAGCACAACACAGAACTGGGCAATGATAATGAAAATAGCACATTACTGTGCTATTTCAAGTGGTCAGAGCACTTTACATTATTGGTGAGCTGGTCTAGATCCCTGCGGTGTGTTTCCTATTCCACCATATTGCTTATAAATGCCACCATGCAAATTCTGCCCACGATGTAGTGCACTTCTAATCACAGGTGCACACACATACAGAGGTCCAGGCGTTATCTAGGCTGGAATGCGGCTGGCAGAATTAACATAGCAAGTTATATTAAATGATATGTGGGGTGCTGGGAAGAAAAATGCTGACTCTTCTAACATCTAGACTGGATAAAAGAGAAAACCTGGTGTTTACCCTTTCTAAAAAAAGGGTAGTCAATATGGGGCTCTCCAGATTTTGGACCCCAACCCCCATTAGCCCCAGGCATCATGACCAATGGTCAGCACCACATTGGTGATCCCTGTTCTAGAGACTTTTCAGCCACAATAAGACACAGCTCTTGTTGTATGGGCTTCTTGCTCAGACCCTTCCATCTCTAACACAAACTCCATGTCCCTTCTAAAGCTATCTGTAGCATTGCGTCAATCTCTTCTTTCAGCTTTTGTTTTTAAGCTGCTTCCCGTTATACTCTGCAATTGCTGCTGTCCTCATCCAACAGAAGATCTCTTGAATTCTTCAAGCAACTATTGTCCATTCTGCTTTGCCGCCTCCTGTCCCAGAACATATACATAGCGCCACCCATAGGTGCCAGTTCTATGGGACTAAGGAGAATTCAGCCCCCACCCCAAAGTACGCAGGGACAGGGCTGAACCCCCACCCCATCTTGAGGGGTTGTGCCCCACTGGGCCTCACCACAGTGGTGGTGAGGCCCCCCGGGCCTCATGGCCTCCTCTTGACATGTATGACATCACATGTGTGATGTCACACACATGTGACGCCCCTCCCCGATGTAGCATGGAACTTGGCGCCTCTGGCACCACCAGCCTGTCATCTTTATTCCCCACTATAATGACACTTGTCCACTTTCTTCTCTCTCTGTTCTTGGCTTTCGCTTTCCTGTTTCCACCATTAAACTTCTTAAGAGCAGGGAGCCTAAATTTCTTTGTCTTGAAAGAACCACTAAACTCTTTGTTATTGATGGCACTGTGTAAACTGTAGGGGCAGCATAAATAAATAGTAACGTGACACACTTGATATGCTTAGTATCAGGAATCACAAGTGACTGACAGTTTAGCATAGTGAATTTGCCTTGCACATGATACGACTGTTTACTACACCCATGCAAGTCGCTCCTGTGTGATATTGAAACAGCTCGTATCTATAGAATCAGAATGAAAGAGTGGGAAGCTGGCCAAGCAAAACTGCATGTATTTCCATAGCAGACCATCCTGCCGTAAAAAGCCTTATATGATGCCTCCTGACTAAACTATAAGTTTCTTTCCCATTTTGGCTTAATCAGAATCTAAGCATCAGATGTGGAAGATTAAGCAGCTCAGTTCCTTGCAAACAACATCCAGCTGCTTAGAGACTCATTTCCCTTGACCGACTTTTCATTTCCGGAGAACTGATTTCACATGGATTGTGATGATGCAACTTTGAGGGTTGGGGAATGAGCGGTTGGGAGATTCCAGTTCCTGACTCAGCAACAGGGTGGGAGCATGTCTTTACTGGGTCATTCCTAACTAAGAGAGAAAGGAGAGAGTGGCAGCAGGAAATTTTAAGCACCAAAACGTCTCCCTGAACTGTTTTCTCTGAAGTTTACCTCTCAATATCTTTCATTACATCTGTAGTTGTGCTATTATGTTTTGCTTCCACCTCAGTTTCCACACAGCATTATTGACTGTGCTCACAGTTTGTTTTTTTTACCAATATTTTTGGAGCCTCTGAAACCAGCCTGCCTCAGTATGAGACACTTCATAGACTGCCCAGTTCAGCTCGCAGTGTCTTGAGTCTGCTTCATTTTCTCCCACCCTCCCCAGTTCACGACTGAAAACTCTTTTCCAGGATACTGAGATACCCAGAAGGAGGGAAAGAAGAAAGAGACCTGGTTTCCTTCAATGATTACTTCTATTAAATCACCTCCAAGTCATATCCCAAATTCTATTAGGGCTCACTGTAGTTGATGGGAAATCTAAAAAGGGCTGAATGTTTTTGGTTGTGGATGTAATATTCAGGAATACTAGTCCCTCCAGAATAGATAATATATGCTGAACTACAGGCAAATTAGTCCAAGGACTTTTGTGTTTTACTTTTAAGGACATCTATAACTTTTTTTTCCCAGCAGAACTGGATTAAATTGGCAAACAAGGCCTCCTCTTCTCAGTGCCTAAATCCTGCCAATTTTTTAAAAGGATAGCTGCAGTGATTTTCCTGCAGGGGTAACTATTACAGTATTAAAGGTAAAGGGGCCCCTGACCATTAGGTCCAGTCATGGCCGACTCTGGGGTTGCTGCACTCATCTCGCTTTATTGGCCAAGGGAGCCGACGTACAGCTTCCGGGTCATGTGGCCAGCATGACAGCCGCTTCTGGAGAACCAGAGCAGCGCACGGAAACACCGTTTACCTTCCCACTGGAGGTATTAGGACCTATTTATCCACTTGCATTTTGACGTGCTTTCGAACTGCTAGGTTGGCAGGAGCAGGGACCGAGCAACAGGAGCTCACCCTGTCGCGGGGATTCGAACAGCCAACCTTCTGATCAGCAAGTCCTAGGCTCTGTGGTTTAACCCACAGTGCCACCCATGTCCTGTGATTACAATATTAGAGTGAGTTAAAAAAAGAAAGAAATCACCTAGTCTTTCCTAGAGTTTTGAGGGCAATTAGCCTGAAAATTGCAGATATAGGAGAGGTGCCCTTGGATAAAGATTTGTCTCCTCACTTGCAGACAGGCAGATCTTTAAACTTGATTTGGGGGTAGGAAGAACTAAAAGGATGATTTTTTGGGTAAACTATTTCCTCGGATTACACCCACCTTCTGAGCTAATAGAGATTTATCCCTAAGTTATAATAAAGAGGTGGTTAATAAAAGGGACATTCCAGTAATGTTTTGCTTGCCTGTGTTCAGAACCCATGAAGTTGGTTTTCAGTCATGCTATCCTTGAACATACAGTGCCGTTCAGCCTGATGGTCCACCAGGTAGGAATTAGTGCCGGCGGGATCTAAGCAAGTTAAATACTTGTGGATTTCAGCAGAAGAGTAAAGCACTTGCTTAATATTGCAAGATATAGCAAGTAACTTCACACAACCGACTTTGGAAAGCTGCCGCACCAATATTGGCTGTTGTTGTTCTTAACACTACTGCTAGTTCCGTAAATCTAGCAAAATAAATTCCAAGCAAAGTAGTCACTCCCACTGCTGACCCCCCCCCACGCATTTCTCTTTTAAATCCCGTTTTTGTATTGAGAGCTGCCATCTGTCCCTCTTTGAACAATCACTGAAGCAGCTGTGCGTGTTGTGCCATTGATAACAAAGGACCCCACTTTGTACCAGAGGTAGCAGACTGGAGGTTGCTGGAAGCTGTAAAGGATACTTAAGATCAGCTGACACCTGATGCTGTGGAGCATAGGAACACAGTTAGCCGGCATCTGTGCTGCTTTCCGTAGATTTCTCTTAGCAACCAGGAGGGACCCACCCTTATGGGAAAACTATACAAGTTGAATAAACTATGTCAATAAAAGTGTATTAAACCACCCTCCACTTCCTAAGACTTCCTTCTCCTCTTAGAATAGCAGTCGTAATATGGGGTGGAACGATTTATGGACTCTTAAGCACTGCCATTATTTTATGCAGGTGTGGCAAAAGCAGATGTGCTGAACAAATGTTAAAGATCAGGGCACCATGCTGTTTTTAAAAGTTAGATAGGTGTTACGTGAAATTAAAAACCATCAATTCTAATGCCTAAATAAATAAACCTGATTTTGTGACGGCATCTGTAGGATTCTGCTTATTACACTGGTACCTCAGGTTACATACGCTTCAGGTTACATACGCTTCAGGTTACAGACTCTGCTAACCCAGAAATAGTGCTTCAGGTTAAGAACTTTGCTTCAAGATGAGAACAGAAATTGTGCTCTGGCGGCGCGGCGGCAGCAGGAGGCCCCATTAGCTAAAGTGGTACTTCAGGTTAAGAACAGTTTCAGGTTAAGAACAGACCTCCAGAACGAATTAAGTTATTAACCAGAGGTACCACTGTATTTGTGTCCATACTAACAGGAAACCAGGTCCAGAGCCTGAATCTAATGAATGAACGGTACACTGGACATGCCTAAATAGAGTACAAACTGACAGCGTGCTTGAAGATTTGTTTTAAGCTACTGCTATGTAACACACCTAATCAAAAGTAACTCCCATTGAGTTCAGTGGAGCTTGCTCCCAGGTAAGTAGAAAGATGATTGCAGCCTGTGGCTTGAATACACTACACAAGTAGAAGCCTCACAGAGCACAATGAGACTTTAGACACATGTAGCATTGCTTTTTGCAAACAGTTCTTAATGTTTCAAGCATTTGAGGGTCTTCCTTCAAAGTATACTTCTGGGGCTTCTGATGCAAGAATACCCCAAAAAAAGTTTACAAAAATGAGGACCTATCATCTTATGTTTTACTGTTAACTGCAGCCCCACAGCCAGAGTTGGTTGCTCAGTTCAAATACTAATTCAGCCATCCTCTTCCATGCCTTCTTGCCCTGGAACCCGTCACTGCCATAGATCCATTCATCTCTATGGAATGCTACTGTTCTTTCCTTCCCTTAGAGATCCTGAGGTGTTTATTATTTATTATTTTGTAGCCCCACTTCCTCCATCCTTTCTGAAACTCTGTTTCCTTTCCTGCTCCCCCCACTCTTTCCTTTCTTCATACTTGCATTCATCATTCCTTCAAGCCTCTGGCTCCTGTTTTTTTTAGCCTTTTTCGTAGTTCACTACTTTCAGAGCAGTTGCATCATTTGATGCAGATCGCTTCCCTGTGAGCAGTTCAAATATTTGTGAATGTTCCATGACATCAGAGCACTAAACTAGAGGATAGTTGCAGGACAGAATCCTTATTTATCAGATTCGCTGGAAGCCCACAAGCTGATATGGTTAGTGTTTCCCAGATCTGGAGAAGTTTGCTTGTGACGTTGTGGTATTTTGATTGGCCTTAATAAAGCTATTACCGTACTGTGGCTTTTATATATTTGCTCTGTGGCCTAATAGAGCCTGCTGCAGGGTGCTATGCCCATGGTCACTCATTCCAAATGTACCATGACTTAGCTCCAAGGCAGGACTGAAAAATGGAGTACGCCATTACAAATACAGTACTATTTGTAATGAGAGTACTCTCAAGTGATTATCTAATAACGGACAGTGAACAATTATATGGCAAATTTATCTTGCCAAAATGGCTTTTATTTAATTACTACATTTAGCTTTCAAATGGGATGTATACTTGCATGCAGTTATAAATCCAGTGAAAGTATGTTTTAGAGAGCTACAGTTGTTGTTTTGAAAAAATGACTGCTTATTGCAAATCTGTACGAGAAATTCACATACACACACCCCTTATCTCTCTGAACTGCTTGCCTCCTTGGCTTCCTACTGTATGTTGGTTGGGACTGACGGAAGAGCCACAGGTCCCCAGAACTTCAGATTCTGGGGGCATTGTGGGGTGTCTGAGGTGCACATCAATGTCATGTCTTCTTCTTTGGCAATCACTCGTAGCCGAGTAAGATTGTCTTCCATAAACACCGTTTTAACAATGAGTCTGTAAGTGACCTCCTGCCAACCTAGCAGTTCGAAATTACATCAAAGTGCAAGTAGATAAATAGGTACCGCTCCAGTGGGCAGGTAAGCAGCTTAGTCATGCTGGCCACATGACCTGGAAGCTGTACGCCGGCTCCCTCGGCCAATAAAGCGAGATGAGCGCCACAACCCCAAAGTCAGTCAGGACTGGACCTAATGATCAGGGGTCCCTTTACCTTTTTACCTGTAAGTGACTGGAGGCCAATTCTGGATCCACACGTCCTTCCACAGTGGGGTCATTGGTTTCCGGGCGGAAGTTGATCACGGTGTGGAATTGCCAAGTGTGCCTTCCTCTTGGCACGTTTCTCCCTTGTGTTCTGAGTTCGAGTGTCTTCAAAGCCCACGACATCTTTGGTAAAGGCTGTTCTCCAATTGGAGCTCTCGCAGGCAAGTGTTTCCCAATTGTTGTTGTATATAAGCACAAAAGCACAATTACGTAATGTCTCACATTTCAGACTTTCCAGCTACTGAAGTGTTGAGAGCATATTGTAGGGCCATTAGATATCTGTAATATGACTTTCACTATAACACACACCATATTGCCTTTTTAAGCAATGTAGAACGAATGGATGCAGCATACAGCTGGCAGAACACAGCTTTCTCCAGGGTCACATGGCAGACTGAGGCAGCTGCCTCAGGCGGCAGAATTCAAGGGGTGCCTTTGCAGACACACGGCCACCAAAACGAAGAGAAGTGGTTGTTTTGGCTTCTGACGAGAGCCCCATGAAATTGCACAGGAGCCTCACGCGCAGTCTTGCAGAGCTCCCATAATCTCTCTCCAGAACCCAGAAACAGGCCGTGCAACCTCAAAAAGTGAGGCTGTGGCAGAGGCGACAAAAGCGAGCAGCGGCAGCACCTTCCCATTTCTCCTCAGGTGGCAAAACAGGATGGGCCACCCTGGGCCTTCACTAACCTGTAATCTCAGGTAATGATGCTTCTTACAAAAATGGGGGTCTTACAAGCAAGTCCTTAGTCTGTGAAAAACTGAAAGAGTTTGCTGTTAATCACCTAGGAAAATCACCTAATAAACATCTTCCTTTGGATACAAACAGATGTATGTGGTTGGTGCCTGTAGATCAAAGGAAAGCTTGGACAAAATTTCACATTAATTTCATATGCATTTGTTTCAGTGCAACAAATTTTCATAGAGCAGATTTACAGTGGTACCTCGGGTTACATATGCTTCAGGTTACATACTCCGCTAACCCAGAAATAGAGCTTCAGGTTAAGAACTTTGCTTCAGGATGAGAACAGAAATCATGCTCCGGTGGTGCAGCAGCAGCAGGAGGCCCCATTAGCTAAAGTGATGCTTCAGGTTAAGAACAGTTTCAGGTTAAGTACGGACCTCCAGAACGAATTAAGTACTTAACCCGAGGTACCACTGTATCCATTTGCCGGAAAGGAAGCGAACACTCCTATATATTTGTGTTTTTCAAAGTGCTCTGCATAAAACAGGGTTTGGAAAAAAAGTGGAGGGTGGTTTCTGAGGGGACATATGTCTTTTGTTTTAAGCTAGAGGTAGCCATGCTGTTGTATTTTTTCAATCTTCTTTGAAACTGTGGCACAAAAAACCATTTAAAAAAACCACAACCTGATTCTGAGAAAAGAGAGTTAGTGAGAGGGACTCTCGCAAGACACATTTTTAAAAAAATCATCATAGGCCTGTGGATCATGTGATATCCTATGTCTGTTTGTAATAGGAGGTTATTCATTGTAGAGCATTGCAAATTTAAATTCAGCAATTAGTTTAGCCTTTGATTTAGCAGGTAACCTTAAAATTCACTCACCTTGTGCTAGTTTGCTTGCCTGCCAGGGGGGATGTCAGAGAGGATCATGGGAATATGTGTTTTTCGTTCCAGAGAATGCCACAACGAGCTTTTCATTCTGGCAGCTCTGCCTGAAGTTGCTTATACAATACTTTTAGAGGTCAGCGGTTGGTGGCTCAGAACATAACTGCTATTTATGTCTGGTTCTATGATTTCTGGGAAATGTCTCTGAGAAACTATCGCCCTCCTCATTTGGTCATAATCCCAAAGGGACTGGATGTTATATGCTCTCAACATGAACACCAGCATTAACTTTGGTATGCATGCTTTGAAAGGAGTACATAGCAAGACTGCTGATTTGTGGTTCATCTTGAAGGAAGCTTCATCACACAGTATCCAAAGTGATACGTTGCTTTTTGAACATAAGAAGCTGCCCCATACCCAGTCAGACTTCCCAGACTTGGGTCTCCAGCTCTTTTTGGACTACAACTCCCATCATCCCTGACCACTGGTCCTGATAACTAGAGATGATGGGATTTGTAGTCCAAAAACAGCTGGAGTCCCAAGTTTGGGAAATTGCTCACAGGTCTTGATTTGACTCTGAGCTACCAGTTCATGATCCCTAAGAAAGAGTGAGAAAGTGAAAAAGAAAAAGAGAGTAAGTGAATATCGGCTGAAGAAATGTACATTTTAAATTGAACTGGAATTGAAGCAGCCTGCTACTTTCAAGGCACGTGTAACAGTCAGATAGCAAAAACCTCTGGGGGTATTATACTGCTTGGGAAAGAGGAATGAGAATTAGCTTTTGATCTATAAAATAGTTGGGGGACGGGGGTTGGCAAATTGCTCTGGTGCCTTTTAGTCTCGGGGGGTGTATTACGAAAGTTGGTTTGATCACACAGGCCTTGAAATAATTAGGATGACACATTTAACTACATTCCAGGTTTTTATTACTAATGAAATCATAACATGTTTTAGAATGAGGTTTTAGACAGCACCTAAGTGTCTCTGCAATGTAAATTTTATTTTGTTTCTATAAAAATCTTGGAATCCCCCTCCCCACCCTTGTATCCTAATAGATGAGATGTGGGTTTCCAAGCTGGGTTGTGGGGAGGTGATGGTTTTCCATCAGTATTGAGTCATGTTTGTGATCCAAGGATTCGGATGACGATCACAATACTTCTGCCTCTGCTCACTTCTACCAAGGTCGCTGCTTCTTATCTTTCTAATAAGCCTGTAGTTTGTGGGTGTTTGCCAGAAATGACCGTGATGATTTCTCACATTGCACTTTTACGCAGTTAACGGCTGCATTCCAATGCACAATCTACCTGGAATTAAGTCCCACTGAGCTCAATTGACTTGTTTCCAAGTAGACATGCACTGGATTGTGCAGCAAACAGCCATGTGAAAACAGCAGTTCTCACATAATTAATAGGATGTACAAATGCACCCTTTTAGTCATGCTCCAGGAACCATTTCCTCCTTGTTAAATTGGGTTCCTTTCCGGAGTTGCCCTTGTAAGAAGTGGCATGACTTACTTGACCATGCATTCTTTTTTCTCATTATTTCCCAAACTAGTTAGAAGCCTTTTGTTTATCCCTGTTCTCTTCATGTGGAAGAATATTGCCCGGAGAATGTGAATTAATCTGTGTGGATCTTCAGATGTAGTGTAGTTTAATTTAAGGTTACCAGATTTTTTTCAATGAATCCGGGGACATTTTTCAACTTCAGTAGGAATGATAGGATGTTGTAAGGGGACTGATTTGTAAATCCGGGGACTGTCCCCAGGAAACGGGGACGTCTGGTAACTTTAGTTTAATTAACACAGAGAGAACACTACCTGGATGAAAAGTGGGATTGGTTTGCATTGTCTTTAGACTATCTAGACAAGTGACTTGTAAGTAAAGACCTTTTCACTTGAATTTGAATGCCTGCTATCAGATAAAAAGCCGTGACAGCAAGCTATGAAGGTATCTACCACATTCCTACCCTATAACCACCCTGACAGTGAATAGAAAAAATGGATTTAAAATAAACAAATTCACATCAGTTGATCCTGTGTATGAAATATCCACCTACTGATCTTGAATTTATCACAAATTACAGAGTTCAACAGAGAGAACCCACAATTTTAATTTACTAAACTTGTGGTCATATTTTATGCTAGGGGAAGAGGCGACTATTTTGGAACTCGTTTGAAAGGGCATATTTTAAAGGTCTAACAGCTTTATTTCCATGTTTTATGCTGCTGCATATTTTGTGGTTTTAAATCTCTGCTGGGGTTCTCTCACCAAAAAGTGTTGGCCTCATACTTGGATGCTGGGAGTTCTCCTGAGGGAATTCTCCTTTTATATCTGTTTTTCTTTGGACCAACACAAAGGAAAAACAAAATGGGGGGAAAGACAGTCAACTGATATTAGGGAAAGACAGAATGACAAGGCAGGATTATTCCTCCGGAGTGTCTATTACTCACAGTTTAGAGCAGGGGTCAGCAAATTTTTCCAGCAGGGGGCCAGTCCACTGTCCCTCCCACCTTGTGGGGTGCCGGACTATATTTTTTTTCCGGGGGAGGGGGAGATGAACGAATTCCTATGCTGAACAAATAACCCAGAGATACATTTTAAATAAAAGCACACATTCTGCTCATGTAAAAACACCAGGCAGGCCCCACAAATAACCCAGAGATGCATTTTAAATAAAAGGACACATCTACTCATGTAAAAACACGCTGATTCCTGGACCGTCCACAGGCTGGATTTAGAAGGCAATTGGGCCAGATCCGGCCCCTGGCCTTAGTTTGCCTACCCATGGTTTAGACCAAAATATTTTGGGTAGGTACTCACAGAATTAGCAGTCTTACTTATACAGAAAACTGGTTTCAAAGGCACTACTCTGTGATTCAAAATTACTTACAAGAACAAGATTCTTATCTGTTCTTTTCTTTGGCGAAACTATGACTGCTTAAAGTGCCATGATACCCCATTTATGTGTCTTCAGTCATAGATTTGGTCCTTGTTGCCAATGGTTTGTTGCTGCTGCAACAAAGGTCTTTCATATGGAATCTGCGCACCATTCAGGGTGCTAACTCAAAATTCTCTCCGTTGGCCCCACTCACTTGATCATGTTATTCACACACCCCCTGCAGTGAGGGAACATTCCTGAGAAGCTCCTACGCTGCTGGGCATGCATGTGAAGGTCATTGTACTCATCTGCCAAAAAGAATAGCTGTATTAGTCTGTAACAGGGGGGAAATAAAGCCCAGCCAACACAAATCAGTGCTCTAGGGGTGCTCCGATGTACATACCAAGCTCCCACTCGTGAACTTTCTGATTCATTCCAATGAAAGAGGCAACTCCAAACACACAAATAACCTAGCATAGGAAGTTACATACCCAGTTAAAATGAATGGTGACCACCTTATATCAACAGGCACTCTGTTTTTGATGCTCTCTTGCAGATAAGGATAGGTTTTATCAGAGCAACAGTGTGGTCTTGCCCTTTAAGAACTGGCTGGTTTATTATGAAAAGAGTGTGTTTGTGTGTGTGTGTGTGTGTGTGTGTGTGTGTGTGTGTGTTTTAAGCAACAACGGCTTACAAAGACATGTTCCTTCAGTTTCAGCAGTCACAGAAGTAGGGGAGAAAGGAGAGGCAAGGGCAACTATATACTATATTTTTCGCTCTATAAGATGCACCAGACCATAAGACGCACCTAGTTTTTGGAGGAGGAAAACAAGAAGAAGAAAAATTCTGAATCCCAGAAGCCAGAACAGCAAGAGGGATCGCTGCGCAGTGAAAGCAGCAATCCCTCTTGCTGTTCTGGCTTCTGAGATAGCGGCGCAGCCTGCATTCGCTCCATAAGACGCACACACATTTCCCCTTACTTTTTAGGAGGGAAAAAGTGGGTCTTATAGAGCAAAAAATACGGTACCTCCTTTTATTTAGATTCCTCTTTAATAACAATTATTCGAACTTCAGCTGGAAATTTGCTGTCAAGTGTGTCTAGCTGATGGATGTTGTAGATGTGCTCTAAATATAGGTGCATTCTATCTTTGGCATCCGTTTTTTAAAAACACTTCAGACATTTGTTTCAATCTCAAAAACGGCCTCAGCTGTCACGTAAGTGGCATGTTAAACTTAGCAGCAAATATACTTCGTATTAGCAGGCCTGTGGCTGGATCCAAACCCAGCTGAGCTGAGGTTCTTGGATTAAACTGGAATTCCAAACATGCTGACTTCAAAATAAGTTCCACTGAAATCAGTGGAGATGCATCTCATGTCAAGTGGTCCACCTGAGCAAAGCAGATTCCTGTGCAGAAATACACATCCATACACATAGCTGATCTGCAATGGAATGTTGATCTGCACCCCATTGAACTTGCCAGGATACTTCTTTTGATGTGGCTTTGGCTACCCATTCACTGGCCTCGGCCCAGTATACCTGAAGGAGCATCTCCAACCTCATTGTTCAATGCGGACACTGAGGTCCAGCGCCAAGGGCCTTCTGGCGGTTCCCTCACTGTGAGAAATGAGGTTACAGGGAACCAGGCAGAGGGCGTTTTCGGTAGTGGCACCCACCCTCCCATCAGATGTCAAGGAAATAAACAACTATCTGACTTTTAGAAGACATCTGAAGGCAGCCCTGTATACGGAAGTTTTTAATGTTTGATGTTTTATTGTGCTTTTAGTATTCTGTTGGGAGCTGTCCAGAGTGGCTGGGGAAACCCAGCCAGATGGGCGGGGTACAAATAATATATTATGATTATGATTATGATTATCATCATATGGGAACACCAGTTCTTATACAAAATTAAAGATAGATCCAGACAAATAGATTCCCCATTGTGGTGCCAGCTATTTAATTTTAGCTGGATTGTGGAAAATTCAGATTGAAATCATATTGAGAGTTTCAAATTATTATCACGATAAAAGAAACAGTTAATTTCTCTTATATTTTTATTTATGAAGCCTGGTTTTCTAAAGTTACTAAGACCCTGTATACATGAATGTACAACACATATGTAGCAAGAATTCCACTGTTCCTTCATGCAATTTAGCCCATTAAAGGAAGACATTTATTATATGCCTATCTATAGACACCCTTTATAGGAACCCTGACAAATAACACAATATGATTGACAAAGGAACCTAGGTGAATGAATGGAATTTCAGGTATAATATGTGTAGCAAATGCCAGCCTACCCTCTGTTATCAGAGTCACACGGCTGAATTCTCCCTCCTTTATTGGCTACAATTTTTAACAATGCAGTTTAAAAAGAGGTTGCAGTTTTCTCTCATTTCTGGAAATTTGTCCCTAAGATGACACTGTATTCTAAAAAGATGTCCGGGATTGTTAGCATAATCTGTAGTTCTGAACACCGTATCTGATGTATTATATAATGATGCTCCTTATGTAATAGGATTTTCATCAATAAAACAAATGCCATGAAATTACTATAAAATTGACCTCTCGTGGCTTGGGTTCACTGCCACTAAAAATAATACCAATTACATAGCAAGATGTATCTATGCCAGGAATTCAAAGAGGTGCTTAGCACTTAAAAAAATGTTTGTAATATAAGACAGTATAATGTCATATCATTCTGACTGTAGGGCTTCTAGAAAATACATACAATGACTGAAAATGATATAAGAATTTCAAACAGAAGGTTTTTTTTTTACATCCACGTCATCCATTTAACTCGGCTCCTCTAGAGTATACAACTTACAAATGTACATAATATGGTTATCCTCTTAGATGTAAATAACAGAAGCATATATCTCTTATTCAGTGCTAGCTTGATGTTGTGAGACAGTTGGGGAGGTTGGGTTTTCAGCCATCAAATAGCACAGTCTGTTCTAAAACACTTACCATCTGATTAAAGGCTGATCCATAAGTGCAGGAAGAGAAGATTGTTTAGGGCTTGCTGTTCTGATTGCTGAGCTGCCAAAGGAGTTGATACACTAATGGCATGATGATGATGATTCACAGAATAGCACCAAAACATCAGGCCCTGGGGAGACCCATATCTGTGTGTTGTGTTTGAAACTCCCTGCTTAATAGCAGCAGTCAGCTGTCTTTATCAGCTGGGAAATATGATTTATTTTGCAACTGGGCTCAGAAATTATTTAAATGGGAGAGAAGAGAGAGCTGGGAAAGAACACTGCGATCTACCTGAAAGAATAAATAGATTCAGCTATGCATGCATGTCTGAAAAGCCCGTCTTAACAATTTACTGAACTTGCAGAATGTTACAAGTAAATAACACTCGATAGAAAATTGCACCACCAGATCTGATTGTGGTTGTCCATGTGTCTCTGCAAGTTTTCAAATCAGGCCATGATCATTCACATGCTCTAAGTCGTCGTATGTTTGTTCTTTGCTTTTATGTTTGTAAATTAAAGCAAGGGTTTCTCTCAAAGGGTTTTGAGCAGGCTTCATCAACCTCGGCCCTCCAAACGTTTTTGGCCTACAACTCCCATGATCCCTAGCTAGCAGGACTAGTGGTCAGGGGATGATGGGAATTGTAGTCTCAAAACATCTGGAGGGCCAAGGTTGAGAAAGCCTGGTTTTGAGGATAACGGCAATGGACATTAAAAAAATTAACAGTATTGTGACCTCCATTCCTAAATGTCTGGTGGAATGTTTGGACTTATTTCCAAAAAGAAGCAAGGAGAAAAGACAAGTAAGCTTTTGAAAGGAGTGCATTCCAAAGAAGGCCCTGATCCTGAGAGGTGAGGATCTTCTCACCTTCTAGAGTAGAATCTGATGGTGGGCAGCACAGACAGCTCTTGAAAACCTGGGGAGAAATCATATGGGAGAAGGTGCTCCTTGAGATATTTGGGGCCTATCAAGGTCACCAAATTTCAGGTGGTTGGAAAAGCCAAAATGGACAAAACAACAGGAGCAAGGAAGCCCTCTGCAGTAGGTGAGACCTCTGGAAAGAGTAGTCTGCCCCTCCCCCAGCATCCATCTGGGCAAGGAGGAAGGGGCCAGGGCTGCAGAGATCCCTGCCAAAAGTGGGGCTTGCTTTTGGCAGGGAGAAGTTCTACCTGGGGCTCCAGAGTGGAGCTGCTCCCAGTGGGCCTGGCACTGGATGCCAATTTTAGAAGGCAGCAGGTGCAAAAAGCCCGCTTGCAGATGAACAATTGGAATTGTTTTCTCCATTGTTGCTTTCAAGCTGTGACTCTACCACCCCCACACCTGATACCATATGATTACTTTCACTTGCTTTCCACCGTAGAAGTTCTTTTATACCAAGGGGGGGGAGGGATTCTCTGTAGACCCATTTGAGAGCAGCCACATTACTCAATGCCAGTGGGGCTTATTCTGAGCAGAACTGCATAGGATTGGTAACTAATGTGAGGAAACCATGGAGAAAATGGAAATCTTGATTCAGATTAGTTAATGTGGAACGGTTTGAGGCCCCAAATAGATTATCCCAACCGAAATGTGGCCCTCATAAAAAAAAAGCTATATTAACTGACAGTGACCTCATTTTTCATGTGCCCATCATTTTGTAGCCAAAATGGTATCATGAGAGGGAAGAATCAGGTTTGGGAGTACAAAGGTTTGCAGCACAGTGGTACCTCGGGTTAAGTACTTAATTCGTTCCGGAGGTCTGTTCTTAACCTGAAACTGTTCTTAACCTGAAGCACCACTTTAGCTAATGGGGCCTCCTGCTGCTGCTGCGCCGCCGGAACACAATTTCTGTTCTCATCCTGAAGCAAACTTCTTAACCTGAGGTACTATTTCTGGGTTAGCGGAGTCTGTAACCTGAAGCGTATGTAACCTGAAGCGTATGTAACCTGAAGCATATGTAACCTGAGGTACCACTGTACAGTCGTACCTTGGATCCTGAACGCCTTGGTACTCAGACATTTTTCCACCCGAATGCCGCAAACTTGGAAGTGTGTGTTCCGGTTTGCAAATGTTCTTTGGAACCTGAATGCCCGATGGGGCTTCCACGGCTTCCGATTGGTTGCAGGAGCTTCCTGCAGCCAATCAGAAGTCGTGCTTTGATTTCCAAACGTTTTGGACTTCCGGAACGGATTCCGTTCGACTTCCAAGGTATGACTGTAGTACAGTTTTTTAAGGAAGAACGCCAAAATTAGCCCAGTGAGGGCTAAGCATGCCCAATGGCCAATCTCTTTTGGGGTGAGCAGAATAGAATGGAATGACGCATCCTGGGAAACAGGAGCATTCCACACATTTTGTTGCATATGGGTCCCCATTGCATATAGCATGACTGCTGTAACAACCATATGAAGGAGAAAGACAGGAAAATTGCTGTCCTACTTGTATTGGACTAGGTGAGTCCTTAATGCATCAGTGAATCTGTTACTCTCGCTATTTTCTAGGTAAATCAAATTATAGACTGGATCCGTAGCTAGCCCCTTACACCGAAGTAATCCGCAGGCATACTGAAATAATTTAATTACTTCACTTATTCTAAAGCCAGCGTGCACTAAAAAAAACCCCCATGTTATTAATTTAATGCATTGCAAAGAGCCGCCGCTAATCCTTGAAGTGCTACCAGATTTTCACTTATACAGGATATGAAAAAGAGGAGATTTTTTAGCCCTGCAAGATTAAACAATCACTAGGGTTTAAAGGCTTAATCTGCCGGTGTTTGTATTGGAATAGCACACAAGTCCCCAGCTCTGAGTGCAATTGGAGGCAGGAGTCGTTTATGAAAGGAGGGAGGGGGATTCTCCCAAGTAGAAGCGATCTCTCCTTTGAAATGTGTTGTAGTGTGAATCTGTGAAGCTTCCCCGGCTGCCTGTACTTCTTTCTACTGCTGCTGCTGGAGGCGAGAAGGAGGAGGGGAGTCGCTTCACTGCATGAATCCAGGCTATTGTTTCAGGCACACGTCTGCTTTAAAGAGAAGTATCACAAAGCAGACCCGTTACTCATTCAGATGCAGAAGCTCCTTCCATCACACAAGACAGCCCATTCAAGTCACATGCCAGAGGTCTCGGCAGAATGGGCTGCTGCAGCTGCTTCGAATCTGCTGTCCAACATTAGAAGCAGTTGGACAAACCTGACAGCAGTCAGCCTCCCGGCCTCTGAGGAAGGAGGAGGAGGAGAAGAAAAAGAAGAAGACAGGGAGAATCTCTGGGATCCCAGCTGCACCATGTTTGCAGAGGAGTTGTGGCTTGAAAATGAGAAAGCCTGCGCCGCCGTGGTTCACAAATCTAAACGGGGAAGGAACCGCCAGGAGCTGCTGGCAGTGGCTTTGGGGGTGAAAATGGGAGTCAAGGGAGCGCTCTTATGGCAACCTCTCAAACTCTTTGCCTATTCACAGATCACCTCTTTGGTCCGAAGAGCGGCGTTAACGCAAAACGACAACCATTTCAACTATGAAAAAGCACACAATTTTAAGGTAAGAACACCTTGTGTATGTGTTTTTTTACTTGTGTTTTTGCTTATATTGTCACTACGCTCTGTGTGTGTGTCGTTTTTATCTATATTTCTCTCTTAGAAAGGTAATATTGATTGGTTTTAAGCAGTACTAAAGAAGCGTTAAGAGAATAAAACTTGTGATACAACCAAGGGGCTTCTTGGGAAGGAAGGAAGGAAGGAAGGAAGGAAGGAAGGAAGGAAGGAAGGAAGGAAGGAAGGAACAAAGAAAGACAGACAGACAGACAGGCTTAATACTCAAAACAAGCTCACTGGACCTTGCTGGAATAAAAATATGGGTTGTGTTCCTGATAAAACTAACTTAAATCTCATTTAAAGCAATGGGGGTGGCAAACCAAAGTGTATGTACATGTAACTCAGGCTGCAATTCTATACGCATTTTCCTGAGAAATCGGTGCGTCTTTTCTGACATGTATAGGAACCACACCATTAAGTCTTATAAGAAAAGCGCTGGATCTGTTACAAGTAAACATGGGTAGAGCAAGACACAGGACAGCAGTCCTTATGCTTTTAAACCAGCTCACTGGATTCACAATTCCTCTGTGGCAGTTCTCATCAAGCTGTCTCTGAAATGGATAAAAATGTGTTTGCCCAATCTTAAATTTTGCCTGTGAAGCTCATTCTTAACGTTAATCAACCACAAAGTCGACTACAGCAGCTCCAGCACCTAACCAGAGTGGTGTGAGGGCATTGTCTAATCTCTTTTGGTGGGTCAATGTGCCAAGGAAGCATTCTTGGAGTGAAGCGTCAACAGCTGAAGTTTTACAGTATAGGTTTATATCTAGAGAGTCTTTCCATCCCTCAGACAGTGTTTGAGAGGGTATACGTACATAGAAGAGGTGACTCATCTTTAGAAACTTGGCTTCCCGGCATCTTGTTCAATGTCTTTTTTTTTTGTGGGAAGAGCTGCATTTGTTCCAGGCTGAGACACACTCCCGTTATCACAGTTCAAAATCTCCAAACTCCTGTTTGATGTTTACTGGGAATGGAGAACAATGATTTTTATTCATAAGGCCTTGGGCACATGTTCTGTCTGGTGCTTGCTTTGCTAGGAAGTTTAGGTTGTCTTTTACTACTATCTGTAAACAAGCCCATCTCTAGCAGTTGCTAGGGGGAATTCACAAAAGAGAATCAAGGATCTATTCCCAGGTGGGGGAGGGTTGAAACTACAGTCTTCCTTGAGGGACAGATGGCAGCTCTTGCAGAGTAAACTAGAGCACAAACTAGAGCACAGACATCTGATGAGTGCATATGTCATACATGCTGAAATAGTACTTTTCAAATGTATTAACTAGTCTGTCACCTCCCAATGCAAAAAAAGGGAAAAGGAATTATTGTATGTATGCTTTGTACACTTACACTGTTTTTATACTCCTTTAATGTGAGTTTCTCTTTTCATGCACTATATAAAATCACTTAGAAATAAGATCTAGGTTATCTTAGAAATATCCCCCAAATATATTTCTGGACCATTCCAAAGGGGGAAAGGGGGCTCTCCTTTGTTGTTTAAAGCATCTTTAATGCCCGCAGATTCCCCATAATCATCATTTTAGATGAAAAATGGTTTCACTTTAGCCAGAAAAAAATATTTTCTCATGACTTGGGGCATATTTTCCACGTTGACCTATACATTCTTTCTTTCCTCTTCAAAATTCCCCTTGTTTGGTCTTTGATTTAAAACTGGATGTGTGCCCAGAACCTTTTATTTGCTCACTCTAGCTGTTTTTCATGCCCTCTTGCTTCCTGTTTGAAAAGGGCTATAATCTAACTTGGTAAATCATATGATTCTCTTTTCAAAACTTTAAATGCATGACTTGAAACTGGGTTTTTAAAAAATAAATAAATCTCAGTATGGGTTATAAGAAGTACTTTGAAAATGTCAGCCGGCCAACAAAAAAGATATAATGCATTAGTAAAATACCTTATTTGTTATTTATCACCATGATTTATAGCCAACCTTTTAAGAGGAGTGCATGCAGGACAGTTCACAGTTAATAAAACAACATAATCACAAGTATAACTAAACAGCAATTTAAAAAGAAATCAGTAGCAGCTTAAAATTAAAATGAGAGTGAATGTTTAATTAAAGGTATGCCAAAATAAGAGTGTCAGTGGACAGTGATGGATTGTGGCTTCCCAGGAAGATTCTTCCACAGTCTGGGCACTCCAAGAGAGAAGGCCCTCTGTCACCAGCCCTCCCATTGCACCATGGATAACAAAGGCGACACAGGCAAGAACTTCAGTAGTGGACTAAGAGTTCTTGAGCATATTCATATGGAAGGAGACAATTCTGTAGATACCCAGCTGCCCAGGACATTGAGGGCTTTAAAGCTCAATGCCAACACTCCCAAGCCAAGCCTCGAAACAAATTGGTAATGTGTTCACTTAGTGAAGGATTGGAGTAATATGCCCTTGTCTTCTGGCTCCAGCCAAACTCCTGGTGGCAGCATTTTGGGCTATTTAGAGATTCCAACCTGTCTTCAGGGACAGCCCTACCTAGAATACCTTGCACAGAGGCTTACCTGGGGTCCCTTGCGCCCTTGGCAAGGAGCTATATCGGTTCCCCCTCCATCCACACAAAAAAAAAAAACAACTTTATGCCACAGTGCAAGAAGGACAGGAAGCTTCTCTTGTGTTTGATCTTGCTGTGACAGCAGTGTTTCATCGCCCCATACGTTTACATTATACACTCCATAGTCTGATACAGTGATTTTTGCGCGCGCACACACACACATCCTGAGCTTCTGTCCCTGGTAGGGACCACTTTTGTCACATCTGACATTGCAGTAGTTTAATGACTGACACCAAGCCTGACCTCTAGATAAGGACAAGGCTGCCATTTTAACACCATGAATACCCAATCTATGGCCATTCTCTTTGGTCAAAAGCTGTGGTTACAGCCATATAAATAGGTGCATTTGAAAACTATACCGATCACCAGCTCCTATTAGAAAAAGCCTATTTACCCTGATCTAGCCAGGGTCACACTACACACATGGAAGAAGCCTTCTGCCTATCTCTTCCCAGGTGAATGAAATAATGCATACACTAATGGGCCCCATACAATTGGTTCCTTTTCCAATGCAGCGCATCCATGGAGCCATTTTCAGAATATTCTTCCTATTGGCTCTTTGGGAACATGGCTGTATTAAGCCTCCATGCCTCATTTGCTGTTGAATAGCATTGGCAGGATTGTAGCTGTTTTGAAAGAACTCTTGAGTAATCTGTATGTAGTTCTTCAGATAGCACGCCTATCGTGACGGGATTCTAAGCTCATGTTTGTGTAAATCTCACAATAAGTTAAAATAGTTTTCATGCTTTATCTTAATTTAGCAATGGCAGGGATAAAAATGGACCTAAAAGCTAGCTCTCCCGTGATTGTCTCATGACACTACAAAAGTTGATTTAAGTAGCACATTATGCCATAGACATCATAAAAGGCAAAACGTTCTCATAACAGCAGAACTCATGAACATTCTATGAAGCTGAATATTAGAATATTCAGAACAGATAAAAGATAGTTCTTCTTCATGCAGCTCATAATTTAAACTATGGAACTCCCTCTGGAGGCAGTGATGGCCACCAAGTTGGATGACTTTAAAAGGTGGTTAGACAATATCAGTAGCTACTAGTCAGAAGCAGTGTGGTTCTGAATACCAGTTGATAGAAACCACATGAGAGGAGACTTCTGTTGTGCTTAGGTCCTACTTACGGGTTTCTCACAGGCATCTGGTTGGCCACTGTGAAGACAGGAAGTTGAACTAAATAATAAATAAAATTATAACTAAAATGAACCATTGGCCTGATCCAGCAGGGTCTTCTTATGCTCTTATCCCGGCCACTTGTTATAGAACAGGTTAGGATAATATTCTACAGAACTGAATGCATGTAAGAAGAGTGTGTTAACGGCATAGAAGTTCATCAAAATGTTTGGCGTATGCTGTCGTCAAATAATCACAATAAAAAGTATTCACTTGCAACTTTATTCCCTCTCGGGTTGCAAGAACTCAATATGTTCAATAAGTAAGTTTAGCAAATGTGAGTCTAGATCTTCTGGTACCCATTTGTGTGTGTGGTTTGTTTTTTTAAATTGCAATTAAAAAGTGTATGCCTACATAACTTCCTTTGATTGGGCTGAAACTTGCTCTGAGTTCATTTTCTGACACTAACAGATTCTACAAAATCAAGCTGTCAAACCAAAGCTTTTTAAAATGCTGTGCTATCATTTGTTTGCAAATTTAGTCCAAATCTAGAACATAAAATCAAGTCCATCTTATGCAAGTTTATATTTACTCTGATCCCACAGAAGGGAAAACAGAATCATAGATGAACATGAGAGGGATGTAGTAAAAGAAGTTGTTGGACTTGCATTCCTTGAGCAAAATAATTGCTCTTTTAATTATTAGGCTATGAATGAACCAGGAATGAACAATAGACTCATCATACTGTTAATGTTGTTTTAGATGAGTTAATAAATTGTTCTAGAGAAAGAGTGTTGTCATGTAAAAACTGGAACATGGATTCTAATTAATTAATTAATTAATGGAAACTTTGCTTTCAGTGGACAAAATACCAGGCTCTCAAGGTTACAGAACTCAACACAAGCTTTCATTTGACCTTTCTCATTTTCACACAAAAGAACTAAAGACTCAGAAAGATGCAAGAAAATCTACTACCAAGCTAAGGGTCACCACATGTTATACAATGATAATTGTTTATTTTGTTAATGTGATAATTGCTTTACTGTTGTATAGCACTAAACAATTCTCACAAACAGCAGATGAAATAGCAAAGCTATGTCTGGACTGGAGAGAAGACTAAATAATCTGACCCAAGGTGACTGTAGACCAGGGGTTGTCAACCTGGTCCCTACCGCCCACTAGTGGGCGTTTCAGGATTCTAGGTGGGCAGTAGGGGGTTCTGTGGCACAAGCTGAATCCTCCTTCTATCAAGCACTGGTAGGCGGTAAGGAAATTTTACCATCAAGAAAGATGCATTAGTGGACGGTAGGTAGAAAAAGGTTGACTAGCCCTGCTGTAGACAGATTGAATGAGTGGTACTTTCAAAGCATGTCATATCTTTCTTGAAAATATCCATGATGCTAAGATACCACACCTCTCTCTTTGCTCATAGATGCAACAATATTATTAGTTCATCTGTCAACTGTGATTAAAATGGCTTTGTCACAGACCACTATATCACAGACAGTGCCTGGAGAACTTCAAAAAATGTTAATTATTGCAAGCATCGCAATTGTATGCTAGCTGTTTGATCATTACACATAGAGAAGGCTTTTGATTGCCTGGAGAAGCTTTTCCCCTTTACTTCCTTCTGTACTTAAAAACCAACAATTTTAGCTAACTTTCTGATTTGACAAGGAACTTGCTAGGTGCTTTCTTCTTCCCTGGCTCTCCATTCTGTCCACTGAACCTTTTGTAAAAGAAACACAAAAAGCTGCCTTATGCTGAATCAGACCATTGGTCTTGCTGACATAGTATTACTGACACTGGCAGTGGCTTTCCATTATTTCAGACATTCCTGTTAATTCCTGGAGATGCCAGGGATTGAATGTGAGATCTTTTGCATGAAAAGCATGTGCTTATTGCTTGTTTTACAAATTTTCAGTCTATGAGAACTGAATCCACACTTCACATTGTAGGCATCAAATGAATAAGAACTTTGCTTTCCGGATAATACAAAGGAGAAAAGGAAATAATTGTCACACACAAAACCCCTGGTCACCGCCCCCCCCCCTTTCTCTAAGCCAGGGGTTGTCAACCTGGTCCCTACAGCCCACTAGTGGGCGTTTCAGGATTCTAGGTGGGCAGTAGGGGGTTCTATGGCACAGGCTGAATCCTCCTTCCATCGAGCACTAGTGGGCGGTAAGGACATTTTACCATCAAGAAAGATGCATTATTGGGCAGTAGGTATAAAAGGTTGACTACCCCTGCTCTAAGCCAGGCCCTCCAGATGTTTTGGAATTACAACTCCCATGATCCCTAGATAACAGGACCAGTGGTCAGGGATGATAGGAATTGTAGTCTCAAAACATCTGGAGGGCCGGAGTTTGCCTATGCCTGCTCTAAGCCATGCAATCATGTATCTCCTGCTAGTTCTATTCAAATGCACAAGGGTAGTTAGGATGTCTGCCTGGAAAATGCGGCATACCCGAATGTGGGTTTTATTGGTCAGAAAGAACCAGAGGCCATGAAAGGGTATTTAAAAGCTGGGTTGCTCTTGCAGTTTTGTCCCCTCACACCATCTCCAGGCTAGATCTTCCTAGGTCTAATAGTTAATTGGGCATCCACACTTTCCCCCTTTTGGGGGGCTGAAAGTGACCTTAGGAAAAGGGGTGGTGGCAGAAACTATTAGGGAAGCACCGCAGGGCTTATGTGCAGCAGTGGGGCCAAGAAGGGAGGGGGAGATTCTCATGAGCACCCCCTCTTTTCTAAAATAATCAGCTGCAGTTAGCTAAATAATCTCCAGCAAAATTACTATTCTGTGTGATGTCACAAGCAGACCTAAAATATCCCTGTCACTTAAGGAGCAGCTTAAGGAGATTAGGAAACTACGGTTTTAATAATGAACTCAAATGCATTTAACTTCGATAAACATTTTGGTTAGTACTTTCACTGACCTCATCTGCACATAACCCTAAGCCAATTCGTGGCTTAGCATGAATGTGCAAATGTGAAGGCTCCTAATGAGAAGATTGAAACTGCTTTGCTCCTGCTCCAGTCGTTCTGCTGCTGAGCCGTGTCTTGCTGAGCCATGGTTTGACTTAGTGTGCCTTCCAAACCCAAGGCCCTGGTTTAGCTCTCCAAGACAAACCATGCAACTAAGATTCGCCCCATCATTTTTCCAGCTTGTGGTTTGCCTGGTAGATCTAAACCACAAGCCTGGGTTTGGAAGACACACTAAGCCAAACCACTGCTTAGCTCAACACAGCACAGCAGCAGAATGACAGAAAGGGGAGCGAAGCATGTGTGATCTCTCTGGGAGCCCGCAAGTTTGCTTATTCATGGTTTGACTTAGCATTCCGCATGAAATGGGTCATTGTGAAGCTGAACAAAAAAAAATTCCCACTCTTCCCATCTCCTTCTCTCATCTTGGACCCATATCTGTAGATTCAATGGGTCAATCAAACAGCATATTTAACTCCACTAAATTTTGGATAACAATCCTGATGTCTTTTTAGCGGACGGTGCAAAAATTGAACAAACATAGCTTTAATCTTTGCAAAAAATGAGTAGCGTTTTGCTCTGTTCTCCCTAACTATCCAAGTATATTTTCATCAGTACACACATGATTGGAAGGGCTTGGAACGTCTTAGTAGCACACCACATTTCCAACACTTGCCAAACTTCAAACTAATTATACATTACATTTCTCTGAAAAATGTCAAAATATGCAACTGCAATGCTGGTATCATCTTTGATCCCTACCTCTGATACGCCTACATTACTTGAGCTGCTTCAGACTTCCAGATCATGATAAGACTCGTGTGTAAAGGCCACGTTGGCTGAACCAACTCCTGGATCATCCAGAAGAAACTGAGAGAAACTGGTCTTAAAATTTTGTACATCGTGACCATGTTTCAGATTTCAAAAGATTTCTGTGTTCATTTGCTTCATTAATACAGGATTTGAGACTAGCATTTTCTGTAAAATAGTCTTTTCATCTATCTTATGCTGTTCATTGTCACGGCTTGTATGGAGATTGGTAGCAAAATGGCACATACTGTATTTTTCTTTCAATAGGGATCTGTTTAGATTTTGGTGGTCTCCATAAAACAAGTTTACTTATTTAACTTGGAGAGGAGAAGGAGACAAAAATAGTTTGCCTGTGCCTGTAGTTGACTCAAACATGCAAAAGTCTGTAATTGCCTACAGCGTCTACACAAACCTCTCGTTATTCCTTTTGAGTCAATGATCCCTTTTGTTTAGTGATTGTGATGTGTGTTAATTATACAAAGGTTCATGCAACAGTTACATTCTAATTATGATCCATTATGACTAATTAAATATTGAAAATTAGATGAAACTTACATAAATTATCAAGTGCTGTCCTGAAACAACAGAGAAGGGTGGCACTAATAGAGCAGACCCACGAGAAAAGTAAAAATGGTCCAAACCAATATTTATGGAGGAATCTCAATGCATTTTTGTTCTTCAGCTATTCCCCAAGGGAATTTTTTTTTCTACAAAGATGACCCTATTGTCTGGTCATGGAGACTCTTAAGAAAAGAGCTTCTTTTTTAGTGTTCACATTCCAAGGAAGCAAATCTGCTTTTGCACAAATATTACTTTCCTGAGATGGAACTTAAGGTTTGAAATGTGTCAGGATCCTCTCATACATCGGTTACACCCTTTTAGATTTTGTCCAAACATTGTCCTCAAGAAGATGCCAGAAAGCCCTCCTGGAAGTCAAGCAGGAAGAATGTATGCTGTTAGGAAGCAGGAAGAAATTACCAGATTCTTGTTCTAATGTGTGATTAACGGATGCAGAGTTTTCAGAACCTTGCCCTTTTGTTTTGTCTTTAATGGGCTGCTTCAAAAGGTCCTCTACAATTCAGCGAATTGTTTCTTTTACTAAAAGAGTTTTCAGTCCAATCTGCAGCCTGGCACCACAATCTGAAACACACAGTGCTGCCACCCAGAGAGCCTGGGCTCAGAGACATCCCTTATATTTTCCCTGAGAAATAAGTCTTTGGTATGCATGGAAGAGAATGCCAGTATATGGGTTTCCCATAAAGATGGAAAACCTCTGCCCATATGGTCCAGATCACAACCATTTTAAGCAAGTAAGAGATAGATTTCTACATGTTGCAGCCACCACATGAAATATACTGTTTTCCATTCTACCATCTTTGAACTCTACAACAGTATATTTCATACTGTTCATGGGGAAAACTACACCAAATGCTGCACTAAGTTAAAAGACAGAGAGAGAGAGAGAGAGAGAGAGAGAGAGGAGAGAGAGCAACAAGAGAGCAAACTGGACCAGAACCTTTCTACAAGATGGCCTAGTTTAGTTGTGATGAGTGGCACTTTGGACATGGGTGGCGCTGTCGGTTAAACCACAGAGCCTAGGATTTGCCGATCAGAAGGTCGGCGGTTCGAATCCCCGCGATGGTGTGAGCTCTCGTTGTTCGGTCCCTACTCCTACCAACCTAGCAGTTCGAAAACACATCAAAGTGCAAGTAGATAAATAGGTACTGCTCTGGCGGGAAGGTAAACTGCATTTCCATGCACTGCTCTGGTTCGCCAGAAGCGGCTTAGTCATGCTGGCCACATGACCCGGAAGCTGTACGCCGGCTCCCTTGGCCAATAAAGCGAGATGAGCGCAGCAACGCCAGAGTCGGTCACGACTGGACAGCAACCATACACAGACATTTAAAATGTCATCTACAAAGTGGCTGTAACATGCCAGCCAGTCGCACTAGAATTACTTTCACCTTATGTTTTTAGTATGAGGCTACAAACAGGTGGCCATATGAAACTGCCTTGTTCTGAGTTCAGCATATTGTCCTCTGCACTGGCCGTGTCTCTCCAGGGTCTCGGACAAAGGATGCTTTCCTACCTGCCAATGCCAGGGATGAAACCTGGGACCTTTTGCATGCGAAGCACGTGCTTTAGTACTGACACTTTCACTTTGCACTTCACTAGCATATGACAGGCATAGTCTTTGTTTCTAATAAGCTTTGATGGTATTAAGGAATTAGCTTTCAAATTGCAATATTGGGAACTAAAAGCACAAAAAAGCAGACCCCCAAATTTGGAATAACTAGGCATCAGGTCACTAAAGAAAATGCACCAAATCCCAAAGATGGTAAGTTTCCAAGGAAATTCATGTTGTACCAGGCATGTCCAACGGGTAGATCGTGATCTACTGGTAGATCACTGGACATCTGTGGTAGATCACTGGTAGATCACTGGCTCCCCCCCCAACCAAAAGAGCTCAAGAACTCTGGCTCTCCTAAAAAAAGCTCAGCAACTTTGACCTGAATCCCTAAAAAACGGGGGTAGATCACTGCCAGTTTTTAACTCTGCGTAGATCGCAGTCTCTTTGGGAGTTGGCCACCCCTGGCATATGAGAAACAATAAACCCATTAAAAGAGTTACATAGATTGATTTCAATGCCCTCCAGTGTGATTAGGTTTTGTTTGTTTTGCCTTGCGAAATGAAGAGGACCCTGAGACCAAAGGCAGTTTTCTTTTCCCCAGGCGTCTTACTACCCTCAGTATTTGGGATGCAGCTGTCAGTGAGGAAGACTTGTTCTTTTAACTGAGTCGTTTGTTGCTTATCTCTTTCTTCTGCTTGTTCCATCTGTCAGGCCATCTGCCTCCCAATGACCCTGGACTGCTTTCCATTCTGTATTACAGGTCCACACGTTCCGAGGTCCACATTGGTGTGAATACTGTGCCAACTTCATGTGGGGACTCATTGCTCAGGGAGTCAGATGCTCAGGTAATCTTAAAAATCTTATTGACCAGGCCCTTAACCCCTGAAAAACAAAACTGTAAATCTCTTTCAAGGGGCGATGCAGAGTGACAATGCCCTCCTAAATTAGACAAAGCGTTCTACAGTTTAATGCTCTTTTAGAGCAATGCACACACAGACACACTTAATAATAATAATAAGAAGAAGAATAGTAACTGGTTTAAAGTGGATGTCTCCTTTTCACTCAATGAAGTTAACTACTGGTGTCTCTTTTTTTTCTTTTCCTTAATGAAGTTTAAAGCTGGGAAAGAGTGGAACTTTTGCTATGGGAAATCCTGGCTAAAATTTGAATTCCAAGCTTAAAATATATGAGTAACTCTTGAGCCTTCTGGGGGATTATAATGGAGCTGATAGTCCGGCAACTAAACTGCTCAACTGGACTGGACTGGACTCCATTTCTAACCTCACTGACCTATCGTTAATGGGTACTAGTCATATTGCTGTTATTGGTTGTTGGCATTTAATATATGTTAGCTACCAATTGCCAACGGGGTTGTTAACTGTCCAGAGGAATCTTAACGGTGTATGTTCTGAGCCTTTAACAGAGATCCGATATAAAGAAATAGGTAATCATAGCTTTCATGTGAAGTCAAAAAATAATGCCTGCTGATTCATGGGTCATGGTCCTCCAGATATTGTGGGGACTGCAACTCCTGTCCCTCTTGACTAATGGACATATTGTCGTGGGTTGATGAAGCTTGATAGACAGCCACGGCTGAATTAGCTGGTGTAGTTCTATAAATGTGCGACCCAGAAAACAGGCACAGTTGCAATTTAACATGCCATAGGGTATGGTGAGTTAGGTGGGGAAGATCTGTTGTGCCCCAGAGCTCTTGGGCTTGTGGTGGGGACATCATACTGCCATTTTATATTACGGTGCCTAAAGCTGGTTTTTTTTCTCGGTCAACCATACACAATATAATTATATGACTTAAATGACCGTTCCATGGTATTTTCTTGTCAGTTGTCATACTTAAGCAGGTATGGGCTCTTGCCAACAACACTGTAACTTGACTACAAACTCCCATCAGCCCCAGTCAGCATGTCCAATCGTTTTAGCCCCTATAAAGAGCTATACACAGGTCTCTGTGGCTGACATGTCCATGCTAAACACAGGAGACCTGTGTGACTTCAGGGTCATTGCCAATCCCTTTAAGCTTGCAGATTCCCTTTGGACAATTAACACAAGAGGTTGAGTCGACATGTAACTAATTATTCTTATAATAACTGTACGTTTAAACATAATATGTCTGGCTGGATTTGTTTTCATTCTCTAAGTATTTAACCTGTGGAAAAAAGTATGTTTATTTAGTCCAAAGCTTAACTTTCTGCTTCATTAGGTTACCAATATTTAACTCTAAGCAGACAAACAAGTTTTTAACTACACAGGAAATGTTTAGCAAGAACTAAAAAAAACCCTAAAGGGAGTATCTTAAGTACAGCTGGCTGGGTTTGTTTAGATTTCACTGAACAATACTGTATTATGCAGTTGGTTTCTGTCTGAACGAGCCCAATAAACCAAACAGATTTACTGTAGTTAAAGGCACAGAGGTCCTTTACCTGTGGGTATCAAATATTGCAAGGGAAGAAACTGTTGATGTTTAGCAGTGGAGTCAAGAATACTTTATGTTGATGGCTGAAAGGGACAGTGATGATTCTGAATCACACTGTGTACTTGTGAGAGTTAATTTTTATAAGAAGTGCAGAAGTCTAAGCCTGCCTAGAATCCCTAATCTCGGTGTTTGAAGCCCTGCTTAATGAATGAGGCAAGCTCTGATTAGTCATTTGTATGGGTAGTTGACTCTGCACATGCATAGAGACACACTTTTATTATTACTTCACGTGTTCCAATGAAAGAGCAATAAATCCAGTTTTCTAGCAAATGGGTACAAAGGTTATCTAATAAACGACAAGCATATATTTTAAACACATATTCATTTTTTTACTGTTCTCAAGCTTCCCCAAACTAGCGCTTAATGCCAGCCAGATGTTGCGGACTACAGCACCTGTCAGTCCAGCATGGCCAATGGGTCAGGGATGATGGTCAGATGAGAGTATATCTGGAGGACTCTGGCATGGGGTTAACCTTTCCCTACCCAGATACAACAGAAGGCTTATTTTCTCTTGGCTAGAATAGCTGGTTTCTTTGAAGCTCAATTGCACACAGGGAGATGGAGTTGGCAGCCCCCCTCTCCTAGAACATCACTCCATCTCTGTTGTATTTAGGCTTCTGTTAGGGGCCATGGGACAGAAACTATACTCAGGCTGCAATCTAGGAGTAAGTCCCACTGGTATATGCGGGTGGCGCTGTGGCCTAAACCACCTCTTGGGCTTGCCGATCAGAAGGTTGGCTGTTCAGAAGGTTGGTGAGCTCCCGTTGCTCTGTCCCAGTTCCTGCCAACCTAGCAGATCAAAAGCACACCAGTGCAAGTAGATAAATAGGTACCGCTGTGGCGGGAAGGCAAATGGCGTTTCCATGCGCTCTGGCTTCTGTCACAGTAGCCCATTGCATCAGAAGCGATTTAGTCCTGCTGGCCACATGACCTGGAAAGTTGTCTGTGGGCAAACGCTGGCTCCCTCAGCCTGAAAGCGAGATGAGCGCCGCAACCCCATAGTCGCCTTTGACTGGACTTAACCATCCAGGGGTCCTTTACTTTTTTATCTAAGTCCCACTGAACTCAGTGGAGCTCGCTTCTGAGGAGACACTTATAAAATTTTACTATAAATGTAATATTTACCACATGGATTGGCCTGGATTTCTTGAAGAGCTCCTGTATCCATTACAGTCTTCATTACAGTCTTGGTCCTTAAAATTTGTTTTAATTTGTTGGAAGCCGCCCAGAGTGGCCAGGACAACCTAGTCAGATGGACAGCATACACATAATTTATTGTTGTTCTTATTACAGTTACCTGTCTTTATTTCAGTTAGCATTGAAATGATCTGAACATCTTGTCAACCCATTTCAAATATATTAGAACCACAGGCACTTGGAAGCATTTCCCACATTCTCCACATGGTGGCCAAAATTTTTGTTTCAGCCTTAACAGTTGCTCATATGTGCTTCATGTACCTGCTACATTACTAGAGAATTAGAGTAAGATTCAAATGTTATATTACATAGGGCTGCCATACATCTGGGATTCATTCATTGGAACGGAATTCTCAAAAATTGGTTAAAATTTCTGGGGAAACCCAGCCATATGGCAGCCCATATCAGAAGCTCGACAACTTTTGCGTCCGAATGTTCACTTTTTGAAATATGGCAACCCTATACTCATAGAATTTCATTCCTTCGCATATTTTTGCCTGCCAACCTTTGTTATATTTACAAATTGAACTATTGCCCTGTAATTTACTGTGTGCAGTGACTTCCTTAAAAATAAGAGTAATTGAGAGCTAAGATGTTCACATGTAGAATGTTTTCATTCTTTCTGAGAGTAAAATAGAAAAAACTCAAAGTAACACTGATACTTTCTTTACAGACTGTGGATTGAACGTACACAAACAGTGTTCAAAATATGTCCCCAATGACTGCCAACCAGACCTCAAGAGAATCAAACGAGTCTACTGCTGTGACCTCACCACACTAGTGAAGGCCCACAATTCACAGAGACCCATGGTAGTGGACATATGTATTCGAGAAATCGAAGCAAGAGGTATTTACTTGTTGATGAAATAGGATTTCCTTCACTGGGTTACTAAAACGCTAATATAATATCACTGACTGACAAACGTAATCAGATATTATATTACAGAAAACTAAGTAATTTTAAATTACATGTTTTATATAAAATCTGCTTTCTTTATAGTCCTTTGTGGGGGAAAGTTTTATGAACAAATTGTTTAAAGCATTTACTTTGAAGAACAACAACCTCATTTGGTTGAGGAAGCGAATTATAGTTCACTACTACCACCACACAAACAATGTGCATTGTTTTAATTATTTAATATACTTAGCTATATTTTTCAATGTAAAAAACTATGCCCCCTCACGTTTAATTTTTTTCAGTAAATATTGCACTTTCTGATTAAAACTGTTGGGAGACATAGTAAAGTCCAGTTGCTTTCAAAATGATAACCAAGCCTATGTTGCAGAAACTAATGTAAAATGAACAAATGCATGTTAAGATTTTAATGTAAAATAAACTCTTAGCCTATAAATAATAGAAGAAAATACTTATAGAAGGCTTCAATAGGGCGATATATAAATTCAATCAATCAATCAATCAATGTGTATATCATAAATCAAACCTAGAACTGTTATAGGAATTTAAATCTCTCAATTGTGCCACCGGGGTTGTGTCCAGTTAAGTTCTACACAGTGTAAAACGGACTGGAATATATTTAATTAAGTTAATAGACCAAAGTTAGTCATTTCCAGTTTACCCACATAGTCTTAGTAGCTGAGTGAGTACAGAGGTACCTCGGGTTACATACGCTTCAGGTTACATACGCTTCAGGTTACAGACTCCGCTAACCCAGAAATAGTACCTCGGGTTAAGAACTTTGCTTCAGGATGAGAACAGAAATCGTGCGGCGGTGGCGTGGCAGGCCCCATTAGCTAAAGTGGTGCTTCAGGTTGAGAACAGTTTCAGGTTAAGAACGGACCTCCAGAACGAATTAAGTACATAACTAGAGGTACCACTGTATAGATATTAGAAGACAAAGGTGTGGATCCAGTGCTGGAATTATGTACAGTGATACCTCGGGTTAAGAACTTAATTCGTTCTGGAGGTCCGTTCTTAACCTGAAACTGTTCTTAGTCTGAGGTAGCACTTTAGCTAATGGGGCCTGCCACGCCGCCACACGATTTCTGTTCTCATCCTGAAGCAAAGTTCTTAACCCAAGGTACTATTTATAGGTTAGCGGAGTCTGTAACCTGAAGCATCTGTAACCTGAAGTGTCTGTAACCCGAGGTACCACTGTATAAGCTAAACAAGCTATAGCTTAGGGCCCCGGTCTCTTGGGGCCCCCAAAAAATTTTAAAGGGGAAAAAACTGGATGTACATTTCCAAAATATAAGATAAAAAACAAATAAAATAAAACCTACATACAGCAACAGTGTTGTGTTTTGTGTAGGCTCCTATGATGTAAGTCATGGGCCCCGTCTGCTCCCTAAAATATCCCTCGTTTGCTCATTTCTATATATAGGGTGCCTGCATTCTGCATGTGCAAATGGTTTTAGATACCCATTAGGTCCATAAATTATCATATAGCATATATTCAACACAAACAACAGCGACAATTTGTTGTTGACAAAGGACAGCTGAATACCGTATTTTTCACTCTATAACACGCACCAGACCATAACACGCACGTAGTTTTTAGAGGAGGGAAACAAGAAAAAAAATATTCTAAACGAAATAGTGGATATATGATTTTTGTGGTTCATGCTGTGGCCACAGACATGTGATCTGATAGTGAGTTTGGAGTAGCCCAATGTAAAAATCCTGAGGATCCATGTGGATCCATGTTTGTAACCATGGAGGAGGGACATTTCCCCTTACTTTCTAGGAGGAAAAAAGTGAGTGTTATGGTGCAAAAAATATGGGTATATAAAGGGCCCCATTACCTTTAGTAGCTTAGGGCCTCATCAAACCTAAATCCTGCCCTGTGTGGATTCCAAGAGAAGTGAAATTTAGGGATTTTACAGCAGTTTTTGATGCTCTCTTCCCACCTGAAGCCGCCTGCGCCCCCACTCCCAAGTATCCACCCTTCTGAACAATGTGGCATCTGAGGCTGCTGGAAGAGGAGCGTTGAAGTTCAGAGAATGAAAGAGCCGCCTTTTGGAGGATTTCAGATGGCTGCAGGGACAAGGAGAGGATGGGAAACTTTCCCTCCATGCACTTCCTTAAATTGATTTCCGCTACAATCCAAGCCATTAGCTTAAATTAAGTCATCATCCTTATGTGGGAAAGGTCACACAGCTCAGTAAGAGAACTAATGGTTTGCATGCAGGAGACCCTGTGTTAAATTCCTGTTTAAAAAGAGAGAAAAGGCTAACAAGCCTTGGAAGGCTCTCTGCCTGAGACCTTGGAGAGCAGTTGCTAGATAGAAGGTTCAAGGCCCTTCCATGGTCACATTCATCACTTGAAGCATCTCTCTACTTCCTTCCGACGCTCAGTTGTTACAAGATGAATTGCACCCTTGTGCTTAAATAGTGTCAGCCTCCCTTTCCAACATAGTGATTTCAAGTTATCTGTTATAGATCCTCAAACCGATCCTCCAATTTTCTCCCTTACACACATGGTGTGTGTGAAAAAAACCCTCATTCTTTAAAAGCTAATGATTGCTGTTATGGGCCTAAAGGGGGCATAACTAACCAACTGTGAGAGGCTCTGTCAAAAGATGGCTATACGATGAGTAATTTCTCTTGTTCCGAGAATTCGGGAGGCAGAAGCTAACTTGTGAAAAGAAGTAAAAAATAACTGGAATGTGAAAATGTATCCCTAGACTAAACAGCAGCTGATGAAATTTTTGCCTGCAGGTTTGAAGTCAGAAGGGATTTACAGAGTCTCGGGGTTCACTGAACACATTGAAGATGTCAAAATGGCCTTTGATCGAGGTACAGTACATTTTAGCTGTGGAAAGCCTGCTTCGTTTCAGGAAGGACTATACCACTTTCTGTTTCTGCATATTAAATTCTGCCCCACTATCTCTAAAATAATGAGGGTCTAAATTACATTATCACTATACTATAAGGACAGATGAGCTTTAGAGTAAAAATCAGGTCAGTATATTTGTGACTGTTAATTCCACTGAGTAAGCTTGATAGGAATAATGTTTATTTATTCTTCCACGGGATGAATATGGATGCTGTACAGCAACAGTCGCTCACTGTGCTGGTATTGTTGACCAGTTCTGTTCCTGCTAGCATATAAAACATTCATTGTACAGCTTGTTCATAGAGTTCTCATTGTAACAAGTGCATTCTGAGTTTTAGTTGGTTGTTTGTCCTGCTTGGCACCACACATCTCATATTTGAGGGTTGTTACTAAAGAAGGATCTACATAACTATTTTTTTCTGCTTTATTTGTTTTTTTTTTTTTTTTTTGCAAAGAGGCATTAGCCTCATTGGCACTAATGGGAACTTTTTTACTAAGCCTCATGGGCACATGAGGGGGTTGATATTCAGGGAGACATGGCTAGCAACTGAAGAGATAAACCTCATCCCCTCTTTTGTTCTGCCCTTCATAACTGCAATTAATTTAAGAGAAATAAGAGTTGTAATCCATGTTATGCATTAAGCATTGTGGGTAGATTCACCTTTAGTGTGTGTTATAAACTATGGGCAAACACAAGTTTTATTGTCAGCTTGTTTAAAATATGGCCACTGAACTTTTAGATGCATGTGATTCCTACCACAAGGAGACTACAGAAGTGACCTGTTCCTCAACATGCCACCATAACTTGTTTGGTGGTCTGTGGTGGCATAATTAACATAGGAATTTATTAAAATGCTTATATACTACTATTTCATTAAAAAAATAAGCAGTTCCACTTCGTAAACAGCTGCACACCAACAGCTCATCGCGCCAAACAGCTTCCCTGTGTTTGGATTTAAAATAGCTTATAGGTTGTATGAATTTACTCAATTTGCAAGAATTGTACCCTAGAAATTCAACAGTTGTGGAGATAGTTATGTGTAGACTAAGATGTTATTTATCTGGTTCATTGCTCATTGGTATTTCCACATGCCCACCCAGGTTGCTTTCAAAATGTTACTGTTTTTAAAAAAAATCTATTCAGGACAGTGAGCTGTTGAGGACAAAGTTGCTAAACAAGCAAACAAACAAAGATGGCTGCATGTGGCTTGTTTGTGATGGATCCCTTGACCGAATCATGGTCAAACACCTCCAAAGTACTGCAGCTTCCTTTATCAGTACCATTGCTCTCTAAAACTACCAGTACTTATTTTCTCCAGCCGACTGATTCTTATTAGCATCCAATAACACCAATTTTCAGAATGAGCAATCGTTTTTACGCCTGCAGTTTGTGGCATATTGCAGTTCACAAATAGTACATTTGTTTTCTGGAGTGCCTTTTGAATGTTTGGAAAGAAAAAATACCGTGATGGAATCTATAGGTAGCATGATTCTTAGAGCAATTCCAATTTGAGCAGTGCTTTTCATCAGAATTAATTTCTTGATTTGCTGTGTGCCTAGGGAAGGGGTCAGCAAACTTTTTCAGCAGGGGGCCAGTCCACTATCTCTCAGATCTTGTGGGGGGACCAGACTATATTTTTGGGGGGCAGGGGGAATGAATGAATTCTTATGCCCCATAAATAACCCAGAGATGCATTTTAAATAAAAGGACACATTCGCAGGCCTGATTGAGAAGGCGATTGGGCTGGATCCGGTCCCAGGGCCTTAGTTTACCTACCCATGTTCTACCCATTCCTGCCTTTTAAATGGCCTTCAGTCTTTCCCCATCTGTTTAGCTTATAACAAGTTACAGGCAGAGAGATACTTATCAACTTCCAAGTAAAACTCCTCCATGATATGACTTGCTATGATAACCTATGAATGTCACTTTTATTTTGTAAACTTACAGATAGCCTGAAAATGGGATATGGCATTCTGCTTTACCATATCTGGATGGATATAGAGGCAGCTGCAGTATTTTCCCCCCAAAGCATTTGCTTTCACTCTAGCACTTTAGATCTCATTGTACTGCAATTAAATAGAGCTGTCCAAACAACGTTTTATAATACTAACGCTTCCGTACCAAGTATATGAGGATAAATATGAGCCTGGCTGGTGCAGAATAAACACTGTGATGGAAGTACTGGTGCTGTATTAGAGTAAATGCTATTATGCGGGTTCACTCTGCTATATCAGATACATAAGACTGTTATTTTAAAGACTTGCTCCCCAGTCACAAACACATTTATAATTACACTTGAAGATTCATTCAGTTACAATTTAGCTCCTTCCTAATAAGTGTGATTATTGTTGAGGTGTTAAACTTACAATTTGGCCTTCACAAGTAACTCGGCTGTACATCTGCTCTAAAGGAAATTTTTGTGGATATATTTCATGTCGCTTCAAGTTTAATGCCACAGGTTTCTTCGCAAAACAATTATTTATTCTGCTAAATACAAATGTATTTAAAAACTTTATTGCAGGGTTTTTCATAAGCAAAACAAAGTACCGTGACATAGAGGAAGGAATAGGTACAAGGACTTATTTTAAAGCAAGACCTGAGAAAGTAGGTTTATCACTTGTTTTCTAAAGGGACAGAAGAGTGGATTACTTCTGAACAAATTTAAACTTTGTGCCTGAAAACTGAACTACTTAGTAAACTGTTCCTAAAACACTCTCTCTCCCTGCCCCCCCACCACACAAATAAGATTTTATACTCATGGTTTTATAATAGTTCCTTATGTGCTGCACTGATAGTTTCACTGAAAGGTATCCTTAAATCTTTTAACTAAAATGAGATTGGTCTACTACAGTACACTGTTCAAGGGACTGTCTTTGAAATGCCTTCAGAAAAACATTTCAGGTAGTACAAATTGATCCAGCAAATGTGTTTGCTGGAGCCAGTGTATGGGAACGTGCAACTTCTTGATTGTTTTAGCTTCACTGGCTGAATAAACTCAGGGGTATATAACTCAAGGCGTTCACTTTGAAGCCTTAAAAGAGTTTGGGATAAGGATTCATAAGGGAACATGTCTTCCCATATGGTCATATGTCCATCCACAGAGATGACATCGGAAGACCCAAAGGCACATCCCAGCTCCATCTGAGGTATAGTTGATAGGGGTGTGTGAAAAGGTATCCTGTGTAGTGTCCAGGTTATGAAACTTCTTCATTTTCCAGTGATTCAAAACCCAATCATGAGCAATGTTTGACAAGATAACTCAAGAATGTCTTTGGTGAAAGAAAAAGTAGGACCTTTAAACCATCTCATCCTTTTCTAGATGGTGACAAGGCAGACGTCTCTGCCAACATATATCCAGACATAAATATTATTGCTGGAGCACTGAAGCTGTATTTCAGAGATCTGCCTATCCCGGTTATCACCTACGATACGTATTCCAAGTTTATAGATGCAGCAAGTAAGTACTGAGGCATTTCATTTATTTATATAGTTTTGTCATAACCTTAACTCTACAATTATAAAACTCCTGCAGCAGCAGGAATACTGGATTTCTTTAATTGTATTTTTTTTATTGAACTTTGAAATCTGCATCTGATACAGCTTACAAGAATCTTGTTTTGTATCACGTAGAGCTCTCCAATGCTGATGAAAGACTAGAAGCTGTCCACGAAGTATTGATGTTACTTCCTGCAGCACACTATGAGACTCTGAGATACCTGATGATTCATCTCAAAAAGTAAGCGAATTTGCCTATAAAAGGAGGCTTGATCATCTTTCTTTCTTCATAAAGAAATATTCTTTAAAAAACATTTTAAACCGTCTCTGCAGAAGAAATTTCTGGCAACACAGCCAGATGGGTGGGGTATAAATAATAAAATTATTATGAGTAATTTTAGTAGTAGTAGTAGTATCTTCAAATTTTAACCAGTTTTACGACGCTGTGGGTTAAACCACTGAGCCTAGGACTTGCTGATCAGAAGGTCGGCGGTTCGAATCCCCGCGACTGGGTGAGCTCCCGTGGCTCGGTCCCTGCTCCTGCCAACCCAGCAGTTCGAAAGAACGTCAAAGTGCAAGTAGATAAATAGGTACCACTCCGGCGGGAAGTTAAACGGCGTTTCCGTGCGCTGCTCTCGTTTGCCAGAAGCGGTTTAGTCATGCTGGCCACATGACCCGGAAGCTGTACGCTGGCTCCCTCAGCCAATAAAGCGAGATGAGCGCCGCAACCCCAGAGTCGGCCACGACTGGACCTAATGGTCAGGGGTCGCTTTACCAATCAACAAGTCACAGCCATATAAGTAAATTAGAAATGTTAGACATGTAGAAAGATACCTGAGAGTACAATCAGTCATCATAGAGATCACAGTTAATTCAAAACTTTGTTTCCAAGTGGGTTCACACACACAAAAAAAGGTTTCGTTTATTACTGAAAGTGTAGGGGGGGAAATTGACGACCAGTTTGTCCACGGGGGCCCTTCACATGGAACTCTCCTGCCCACGTGTAATTGTGCCCCCCATTCAGAAAAAGTGGGTGTGCTGCACTGATCTCCTGTCTCCATTTAAGTGCACAGTGTCACTTACCAGCCTGCCAACACTGATGTCACTGCAGCTTTCTTGGACAGAGCAGTTGCACAACAAATTGACACTGCGGTGGGAGCTGGAGCCAATATGGTATAGGCCTGTGGGTAAACCAACAGAGCCATTATGGTACAGGCCCAACCTTATTCCTGCCTTGTCCTACAATAGTTCCATTCAGGTTGCCAAAAAGTCAATGTTGGAAGGGTGGCTCCAGCTCCCCCCCCCCTCCCCAGGCCACTATTGCAGTGCAGAAACAACCATTATTCAGCATGTGAAGCAAATATCTACTATATATTTTGAAAAGTAGTTTCTCTGAGCCCTATGCATTTGGACAGCTCTTAAGATATACGGAAAATTTGCATGGCGGTTCGTAAGATCAAGGAGCAGGTATCTGTTTCTGTTTGGATATAACCTTGAATCAAGATTGCTAACTAAGCCAGGCTTAGGCAAACTTGGCCCTCCAGATGTTTTTGGCCTACAACTCCCATGATCCCTAGCTAACAGGACCAGTGGTCAGGGATGGTGGGAATTGTAGTCTCAAAACATCTGGAGGGCTGAGTTTGCCTATGCCTGAACTGAGCTTTTCAAAACTGCACTTTTTTGTGTTTTCCTAGAATTCCCAATCAGCTCTGGGTATAAAGAAAGGGTGGGAAAACAGTTTAACAGAGCTATCACTTTTCTTTCACCTTTAGGATTACCATGAATGAAAAAGACAATTTTATGAACGCTGAAAATTTGGGAATAGTGTTTGGACCTACTTTAATGAGACCCCCAGAAGACAGCACTCTTGCTACACTCAATGACATGCGGTACCAGAAACTCATTGTGCAAATATTGATAGAAAACGAAGATGTTTTGTTTTAAATGAACAAAGCTGTAAACTCATGGCCATCTGCTATGAAAATACAAGTTCAAAGGGAAAACAAATTCCCATAAGAAAAGAAAAGGGTAGCACATTATTTTCTGCAGTGTTGCAGATGAACACCAAAACATTTAGTTAAAAGGGGAATGTCTTATAGACATATGCCTCTTTTTTAATTATTTAAGAAAGAACAAAGGTCAGAAGAAAAGCATCTTGCCTTCTATCTTTTGCCTTGCTTCCAGTGTTAACGATGTAGAAAGGTTACAGACTGTTCTACTGTAACTTATTAAAGGACACAAACTTTGTATTTTATTTAGATCATTGAAGCAAAAAGGTACTTTCAACCTGATGCTCAAAGTATTATGCTGGCACAGTTCCTATTGAAAAGAACTGGGTCAGCATAGCAGATTTGTAGGATTGTTGTAGTAAACCCTGATTCAAGGAGGGTAAACCATATATGGGGGGGGGGGGAACAGGTTTCTTGCATCCTGTTTTGGCATGCAATGATTTCTAGATCATGGTAGTTATGTGGAAATAAGTGGCATTGGACTTGATGGGATTTATTTTCCCCATGACAACCATAATGTAGCGCTCAAGACATGCTCTCTACTATTTCAGTTGTGTTCCTCTTACTGAAAATAATGGAAAATTAAGTAGTAGGATTGTAACAATGTCCATGATCTGATTCCAAGCAGAGCTTCTGTACAGGCAGGGTCTTCCTGGTTTTCTTCTATGAACTGTATAATGCCTTGTATACAACAAATAATTTCGTTGTATACAATGCCTTGTATACAACAAATAATTTCGTACCTTGGTTTTCGAACAGCCTAGTTCTCGGATGTTTTGGCTCCCGAACGATCGAAACCTGGAAGTGACTGTTCCAGTTTTCGAATGTTCCTTTGGAAGCCGAACATCCAGTGGGGCTTCCACGACTTCCGATTGGCTGCAGGAGCTTCCTGCAGCCAATCAGAAGCCGCACTTTGGTTTTTGAACGCTTTGGAAGTCAAACGGACTTCCGGAATGGATTCCGTTTGACTTCCAAGGTACATGGGTAGCATTTCTATTCACACAGGAGAAAAGGAAGACCCTACATTCAGGATATTTTATCTTGTCCAGTATCTTAAGGATCAGGTTGTTTGTCAGTATTAGTTTTTATAGGGGTATACGATTTCTTTCTAATTAAGACATAATTATACTATGTCTAAATGGAAACAAACATGTATTTAAAGTATATTTTTACTTTAGTTAGCTGCAGGAATGTTGTTTTATTTTAGCAAGATATAATTCAATGCGGTGCATTGATGACTTTCCGTATAGTTCTCTTAAGCATTATTGCTATGGATATTGAAAACATTTACCACTAGTGCAGTATTACCCTGACATACCTCTTTCATTGCAAATGCTTTTAATGAGACTTCATTTCTCATGCTCATCTTAATATTATTTGGTTTGTTATGTTCTAGCAATTCATGTTCTTTGCTTTTAGAGGTATACAAATACAGTATTCTATTTATCCACCTCCTTCCAAAAAGAGGAGCAACAAAGGTTTATAAACAGACACTAGCATTAACTACTACGCGTAACACATTTTTTGGAGTACAGTAATGTTTAAAATAAGTGATGCCAGAATATTGGATATTACCTGGCCTTGCTTAAAAGTTAGCACTTATTTAGGGTTAATTATTTTATTATTATTTCTAAAAATCAAGTTGCATTACTTTGCTTCTGTATTTATAAAAGTAAAACATCTGTAAAGTTACACACTTTTCTTCAGTGTCTTCTGACCAATTTGTTAATAAAAGAAAGAGAGGTGAAAGATAGAAAATTGGTATATTACCAGATCTCGGGGGGGGGGGGGTGTATCTTTCCAAAGGTTGACCTCTCAATGCAATATAATGAAATTCATCCTAATATTAGACTTTTTTTCTCACATGGAATTTTCCCATCGTGAGATTTTTTTGTACAAATATTTCAAACACAAAGGTAGCATACTTTATTACGAAACTGAATTTGCAATACAAAAGACTCTATTGAGCTCTGCTCTTGATTTGTACAAATCCTAAGTTTCAAAACCCAATTATGCTGTTTTCTGAATTATTTCAGGGAGCATAGGTTTCTATTAAAATTGGGGTGGGGAGTGTGCAACATGGATAATGAAGAAAGAGTAAAGACAAAAGGAGGCACATGAAAAATAATGTATATCAGTTATCCTTTACATAGGTCACCAAGGGCTAAGCAGACAGACCCAGGCTGCAGGCCAGATGTAAGTGAGGTCTGCTTTGCTGGCACAATGCTAGAAGGGATTCTCCTAAGTTGTACAGATTTCAATTGTTGTAGGTTTATGTACTAAATACTGTCATAAAATGGTATGGAAATGGTTTTATTTTGTGAAGTGAAATATGCTTTGTAATTTATGATAGTGTAAATGGAAAGGGGGGGAAATATCCCATTAAATGTGTTGAGTCCCTGTCTGTAATTTTCACTGCAAGCGAAAACACTTGGTTTCTCTATGCATTTTTTTTAAAAAAAATGGTTTAAAGATCAGCACATTTTTCATACAGTTTACATGCAACAAATTGTTTAAAAATGATTTTGCTGATAGAACTAATATAAAAGTAATTCAAATAATATATAGACTTATCAGGTGTTCTAAGATTCAAACAACTTCCTACATTTAACCTGACCATGTTACTCTTTCTTTTGCCTTTCTTTAACAAGATAGAAGATACTATATTTATGTTTTAGTTTCCTGGTATTAAGTTCTACAGTCACCTATCATTATCTTACCAATTTTATACAAAACTCAAGTATGGAAGAAAGCTACATTACGTTATCCAAGAAATCTTACTCCCTTTTATTTCCTTTACTTCCACATGGCTCTCAGTATGTTGAATCACATTATTCAAAGGCTTATTAAGTGCCTGAATGAGAAAACACGCTGAACTATACTACAGAAGTTTCTTCTTGTACTATTTTATGGAAACTGGTTTTGCCAGTTTGTTTTTTGAGCTCAAGATGCATTGTACATAATACAATGACTACATAATACATCCCAGGGCTGTGCCCAGAGTCCATACTGAAATCTGGCAATGATGTCTCAAGAGGTAAAACTGATCTCTGCCTAAAAAGCCAGCATTTCACTGGTGGGCTTCTGCAATTTATTTGCGGAAGGGTACTTCGCGTGCCTTGAGCTTCACAAACAAACATCCCTGACACACATTCCCCAGCAAATTTTGTGCTCTCTGATGCATCTCCAAACTCTTAAGTACACTGCGAGCCTGTAGACTGAGGGTAAATGAATCAAGGCCTTTAAAGGAGTCAGTAACAGGACATAGTGTATTCATTTCCAACTAAACTGCTACTATATAAACACAAGAAGTGCATAAAGGTCTTCTGAAGTCCATGTGAAATCTTGCGACTGTTTTTTACTGATAACTTTCAATAAGTTCAGAAAGCCCTCCAATGCTCTTTGTATCCATCATGCTAACTCTATTGTGCCCACCTGTTCCCTGTCTCAGGTACCTAGCAAGGCTCCCTTGCTAAAACAACTTCAGAGAAAGTCAAAGAACCTGCTTATTTTATCATACAGGCAATTCCCAATTTACATGGTGATTACATTCCACGGCACCATGTGTTTAAGTGAAATCGCATATATCTGAATCATCATTGAAAAAGCCCCCGTTCTGTCTCCTCCCCTGTCCCATTTTGCCCCTTTTGTGATTTTTTTGTGGCGGTTTTGGGTCACTTCCCGGGTTCAGTTGCATAAATATCTGACGCACTTAAAACAATTGCTGCTTGCACACACCATCTTTAAATTCCTGAGGGCTGGAATCTGTTGTGGAGAAAGAAATTCTCAAATTATTTTGAGATTTAGGTGGCAGGATAGATAAATGGTGACCTCTCTAGAATGAGGAGAGTTTTTTATAGATAAGATCCAGGTTGTGAAAATTAATGACTTGCCCAAAACTATCTAATTGTTAACTCAAATCTCAAGGGTCCTCTGTCCAAGGCCAGCATTCGACTATTGGGCAGCACTGCCTTCACACTACTGCCTGAAGCCACTGCACATGGCCTGTTTCACTTAAAAAACACTCCTATGATCTTACACAAGTTTACTTGGAAATGCTCTTAACTTTGTTGAAACTTCATACAAAGAAAGTGTGCCACCTTTCAGCGGCGAAACTAGGCTTTATTTCATCTGGATCAAAGACCCAGTTTGGCGCCATCCCACGCAATTTCAAATACATACAGTGGGGAGCCTCAATGGTGTCCCTCTGAAACCTTCACCCGGGGCAAACAAAAAACAAAAAAACCCCATCTAGCTCTGCAAAGGAGCATCCTGGTTGCAGAAGTGCCCATTAACAGGAACTGCTGTGTTATCCCATGTTTTGTGGGACATATGGACTCTGCAGCTGCTTCAGTTTTGCTGGGATTGTTTGGGTTGCCTGGGTGAATCAGGCACACTAGTTCAGCCCCTCAGAGCCCAGACAACCACCCCCTACAGACACATCCTAAGACTTATCACAGCTTGGGAACACACGGCCTAAGACGCCACACAAAATGTGGGCGACGGAAAGCACTCTACGAAACAAGCAGGGTTTTACGAAGCCTTAGGAGAACGGTTGTGCCTGGCTCTCTCTCATCCCTGCTCCTAGCCAAATGGTCACATGGGCACCAAGTGTGCCAGAAGCGGGGAGAACTCATGACAGCATTACAAGGAAATCAGCGCAGGGCTGAGGAAGGGAGCCAAGTTGTGTGCTGCCGCCATGGCCAGGTTCCAAAAGAGATCAAAGTTGTGCCCTTTGCCTCTTGATTTATACCGTGCTACTACTCCTTCTTCCCAGGCCAATCGTTGTCCAGCTGCCACTGCGAGAGGGACCAATCCCGTTAAGGGAGGAGGAGAAGGGGCGGGGTCCCTTCTCGAGGGCTCACCTGCACCTGCTTCCTTGTTGCCTGAGCATCAGGTGCACCGCTCAGACCTTTCGAGGAAAGTGAGTCGGGCGGGTGGGATTCCCTCGCTACGAAAAGCGCGCGCGCGAGAGAGAGCTGGCTCCCTTACAGCGCGGCCGCTCTTTCCCAAGCGCCCCCCCCCCCCCTTAGCGGCTCGCAGTCGTCCCTAGAGACGGCTAGCTGAAAGGCCGGCTTCCGACGGCGGATTGTTCTTCACCTGCGAAAGTTGGCGCTCCCTTTTGGAGCGGGCGGGCGCCGCAAGGAGGCCAAGTTCCCTGGCTCGATCGCTCGCTCGCTCGCTCGCTCTCAAGAGTCAGCCTGTTGCTGCGGCAGCGAGTAGTTCCCTCAGAGAAGGAAGCCCAGGTAACGACGCTCTCGGCGAGAGGATGGACTGACTCCTTCCAGCACCGCGCCTGCTCTCGGGGAGAAGAAAAAGAAGAGGAGGAAGAAGAAAAGACGCTCCTCCAGCGCACAGGTGAGAGCCCACGAGAACGCGCCTTCGCTTGCTTTCTCCTCAGCCGGCAGGTGCTCTCTTCAACAGGTGCCCGGCAAGAGCCCTCTCCGCCGGCGTCTCGCGCGCTCCCGACCTGGAGTGGGGGCTGGGGGTGGGAATCTGCCCAGAGGCGCCCACCTGTCGCGCAGCGCTAAGGGCGCGCGCGCGCTGCTCACCTTGCGCGAGCGCACCTTGCGTGCAGCATGAAAGGCAAGGGGGAGGGGCGCGCCTGAGAGGCGGGAGGGAGGGAGGGAGGGAGGGAAGGGGGCTTCCTCAGCCTGGTCAGGGGGAGGGGGAGCAGCCGGCAAAAGATGCTGCGTGGGCGGGTGCGGAGCTAGGCTGCCACCTCCTTCCTGTCAGCTGCCCTAAGTGTGGAGGTAAGGTCGCTTCAGCGTGGCTGATGAGGAGCAATTGGGGAGTTTCGTGCCTTAGCACGGTGAGTTGAGTGGGACTTATTCCCCAAGAAGTGTGCATGGGATTCTATCTATCTATCTATCTATCTATCTATCTATCTATCTATCTATCATCTGTCTGTCTGTCTGTCTATCTGTCTGGTTTATAGATTTATTACAGTGGTACCTCAGGTTACATACGCTTCAGGTTACAGACTCCGCTAACCCAGAAATACTGCTTCAGGTTAAGAACTTTGCTTCAGGATGAGAACAGAAATCGTGCTGCGGCGTGGCGGCGGCAGCCTGAGGCCCCATTAGCTAAAGTGGTGCTTCAGGTTAAGAACAGTTTCAGGTTAAGAACGGACCTCCGGAACGAATTAAGTACTTAACCCGAGGTACCACTGTACTATTTACAGATTTATTACCTTTATCTTCCAAGGATCTCAAGATGGTGTCCATGGTTCTCCCTTCCTCCTCCCCACAACAACCCTGTGAGGTAGGTTAGGCTAAGGGATGGTGACTGGCCTCAAGGTCACCCAGTGAGCTTCATGGCTGAGTGGGGATTTGAACTCTGGCCTCCCAAGTGATAGTCCAACACTCTTAATTTATTCCTGCGTTGCAGGGGGTTGGACTAGATGACCCCTTGGGTCCCCTGCAGCCCTACGTTTCTAAGATTCAATCCTAAAGACATGTGCCGTGAACTAACAGTGCCGTCCTGTACATTTTTGCTCTGAGGAAAGCCCCGTTGATTTCAGTGGGACTTGTTGCTAGCTAAGTGTGTACAAGATTGCAGCCCAAGGCTGCAATCCTGGGTCATGTACTTGGCAGCAAGCTCCACTGAAGACATCTGGGCTTTCTTCTGATTAAAGGTGCATGGGGTCAGTTTTATAATCCCGCTGAATGAACTTAACAGGAACTATGTCTGAGGGTCCCGGTACACTACTGTAATCTCTGAAGAGCTCTGAAATGGAGGGTTGCTATTTACATATGCACACACCCCTCCCCTCCCTTTCTGCATAATAGACAGAAGTCCAACAGGCTTTGTTTTTCCTCCAGTAGCTCTGGATTAAGCAACCGGTAAAGGACAATCCTAAAGAAGCATGTGTATAGCGGGCGATGCAGTTTGGGGATTATAGCTCTGCTATAAAAAAATTCCCCAGTTTCACCCCACCTTTCAAATTAGCAAAATGTTGACAGCTAAGGGTTATCTGGCCATAAAAAATAACCCGAGTTATAAAGGGCATTTTTCTGCTGTGTCCTCAGTTGCACCTGCTGAGTTGTTTCCTTGCACAGTACAGGTGCAACTTGGGCCCTCCAGCTATGACCTGCAACAAGCTTAATTAACAAAGGCAACAAAGAGCTGCTACCTCAGTATCCAAGTCCTGCTGGAAAGGCGGCCGCCACTATTAGATAAATGTTGCAATTAACCGTTCAAAAAAAAAAACTTAGTTTATCACTTTTACCTGCTGTTCGAAGGAACCTGCCTCATTCTGGTCTTTGCAGCAGTTCAGTGAGTTGCATTCTGCTCGATGGATTCTACGTGTACAAAATATTACACGTTGTGGGTGAAATCCTGGCCCCAGTGCAGTCAGTATGAATGTTCCATCATTCAACAGAGCAAGAATGTTTTTTTGCTTCACAAGCAAGCAGGAAACGTCTCAGAAATGAAAGCATGTTGAAGATTTAGGAGAGAGTTTCTAAAGTGCCTGGCCCTACCTGTCATGATCATCAGTTTATGATGACAAACCATAGCAGTGTTTGTGTGATAAGGCTGTGCAAAATCTGAAAGCTCCCTTGTAGGAAGGAGCAAGGTTTGCCTTCCATTTCCTTATCAAGCTGAAGCAACACCACCAGCGAACTTTTACAGAAACATTTATAGTTGGCTTGTGCAGCTGCATGGAGAAGAACCACTTATGTAGTGACTCAGCCAATGTGTGCACAAAATAGAAAACCAGTGAGTTAAGTTTGCAGAACGGAAGGGGCATGCATGTGACTGTCTCCTCCTAGCAGTTCAACTCCCAGGGTGAAGTAGTCCTAGGAAATTAATCCTCAGTCTCCATGTCACAGAGCCATGATAGCTAAATTGAACCTCCATGTTCAGAGACAGTGTACTATTATTTATTAACATCTCACCCTTTGTCATAAGATACCCCCAGGGTGGGTATATATATGTCTGACTTCCAGGTCCTGGGAGGGAAAAAAAGGAGTAGCCATCACTATTGTGATTTGTTTGAATATTTCCTTAAGGTATCTGCCTGTCAATTATTGGAACTAGATGGACAACTGCATTTAAGTCTGATCAGACAGTAGGCCACAATCAGGGAGCAAATGAGACCTACAGTACATGTATCTGGTGTCTGTATGCCTTCAAGGAATGCATTAAAAAGAAATTCCGAAAGTGCAGAAAAATGAGCTATATTTGTGCCATGCGTTCAAAGGGAATGGAGAAGAGAAGAAACAATCCCAACCAAGGCAAAACACTGATAATTTGGTATATCTGATTATGCAGATATGCTGAAACTAGAATATAGAATAGATTTTTAATTCTGTCTCTTCTACTTTGAATCAAATTTTGCTCTGCACGAGGTGGCTAGGTATCAATTGGCTCACAATCCATCCTTATCCATGTTTACTTGGAAGCTGGGGTACTGAGTTCAGTGAAACTTGTGCTGAACTGCAGTTTTCTGCTCACTCAGTTTGGGTGGTTTTGGCCTAAGACCAAATCATTCTGTTCCCATTGTTTGCTGTGAACAACATACCAATGCAAAATTCACAAACCTGAAAAGTTAACATTTCAATCCCACTTAGCAAATTTTTGTAAGCTGATGGTGCTGAACTTTGCTGCAAATGTTCAACTATAGCTGGACTTGTCAGGAGGTACTGCTGGATCAGAAACCAAGTGTACTGGAAATACCACAAGTCTCTGTTTAAATCTTCAAACCAAAGAAGCTTTTGATGAATTGTGCTAAGCAACTGAATTCTTGGTTGCTTAGCCAGTCTTGGAAAGGTTTAACTACTGCTAATGACTTCATTAGTACAAAAGAAGGTTATGCAGTGTGGAAAGGTTTTAACTCTCCAAAGCATTCTAGATGAATTAAAGTTTGCATAGTTTCCTCACCAATGTGCTTAGGAATGGACACAGTTCCTATCCTATGAAATCTATCAACAGTGGCAGGTTGGGAACAGCTGGGTCCTGCTCAATCCTCTGTCTTGATCTGGGGGTAAGTCCCATTAAATTCAATGGAACTTACTTGTGAGTAGACATGCACAGACTACTGCTGTTAGAAGCCAAGTTGATAAGACACTGACAAATTGTCTTAATGTAAAACGTTGCCCAGTTCTGTGGACATTAGACCTCTTGATTTTCAAGACAATTAGCTTGCACTTTGCCATTAATAAACTGCAACCCTAAGCCTTGCCAGTGAACATTCTACCAAGAAGCAGAGTTCAAAAACATCGTAAGCAAGACATAAGAAGTGGCCTACTGAACAAGACCAAAAGACCATCTAGTCCCGCATCCTATTTTCAGAGTGGCCAATTAGATGCCTATGGGGAACTCACAAGGAGGACATGAGCTTAACAGCATTTGTGGTACCCAGCACACTGTCTTTCGTAGTGGTGGTACACACATCTTCAATAAGCCTTTGAGAGCCTTATCCTCCGTTATTTGTTGAATTCCCTTCTAAAACCAGCCAAGTTTGTGACCATTACTACATATAGTAGTAGAGAATTACAATAATCCCAAAACTTATGTGCATTTAACTTGGGCACATTCAGCTTTATGTACTTCGCAATAAATAAATTCAAGGGAGCGGACAGGGGGTGGACATCCAGGAAAAAAGACATTGGTAATCTCACCTGCCATTGCACCCAAAGTGCTTTGACTGTATGTGATTCTGGCTTTAGGCACAATCCCTAAAACATAACACCCACTTAAGTTACAGGCTTACTGTACACTATTTAGCTATGTACTGTGTGATGCATTTCTTTTGCCCATCTTAAATCTTCCAAGAGCTTCATTGCATGATCCCAGGCTCTAGTATAGGAACAGATAACTTGGAGCCTGAAAGCAGTACATAATTGTCATTTTAAAAAATAATAATTAAATGACCATTCCTAAGGATCCATGCAGATTCTAAATTTCTAAAAGTAAAAAATTATACACACGCACACACATATTCTTGTATGGGCTACTCCTTCAAGACCCCCTGTTGTGATTATAGAATGCCAGAAGGTACTTGTGATATCTCCAAGTGTGTATTTTTTAAAAATAGGCCACACCCACTTATACACTTTGGCCACACCCACTTTTGCATGCAATCCTCAGAAGGTTGGCCATCAGTAAGTGCAGTCATTGGGCTGGAAAAAATGCTTGCTGCCCCTTTTCTAGTATGAGGAGGGATAAAATACCTCTAATCCACTTTCTTCACACTATGCATCTCTCTTTTTTTTACATCTCTATCCTGTAAAGGGACCCCTGACCATTAGGTCCAGTCATGACTGACTCTGGGGTTGTGGCGCTCATCTCGCTTTATTGGCTGAGGGAGCCGGCGTACAGCTTCCGGGTCATGTGGCCAGCATGACTAAGCTGCTTCTGGTGAACCAGGGCAGCACACGGAAACGCCGTTTACCTTCCCGCCAGAGCAGTACCTATTTATCTACTTGCACTCTGATGTGCTTTCGAACTGCTAGGTGGGCAGGAGCTGGGACTGAGCAACAGGAGCTCACCCCGTCACGGGGATTCAAACCGCTGACCTTCTGATCGGCAAGTCCTAGGCTCTGTGGTTTAACCCACAGCGCCACCCGCATTACTTCCCCCCTAAACTTTAAAGTCCCAAATGTAGATTTCCTCATAGGGAAGTTGCTCCAGTCCCTTGATCATTTGGGAGGCACCTTTTCTGCACTTCTTCCAGCTCTGGAATATTCCCTTTGAGGTATGACATCCAGAACTATACAAAGTATTTCAAGTGTTATCACGCCATGGATTTGTACAACTGAATTAGGCAGTTTCATTTTCAATTCCCTTCCTAATGATCTTAGTAGACATGGGTTTTCATTTTTTTTCACAGCTGCACACATGGAGTTGACATTTTCACTGACCTATTAACTATGATTCCTAAGATCTCTTTTCCAGATAGTCACTGTCAGATCAGACACCATTGGCATATATGAAGTTTGGGATGTTGTTGTTGTTTTTGACCCAATGTGCATCGCTTTATACTTGCTGACATTGAATCATATTTGGCATTTTAATGCCTATTCTGCCAATTCGGGAGAGTTCCGTTTGGAACTCTTCTCAAACCCTTTTTGTTTTGGCATCCTCAGCAGTTGTGTGCTATCAGCAGACTTGGACGTCTCAGTACTTTCTCCTAACTTCATATCATTTATGAAGTGACACAGTATGGATCCTTGAGGGATTCCACTTCTTACATCCCTCCCATTTGAGAACGGTCCATTCATTCCAACTCTCTGCTTCCTGTTCTGGGACCAGTTACTGATCCATGACCTGTCTCCTTATTCCATGACTGCTAGTTTGCTCGGGAGTCTTTGGCGAGGGACTTTATTGATTTTTTTTTTAAATTTAAGTATATAATGTCTACTGAATCCTGCCTATATTCTCAATTCAGACACCTCTGAAATGCAGTCGCCCTCCCACTGGTTCTTTGGACACTTTTTGAAAACTTATTTACCGTGGAGTTTGGTTGAGAATGTTGAGAATTCACTCTTCCTCACTGGACCGTATATAATTTTGATATTTTATGGCTGCTTCTGGTTTAAGATATTGTTGTGGCCCACTGTGGGATTCTTAATAAGGAGCAGGCCAAAAGTCTTCAAATAACTGTTTGTTGACACTCTCAAAAAACTGTGAGACGACTTGAAGCAGCAATGGTGGTGGTTCTTCTGTATATAATATAAATATATTAAATAATAAAATACATATTTATTAGCAGGCAATTTGGCTAGTGTGATGATGTCATTTTTCACAAGCTTGTTTCTTCAGGGTTTTTATTTATTAACTCTCCTCCTGGGCAGAAAACAAGAGTGCTTTTCTTCCTTTCGGCATCTTGCAGGAGGGCTGCTGCAAAGTGTATTACCTGTTTGGCTTTGTATCCTAGCACATTTAGGGGTGCTACGTATTTGGAAAAGTGTTTTATGTGTTTTTGTTTTGTTTTTTAATAGGTTTACAAGGAAATGATTACAAATCTTCACTTCATACTATTGGGCTGAAAGGGTTGGGGTACCTGGGAGTCCAACAGTAACTGGAGGGCCATATCAGTCCCCACCAGGGCCAGTGGTGGTGGGACATACACTCCAACATCACCAGGAGGGCCCAGCCCCCACATTCCTAACATAGAGCTTTCATCAGCCCCATTATGCCCCCAAGCTGGGCACTTCCTATTTATGCAGTGGTATCTCTGTGGCGCTGTGGGTTAAACCACAGAGCCTAGGGCTTGCCAATCAGAATGTTGGCGGTTTGAATCCCCGCGACGGAGTGAGCTCCCATTGCTTGGTCCCTGCTCCTGCCAACCTAGCAGTTCGAAAGCATGTCAAAGTGCAAGTAGATAAATAGGTACTGCTCCAGCAGGAAGGTAAACGGCGTTTCCATGCACTGTTCTGGTTCGCCAGAAGCAGCTTAGTCATGCTGGCCACATGACCCGGAAGCTGTACGCTGGCTCCCTCGGCCAATAAAGCGAGATGAGCGCCGCAACCCCAGAGTCGGCCACGACTGGACCTAATGGTCAGGGGTCCCTTTACCTTTACCTATCTCCCTTTTTTGGAGGGGGAGGGTTATATTCAATGTTAGTCCTACTCTGAGTAGAATTGCAGAACTGTAGAGTTTGAAGGGACCATAAGGATTATCTAGTCCAACTCCTTGCAGTGCAGGCATCTTTCGCCCACAACCCTGAGATTAAGTGTCTCAGGCTCTACCAAAGGAGCTATCCTTCAGGACCTCTATGAACCAAAACATTTTTGGCGCAGCCTTGGGGGGGGGGAGTGGGCGCTAGGCCTCAAGAAAGCCCTGGCGTCACAATTTGGAAGCGAGTAAATAATAAAATAAAATGGAAGTGGAGTCTCTGCGTATGGTTACGATGACCCTCTTAGACAGTTCCTCCAACGGAGCCTACTAATCGCGCTCCCTGCGTCCGATGTCTCCCGCACCCCCTTAAATGTCTCCTCCCTACCGCGGACCCCAAGTCGGTGAGGGTTCCAGTTCCTGCTGCTAAACAACTAAACAAGCCTCCCTCCTCTCTGTCCTCCCCTCCAGGCCACCGGCCCCGAGTGCAGCGCATCGCCCAGGACTCCCCTGACCGGGAAGGGGCGCGCGGGCGCCTCCTGCCCTCCGGAAGATGGCCGAGAGCGCCGGCACGGCCGCCCCCTCGACGGGGCCCGCGGCCAAAGGCGGCTCCTCGGGCGCCTGGTGGAAATCGCTGACCAGCAGGAAAAAGCCCAAGGAATCGCCAGCGGCTGCGTGGCCTCCTCGGCAGGTGCCTGAGCCCTCGGAGATGCTCCCCGCCGCGCCCAGCCCCTCGGACTCTCAAGAGACCCAGCAGCCCAACTCGGGCAGCCGCCGGAACCTTAAGATCTCCCGCTCGGGCCGCTTCAAGGAGAAGCGGAAAGTGCGCGCCACGCTGCTGGCGGACAGTCCCCAGCAGCTCTTCGAAGGGGCGCCGGAAGCCGCAGCCGGGAACCCCGCCCCGGCGCGCCCCGCCGAAGAGACGCCGTGCCAGTGACCACGCCTCCCCGCCGGCCCCTGCCAGGCCCAGAGGAGGAGCTGCCTGTCGGATCTTGGGGAAAGGCGGCCTGGTTGCCGCCTCGTCTCCGGCCGAGGGGAGGAGCGTGTGTGTGCGCGCTCGGCTGCGCTTTTGGGGAACTGTGGCCTTGAGGATCCTGCGCGCGAGTTTGCAAAGCCTCTTTCACCCTCGCCGAGGGGACAGATGATGGCGAGGCGGGCGCCTTAGTCGACCACGGGGGTCTCCTGTTTCACGGGGAGGGCCGCAGATCTCTGGGACAATAGGAACATGCAATAAGGAAGAGACCCGCTGAAGTTCAGCTGCCCTTTCCGGTCGTGAAATTAAAGTGTGTTCAGCGGGCAGTGTCCCCAACGAAATCGTCATTGTGGTTTATTTCACGCCCACCACCACCTTTTGCAGAAAACCGCCAGTGCGCAATATGCTGCTATATTGAATAATAATGATAATGGAGAACAAGAATTCTAGCATGCAGCCCCAACTTAGTCCTATGTTTAGGTATTGCAGTAGATGTCCCAAATTGGAAACAAACACACAAACATGGTAAATAGCCCACTGGTGACCTATATCAAGGTGCAGCATTGATAAAACTTACTGCTGCTCTGGGTCAGATGAAGATGTCTTGCTTTTGCCCAAGCAATACTTGAGGTCCATTAAGCAAGTACAGAACAGTCATGTCAGGTTTTCCCTGAAGATGCCAGGAGGGACAGAGTTGGAGTGGCAGAGAGACCTAGTGCTGATAAAGTCAAGTGGAACATCTGTATATATATTTTAAAAAGGCACACCAAAATGCTGAGGTTTAAAATAAGTAGAGGGGGTTCCTAGGTGCCTTTTTATGAGATTTCAGAGCACATGTTAAAAACCTGTTTTTGAAGGTGACCTGCAACAGGGAGCCCAGTTGTCTGCTCTTGCAAGTCACTGTCATGCAAATAGATTCAGAATTCCAATCTCCTGCATTAGCTGCTCCTGAGAAACAAAATTAAAAATGGAAATGTGGATTTTATCCATTTTCAGCTGCTCCTGCAATAAAAGAGGCCATGTTGTAATTTTTTTACAAAGAACTAATTAGTACAGTCCCAAATGAATAACTTCATTTTAATAAAAAGACACAGGGAAAAAACAACAACCTATGGTTCTCTTTCCTTTATGCCAAGGAGGCTTTTTGTGAGTCTAGTATGCTTTTAATAGCCTCCTTTTGGGAAGAGAGGGAGTTGGAAATGTTCCATCTTATCTTATTTCAAGGCCAAAACCTTCTAGTGACACCTGGAGATTCTTAACAATTGTATTCCTGTTGGTAGAAATGTCAGTAAACGAATCTGTCTGCTATTCAGTGGATTATAAAGGGAAGGGAGGGAGATTATAGTTGGGGAAGTACTACACTTCTTGCTCCCAAATTTATTCTCTACAAAGAAGCAGAAAAAGGAAACAACATTTCATTTTGTTTCTGGTAATTAGAAGCAGCTGCTTCAACTGGAACGCAATAAGGGAGTAATATTTGTCATTCTCGTTGTTAAGAGACGAACATGATACATTTTAGTACTATGGTTCTCAAGTAACCGATACCTCCTCTGGAGAAGCTGAACAAAAGGGACACAGCCTAAATACCTCTGGGTAAAAGGACTGCTGGAGGAGAACAGAGCTGGGCTGTCTGCTCAGTGCAGTGCCAATAACCCTGCAGCTCGAAATCCCCCAATGCCTCCTGGTGCCAGACCATAGGAGAATGACAGAAATATCTCCAGGAGTTTCTCTAAGTTCAGATGGAAAGCTGTATGTTATCTGTAGGGTAGGAAAGTGTGTGGCTTTGAGATTTTGATGGGATTTTTTATTTAAAAATAATTCTTGAAATTTTATTTGGTAGAGCACTCTACTGGCACTGTGGTCTAAACCACTGAGCTTCTTGGGCTTGCCAATCAGAAAGTTGGCGGTTCGAATCCCCGCGACAGAGTGAGCTCCCATTGCTCTGTCCCAGCTCCTGCCAACCTAGCAGTTCAAAGCACCCCTGTGCTAGTAGATAAATAGGTACCACTGCAGCAGAAAGGTAAACAGCGTTTCTGTACCCTCTGGTTTCCATCATGGAGTTCCATTGTGCCAGAAATGGTTTAGTCATGCTGGCCACATGAACTGGAAAGCTATCTGTGGGCAAATGCCGGTTCCCCTGGCCTGAAAGCGAGATGAGTTCCGCAACCCCATAGTCGTCTTTGACTGGATTAAACCATCCAGGGGTCCTTTACCTTTTGTTTTTACCTTTTATATGAACTACATATTAACTGGACACCTGCAATTTAAAATTTGGAGACCTAACATTTTTTTAAAAAAAGTAAGACCCACTTTCTGTTTTACAGCTGTAGTGTGGCTGCTTTCAAATAATTATTGCTGTGTCAAAGCTCGCCACAGAACTGTTACAGGTGTGCTAGTGTGTTGGAAAGTCTCCGTGCCAGACATGCTGCCGTGGAGACAATAGCACAAATCCTCGTATGTTTTCTGGCATTGCACTGGATGTGTTTGGAAGGAAGCAGACGTGCTTTTTGTAGCCCTGTGTCTCATAGGTTTCAATTCAACATGCTTCTCAATAAACACCCTTGGTAATTCTTCATGAAGCCTCCAGCCAGCCTGTATGTAGAACAGGAGTGAGGAACCTTTCTCAGCCTAAGGGCCACATTCCCTTTTGTGGAATCTTCCAGGGGCCACACACCAGCGAAGGTTGTGCCGAGCCATGATGCCATACATACTTATCATTTAATTCAGTGGGACTTACTTCTGACTGTGCTGTTAGCTCTCTTCCTTTTAAGTCGGGGGTAAAAAATCCTTTTTCTGCAGCAGGGGAAAAAAAGCAACATTTAATACAAGCTGTGATACCAACTCTCCCATAGTATTTTAGTTCGTTATTTTAAAATGTCAGAAATATCCATCCTTGGAGACTCTAGAGATGCCTTTTCAATCCTGTTAATCCAATTTGGACAGTAAATGCTTTCTTAAAGGATTCTCCTCTATTCCCACCCCCCTCTATTTTATTTTATTTTTTTACATATTTAAAGGGAGGAAAGAGAAGGGTAGCTATTTACTACATTTCATCCTTTGGAAAATTAAACTCTAAATAGGAAGTATCCCTAGAAAATAACCAGGATTCACTTTGAGCTGAGGCTCAAGTTGCTGCTCACAGCTGCTCCGAAGGATAGGACATCCTTACACACTTGCAATCTAACCCAAATAACAATCTGCATAGCCAGCTCTTCTGAAGCCGTTGCAGGTGGGTTTGTCAGCGACCGTGCAAATGCAGGTAAGGTGTGAAGCTTGTGAATGAGTTTGTATTCAGCCATTTTAATGAATCAGTTGGTGTTCAGCTCTTCGTTAATATATTGAAAGCAGACAGATGCCACCGCCCCGCCCCCCACTTCCTTTGGAGGAAGTTGTATTTCCAACACAACTAGAAGCGAGTGTCGCTAAGGACTGAGGTGTGGTGTAAAGCTCTAAACAAATGAGAGTGGTCAATAACACTGAGCAAAGTATTTGGCATTTAAATCCTTTATTTATCTTCTCATAAAGTTAAGCAACAGGAGGAAATTAGTGGAACAAAAAAACACACATTTGTCGTGGTGGAACGTAGACTTTAACCCCCTGTTGGCAACACATTTTCTGTACAAACCAGGTTTTTGTGTGTCTAAGGGTCTTTCTGTTTGTCTGACTGACTGTTAAGCACACACAATGCTGCCGATATTGTGACATAAGACGTTGTTTCTGAATGTTTCTCAGAAGCCAAACTTTTCCGTGCTATGACTCACTCCCCCCTTGGCCATCTGCGAACACACCCTTTCGCCAATCTCAATCTGTTCCCTCACCAGAAAGAACACCTCCCTGTTGCCTAAATAAACCACAGCAGCTCCCAGTTCTCTCTGCTTTCATTGAGTACTTAACAATGCATGAAAATGTACCAGCTTAACCAGTAAGCTTTTAAAGAAACAAGTTGCTGAAATTCTGTCCGGTAACTTGCAGGGGGTACTGGCTTGGATTATGCCTAACTACCCGTCATGCTAGGAACTGGTGCAGTGTTTCTGTGAAAAACAGAAAATACCTAGGGCAGGGGTGGGGCATCTTTTTCAGGCTAAGCACCTTATTCCTTTAAAGAAAGAAAATAGCTCAGTCTTAGTGATCACAGCAACCCTTCTCAGTAGGTCTTGCCCCAATGAGGCCGTTGCGAGGACTGAAGGTCCCGCCTTCCCACTGCTCTCTAAGGCTCCTGCCCTAGTTCCTTTCCCAGCACCCTAAGGCTCTGTCATCCTGTCTCTTGTTGCTCCACCCACTTCATTTCTCTGGGAGACCAGCGGTGAAGGGAATTGGTTTCAGCAGGAGGCGGAGACTCCCTGGCTTCTTCTGCAGCCTGCCTCGCCTTTGTCCCCTGGCTCCCCTCCTCTCCTGCATTTGAGTCCGGACTGCTCTCTGCCACAGCCTCTTCCTGCTCACTAAATCCTGTTGCCTCTTCAGCTTCTGACACTTCCTCCTCCCAGTTTTTCCCCTCTGACCATGCATTGTCACCCCACCACCAATCCCCTGGCTCTGAGCTTTCTTCCCCTGGGGATTCCCTTGGGGGTTCCCCCCACCTGGTGCCTCCCACCATTCTTCTGCATCCAGCCAGTCCATGACACTTGGGAAGGGATGCATTTGGTTCCCCATTCCTGATTTAGGACCCAGCAATTATTCTCCGAGGTGGGAATTTCAGCGGTGAAAAACCAGGCACCGTTGATGCAGCAGAACATGTTCAGCTGGAAGTCAGGGTAACCCACTGTGCAAGCCTGCAATGGTCCTCCTTTAAGCCACGAGGAGGGAGACAGCTGTCCTGTCCTGGCTCAAATCCCTGAACTTCATACACATGACAGCGTTAGAATTAAAATGGTTATGGGCGTGCCCTTGCAAACATACATCAATTTTGCCTTGAATAAGGAAGCCAGTTCAAACTGATGCTTCGATATAAAACACATCATGTGATGTTGGGTAAAACACATGCAGTCAGCCTGATCTAGGTCAAAAGACTAAACGTTCTCTGAGCTGCCAGATGGAAATCAGAGGGAATTCAATTGTGTGCTATAACTTTCTCATAGGTCTGTATGAGAGCAAATGGTGGATCACTTGTTGGAAACATATGTGCAAAGCATGCTGCATAATACCCAGTTTCCATATGTAAAGAGCTTTTGTGGTGGTGCATTTTCAAAGAAGGAATCCCTCCTCCTAAGTCGGCAGAGATTCCAGTTCACATTGTGAAGCCAGCGGAGTAGTATAGCAATCAACATTATTTACATCATAATTCAATGGACATTTGTTATGTGGTTAATAAAGATACTTTAATACAAAATGTACTTGAGTGATATTCCTTGCTGAACTATATAATCTTTCTGTAAGCTTAGCAAAGCTAATTACAAAAATTCCCAGAGGGGTAACTATGTGAGCCTACTAGAGCAACAACAAAGAGTCTTGGGTTGTGGCACCTGAAAGAAGAACACCTTTTATTAAGATATCAGCTTTCAGGGTCTATAGTGCACTTCACTGGATGCATCTAATGAACTGCACTCTAGCCTATGAAAGAATAACATTTGTTAGACTTTTAGGTGCCACAGAACTATTCACTGCTGCCAACCCAAGTTGAGAATTTAGACTTGAAGACCATGATGCCCTCCAGGCTTTATAGCAAGGACATTCCTAGGTGCTTAAAAGGACTCAGGGCACATATCATAACCCTGAGGTTGGAATCCCCTTCTTTGGGGAATGAGGTTAAAAATTCGGAATCAGAAACAGAATTGTGTGCAGGGTCAACCCCAGAAACACTTCCACCAGACATGACTGAAGTGCCAGTTCCTCTCTGGCCCAAGGATGTCACATTGTTGCTCTCTGGCTTCCATCGCAGAATTCCCAGTACAACCAGAATCTATAGCGCTCTCCTGGAGTAAATGGCTATTAGAGCAATCTGAGGCACTTTTCAGTGAATGTGAAGCTTGCAAGCAGGACCGACCTGTAACACCAGAGCTCTGCTTTCCTTTCCCTCAGGCTCAATGCCAGCAATGTGTCCACATCTGTGATGGGATTTATTTATGCTTAATTTTAAAAATATATATCCCCACTTCTTGGGTTATGGTGGTAATTTAGTCGGGATTTCCCCCTTTAATTCTCCTTTTAAAAACAGCTGCATGTAATAGCCAACTGAAGAGATTCAGCTCATTAAAAAGATTGGAAGTAACACCAGGGAATTGCTAGGCCTAAGCATACTTGTTTAGTCTTGCTATGATTGCTGCTTCTTTTCTTAGAATAAAATCCTCATTATTTACCCCTGCCTCAGTTCTTGGACACAACACTTACATATAACTTACATATAAAACAATGAAATATCGCAGAATTGTAAAATCACAGTTACAAAGTTCTTGGAAAACAACAGGAGAGCAAATACTGCAGAGGAATTAGTTGCCTCATAAATTCATATTTGCAGACGTACTATTTGTCTCCACCAAGTAGCTATGACAGTTGGCATTTCTGGGCCCATCTTACATCTCCAGTTCCAGTGATCACATTCTGAATTTATGTGTGCATAAGGCACTCATCTGGATCATTGTTTGTAGGATCTTGGCTAGAACAAAGGCATTCTCAGTGCTCTCTTCCAAAGAAGTCAGTGGGAATTTTGCCATTGCATTACGTGAGAGTTGTCATGAATTGAGTTAATGGCAGATTTGGGCCTTTGAACCCAGGATTCCTGGGTCACATGGACTGCCATATTAAGGGTGCAGTGGACAAAGACACACACCCACACCCAGGTTCTAGGAGGTCTACCAAATCCCACAATCCTACACAGATTACAGCTTTTCATTTATCAGATTTTTTAAAAAGTTACTAATGCGAAGAAATAAAACATTGTTGTAATATACAGTGGTACCTTGGGTTACAGACGCTTCAGGTTACAGATGCTTCAGGTTACAGACTCTACTAACCCAGAAATAGTACCTCGGGTTAAGAACTTTGCTTCAGGATGAGAACAGAAATCGTTCGGCAGTGGTGCGGTGGCAGTGGAAGGCCCCATTAGCTAAAGTGGTACCTCAGGTTAAGAACAGTTTCAGGTTAAGAACGGACCTCCAGAATGAATTAAGTTCTTAACCCAAGGTACCACTGTAATTGTCATGAACTTACAGGACAACGGGGAGGAGGAAGTGGACCCTGATGAGGGGTGTAGCCAGGCCTGGGACACACCAGGGCATGCCAGAGATGGGGAAGGAGAAGTTGGTGTAGGAAGCACCCATGGGATGACAGAGGATGGCGAGGTGAGGGGTGTCAGTGCACAGGAACCAGAGCAACAGGGCCCATCACCAGAGGTAGAGGGGGCCCTGTTTCCACGGCAGGCTCTCTAGGTGGACATGGTTTCCCAAACTTGGGTTTCCAGCTGTTTTTGGACTACAACTCCCATCATCCCTAGCTAGCAAGACCAGTGGTCAGGTGGGACTTGCTAGCTCTGGGAGGAACTGTGTGATTTCTCTGCTGGAGTAGGCTTGGAGCAGGTGAGGGTCACCTGCCTCATCAAGCCCAGATGCTGCAATTAGCATGCAAAGTATAAAAGGACAGCAGAGATGAGATGCTGTGTTTGCTCAACTTTCCGCTTTGGTGGGACCATTGCTTGGATGGTCAAGGGAGAGCTTCAGGGCTGACCTCCAGGTGTCCTGACCCCAGAATTGGCTGCAGAGGAGGGATCCTGGCCCAACTGGATTCCTGACCTGTTGGCCTGCCGGACTGCATGCTAGCATCTACTATGGGATTGTGCACTCCAGTGGCACTTGCCACCAGGTACTCTGTGGTTCAGGGCAATAATATGCTAACATAATGTTGATATGTCAATGAATATTATGTATAAAGTTGCAGCTGTAATTTATATGATTTCTGAAGCTATGCACTTCATATTTAATTGAAGAAATTTATTATATTTCATCTCCAATAAGGAGGTGTGTACGGTAATTGGATACCAGTTTATAAATTGGGAATCCCTCCCCCCCAAAAAATGTATATAGCACTGGGGCTCACAACAAAGTTATTGTTACATATTAGATAGCTGATAATATGGCCACAGAGGACTTGGGTACTTTTCAGAGCAAATACTTGCAAGAGGGAGAGATGGAGAGGCTAAAATATATAGACATCATACTGGCCACGAATGATTATGAGAAGCAGGATGGTGCGATGTTGCTTTTTGACCACATTGTTCTCAGTTGAAATTTGTGGCAAAGCAGTATCTTGGGAAGACGTAGGAATGATTCTAGAAATGCATACTCATATATCCTCAGTTAGATTCAACTTTAATTCTTTGATATTTGATAAAGGAAGCCTGAAACAAGCAGAAAAAAGCGGACCAGGGTCATGCTATGCAGCTATTAAGAATGGGCAATGTCCATGCAATCATAAACACAAGCAATTATAAAGCAGTAAAATAAGTTCCACACCCCTGAGGTCAAATGAACTGATAATTTCTTGGGGTCACACCCATCATGATGAATCACGCCCTGCAAGGTCCTACCCAATGGAGATTTGAAAGGTTGTTAGCTTTTAGGGATTTTCTTGTATTTTTTTTTTTCAGATAACACCTTTGTCTTTGCGTGCATGCTGGTTCTAGTAACTCTCCAAAGCCCAGATTTCTCTATACGGTTACACTTTCAATGATATTTTATGGCACAGCCTTCACTTGGAGAATTTGATAATCAGCTTTCTAAGATTCTAATTCAGGGATTGCCAACAAGGTGCCCTCCACAAGTTTTGGGCTACAACTCGCATCATCCCTGACAACACCGGATTTTGGGCAGCGTGGCCGGTTCTGCCACACATGGCGCTGAGCTGAGCAAGCGCAAAATGTAGAAGATCCATAATTGAGAAGATCTATTTGGGGGTGCCAAATTTTGGCCCTGCACAGGGCACCATATTTTGAAAGAATATCGAAGTCTGCCTCTGTGCCTGACCACTGGGCCTGCTGGCTAGGGATATTGGGAGTTGTAGTCCAACAACATCTAGGAACTCAAGGTTGAGAAAGGCTGCTCTAGCTTGCTCACCACACTTGTTTCTTGCTCTGCACATGCTTAAACACTTGTTGTGACCATGCTATGAGTGATAGCACTAGATCACTGGTTTTCAGCTGGAGAACCGGGACCCAGAACTGGTTCACAGTCTGCTCTAAGGTGGGTTTCAACGGCAGCACTATTGTCATAGAAACAAATATGTATGAGTTAAAGGCAGGTCCCAGTTATGAGACAGCTGAAGACTACTTCTCTATTTGAATATGCAGGAAATCATAATGTAAAGCCCAAATGGCACTGGTCTACAACTTTGCCTGGGTTTCTTTTTCCATTCCTGCTATTCCAGGCAATCAGGTAGCAATACAATTCCAGTGTAGTAGAAGGTTTTAAATATGTAAAAATAATCCAAGTTTTGTTTTTCATCAAAGATAGCTTGCCTCGATTGTGCTTGTTTAGGGCAGCATCAAGGGACATATTCGCCCCATGCATGCAGAGGCCACATTCCAACTCAGTGCACAAGGTAGCAGTGACATGCACAGCAAGCATGATTCTTCTGGCTGCTTGGCAAACTGAGATTGAGGCTTATTCGCAAGGTAATTTATGTTCCTAGGCAACATTTATGACAATTCTATAAAAGTTCCTCTGCAGGGATATCACGGCATTGCAAAAGTATTGCTATCATAAAGTAGGATGTTATCTGTTTCTGAACTACAATTAAGCTATAATATTAACAAAGGTCAAGTCTGTGAGGGATTAGCAGCCCCAACTAACAAATGCATATTATTGCTTGTTAGCATGAGAAGGGGCCACGACCACAGAGCTGCATTGCTGACACTCAGACCACAGAAATAGAATTGGTAGAGAGGGCTCTGTGTGATGTCACTTCCCCTCCTCTCCCAGAGAGGAAGGAGCATATAGTACTTCCTGTTCCTCTCTATCTCTTCCTTTGACCAGAGATGGATGCAGACATGCCTCCACTTGCTCCAGGTGCATGCCTGAAGCTTGTTATACAATGTAAGTACAGTGGTACCTTGGGTTACAGACATTTCAGGTTACAGACTCCGCTAACCCAGAAATAGTACCTCAGGTTAAGAACTTTACTTCAGGATGAGAACATAAATCGTGCGACGGCGCGGTGGCAGCAGGAGGCCCCATTAGCTAAAGTGGTACCTCAGGTTAAGAACGGACCTCCAGAACGAATTAAGTTCTTAACCCAAGATACCACTGTATTTTGCCGGCTCAATTTTACTGCTGCCTTTGCTGTGAACCAATGCACGATTAGGTAAAGGTAAAGGGACCCCTGACCATTAGGTCCAGTCGTGGCTGACTCTGGGGTTGCGGCACTCATCTCGCTTTATTGGCCGAGGGAGCCGGCGTACAGCTTCCGGGTCATGTGGCCAGCATGACTAAGCCAGAACAGCAAACGGAAACACCGTTTACCTTCCCACTGGAGTGGTACCTATTTATCTACTTGCACTTTGACGTGCTTTCAAACTGTTGGCAGGAGCAGGCACCGAGCAACAGGAGCTCACCCCTTGCGGGGATTCGAACCGCCAACCTTCTGATCGGCAAGTCCTAGGCTCTGTGGTCCCTAATGCAAGATTATAAGTAAGTAAATTATATGTGTGCCTGGTGGGGCCCGTTGTAGCCATGGGAGCGCCTGGCGGGGTCTGCCATAGCTGTGAGTAGGCCTGGCGAGGCTGGCTAAGACCTGGTGAGGCCCACCATGGCCCCCATACAGATTGGCGCCTACAATACAGCTAAAGAGGAAAGTGGAGGAAGTAGGCCTGCCATACGTCCATATTTCCTTGACTTGGATTTCAAAGGTGGAATTGATGTCCGGGGTGTGTGTGTGTGGGCGGGGGGAGGTTTCAAGAGGCACTTTGTCCTGGATCATAGGCAAATCGTAAAATTGTGCTTTTCTTGGGTGTTTGTTTGTTTTTTGTAAAAAATAGCTCAACAACTTTCAGGTTTTCCTTTAAAAGGCTCAATTTGGGGGGGGGGGTGTTCCTTAAAACAAACTCAACTAATTTTGGGGTGTCCTAGTTTTTACTTGAAATATGGCAGCCCTAGCCCTAGGAGGAACAGAAAGAGATACCACTAAATAGTATTACACAAGCCACACATTTACTGACAGACTTTAACATGTGCATCAACAAAAACCACAGTGGAAGGGATAGCCTTAGCTTTTCAGTATGACATTCCCTCAAGGAGACTGCCCTAGGTAGCCAGCTGCAATGTCCCCTGAGGTTGTGGCAAATCAAAATGGCGGCTCCACAGAAGCCTCTGGTATGGTGACATCCAATTTGTGTGCTAAGCTGCTGTATACAAATGGCTGGCCATAGGGTGCATCTGTCACACAGATGCAGTTTTAAGCAGTTTCTGTGCCACTCTGTTTTCAAGTGAGGTAGGCCTGAATTTTTGTTGTGCTTCCTTCATAACAACTCTGTAGACAACGCACTGCAAGAGTTTTGAGCTCCTGTGCTATTCCACTATTCTTATGAAGTCTGTTTAGTCTTCATCAGAACTGTCTCTTGCGCTGACCAAGCATTTATCATGCACAAATCTTCTTAGAAACTGATAATAAATACTGGCCTTTTGGAGACACATGGATCCTATAATTCCGTTGTTTTAAAAACTGAGGCAATTGTTGAGGATTTTAACATCATTATCATGTTTCATGGTGAAACCGAGAAAAGAGCAATCTCCCTTGAGAATCAGAACAGGATGTTGGCTGGTGTTACGAAGATAAAATATTCAAATATTTATGCAAGGATGTCAAAGGAAAGTATGTATGTTTATGATGAGTGATCCCAACCAAACCCATATAAACACAATATTGGGTGATTCTGTAGTTACCAGCGTAACATTGGTAAGATTTTTTTTACTAATATATAATTTTGGCTTACATTATTTGAACACGAATTGACACCAAACTATTTGTGTGCTAACTGGCTTGATCGTCCCTAGGAAGTGTCACAGACAGCTTAAATGATTTCGTTTTATTGTGTTTTACTAGGGGCTGCCACCCCTGCTGGTTCTCTCACCAACCCTCACTCCTTTGTTATCCCCTTCCTTCCCCCCCTTTCCTCCCCCCACCACCGCCACCCACATCTCACCCCAAATCCCACCTCCTTCCCTCACAACTCGGCCAAACAGCTCTTCTCTGCTAATTTTTCAATGCGACGTCAGGGGAGTGGATGAACTCTTGGTTGGAGGATGGATGGCGGTTAACAGATTGAGGTTGAATCCTGATAAGACAGAAGTACTGTTTTGGGGGGACAGGAGGTGGGCGGGTGTGGGGGATTCCCTGGTCCTGAGTGGGGTAACTGTGCCCCTGAAGGACCAGGTGCGCAGCCTGGGAGTCATTCTGGACTCACAGCTGTCCGTGGAGGCACAGGTCAAATCTGTGTCCAGGGCAGTTGTTTATCAGCTCCATCTGGTATGCAGGCTGAGACCCTACCTGCCCGCGGACTGTCTTGCCAGAGTGGTGCATGCTCTGGTTATCTCCCGCTTGGACTACTGCAATGCGCTCTATGTGGGGCTACCTTTGAAGGTGACCCGGAAACTACAACTAATCCAGAATGCGGCAGCTAGACTGGTAACTGGGAGCGGCCGCCGAGACCATATAACACCGGTCTTGAAAGACCTACATTGGCTCCCAGTATGTTTCTGAGCACAGTTCAAAGTGTTGGTGCTCACCTTTAAAGCCCTAAACGGCCTCGGTCCAGTATACCTGAAGGAGCATCTCCATCTCCATTGTTCTGCCTGGATACTGAGGTCCAGTGCCGAGGGCCTTCTGGTGGTTCCCTCACTGCGAGAAGCCAAGTTACAGGGAAATAGGCAGAGGGCTTTCTCGGTAGTGGCACCTGCCCTGTGGAACCCCCTCCCACCAGATGTCAAAGAGAAAAATAACTATCAAACTTTTAGAAGACCTCTGAAGGCAGCCCTGTTTAGGGAAGCTTTTAATGTTTAATAGGTTATTGTATTTTAGTGTTGTGTTGGAAGCCGTCCAGAGTGGCTGGGGAAACCCAGCCAGATGGGCGGGTTATAAATGATAAATTATTATATTATTATTATTATTCTCTCTGACAATTAACATGGTGCCTCACAGAGTTCTTTGCCAAACCACTCTCTCAAGTGCATCCCACCCTCCTTCAAAGACACCTTCCTCAGCAGGTCGCCTGGGCTGCCCCCCACCTGCACCACTTGCTCACTTGCCTCTTTTCTCTCGTCACACTACCGTTGGTGTGGCCCACCAACATTAAATTGTAGGAAGTTGGCAGCATACCTAAAGCAAATGTCTCCGCTATTAAAGAGTATGCTAGGGAATTTATACACAAGCACATTTATCAGCATCAGTTGGCACGTCTGCCTATTTTCACCTGATGAAAAGCAGAGGGTGTGATATTCTCTGCCCCTTTCTTGAACTGCATAGCACTGCCCTGACATGTAGGTGTTCTGCATATGCATGGAAGCATACAAGGGCCTTCAGGCACTGGCATCCATCTCCACAGCAATTTGATATTAAATGTAATAGGCTGTTAGCAGACCTTGCAGGTTTGGTGAATTAGATTGGAGTAATCACTTACAGTATCACTATCAATCTTTTATTTCGGTCACAGACCAACATAAGATAAAACATATGGATAAACTGAACACATAAGACTTAAAACAGGTAAGGAATAAAAACTAGCAATTAAAAGGTGATTATATCATACATAATTAAAAAGATAGAAACAGGCACAGTTAAAAGGTCTTGCATTTTGGACCTAGTTTGTGGCACAAACCATCCTTCGACGAATATCCATCATGGCAGTGCAGAATCTAGCAACTGAGTATGTAACATCTGGGTTTTCATCTTAAAGTAGCAGGGAGGTATAAAGTTATGTGCAACCTGGGAATTTATGTACTACAGGTAAGATGAACCTAGCTCGTATATCTGTATGGTATTGGCAGTAAAAAAAAAAAAGGCATGTTCTGTTGTTTCAACTTAGTTTCTGGAGTTCAAAGGCTTTATTCATGCAGGAACTGTTTATAGGATGTGTGGAGCCAAGAAAGAGAAAGAGGAAACATCTTGTCTGGAGAGAACAGCAAACGAAAAATGGCTCAGCTTTTAAGGGTGGAGTTAACTTAGACAAAGAAGCTTCAAACAGGGTGGCTGGGTCACTAGACAAACAGTGCTCTCATGTGGTTTAAAGTACCGTAACAAATGCATTAACTACTAATGCCTGATGGCAGCGTCCCTATAACACACAGGTTAATTTATATAACAAAAATTGAGAGGCCTGATGGCAGTCACACCATGTTATTTGAAATCCCCAGTGCTAGCTGAATAGATTGCTCAGCCATCTTCAATGGTATTCTATAATTATTTCAGAGGGCACTAAGATCATCATAATTGAAAGCAATATTTTGAAGTAAGACCTGTGGAAGCCTGCATTCAGGCATAGCACTGCCATAGGGTTTGTTTTATGCTTACTTTGAGACCAACAGGCTACTCTCAAATCATTTGTTGATCTGAATGACTTTATCATCTAATTTGTAGTCATTAATGATCCCTGGTTGCTGCTTCCTGGAAAGGCATAATAAACTGCTGGGCGCTGTGCTCCTGTTCCATTTTTTATAATTGCCTGCAACTTACTGCAGTTCCCCTGAGCTTCAGTTAGGAAAGGACGGCTATTCTTGGCTTTGTGCATCAGATTGTTTTTCCCCCTGTGTTTTCATATTCATATCCATTTTGTTTAAAGAGGAACCAACATAGGCTTCTCTTAATCTCGGCTTTTTTGGATCAGAAAAGCAATTAAAAAGAACAAATCTGTTTCTCATGCACAAACACACACACACTGTGCTAATGTGCAGTGTGAAAATCACATTCAGCTGTGCAACTGCAGAGGCCTCCATTTGCAGGATCTGAAATAGATACAAAACACTACATTTTACAATGTGCCATGCAACCCTTTATATTTAGAACATCCTACTGTGTTCAGTGGAGCTACTCCCAAGTGAGTGGACTGTGCCCTCAATTACTTTTTTTCATTTCTAACGCTTCATATATATATATATATATATATATATATATATATATATATATAAAAAAAACATGCCTCAAAGTAACCAATTAAAATATGAATACCATCAATAAAAATAGCTTAGCTGCCTCATAGCAACTTTAGCCTGGCCTAGCAAGCCCTGAAAATAACATTTTAAAGGGAATGGAGAATGAAAAAATTCAGCCCTTGGCAAGCGTATTGAAAAAGTGGGTTCTGGAGTTGGGTGTGGGAATAAGGACACTTCCTTTACAGGATCTTATTTTAAATAGCCGTACGAAACAGGACTGAGCTTTTAAAACAAGAAACATCATGCCATTCCAGATGTTTGCTTAAAAAAAATTATGCCCTGCTTTTTCACGTGTCTCAAAGCAACTTACAAAGGAAAAAGCAAAGCAAATTAAAACAGAAAAATAAGAACCTGATGTCTGAAACTTTGCAGGGAGTATATAGATCCACATTCACTATGTTGTGTGCAATTTGATTCCTTGCAGAAAGCTGGGGAAGATGTTTGAATATATTAGTGAGTGGACAGGTTAGCTTGCATGGCTAGAATCAGCTGCATATGAAATGACGATGTTGCATCATAGAAATGGCCCCAACCAGCACTCTGGAAAATTAAGGATTACTGAAATTTCCCAACAAGGCTATCTCCATAATGAATGCAGGATTACTATTTTTTATGGGTGTTTTTTTTACCCTTCCTGACAGTACATTTGATATGCATTGCTCTGTCTCATTATGTCAGCTGCAGGGTTAGGAATAAATAAATTTATCAAGATAACCAGAGAGAATGGGACTGACAAAAGCTGAATGCAACTGGCGAGGTGCCCGTTTGCAAAGGCAGGGCAGAGATACAGAAGCAGGGCAGGATAAAGACATTGTGCTGCCTGAGGCAAAGGACAAGGTGACCCTTTTCATTCCCACCAGAGGGACAGCATCTTCCCCACTCTTGAGGGGAGCAGGCTAGCTCAGGGAGCAATGGCCCCATATAACATCTAAAATCTGCAACCTGAGGCAGCTGCCTCACTTTGCCTAATGGTAGGCCTGGCACTGTTTGGAACCCGAAGAGAACCAGCAGGTATTGGATTGTAGACAGTCCCTACTTCAAGCAACTATTCAAGCAAATAAATCGTATGTGGTGAAAGAGTTAGTTGCATTGACAAGCAGTGATTTGAACTTTTGCAATTTTACTTCCAGACATGCATATGTCCCACAGCTAAACCCAGTTCTCAAGCTACTAATCACTTGTGGGTCTCCTCCCTATGAAAAGATACCCCTGCAGCCAAGTTAGAAAAGCAAGAAGATTCACTGAACCCTTTTATCACCTGTATACCGTATTTATGGGACATAGTTTTTTTGGATCAGATGACGGAGTGTGAAGGAGTGAATGTAATTAATGAGTTGATACATACTGACTGGTGTACAAAATGAGTTGCTGAAGCAGCACTGAAACAGCCTTCAGGGTCTGGTATTTCTGGCTTCTTTATGAAAGCCAAACAACCAGGGAAAATGTGCTACATCAGTGGTTCCCAATTAAGTACTTCAGACCCCCTGTTTTGTTTTGAAACCAAGCCATGGACCCCCTACTTTTGAAAATGTTGTTATCTTTGTACAGTGGTGCCTTGGTTCTCAAACTTGTCCGTTCCAAAACCAAAGCGTTCCAAAACCAAGGTGCACTTTCCCATAGAAAGTAATGCAAAATGGATTAATCCGTTCCAGACTTTTAAAAACAACCCCTAAAACATAAATTTAGCATGAATTTTACTAACAAGACCATTGATCCATAAAATGAAAGCAATAAACAATTGTACTGCAGTCACACAATCAATCAAACAGTAGCTGAACTGGGTTCCCCACAGTCACAAAAACAAAAAAAGAGCCATAAAAACAAAAATGCAAAATAAATAGCATCAACTGTCTTGAACACCCTGTTTTGGGGCACCGTGTTTTCAATGTGAGCAACCCCCCCCCCCCCGAAAATGGGATGTCTGACAGTTGACAGGTAAGTGCCACAGACCCCCTTAGTGGGTTATGTAGATCCCTTGGGGTCCACAGACCATCCATTGGGGACCACTATGCTACAGCACACCTCAGCTTCTGACCCCACAATAGTACCAGCACAGAAGTTGCTGGAAATAAACTCAGTTTGGGGGCGGGGGAGGTGGCTGCCTTTTGGTTCAGAGCCTCTTCTATGTGAAAACATAGAGCAGTAAAGGGGAGTTAATTAGAACAAGTTTGTCTGCCTATCCACACTGCAGTGCTCTGGTTCGGACTGTGGCCAGGATACGTGGAATGAATTAGGCATGTAGGGTCATTCACACACTTGGCATTTTTTTTAGGAGTTAGCAGACACAGATCTAGGAAGCTGCCTTATACCCAGTCAGACCACTGGTCCATCTACCTCAGTATAGGCTACACTGACTGGCAGTAGCTCTCTGGAGTTAGCAGACACAGATCTAGGAAGCTGCCTTATACCCAGTCAGACCACTGGTCCATCTACCTCAGTATAGGCTACACTGACTGGCAGTAGCTCTCTGGAGTTTCAGGCAGGGGTTTCTCCCAGTCTTAGAGACTGATCTTGTTGGCATCTGCAGACAAGACAGATGCTCCACCGCTGACTTACAACCCTTCCCAGATCCTGATGTAGGGATTAGTAGGGGGCTTTGGCCTCGCATTGCAGACCTGCTCTAGACTCCTCTCCCCGCTCCCAACACCTATTTGCTTGGGAAGCAGAACTTCCATTAGTGCAAATGTCAAATGGGCTGCAGTCCTTTTCAGAGTTGTGTGAGGGGGCCAGAAGATACAGCAGAGAATTCACAATGCAGTCAGAAAGCCATCATGCCCGGAAGCTGAGGTCCAGCGCCGAGGGCCTTCTGGTGGTTCCCTCACTTACAGGGAACCAGGCAGAGGGCCTTCTCGGTGATGGTGCCCACCCTGTGGAATGCCGTCCCATCAGATGTCAAGGAAAGAAACAACTATCTGCCTTTTACAAGACATCTGAAGGCAGCCCTGTTTAGGGAAATTTTTAATGTTTGATGTTTTATTGTATTTTTAATATTTTGTTGGAAGCCACCCAGAGTGGCTGGCGAAACCCAGCCAGATGGGCGGGGTATAAATAATAAATTATTATTTGACCAAAGCCACTGAGGTGCTTTTGAAAATAAGCTTGGGTTTGTAGCATAGCAGGGCTTAGAGCTGTGAAATCAACAGAACTACATTCAACATCTGTTTGGGATTAATGCATTTGATCCTTGCAGTCTTTTCTGAGACTCTTTTTTTAAAAAAAAATATTATTGAATTTTCAAATTATAACATTGAATTAAGCTTTGTGGAAAATTTGTTAATTTATATATATATATATCGCCTCCCCCCTCTTTGGCTTCCCCGTATTTCTGTATTGGTTTATTAAACAAATTCTATATCCTGCTGATTTTGCCTCTTATATAGTTGTGAAAGTTTAGTCAAAACCCGCCAATGAGTCCAAATCTTTATACTGTCTTTTTATATAGTTTATAAATGGTTCCCACTCTTTTTTTGAAATCGATGTTATCTCTCTCATGTATCCTCTGTCAGCTTAGCCAGTTCCACGTAGTCCATAAGCTTAGCTTGCCATTCTTCCTTTGTTGGCGTTTTCTCTGTTTTCCATACTTGTATTAATAAAATTCTTGCTGCTGTTGTCGCATACATAAACAATCTCCAATTTCCCTCTCTTATATCATGATCTAGAATTCCAAGCAGGAAAGATTCTGGTTTTTTAACAAAAGTTTTTTTCAACATTTTTTTCAATTCATTAGATATCATTTCCCATTATTCTTTAACCTTCTTGCATTCCCATTATACATTTTCTGAGACTTTCAAGTACTACGTGTAAATAATCTTTGCGGTCATTTTGCTCCTCTGTTTTTATCATGATATGCCCGAGACATATAAGTACCACAGCTCACTTTTAGTGCTTCTCTTGTGCATGCAGATGATCTCCAAGTTCAATTCTTGAAATCTCCAGGTCAGGTTGGGAAACTCTACAGTTGGGAGCCTTTGACAGCTCCTGCCAGTTTGGCTCCACAATTCTGGCTTGATTTAGTCTTAAGACCGTCTCCTATGTTCCTGGGTATCTAATCTGCTTGTTATCTTCATGTTATCCAGAGACTTGGATTATTATTTTTAATGGATGGCACATATAAAACCAATGAGCCTATTTATTGCTCTTATTGCTTATTGAAGAAAGTAGACAAAAAAACTAAACAAAATTATTTCACAATAGTTTGTGACAGATCGTGCAATGCAGAGACAAATTGGCTTGCATCTGTGATACAAAAGCAAACATTTCCTCACTGTTGGTGTAGGATCTTGCCTTTGCTTTAGCACTGTACCGTATATCTCTCAAGGGGACTGCAGCTTCTTGCTGAGCCATCATATCAGTTGGCTCAGTAACCAGACAGTCACTGCGTCCACTTCCAAAGAAAGCGGTGTAAGCCATGCTTATCAGCCTTTTCAGCGTGTACTATGATAAGATTATAATTCTGAAGATTCTGAAGGGGGAGGACAATGAACTGCTCAACTATAACTAGCACGACAGTGTGTCTGTGTGGAATTACGGGTGGCTAATATATTGGTAACTGGGTGTGGTGTCCAAATACCTTGCTAACCTTTGCTCACAGTACTTAATGTTTGCAGTTTGTCAAGGACAAGACTGTTTGCCTGCTTTGTAAAAACCATGCATGCAAGTTTCTCATAGATATGGTGGGCCACTGTGAGAGTCAGATGTTGGATTGGATGGGATTTTATGTTCCTGGTCCTAATACTTAATTGTGGTCACAAGGAAGTGGGCACACAATATGGTTATGAAGAAGCAACATTCATCTAGTATTAAATCAGGCAACCTTACATAAGCTTGCTTGGAAGTAAATCTGGCCGAGAGTAATGGGACTTAGTTCTGTGTAATACCTCTAGGGATGCAGTATTAAAGAATACACAGGCTGAACCGTATCACATTAACACAGAAATAAAGCTATTAAAATTATTCCTGTATCTCCCTCCATACTGCTGTTTTGCTGGTTCTGTGGCACTCATTAAAATATTTCACATCCTTACATCAGTATCCCATATTTGTTCATCCAGTCTTCACAAATGCCAATCTTTGATTTTATATAACGTTGGCATTTAATACCTTTTCACATCGTTGACCTATATTTGTCTGCCAAGGTATTTCGGTCAGTGGAGCATCTCAAAAATGGGAAAAGGCTATTAATTGTTAGCACCATGTTTAGGGAAGTTCTTGCTCATTCCCCCCCCCCCCTTTACCATCTTACCCATGACTCCCATGTAGGTAAATTCATTCACGGAACAAAATGTTAAAGCAGCATAGAGCTATAGCATGGGCCTGCATTAATCAGGCTATACAAGGGGTTCATTGTTGATGTGTGTGGTTTTTTAAGGAATATATTTTTCATGGTCTGTATTGTATTACACCATTTGTTCTATGCAAGAACAAGAGTGTAGGAAGGCAAAAATGAGCCGACTCTAAATCTAAGGCTGTAATACTAAGGTCATCACACTCCTTGGGAAAGGGTCCCTTTTAAAGGGTTTTAACCTTTAGTTCTGCACTAGGAGTTCTAGAACTTTGATGTCTTCTGCTGTGGGCCAGTCAAGAAATTTTGGTGCCTGAGGCAAAGCAGCAAATGGCACTCCTTCCTTGTCAAGCCAGGTGGATTGTACCCAAGGCTAGTCAAGTTCTTTTGGCAGAAATGCCCACAAGTGCCTAAGCACAGACACAATGAATAATGATGATGAATTAAACAGCTAGCACCTTGCTGCCCTTCCATGACCATCCAAATCGGCTGCCTCACTCTGTTCAATGGTTGGGCCAGCCCTGTGTCTGATCCCTTTGGGGTCGGCACCTATATGATGAGATGGATGCCATTGGGAGAAGATGCAGCTATCTGCGCCAGTGTGGTGTAGTGGTTAAGAGCGGTAGACTCGTAATCTGGGGAACTGGGTTCGCTTCCCTGCTCCTCCACATGCAGCTGCTGGGTGACCTTGGGCCAGTCACACTTCTCTGAAGTCTCTCAGCCCCACTCACCTCACAGAGTGTTTGTTGTGGGGGAGGAAGGGAAAGGAGATTGTTAGCCGCTTTGAGACTCCTTCGGTAGTGATAAAGCGGGATATCAAATCCAAACTCCTCCTCTTCTTCTTCTGCCCCACAACACCAGCAGAAAAGAAGGTAACTGAAAGTATAGAGATCCATAGCAACAAGGCCAGTACCACCAGCATCTGGAACTTCCAGGAGCCTGGGGGGAGAGAGGACTCGTCCTCCCCAGCAATTTCCCCTTTACTACTGTTAGTCTCCTTCGGAGAAATGATGAGTCTAGGGCTAGATCTAGACACATCAAACAAGCGTTTCAGGAAAACTCGTTCTAAACTTCATAAAAGGAAATCACATTGGCGAAAGACGGGACTCCACTGTGATATAACGTATATAAAGCACTTTTTCTTTGCCAATGTAGCTGAGTCCTAGGTGATTTCTAGACTCCTGAACAGGCTCTGCAGTACATTTAAGCCAGGCTGCTGAGTCTCTGTGCATCTGGAATTATATTGTCTGTTAACTTTCCTCTTGCTCTGTATTTATATGTATCTAAGTCTAGATTATTTCTTTTGCGAGTGGGATGCAGGTGGTGCTATTGTCTAAATTAATGAGCCTCTTGGGCTTGCTGATCAGAAGGTTGGTGGTTTGAATCCGTGCGACGGGGTGAGCTCCCATTTCTCTGTCCCAGCTCCTGCAAACTTAGCAGTTCGAAAGCATGTCACTGCAAGTAGATAGATAGGTACCACTGTGGCGGGAAAGTAAACAGCGTTTCCGTGTGCTCTGGCTTCTGTCACAGTGTCCCATAGCACCAGAAGCAGTTTAGTCATGCTGGCCATGTGACCTGGAAAGCTGTCTGTGGACAAATGCCAGCTCCCTCGGCCTGAAATCGAGATGCGCGCCACAACCCCATAGTCCCCTTTGACTGGACTTAACCGTCCAGGGGTCCTTTACCTTTACCTTATTTCTTTTGCCATACCAAATTTATCATCTGTTTAGTAACTTGTTGGTTTTGGTCTCATTTGAATTTATTGATATGTTTTGTCAACTGTTTTCTTCCCCTCCCCGCCCCCAAATGCTGAATTCTCCCATGTTAAGAGAACTGTATAGCTCCTCTACTCTATACCTGATTCATGTCAGCAAATTAATTGTTTTAAGATGGAGCGCCACCTAGGGGCTGTTGCTGCTAGAGCGATGCTTTTGAAGGCAAAGCAATTCCGGTGTCTAAGGAAAGGTTGCATGAGAGAATTTACAATTATTGTGAACCGATGGCGTTTGGTTTTTAATTAGGTAGTCCAAGGGAATAAATGGGCTATTGTTTAAAAGTGATTGGCTTGTTATTGTGGTTAATTCACTTGCAAATCATCAAAAAGTAACTGAAGGGTTCCTTCCCAATAAACTTGGTATGCAAGTTGCAATTTTTTTGGAAATGTCACATTCAATTCACAGTTTGCCCCAATGCAGAAGCCATGTGCACAGTGATATATACAGGATTTTGGGTGCTCCTGGCTCTCCTCCTTCTAGGGAATGGAAAAGGTAAGAATAAAAATTAAAGGAAATGATGATTATGTTTAATACAGCGAAGAAGAGGCATGAAAGAGGTGCCCAGGAATTTCATGTGCACACATTATTCTACATGTGCACTGTATGTGCATGCTATCCAACGAACTACTTCTCATTTCCACTGAAGTCTGTCCTTGTCAGGGCTGGACGACATTTAAAGTTTGCAGGAGACTGTGCTGAGCCTCTCAAAGCTAGCATTCACATTTAGGCTGTATAACACGGAGACACGGGCAAAGGTTACAGTGCAGCTTCCCTGCATTGCAACGCCTATCTGATTCCCCTTTCCTTTTCAGCCAGGCTGGCCAAACTCAAATTTCACTTCAATTCCACAATAAAAGCAAACCCAGAAACTCAACCTGCTGTGAACCAGCAGTGTGGCTCCTTACCAAGCCACTTAAACAAAGAGCTCCTTTTCAAACGTCTTCCGCTATCCATAATGCATGTTACCATAAAATGTCCAGGTTGCTAATTCGCTTGGATGAATGCATCTACCTGGAGGAAAGGCTTATTTCTGCAATTGTTCTAGATCTACATAAAATATGCACAGGGAAGAAAGATTATAAATGCATATTCACATTTTTGTTTCAGGATTGGTAACCCAGAAGACTTAATGCTATAAAAAATGACCTTTCGGTCTTTTTCACAGTAGCAATGGCGGTTTGTGATATCCCTTTATTATAGAAATTAGAATTTTTTTTAAAAAAAGATCTGTGGCTTCGAGTTCTGTTTAACTCTTTTGTGTGCATCTTTAAAAGGTATTCGTGAAATATCTGATTTCAGGGATTAGTGCAGCCTTCATTACTATGCATGAAAAACGAGATGAAATACCACGTTTTTGGCAGCTGTTTCCACTGGATAAGCATCCACTCACCCAGCATGATTTAACATTTTGTTACTGCAGCTTTACGTTGAACATTTGATTTAGTACTGGCAGAATTATGCTGGAAGAACGGCAATGGAAAGACAGGGCTATAGAAGAAAGAATCTGGCAACTCCTGATTACTGATCCTCTTGAAATCACGGATTTGGCTGCCTACGAGGGCCCAAATTAGGGTCTTTCATCCTAATCCTTATCTCCAAATCAGGAGCAGCTGCTGCAGAGCTCCTATTTAGTTTATTTATTTCAGAAAACCTATCTCCCGCCCTTCTGATGCATTTGCATCACTGAAGGGACGCATGCAGCAATAACAATTCTAATATATACATAAATTGAGACAGGCTCAGCAGCCGAAAACATTCCAAAAGGGGGGTTGGTGTCTGTTTGTGTCACTTTCTCAGTACTCCGCCTTATCCTTTCCATAAGGCAGAAATATTTTCCCCACTGGCACCATTACTGTGTTGAAAGTACTGTACAAAAGTGCAAAGCAGCTTCTAAATGCCTGTAGTGTGGAAACACAACAGCCCAAGGCTATGTTTTACATGGCAGCTGTGTGAAGGAAATGACAGCAATGCCCATAGAGTTGAGGACCAAGATGTACAGCAGAGGACAACGCGGTAGGGAGCAGCACATTCTGGGTCCCCTTTCTACCTTCTGTAGGGAAAGGGACCAATCTGGAGCCTAGCACACCCCAGTTTATAATTTCTTCCTGAGCCGTTGGATCTGATCTGTGGAATGCCTGTAGGCCTACTAACTCTTTCCTGCTCCAGTGTGCTGCATCTTTTCCTTCTATCAGATGTTTATCCATGGATCATGATGAATGGAAATCAACTGGAGAAGACCAGACTCTGAAAGGGCGTTGAGAAACCAGAAAGGCTAGCAGCTGCTCCTGCAAAGAAAGGATATGTAAGTAAGGCATCAATCTTTGGAGGCAACTGCAGTGAACGCCATTACAAAATCCTGACTTTATAATATGATTGCAACTTTGGAATGGTTTCAGGCTGCAAGGTTCAGCTTGGGTGAATCCAGAGGTCAGGTGTCATTTTCTTATGAGTAACAAGTAAAGGAGGAATGGTTAAGACCATAAGGGTTTGGGGCCATTGCACTGGAGCAAAACTGTTTATTGAGGTTTTCAACTAAGTATGGACAGAACAGATAATGTAAGAAAACATTAACATAAACATGCATATAAACTGAAATATAAATTAACATAAACATTTCTTTTGCAGGTGGCAACATGGAAGATAACCAAAGTGGATATTGATGGAGAGGAGTCTATTCACATGAAAAGTATGTATTTCAAAAAGCACCTCCGCTAACTGTTATAGAGGCTCATATTTAATTCCATGCACAGTGCCACACACCTATGTATAACTGACTGCTAGAAATGCATTCTCCCCCTTTAAATGGACTGCCTTATTTCTTTATGTCACATATTAAATGCATACATTCCTTGTTGGAAAATGTCTGAAATGTGGAAGTAATTTGAATGCTCGGGGGCGGGGAGGGGATGCTTGAAAATGAAACGTAAACTGCATTCTAAAATTTGGCTTTAATTAGCACACTGCAGATTAACAGTGGCAATTTGAAATTATCTCTCCAAATCAAGGCTGTTTCCATAGCAATGGCTGATTCCCAAGACCTGCTGTGTCAATTTGTCATGAGCAGCCAAAGACAAGAAGGAAATGCTAGGCTCTCTCAGGCCATAGCAAAGGCTACCCAGATCTATCCAAAATGCTTGATCGGTCTGCAAGTACTTGCCTCTATCTAGAGCTTTGTCCCATAAGAGCAGAGCCTGCCCAAGACATTTTGGCACCTGAGGCGAATCACAGAATGACACCCCCCTCACCCTGCCACCAGGGAAAAAGGGGTGAGTGAAGATCTACATCAGGAACAAGGAGGAGACAAAGATCTACTTTGAGAACAGGAAGGAGGAGAGACCAGCAGTGCCTCCTATTTGTCAAGAGGCCACTGTACAGGTGGGATGTCAGTGCTGCCTAGGAGGCGGCAGGTGGCAGATCTATCCTCCAAGATGCACATCACAGCTGTTGCTGCTGGGATCTCAAATTTCGGCAGCACCTTGTGTGGCACCAGAATCTGCCACCCCCCTCACCTTCTGTAGACTGTCTTGCCATAGTGGTGCATGCTCTGGTTATCTCCCGCTTGGACTACTGCAATGAGTTCTACGTTGGGCTACCTTTGAAGGTGACCTGGAAACTACAACTAATCCAGAAGGCGGCAGCTAGACTGGTGACTGGGAGTGGCCGCTGAGACCACATAACACCAGTCCTGAAAGACCTACATTGGCTCCCAGTATGTTTCCGAGCACAATTCAAAGTGTTGGTGCTGACCTTTAAAGCCCTAAACAGCCTCCGCCCAGTATACCTGAAGGAGTGTCTCCACCCTGATCGTTCAGCCCAGACACTGAGGTCCAGCTCCGAGGGCCTTCTGGCGGTTCCCTCACTGTGAGAAGTGAGGTTACAGGAAACCAGCCAGAGGGCCTTCTTGGTAGTGGTGCCCGCCCTGTGGAACGCCCTCCCACCAGATGTCAAAGAAATAAATAACTATCTGACTTTCGGAAGGCATCTGAAGGCAGCCCTGTTTAGGGAAGTTTTTAATATCTGATGAATTATTGTATTATAGTATTTTGCTGGAAGCCACCCAGAGTGGCTGGGGAAACCCAGCCAGATGGGTGGGGCATATATTATTAATTATAATAATTAAATTGTACAAAATAGTTGCAGCACGCTAGGCTCTGCACCCAGTGTAATTTGGGGTCAAGAGCCCCTAAATCTGCCTCTGATCAGTGAAAGGCAGGTGTGCTTCCACAGCTGCTGCCCTGCTCGACATACTGATGAACCTCAGGTATGTTTTAAATTGCCCTGGGGGGAGTTGGATGTGCATACAGCAAAAGGGATGGGGGGGGTAAGGAGCCCTTTCGATGATTTGCTATGTTTGATGGGATGGTGAAGGTACTGTGGTCATGGAATTGTAGAGTTGGAAGGGACTCGCCCCAAGGGCCATTTAGTCCACCCCACTGCAGTGCAGGGATCTCAACTAAAGCATCCATGACAGATGACCATCCAGCCTCTGCTTTGTGTTGTTTAGTCATTTAGTCGTGTCCGACTCTTCGTGACCCCATGGACCAGAGCACGCCAGGCACTTCTGTCTTCCACTGCCTCCCGCAGTTTGGTCAAACTCATGTTAGTAGCCTCGAGAACACTGTCCAACCATCTCGTCCTCTGTCGTCCCCTTCTCCTTGTGCCTTCCATTTTTCCCAACATCAGGGTCTTTTCCAGGGAGTCTTCTCTTCTCATGAGGTGGCCAAAGTATTGGAGCCTCAGCTTCAGGATCTGTCCTTCCAGTGAGCACTCAGGGCTGATTTCCTTAAAAATGGAGAGGTTTGATCTTCTTGCAGTCCATGGGACTCTCAAGAGTCTCCTCCAGCACCATAATTCAAAAGCATCAATTCTTCGGCGATCAGCCTTCTTGATGGTCCAGACCATCCAGCCTCTGCTTAGAACCCTCCAAAGGGTCTTGCTCATGGAAAGGAGGGTCGTTTTAAGAGTTGTGGGGGAGATCATTCTGACACCTGCTGCAATGCCCCCTTCTACGCAACTCTTAAAAGGCACGCCCCTGTTGTCCTTTGCACCAGGTTGCCTCAGTGCTGCTTATTCAGACAGAAGCATTTTAATGCCATGAGGCAAGTCAGCTAAAACAGAGACCTCAGGAAGAGAGTGTGCTGGAAGATGAACAGCCACGCCACCGCAGTGATGTAGCTCTCTCCTGCAGAGATTTACGTCCAGGCTTAACCAGCCAACAGAACCACTCCCACCATCATTTCCCCTGATGTAGGTTCAGCTGTCAGGTATTCTTTATCCTAAAGGGTGCCCATTATTTCCAAAGGTTGCCTATTTCAGAACACTGCAAGCCCCCAGAGGACTATACTCTGGGTGACAAGGAGCCAAAGGAAGTTAGGACATTATGCGAGAGCAGTAACTTGGAACAAGAAACCATGTGGCATAGCAAGCACTCCCTCTAGTGGAAATAAAAATGCAGACAAGTTCCACAGCCCCTTGTTAACTTACCCATATGATTCACAAATGACTTATATGGAGAAAATAAGGAATTGCTAAGCTGTTTTAAGTATGCAGAAACAGAGCACATAGTCACCAGCTTTCTAAAGCAGGCATAGGCAAACTCGGCCCTCCAGATGTTTGGGACTACAACTCCCATCATCCGTAGCTAACAGGACCAGTGGTCAGGGATCATAGATCCTATGGCCTCGGCAGGCCTGTTTTATACCTGCTGCTGGGATTGACAAAGCTGCCTCTGATTGGTTGAGAAGGCATTCTTTGATTGACAAGGCATCTGATCCTCACCAATGAACCAACTCCTAGCCAAACCAACCAACCAACTAGAAGGATTACTGCTAATCTCTTTTCCTTAGGGTGTCCCTATTTTCAATGGAGAAATGTTGGGGGGTATGGAGTTCTCCGACTCCCGAGCCGTCTGAAGGCAATCCTGTACAGTGAAGGGTTTTTTTAAACGTTTAATGTTTTGTTATGTTTTTATACATGTTGGATGCCGCCCAGAGTGGCTGGGGCAACCCAGTCAGATGTGTGGGGTATAAAGAATAAAATTATCCTTATGGAATGGGGCGTCCCTATTTTCCTCAGAGAAATGTTGGGGGGCATGCTAGGTATATTTCAAAAAGGAAAGGGTGTGAAAAAATCTGGATTGGGAGAAGGTAAAGTGTGGGAACACACTGATTTGGAGGAGAAGGGGAAGAAGAGCTTGCTATCCACATTACATAACAATACAGAGGAGTTCTGGATGTCTGGGTGACCTTGGGCCAGAAACCCAATCTCATCTACCCCACCAATGTTATTGCTCCTCCTAACCGTGAACTCAAGATGGTGGGTGCACCTCCACTGTAGCCAAAAGGAGGGCACTGAGAAATATTACTATGCTTGAGGGAACTTGTGTTTCTTGTTCCTGATCAGAAGGATGCAGCAGATGAGGCCTGGCTGCAATATCAACACAGAACATATAAAGAAAATTTAAAACACACGGGTTCCCCCAAAATAATCCTGGGGAATGGTAGTTTACAGAGCTGCAATTTCCAGCACTCTTAACAAACTACAGTTCCCAAGATTATTTCAGGGAAGCCATTAGTCCCTGCTTCTGCCCTGCCTCCCCTCCATTTTCCTTTCTCCTCTCTACTGAGTCCCTCCATAGAGAAATGTTTGGCGTGGGGAGAAACTGGGACAAGAGCTATCATGATTCAACTGAGAATGCTAAATAAACCATGGATTATATATTGGCACTTGATGTGTGTGTGTGTGTGTGTGTGTGTGTGTGTGTAATGCACTTGGAGGGAATAGCTGGCTGGAACCCTAAACAGAAGCAGCAAAATACACTGCAACATTTTGTTGCAGATCCCATTTGCGATTTACCACAGAATTCCGAACCACCTCAATGGGGGTGTTGTGGGTGGACAGAGAATTGCACCCTTGAATATTAAACACCAGACTGGGCTCAGAAGTTCCTCTACAGTGGTACCTCAGGTTACATACGCTTCAGGTTACAGACTCCGCTAACCCAGAAACAGTGCTTCAGGTTAAGAACTTTGCTTCAGGATGAGAACAGAAATCATGGTCCGGTTACGCGGCGGCGGCAGGAGGCCCCATTAGCTAAAGTGGTGCTTCAGGTTAAGAACAGTTTCAGATTAAAAACGGACCTCCGGAATGAATTAAGTTCTTAACCACTGTACTGGTTTTTCAGGACTGTTCCTTTCACCCCAAAACATTTATTTACCTAAACAATGCAGGCTCAGTAATTCTCTGCCAGGGGAGTGTGATCAGGTGGAGTGTGTTGCTTCTCAAAGAAAAAAGAAGTGGGGAATTGAGGGACAGCAACAGTGGGGAAAGTGTCTTGTCCATCCTTGGCACTGTACATGTCATTCATATGCCTGGATAAAGTTCCAGTATCTTTACCTGACATTCTATTATGAGCTTTGTGTAATTCCATCCACAACATCAAGGTTTTTTCCTGCTTCCTTCCTCTCGCTGTTGGTACCAAACAGGCCAGCGTAATCTCCTGCTGTTAGGACTTTCATTCTCGGTGCATAGTCTTCTTGGAGGAAAAGCCACATTGGGGTAGCAAGCTGTCAAGAGAATTAAAAATAATCTTCATTAGCAGCATAACTGTTTGCCCTTGCATTCCTTGCGGTGAGAGATGATACACTTGTGTGCTGCTAAAACAACTGTGTCCCTTAGCTTGCAGGGGCTGCATTTGTGCCGACTGCTAAATAACATGGTGTGATTGCATGATATTTCCGTACTGTGAAAAGTGGCAGAATACGGTGCAATTATAACTACTTTAGTCGGTAATTGACAGCCTGTGAAAGGGACTGAGGGGGAGGGAGGGAGGGGAGGGAGGGAAGTTCCCTCTCCCGCACAGTGACAAGAGCCTTGAAAAGCTAATTGTGGCTTCTCTTTAGAGGTTATTCAGGTTACAGCGTGGCCATAAGCAGGCAAAGTATCGCAGGGAAGAAAAACAGCACGGCTTGCACACACAGATCCTTAATAAATGAAAGATGGAGGAGCGATACTTATGCTGCTGCTTTTAAACAGCATTAAAGAGCGGCGCTTTGTGCAAACAACAACAACAACATCCCCGCCATCCACCTCCGAACAGTCAAAGGTAGCGCATTTTGTTGTGTTTCATTCCTCAAAAGATATTCTGCAGAACCCCATGTAGGAATTTGGGGCACAATTAAAGCAAGCAAAATATAAAATGCGAAGCAGAGTTTGCTCAAATGTCACTGCTGTTCAAGGCTAATAGTGAAAATTGCAGTTAAGATACAGTAGGCAGCGAGAGCTAGGCACATTTCTTGAAAGTACAGTGGTACCTCGGGTTAAGAACTTAATTTGTTCTGGAGGTCCGTTCTTAACCTGAAACTGTTCTTAACCTAAGGTACCACTTTAGCTAATGGGGCCTCCTGCCCCCGCCGCGCAATTTCTGTTCTCATCCTGAAGCAAAGTTCTTAACCCGTGGTACTATTTCTGGGTTAGTGGAGTCTGTAACCTGAAGCGTCTGTAACCCGAGGTACCACTGTATTTGGCAGCTTGATTGCAGTAGCAACTGCAGCTGTATTGTCCTCTGTGAGAACAAGAAGGAAGGAAACAGGCCCAGGACAGCAAAGGAAGGACCAGGGTTGGGGAACCCCAGGCAGCGTCTCAAATTGATGTCTCAAATTTCAGTGGCACCCGGTGCAACGCCAAAATCAGTCCCTGCCTCTCGCCTTCCATTGGATGTCATAGCTGCCGTGCTCCAGAAGCTCTGTGCCCGATGCAACTGCACCAATCCTGCTCCTATAGATCCGACTTTGCCTCAGGCCTGGGGGGGGCCTCTTTCCCTGCCCCTCAGAACTCTGCCGAGGGCATGCCCCCTCTCAAGCCACACCTCTCGCCAGTCCTGCTTTGTCCTCTCGCTCAGTGTTTTTGCCTGCCTAAAATGTGCCTTGAAATCTAATAAAGCTTTTTTGACTGCCTGGATCGAGGGTGACGAGCGGGATGTGTGAGTGTGAAGAAGCCAGCCTGGTGTAGAAAAGTACGGTAGAATTCGGATGTACTGCCCTGCCCCCTTTTGCCTCTGGCCACACCCACCACTGGTATGCGGCCCCCGGGAGGTTGCACAGAAGAAAACATGGCCCTTGGTTCCTCACCTCTGGGGAACAAGGCATGGCAAACCTGGAGCACTGGCTCCCAAGTAGCCAGACTCACTACTAGGGATGGGTGAAGTCCTCAATTTCAGTTTCTCTTTTTTACACTCCTGCTACCCTGCTCTTTCCCACTCTTAAGTTCATTTCTTCTCTTTGTCACATCAGTTTGTCAAATGGGGGTGGAAGGGTTACTTTGCATAGTAAAAACATTTTGCATATACAGCTCCCCTTCAGCTTTGCTTGAGTTGTTTTTTGCTTTTATTTTGATTGTGCCCTTTGTGTCTTTATGTTGTGATTTTTGTCCTGTGACTCGCCCTGAGACCTGCAGGTATAGGACAGTATACAAATTTAACATTCAATAATTATTAATAATAATGCATTGAACAATGCATTTAAATTTGTGGTGAAAGAAGAAAGTGACTGGGGCAAACAAAGCATCTTCTTTAGAAAGCTGTTTACAAAAGGAGACAGGAATCTGTGCCATTAGTTGAGGGCTGCGGGATAGGATTTTGGAAACCGCTTCTGACCATGCCAAATCCTCCATTTAAAAATGATATTTCCTTTGCTTTGGCCATAGCCGAAAGCAATTTATTCTGCAGCTGACAAGTACTGGATTCAAGGAAGCAGCTCGTCTGGAATGCCAGAGGGTTTATACAGGCATGAAACACGCACAAAAATTGTAATTAATGCAGGTGCTCTGAAGAATCAAGAAGGCATAGGGGGCAAGAGTGAAGACAAGACTACCCATAATGCCTCCCTACAGTGAAAGAGAAGCTGTTTTCGAAAAGGAGTTTCTGGGTGGAATTGGCCTTGCATTCAAAATGCTGATCGTATTGGTGATTATATATAGAATATGGGAGGAGGAGTGGGCAGGAGGCATGTGAATTTAAGAACAGCCCTTGCTGGATCGCTCAAAAAGCCCATCTGGTCCAAGCACCCTGCTCTCATAGTAGCCATCTTTACGCCTGGGGGAAGCCCATGGGCAGAACCTGGGTGCAAGAGCCCTCTTGCCACCACCTGAGATTCCCACCAACTGGTCTTAAGAAGCATACCTGCCTCTGTGAGTGGAGACACAGAGCATGGCTTTCTCCTCTATGAAATTGTCTGCTGTTCTTTCAAAGCCACCCAAGGCAGATCAGAGTCTACTGGTAGATCTCTGGGTGATTTGCAGCAGATGCCCTCCAATTGTCTAGCAGGGGTGTCAACGTGAATTAAATATGAGTGGACGGGAGACAGGTAAGCCCCATAGTGCCTAATCGATCATACGATGCGCCGCATGCACACCACTTGAATGGCAATGCCCGTCACAAGGGAGGGGGCCTGGACGCCTCAAATATTTTATTGGGGGGTGCCAAAGGTACCTTGGCCCCTAGGAGTCGGCTCCTATGTTGTCGAGCCACACCACAGCATGGCCAACAATGAGTTTTCCCCACCTAAATTAGGCTGCTGGAATTAAGCTAGCTAAGACTCTGGGTCAAAAGGATTGTGAGCTGTACAACCAAAACAAAAAGGCCAAGCCAGAGAGACACAAGCTGAACATTGTCTCCTCAGCGGGTCTGTAGATCTTGGGTTCTAGTAAAAAAGAAAACTAGATTTAACAAGCCTAGTCTGACCATCCCTGTGCCTCCACATCATGAAGAGCTAGGACTCAACTAGGCTCATTACCAGTCTAGCTGAGTCTATCTGGTGGCACAATGTTATATCACACATACAATGCATATAAATCACTTTTTCTTTTCCAGTCTAGCTGAGTCCCCAGACTGGTAAAGAAAAAAGCGATTTACCGGTATATGCGCGATATAACACTGTGCCACCAGACGGCGACGTGGAGTGCCGTTTTTCTCTACCTGTTTTCCCTTTAAACTGACGCTTTAAACGGAAACGCTCCTTTGATGTGTCTAGTTCCAGCCCTAGTGGGGTCCAAGAGTGCCCTCCTTCTGGTCACCTACCTGCACATAGCAACTAGATGGCTCAGCTGGTCAGAGCGCGGTGCTGATAATGTCAAGGTTGCAGGTTCGATCCCTGTATGGGGCAGTTGTATAGTCTCGCATTGCGGGGTGGGGGTCAGACTAAATGAATCTCAGGATCCCTTTCCAACTCTGCGATTTTGTGATTTGAAAACAAGTAGGTGTGATTTGAAAACAACCCCGCCAGATCGGAGCTTCCCACTGACTCCAGACGCAATTGCGCCCACGCTCTGCACACGCTCAGAAGCAACCTCGTTGTCCTTGGTTCCACCTCGGCTGCTGAAAAAGGTTCCGGGGCTGAGCGCTGCTCTGTGGTCTTAACTGAGCTCTAGGGGGCGGGGAAACAAGGCTCTTTCCAGGAGGCTCACCTGTCCGGCATCTGGTCCATCTGTTTCACCTGTGTGTGTTCTCCCTCCCTCCTCCCCCCAAGCGGCGTCGAGCCCCTCCAGGAACCCCGGACAGAGAAACCAAGCCAAGGGGCGGCGTGTGAGCTAAGCGACTTCTCCAGGCCCCGCAAGAACACGTGGGCAAGGCGGGCTCGGCGCTCCGCCCCCTTCCCACCACTTTCCTTCCTCGGGCGCAGTGGCGCCGCGCTCTCGCCGGACTCCAGACCTGGGAAGGCGGCGGACGCGGCGGCTCCTCTTGTCGGTGCAGGGCAGGTGAGTGCTGGGGACCCGGCGGCGCCACCTTCGCCCTGCTTTTGGGTCGTGGCTCAGCGGGGAAAGGGACCCGAGAGGGAGAGAGTCGTGCGCGCACCTGCCTCTCCAGGTGGGCGCACCAGAGAAGCGCGGTTGTCCGCTCCAAGTTCCCTGGACCCTCGACCTGGGATGGACCCGAGAGCTGCGCCCCCCATCCCAAGGTCCTTTAAAAAAACGCACTTGCCAGGGAGTAAGGCTCGTTGAACAAAGCGAGGCTTCCTTCCGAGTAAACGCGCCTAGGCTTTGCGCTGCTAATCGGCGGGTTGTTTTTGGGAACAGAAAGGGACTCTGCTTTTCCTTACGCACGCACACATAAAAAAACTCCACTCCTGGTTCCTCGACGCCTTGTTGATTTCAGCAGTATAATTTTTAGGAGGTAGGCGGGTGAGTAGGAGGCATGCTGCTGCTGTTGGTGGTCAGACCATTGGGGACCAGAGATCCTTTGCAAATCCAGATCTCTCTTCTTCAGCTCACCTCTGTTGAAAAGTTCCCCCATTCCGCAGCAACCAGGTATCTCCCCAAAAGGGGTTCTTTTGCCAGTGTTACTAAAGTGCCCACTTGGTTTCCAGCATTAGGGAGTTATTGGTGCGGAAAACATGGGAAGATTCAGAAGAATTGCTTCTGAATGTATGACTTTTGCGTCTGGCTCTCTGGGTTTGGGCTGTTTATTTCTTAAAGACAAAGCCTCAAGCTGTCCTGGCCTTACAGCCCTGGAAAAAGTATAGGCTTGGTCAGTTGTCAAAGTGGGTCCATTACAAGGGCTTGAAATAGATCATTGTATTATTTATGAAAGGCTGCCAAACAGGAGCCATGTTTGCTTTTGCATATAAAATACTCGGAAATGGAATTTGCAGGTGAAATTGCCAAGCTCTTGGGAGACTGGAGGATTTTCCTGGAGGTTTGGGGAAGGTTTGCCTGTGGAGGTGGATCTGTATATGGAAACATGCTTCCTTTGAGCCGGCAAGTTTAATGATTACCTGTTTATAGTAGCTGTAATTATGCAGCACATTCTTTCTCTCTCTTTCCTGCTTCTGCTCAGTGTGCTTTCTTGAAAATAAGTTCCATTGGACTTTTTTATATTCATTATTTCTTTATGCTGCATGTATATTGCTCGATAATAACTTTCAGAGCTTTGTACATAATAGTTTTTGCTCCTTTTTCTTCTATATATTCCCATCAATCAAGTCCTAGAGTTGTCCCCCCCCCCCCTTCGTGAAGTTATTTTCTTACTTATAAGAAAAGGTGACCCTATATTGAAAATAGGGGGCTATAACTACTAGATCCTGAATGGGAGGGATGCATAATAATTGCAGAGCCAAATGAATAGATGGAAAGAAGGTGTATCGTCTGTTGTAAGTAAGAGCACCTGTTTCAGACTAGGGTCAGCTTGGCTGCAGCTGCAGCCTAATGCTTTAAAAACTAAGGCTTAATAGTGGACAGAACATCTCTGATTGAAATGCTGTGGACAACAGTCACTTTGTGGTGGGTTTTCCCTGGGGGGAGGTGGGGGGCAGACAGGCCAGCAGGCAATCTAATACACAGAATTGCAACTCTGGAATCTGGAAGAGGAGGGGGGAAAACAACCCTCATACTTCTCAGTAGCCTAGAGGGAGCTTTTTTTAAAAAAATGTTGGGGGGAAATCAGGTGTTTGGCAAAAGGAAGCTTGCCTGCAGCAACTGGATTTGTTTCAGGTACGCTGATGTTTTCTGCAAGAAGCCCATTAAATAGCGAGGTGCCCATCTTCAGAAACTTGGAGATATGCTGCAATCCCATCCCCACTTACCTGGGAGTAGACCCCATTGGACTCAGAAGAACTTGCTGCTGGGTAGACATGTACAAGATTGCACTGAGAGCTGCTCAGAAAAGTGTACATCATTATATAAGACAAGCTGCCTATAAAGTTATATCTAACCGAAACAGTGTGTATGCGAAGTATTAAGCGTTGTAAAAGATCTTATCAAATTCTCCATTTTACCTTTATCTGCATTCCATCCCCCCAGACAGTGTCTGACCTCCATTTTCTAGGCACTGTGCAAAACTTGTTCTAATAGAAGAAAAGTAAATTAGTTCTAGGGCTGTGGCGTTCTGCCGTCATTTGAATGACTTGGATGTTTGTAATGATTTGGTACTAGTTTCTCTCTCCCATTGAAGCATGCCGGATTCAATAGATGTAATTGCACATACATATTTTATTGAGCTTTATGCCTGTCCTTGAACAGGAATATTCATTTCATTAATTAAGGATGATGCACTGGTGTATTACTGTTGTTATTAGGGCTGCCATCCAACTGGATAAATCTTAATGAATTAAACAAATCAGATTTAATTAAGAGTGTGGTCCTACCTCGGGGCCCGAAATGTTGATGGCTATAGGATGATGGTATGAATGCCCTGTAGATGCATCTCTGCTAGCCATGGGGTGGTGGTTAGGATACCTCTCTGCTGGGACATGAGAACACTGCTCCCCCCAGGCAAGGGGTGTGTGTGGCTTTTCTGCAGCAGACACACCCTCCCACTATGCCAGGGGTAGCCAACATAAGGCCCATGGGCCACAAGCAGCCCACGGGGGCCATTTAACGGGCCCATGAGCTGCACCTGAACCAAGCCGCCCACTTGGCAAGTCCCCGTGTGCGGTGCTAAACTGGCGCAGCGTGGCATGGGGACTCGCTTCTGCGGTGCCAGAAATCGCATCTGCGCAGACGCCAGAAATCGTGGCTGCACATGCTCATGCGCATGCGCAATCCAACCCACAGAGGGATCTCCTCTGGAGTGAACTGGCCCAGGCAAGGTAAACCTTGCCGACCGCTGCACTATGCCCAAAGAGATGGAAAACTATGGTTGGCAGTTCTCCTACCAAATGGTAGCAAATAGCGCCCAAATGGGGTGTTTCAGGGGTAGGGCACCAATGGTTTGGGGTCCATTGTATCCAGAACTCCATGGTTCCTTCAGTGGGTCCAGTCATTGAACCCCTCAGCTACACCAGCCAGGAACTGGTGAAGTTGAAGACAGGACATCAACCACCCACTTTCCACCTCAACTGACACAAGGTGGCTGGGCTTAGGATGTGGCAGCGGTTCTGCTGCGCCCCCCCGCCCCCCCTTAGGATTGCTCTGCCCATCTGAATTCATTTGCGTATGGGTTTTAAAAGTAGGTTTTTTTGGAGGAAACATGCAGTGTTTGTTTTTAGATGGTAGATGTTGCAGCAGGTGCCATCTATTTGGTTAAACTACATGTTACCTTAAATGTGTTGCTTGCTCTCTGTTGTTGTTGTCGTCGTGGTTGGTTAATACTGAGCACATAGTTCTGCCCCTCCCCATTTTATCCTTGCAACAACAACCTTCTGAGGTAGCTTAGGTTGAGGGACAGCGACTGGCCCCTAGTCACCAAGTGGGTTTCATGGCTGATTTGAACTCTGGTCTCCCAGGTCCTAGTCCAGCCCTCTAATCGGACCACACTCTGCTGCAGATTCATTTTTCTCTTGCAAACTGGGGAGAGAACAGGCTGCTCCTGAACTTTAGTTGAGGGGAAGATCTCCGTATCCTGATCTGTACCTTGATATGTACCGTGAGGCTTGCCATGAAACTATGCATGCCCAGATGCACCCTAAGAAAATCTTGTCATACTTAGCAGTATCTGCTTTAAGTGATTGCTGATCCATGGCCATTTGATGTACCTTTGGGGACAATCAATTTGCTGATGAAGAATTATCATCGAAACAGTTCATTATCCTGGAAGAACTGTTCTGTCTGCTGCTGTGCTTGCAGCACCCTATTGCTACGTTTGGAGCACCCATCACCTCACATTTGTAGGAAATGGACTTTGAAAGGGCATTCTGCCTCCAGTTCAGTGATCTTTAACAGTGACTTACCACGCCTACCATTCCTGTTCATGGAACATTAATTTGATGCTTATTAGTTTGTGACTCCATGCACATATTATATGTCTTCTGTTTATGAATTTTGAAATAGCATAGTGTTATAAGGGACGCGGCTGGCGCTGTGGGTTAAACCACAGAGCCTAGGACTTGCCGATCAGAAGGTCGGCGGTTCGAATCCCCGCAATGGGGTGAGCTCCCGTTGCTCAGTCCCTGCTCCTGCCAACCTATCAGTTCAGAAGCATGTCAAAGTGCAAGTAGATAAATAGGTACCACTTCGGCGGGAAGGTAAATGGCATTTCCGTGCACTGCTCTGGTTCGCCAGAAGCAGCTTAGTCATGCTGGCCACATGACCCGGAAGCTGTACACTGGCTCCCTTGGCCAATAAAGCGAGATGAGCGCCGCAACCCCAGAGTCGTCCGCAACTGGACCTAATGGTCAGGGGTCCCTTTAGCTTTACCTTTATAGTGTTATAAAAATATTGTCAGTATATTATTAGCCGACATGTTGCTCATTGTTGTTCAGAGTGTTCTGTTTGCAACACAGGGGATTTTCTTTGTTGTATTATCTTCCTTCCTGGCAGTTATAATCAATACTTTTCTGGCTAAAATAGTAAAAAGGAATGTTACAGTCAAGGATTCTAATGTTTTCCTATGCTTCTATGGCTGCATCAACTTAAGTATCTTCATGCTGGCTTGCAATTTAAAAAAATGAACTTAGTTCAGAAGCTAAACAACTTTACTGTCATATGTGATGGGTTCTTAGGAGAAAAGATGGCTATGCTCTCTCACCCCTTGATAGCGCAATCTGCTAAAGAGGTATATACAGACAACATTCCTCCTAGTGGACAGCTTTGATGGATTGACACCAACTATATAGTGCAATGATCTGCAACCATTAGAATCAGTGGTGCTTGTCGTTTAGCTAATCTGAAGGTTCAGCTCATAGGTACTGAGATACCAAAAGACCAAAAAATAAATAAATCTTTATGTATGCTACAACTGCAACTAGAAATGGTTTTTGCTAAGAGAAACGAAAGAATAACTTAAAGATGGAGTAATGTGGAAAATGCAGTATGAAAATTAAAGGAACCACAAAAGGGGGGGAGTCAAATATATGTGTATTAGAAATGTATGTGATTTGTGTTTTTATAATTTGTGTGTCTGTAAATGTTTGAAAAACTGAAAAATAAGATATTAGGAAGGTTCAGCTCAATAGCCATTAGAAAGGGAGAAGCAGCAAAAGTATATGAGCATCTGTTGTCGTTGTTGTTTTGAGCAACTGGAAAAAAACTGCATGGGCTGATTGGTCTTGAGTTTGCACAAAGGTCTGTGGGGTCTGTCCCCACAGTCAGCTGATCAATGTGGGGCCCCAGATAACTTTGCCTGTAGATTCTTCCCCTCTTTTCTGGCATTCCAGTTGCACTGCCCGATGTCTCCTAACCACTTGGAAACCTATAGGTGGCCTTGACTGCCTTGGGGAAGTAGAGATCTTTCCCAGCCTGCCTCTGTATTAGAATTGTTTTCAGAGGTTCCCCCGCCCCCCCCCCATGTGTGCGTTTGCAGCCCTGGGCTCCTTTGGGAGGAAGGATGCAATATAATATACTATAGCTCCCAATGGATGAGAACAAAGGTCCGTCTAGCCCAGCCTTACCCAACCTGGTGCCCTCATATTTTGGACAACGGCTCCCACTAGCCCCAACCAGCGTGTTCGCTATTGCATGCTGTGAGAGTTGTGGTCTAAAACATCTAGGGGGCACCTGGTTGAAGAAGGCTAGTCTGCCCTCAACTTCCTGTTTCCTACAGTGCCTATTCAGTGTTGGGCCCACCTAAAAAGCCTTCTGCTGCATAGATTTTGCTTGCCCTCACCTTACCAGTGGCCAGTAAAACTGAGCCTAGGAAGCTGCCTTACACCGAGGAAGATCATTGGTTAGTCTAGCTCAGTATTGCCTGCACAGACTGGCAGCAGCTTTCCAGGGTTTCAGACAGGGGACCTAGGATGTAGTATCTGACATGCATTTGACACAGGATTACATATTTTAAGACAGCTCTGGTGCCCTCCACGTGTTTTGAACCACCAGCCCTATCAACCCCAGATAGATGGCTCCTTGCCCTAGCTCACATTACAAAGCAGTTATTTAGCAGGCCTGGTTTTTTATTATTTTGCCTCTTCCTTTTTTTTGCAGAAATCCCATCTTTTAGCTATAAAATCACAGGCTGGGAGAGGAATTCCTGCATTCCAGGGGGTTGGACTAGATGACTCTTGGGTCCCGTCCAACGCTACAATTCTATGAATCAAAAACCCAGTTAATCCAACCCAAACTTATTGCAATATAATGGCTCTTGGGGCTCTCTGTCTGTCTGTCTGTCTGTCTGTCTCTCTCTCTCTCTCTCTCTCTCTCTTTCTCTCTCCCCTCCTTCAATTTTGTTTTTCAACAATGGGTAAAATCTATGTTTCTGTTTAAAAATAGCATCACAGAGAATTTAGAACTAAGAAACATTAAATGTATTACTATGGTTGATTTAACTCAGTTTCAAGAAGTGGAATTTCACCCTCAGTGAACATACCTTTATTGTTTGCATTCTTTTTTTCCCCTAATCTGTCATCATGTTGATTCAGGCAATGAATTTAAGACCATAGTCCTATGCATATTTGCAAGGGAGAAAATATTGTTTGCATGTTTATCTTAATCCTTTGTAGGAAATGATTGATGATGGTCAAGGCTTCACTGTAATCTAGGGACTCTGCCAAGGTTCAGCTTTAATGTATGCCTTTGTGCTAAATTTGCTCAGGGAGACTGTTTGGCACCAGAGTGCAGTCGCTGTATCTCCTGGGTTGGTATGAAAGTGCATGGGAAAAAGTGTTTCTGTTGGAGGTAGCATTGTGGGGTCACGTGAATTGGGTGCCTTCAACAGGAGATTGGTGCAGATCTTGAGAGGCCATCTGCACTTGCCTGCAAAACCCAGAGTTTCTGTATTCGGTTGAGGTCCATACCTGAGCTCCTTGTGCTCTGGTATATGGTTTTTAGAATGTGGTGTTTCTTGTTCTGCTCCCAGGTTTTCCATTATTCATTCTTTCCAGCAATGCCCAACCCCAGTCCTCGTGGATTAACTGTCTACAGTGGAAAAAAATGAGAAAGGCATAAGCGTGCTGTGGTTTTAAAACCAACTACAGTGGTACCTCGGGTTACATACGCTTCAGGTTACAGACTTCTCTAGCCCAGAAATATTACCTCAGGTTAATAACTTTGCTTCAGGATGAGAACAGAAATTGTGCTCCAGCGGCGTGGCAGCAGCAGGAAGCCCCATTCGCTAAAGTGGTGCTTCAGGTTAAGAACAGTTTCAGGTTAAGAACTGACCTCCGGAACGAATTAAGTACTTAACCCGAGGTACCACTGTACAGGCATACCTTGGTTTACAGATGCTTCGGGTTGCGCACCACGCCAAACCCAGAAGTACTGGTACGGTTTACTTCTGGGTTCTGGTGCTTTCGCATGCGCAGAAGCGCTGAATCTCAACCCACACGTGCGCAGATGTGGTGCTGCGGGTTGCGGACGCTGCGGGTTGCGGGCGTGCTTTCAGGACAGATCACGTTTGCAACCCGAGCACCCACTGTACAGTGGCACCTCGGGTTACAGACACTTCAGGTTACAGACTCCGCTAACCCAGAAATAGTACCTCGGGTTAGGAACTTTGCTTCAGGATGAGAACAGAAATCGCGCGGCGGCAGCGGGAGGCCCCATTAGCTAAAGTGGTACCTCAGGTTAAGAACAGTTTCAGGTTAAGAACGGACCTCCAGAATGAATTCAGTTCTTAACCCGAGGTACCATTGTAGGTGGGGGGAAATCTGGATTTATAGGGGAGAAAGTGAAAGCAGCTGCTTTCGGTGAATGTAGCATAGACCAGGAGGAATTAAAAGCTGCATAATCCAAGTTAAGTAGAAGTGTGGATGGGCATTGATGAGTCTACTTACGTAATGACCAGCATAACAGACTAGTTTAACATCCAAAATAAATGCAAACACTTAAATTTCCTCACTTCCTCCCACCTAACTCAAGATGTCGGGCTTCACTACACAAAACACAACTCACTATTCTGGGTTGGGTAATTTGCTTTTCTTTATATCTGCATAAATTTCTATGCTGCTAAATCAAGAAGAAGAAAATCTTCTCAAAGCAATATACATAATAAATAAAAAAACCAAAGGCAAAAATATAAAAATAACATAAAACTGGGTCACTTTTCTGTGATGGTAGTGATATGGTGATAGTTAGACCAAGGCAGTATTTGAGCACAGCATGTCTGAGATGCTCACCTGGAGATAAAGACCTACCTTTTGAGACATGATAAAAGACCACAATGATTAGATGTTTGGAAACAAAGCACCACTGAAACGATCCCAGATTGGATGTTCCTTGCTAGTGTTTCCCCAGGGGTCAGTTTAAAAGCTGCTACTGCTGAGCCTTTTTGATACTAAATGTCAAAAGTCAGGTTTCACTTTCACCCAAACACTCACCTGTGCATAGCTTCAGCTACATAGCTGGCCTCCATCTCTGCCAGCATCTCAGAGAAAGCTACCTTGGATAGTCATGAGAATAAATGTGCCTACGCTTAAAGCAATAGCTCTGATGAAGAAGAGAAGGAGGAAATGAAAATCATGCAGGTGCCATCTTAGAAATCATTTCCTGTATGAGAGGAGAGGGGGAATACCTCTTCTAAGAATCGCCATCTGAAGTTTTGTAAGCATTTAAAATGATTGTTTATTTGCCTGATAAGCAAGGGCTGTTTTTTTAGGTTATGAAAAAACAATCTTGCTGCTTAATGTATTCTAGAGTTACCATATATCAAAAGGTGAAAATCTGGACACAAAAGTTGTTGATTTCTTCTTTTTGGCCGAAGTTGTTGAGCTTTGTTTTAGTTTTTTAAAAAATAAGTTTTTGAGCTGTTTTTAATCAAATTCCCCAAAATATACACTGCCATATGTCCAGATTTTCCCGGACATTTAGCAATTTCCGCCCAGACAGTTTCCAATGGCCGAATCCTGGCTATGTCCAGAATATTCCAGATGTATAGCAACCCTATGTATTCAAACCCTGGCTTTAGTTTACTCATATTTTATTCCGTCCGTCCAACACAGCCTCCTTTGTAGCACACCTGCACCAATAACTTCAGCTGTTATTTGGAGCCAGCTGGCGGCAGCAAGTGGTAGACCCGGTAAATCTTTTAATCTTCCTCTCAGATATGAAAGATGACTTGAACAGATGTACAATGCTGGTTTTCTTTTTTTCTTTTCCTCCTCCTTTTTCCTGTCATTATACAATCCTGGTTTTCTATATAACTTTGATCCCACCTGGAATACTATGTCCAGTTCTGGGCACTACTGTTTAAGAAGGATATTGATAAGCTGGAGATAAGGGTATTGATAAGCTGCAGAGCAGGGTGGCCAAGATGATCAAGGATCTGGAAACCAAGATAATAATAATTTATTTATTTATATCCTGCCCATCTGGTTGGGTTTCCCCAGCCATTCTGGGCGGCTCCCAACAGAAAATTAAAAACACGATAAAACCAAGGTTTATGAAGAACGGTTGAGGGATCGAGGAGAGTTTAGCCTAAAAAAGAGGAGACCGAGGACTCAGCTACAATAGTAAAAAAAAAGTTTTGGCTGTGTTATAAACATGCAACACCAGATGGCGGAAGAGAGCAAAAGAAAATCAATGCAATTTTTACATAGTGTTTTTTTTCTTTTGTTATAACGATTTAATTTCTGACTTACAGCGTTTCCCCCCCTGTGTGTAGATCCACCCCGAGAGGAGACATGGTAGCCATCTTCAAATAACTCAAGGGATGTCACACAGATGAGGGAACAAGCTTGTGGGGTGACAAGTGATTCCCAGGAAGCTTCTGATTATAGCCCCATGAGACTCTGGATCCTCAGGGGTTGTAGGTTCGAGTCCCACATTGGGCAAAAGATTCCTGCATTGCAGGGGCTGGGCTAGATGATGTCGTAGTCCCTTCTAACTCTGATTACTCAATAACCTTATAAACCTGGGGTGGGACTGCAGCTCGGGAACAGAGAAGATGCTTTGCATACAGAAGATATTAGGCATCGCCAATGGAAAGGAGTGGGAAGCAGGTCATAGGAGAGGCCTGCTTGAGTTCTTGGAGAGCTGCTGTCCGTCTGAGTAGGCCACGGACAATATGGCGCCCTCTAGATGTTTTTGAACTGCAGCTCCCATCATTCCTGACAATTGTTAACGCTCGCCGAGACTGATGGGAGTTGTAGTCCAACAGTGCATAGGGTATCCCTGGAGGAGGAAATAGTGGGTTAAATGGGCAAGTAGTCCGACTTGGTGTAAATCAGATTTCTAATGATTATTGTAGTCTAGGCAATAGCAGATCTAGCTGCTATCAAGATGAACCTGTCTTGTATTTGGGATCACGACTCTGTGACCTTCAGCATGCCCACTTCAAGCTTTAGGTAGATGAACAGATGGAAGAAACTAACAAAGATTAAAAAAAAAAGTCAAACAATAACTGCCTGGGTGAATTGTATTGCATTTTAATTTACAGTATTGACTTGGAAAAACAACAGTGCCTCTTGCTTTCCTTTTCCTAAGGCTACAGCGCTTAAAATACCTGCTTTTTAAATAACATTCTTGAGTTCCATATCCTGATATTGTTCAGGGGGATGGGTTGGTGCATTAGTAACAGGTATGTTGCCCTGAAGATCCTAGCAAATGGATATTGGCCAATAAGCTTGTTTGTGCAAAACTCAAAATGTAAATGCAATGTCCTGGGGGGGGGATTGCTTGCTCAGTTACAAGGAAAGATTTGCAAAAATGTACCTCATCGGAAAGATGGATCTAGTACACCGATGTGAGATTGCCAGGTTGCAAACAGGGCAGAAGTGGAAACCGTGGAAACGGCGAGATGGGGGAACATTTTGAGCGAGGTCTTGAGGGTGTGCATAGCGGGATCAAATTGTACAAGACTAAATATCACTAGGGAACCTACAGCTGCTGCTGGTTCCTGTGACTCACAGAGCCAAGGACAAAGGGTGAGATGTCTTGAGGGAGGAAAACAAGCTGTGGCTACAGGTGGAATCACTCGTGACATTTCCATGCATGAAGGGGAATTTGATGGAAGCAGATAAGCTAACAGTACTGTTGTTATTATAAACACTCTTGGGAACATTATTCAGACAAAGATGCAGGTTTGTGGTGCTGTAGGCCATTGGGAAATGGTTGAACTGTAGAGTCTGTCATTCTATGTTCCAGAGACTCCTGGGGTTTCTCAGGAAGATCAGCCGTGATTCTTTGGCCAAGAGGTCAATAATTTATTTTTGCTACAGTGGTACCTTTGGTTGCGAACGGGATCCATTCCGTTCGCAACCTGAGCAGAACGCAACCAGCATCCGCGGGTCGCGATTCCCTGCTTCTGCACATGCGCATGACGTCATTTTGAGCGTCTGCGCATGCGCGAGCGGCGAAACCCGGAAGTAGCCCATTCCGTTACTTCCAGGTCGCTGTGGGACGCAACCTGAAAACGCTCAACCTGAAGCATCTTTAACCCGAGGTATGACTATTTGTTAAATTTGTGTGCTACCCTTCATCCGAAGACCACGGGGGCAGTTCACAACGTCAAAATGCAAAATGAGAACACAAAACGCATAATAAAACTAAAAACAAATAGCTCCCCTCCCACAAACACGTTTAATCTGCCCAAGGCAACCTTTCCGTCTGGGGCCTAAATATATGTAATGAAGGCGCCAGGTGCGCCTCCCTGGGGAGAGCATTCCACAGACGGGGAGCCACCACAGAAAAGGCCTGTTCTCATCTTGCTGCCTTCCAGGCCTCTCTTCTTGGGGCACACAAAGAAGGGCCTCAGATGATGGTTCCAGGTCAGTTCGCATGGGGAGAGTTGGTCCTTGTGGAGTAAGTAGAAACCTCTATAAATGTGGAATAAGTAGGAATCTCTGTGGAGGTGAAGAGCTAGAAATTTAAATTGGTTTTTAGATAATTTCTCATATCACCATGGTACCAGTCTTAAGCTGAAGCTTTTATTTTTCATGACAAAAAAACCTTATTGGAGTCTGTTCTTCCAAGTTACTTAATTGGATTTAATAATTGCATTCTGTGCTGTGGGAGGGCGTGGGAATTCTGGAGGGCAACCAAGCAAAGCATAGAGTGCATACATGACATTTTTATTCTCGTTTCCTCTTTGAGCTGCTCTCCATGAATGCAGCGTTAGAAACATTATTATTCTAATTGATGCAAGGTCAGCCCCAAACAGGTTGCTGCCTGAGACAAAAATGTCAGATGCTTACTGTACTGCCAGATGAATCTTACGGCAACATTGGTGAAGGGAAGGTGTCCTCTGCTGCAGCCAAGACTAGTTTAGGTGACTTAGTTTAGGTGACTCAGGTGACTCATGCAGTGCTCTTGTCCAACAGAGAGGAACAGCTGAGGAGGGAAAGCTGAGAGGCTTTTGCTATTGGCTCATCCACACTCACCAGCATCTGCCCAATAAGGTGGTTACATTAAGTGTAATGGGTTTAATTCACACAGAAATGCAAAATGTATGTGCATTAATAAAGGTTTAAAATGGGGAAATTCAATTGCTAACATTGGTTTCCTCCCAAACATTAAGTTTCTAAGGATTCCCTCTTGGTTGTTTCTCTGCTCTGTGCTGAGAGTGAAGGTACTGGGTTGCAAATTCACCATCTTGAAAGGTGGTGACTGTTAGTCTTTATCCAAACAAGGCAGAGAACAAAAGCATGTAATAATCACTCTCCAAAAAGAGCTGCTTAGCCTTAGGCAGGCTGGGATGGGGGGTGGGGCGGGGAGAGGCACCATTTTGATTTTGGGATTACTTCCTATTTTCTAAGATGCTGAGCCTGTGCTGGACAGCACACAAACATTATATGGGTATTTTTTAAAAGTACATTTGATGTTTTAATGAAGAATGTTCTGCCCTAAAAGTTTGAAGAGTATTTTTTATGGGCCTGGGCAATGATTTAGTCCAAAAGGAGTCCGTTCTTATGCTTCCAGTTGCTTTAAGCTGTGTAATATTAATATCTACAACAGGCCAGCCCTGCTTGTATGCCAGACAAAAAGTGCCTGGTTGGGATTCCCATGGTCCACACAGTGCCTGCTCCCAGTTTGAGCTGACAACTGGGGAAAGAGCCCTTGTTCAAAGCAGGGAGGGGAAACTGTGGCCTTCTGGATGTTGCTGCAGCAATATCATCCTTGACCATTGGCCGTGCTGATGGAAGTTAGACTCCAACCACCATAGGTTCCTCGCATCAGACATAAAGGAAAATTCCATCTGGAGGGAAAGTGGTTGTTAGCAAAGCACTGCGTAAATGCTATACTTATTTCTCAGCTTTCCTTTCAAGGACACACTGCTGTAAGGAATAATAGCAAGATGGATCGACAAGCGTGGCTTTAACATTCGTGGACGAGGTTCCATTTGCAAAGCTGGTGTTTAAGGCGAAGGTCGCCGCCAAATGATTGCAATCATTGCAAACAGTGGTGTGCTCAGAAACTTGAGGCATATTGTTCCAGGGGAAGAGTGTTTGAATCAGGCAGTGGGCAGAATAAAATAAAAGTACAAGTGCTAGAAAGGTTGACGCAGGCCGAGAGTTATTCACTATTGTGGAGAAGCTGGAACATCATCGCCTGGCATGAGTAAGAAATTATGGAGCGTGAGAAGAAGAAGAGACGAAGAGTTTGGATTTGATACCCCGCCTTTCACTCCCTTTAAGGAGTCTCAAAGCAGCTAACATTCTCCTTTCCCTTCCTGCCCCACAACAAACACTCTGTGAGGTGAGTGGGGCTGAGAGACTTCAGAGAAGTGTGACTGGCCCAAGGTCACCCAGCAGCTGCATGTGGAGGAGCGGAGACGCGAACCCGGTTCCCCAGATTACAAGACCACTACACCACACTGGCTCTCGTGAATGGTGAAGGTAGAAAGGAAGAGGCAAAGTCTCAGTCAGCTTGATAGGGTCCATGGGCAACCCAGTGAGGAATAAGAGTCTGAGGCAAGAGGGAAGAAATAATGCCTAATTCTCATTGAAGTGTATTATGTGTGTCTGGACTGTATCAGGTCAGATTGTCCCATGAGGGCTCATATCTGAATGCACGTGCTTTCTTTTAAAAAGTTTAAAAGTCTTCACATAGAAAATTAGATGTCAAAGGGAATTTAGTTGTGTCCCAACACGGGCATGTTCCATGCTCAAGCTAATACAGTGGAACCTTGGTTCCCAAACTTGATCCATTCTGGAGGTCTGTTTGACTCCCAAAACGGTTCAGGAACCAAGGTGCGGCTTCTGATCGGCTGCAGGAGCTTCCTGCAGCCAATTGGACGCCACGGAAGCCGCGCCGGATGTTCGGCTCCCAAGGAACATTCGAAAACCGGAACAATCACTTCCATTTTTCGATCGTTCAGGAGCCAGAATGTTTAGCTCCCAAGGCGTTTGGAAACCGAGGTTCCACTATAATAATAATATTACCTTCATCTTGATTGGCAACTTAGACTCAGGGGAGCCAATTTGGACCCCAGGTTATGGGTGCCCAGTGTGGTACCAGAAGTCAGGTTCCAAGGTCTTAGAAGGCCTCAGATAGCATCTCCGATGCCTTGGAGATGCTGTCCGAGGCCTTGCGAGACCTCAGACGCTGCCTGGGGGATCTGCGGTGTGGGGCCCCCTGCTTAGACTTCTGTTATTCATATGCATGGGAAAGGAGTGAAGGACCTATGGATTCCACCCAGAACTAAGGTTTTATTATAAGTCTTTGGCTTTATGAATGACCAACCAAAGGCTTCTTTGGTGGATGTAGGATGTAAATTCGGTTTTCTTTCTTCTTTCCCTAGATCATTTTGTCTGTGATCTTTGAGAGTGGACTGACTGAAAATAGAAACTTGACAGATGCCTGTTCCACTGCCACCACCTGCTCCTCCTCTTCCACCATCTCTTTCTGGAGGAGCCCCACCACCAGCACCACCACCTCCTCCTCTTCCGCCACCTTTCTCTGCAGCTCCACCACCACCTCCTCCTCCTCCTCCTCCTCCTCCTCCTCCTCCTCTACCTTCTTGTTCTGGAGGTCCACCACCTGCCCCGCCTCCACCTCCCCTTCCATCACCTTCTTCTGGATGTCCACCACCACCACCTCCTGCCTCTTTTTCATCATCTTCTGGAGGTCCACCATCACTGCCATCTTCATGCCCTTTGGTAAGGCTCATCTTTCGATTTTTTTCCTTGATTGTGAAGAGTATAACCAACATTGAGGTCTCACAATTAAAAATCTGTTTTGGACTTAGAAACTTAGCTACAAAGTCCTTGGTTTAAAATGTCTTATCTGTAGGTGTTATTCAAATACAGGTTGTTGTTTTTTTAATGAGGAAAAATTAACTAGTCTTGATTGCCTAGACATGCTTCTGTTTATTGCAGATTTCTCCATCCACTTTCTTGTCACCATTCCCAATGTTCCAATGAGTCTGTTGACATAATCCGTAGCTCGGTCGGTAGAGCATGAGACTCTTAATCTCAGGGTCATGGGTTTGAACCCCGCGTTGGGTGAAAGATTCCTGCATTGCAGGGGGTTGGACTAGATGACCCTCAACTCTACAAGTCTGTGCTTCTGTGAAAACATGGTTGCGAAGGCAGAGAAACACAGGAAGATTCTTTATATTGTGACAGACCACTAATCCATCTAGCTCAGTATTGTTCATATAAACCGACTGGCAGCTGCGATTATTATTTACAGTGGTACCTCGCAAGACGAATGCCTCGTAAGACGGAAAACTCTCCAGACGAAAGAGTTTTTCATTTTTTGAGTTGCTTCGCAAGACGAATTTCCCTATGGGCTTGCTTCGCAAGACGAAAACATTTCCTTTTTCTTAAAACCGTTAATACCCAATGCATTCCTATGGGAATCCGTGCTTCGCAAGACGAAAAATTCGCAAGACGAAAAAACTCGCAGAACGAATTAATTTCGTCTTGCGAGGTACCACTGTATTAAATTTCTATACAGTTGGTACCTCAGGTTACATATGCTTCAGGTTAGAGACTCCGCTAACCCAGAAATAGTGCTTCAGGTTAAGAACTTTGCTTCAGGATGAGAACAGAAATCGTGCTCTGGTGGTGCGGCAGCAGCAGGAGGCCCCATTAGCTAAAGTGGTGCTTCAGGTTAAGAACAGTTTCAGGTTAAGAACAGACCTCCAGAACGAATTAAGTACTTAACCTGAGGTACCACTGTACCACCTTTCATCCAAGGATCATAGGGCAGTTTCAGGTTGAGTGTCTCCCAGCCCGACCTGGAGTTCCTAGGTGTCTTCTGCTTGCAAGGCACGTGGTCCATCACTGTGCTTCCTAATATCTTAACTTCAGAGGCTGTAGTGCTGCCATATGTCTGCAACTTCCCGGACAGTGCTGGAATTTCTGAAAATCAGTGAAAACCTCTGGGGCAACATATGTCAGAAGTGTTTCTTTTTTCCTTTAAAAACCGCTAATTTCCCTCATTTAAAATAGCTCAAAAACTTTCGTGTCCAGATTTTTACTTTTTGAAATATGGCAACCCCTTGGAGGTTTTTATTTCTTCATTTGCACAGAGAATTCATAGGCCTTGGTGTCTGTATCACGCACCTGCTAAGATTACCCAGCTGTTACTGCAGCTGCTGGGTTTTCTAAGGAAACTGGAATGAAGCTTAAGGAATGTAAATGGAATGAGTCCTCACGTATGCACTTCCTGTCTTGCAGTTGTAGCAACTGTCCAAGATGTTTGCATATTGTCCATTCTGTTTTCTGCATCGTTTGAACACCTCCACCTAGAATCATAGAATCATACAATCATAGAGTTGGAAGAGACCATAAGGGCCATCGAGTCCAACCCCCTGCCAAGCAGGAAACACCATCAGAGCACTCCTGACATATGGTTGTCAAGCCTTTGCTTAAAGACCTCCAAAGAAGGAGACTCCACCACACTCCTTGGCAGCAAATTCCACTGTCGAACAGCTCTTACTGTCAGGAAGTTCTTCCTAATGTTTAGGTGGAATCTTCTTTCTTGTAGTTCGGATCCATTGCTCCGTGTCAGCTTCTCTGGAGCAGCAGAAAACAACCTTTCTCCCTCCTCTATTTGATATCCTTTTATATATTTGAACATGGCTGTCATATCACCCCTTAACCTCCTCTTCTCCAGGCTAAACATGCCCAGCTCCCTTAGCCGTTCCTCATAAGGCATTGTTTCCAGGCCTTTGACCATTTTGGTTGCCCTCCTCTGGACACGTTCCAGTTTGTCAGTGTCCTTCTTGAACTGTGGTGCCCAGAACTGGACACAGTACTCCAGGTGAGGTCTGACCAGAGCAGAATACAGTGGCACTATTACTTCCCTTGATCTAGATGCTATACTCCTATTGATGCAGCCCAGAATTGCATTGGCTTTTTTATCTGCCACGTCACACTGTTGGCTCATGTCAAGTTTGTGGTCAACCAAGACTCCTAGATCCTTTTCACATGTACTGCTCTCAAGCCAGGTGTCACCCATCTTGTATTTGTGCCTCTCATTTTTTTTGCCCAAGTGCAATACTTTACATTTCTCCCTGTTAAAATTCATCTTGTTTGTTTTGGCCCAGTTCTCTAATCTGTCAAGGTTGTTTTGAAGTGTGATCCTGTCCTCTGGGGTGTTAGCCACCCCTCCCAGTTTGGTGTCATCTGCAAATTTGATCAGGATGCCCTTGAGTCCATCATCCAAGTCGTTGATAAAGATGTTGAATAAGACCAGGCCCAAGACAGAACCCTGTGGCACCCCACTAGTCACTCTTCTCCAGGATGAAGAGGAACCATTGATGAGCACCCTTTGGGTTCGGTCAGTCAGCCAGTTACAAATCCACTGAGTGGTAGCATAGTCAAGACCGCATTTTACCAGCTTCTTTACAAGAATATAATGGGGCACCTTGTCAAATGCCTTGCTGAAATCAAGGTAGACTACATCCACTGCGTTCCCTTCATCTACCAGGCTTGTAATTCTGTCAAAAAACGAGATCAGGTTAGTCTGACATGACTTATTTTTCAGAAATCCATGCTAACTATTGGTGATCACAGCATTCCTTTCTAGGTGCTCACAGACTGTTTACTTAATGATCTGCTCCAGAATCTTCCCTGGTATTGATGTCAGACTGACTGGGCGGTAATTATTTGGGTCCTCTCTTTCCCCCTTTTTGAAAATAGGGACAACATTTGCCCTCCTCCAGTCTGCCGGGACTTCGCCTGTTCTCCAGGAATTCTCAAAGATGACTGCCAGTGGTTCTGAGATCACATCTGCCAGTTCTTTTAATACTCTTGGATGCAGTTCATCTGGCCCTGGAGACCTATTGGGAACAGTATTTCCTCCCAGTATTGTGGATGCTATTTGTTAAAAAAAGGCTTACCTGAATACAGTATTCTTTTTTGACAAAGTCATTTCTACCACTTCCGGTTAGAGACTCACGTTAGGCCTTATAATAATACAAATGATACAAATACAGCAAATTGTGAATACGCACACATGCGCAAATTGTGAATACGCACACATACGCACACTTCCTAGTGAGTGATTGGATACAGCGGGACTTCTTTATCAACAAACATTTATAGGATCAGACTACTGATTGAGGGATTAATGGACTAAGACCCATATGATAAACCACCTAACACTTTTTAAATTGAATGACATAATCATAAAAACTGAGTCCCATTTTCTTTAACTGGGGATTAGGAAATCAGAGCCTTCCTGCTTTCTGTGATTAGTAGAATTTGAATAGAAGCCCACTTGAATAATTTGCACATATGACTCTGTTCACAGAATATAGCTTTTCAAAGCAGAACATTCTGGGGGTTTTTTAAACAGCCAAATTTATTCTGCCTTTCTGCTAAGCAATTAATGTTTTTCTTAGGATACTTCACTAGATTGTATTAAATCCGACATATATTAAATCACCTCAGTGAATTCAATAGGACTATTTTTGCTTAATTGTTGTCACCTTTATTTAAATAAAAACACCTCTCTGCGCTTAACTAGGGTTGTGGGAATTTAACATGGAGTCTGGCATCTGATGTAGGAGTGAGAATAAAAGAGAAAATTGTATTGGGTATCATGAAGGATATTACATAAATTGCTTTGTGGATTTTTTAAAAAACCTTTAACACTTTATTTTTCACTGGGAGGGGGTAACATTGAATTTCAATACACTAAGCTGTCTGGAAAATTACTGCAAGCTCCTGCATTTGAAGCAGGTGTTCAGTTATTCTGTCTGATACTATTGCAATGAGAAACAGTTTTCTTGAAGGCATCCTTGCAGGCAGATGGTGGCAACGATGTAAATAGGGGGGGGGGGGAGATACTTATTTATGAACTTCCTGCGACTGCACTGTTTCAAACACTAGAAGATGCTTCTTTGACAAATCCAAAATAATTAATGCTTTTCTCGAATAACAACCCATTCACATTGCTGTTAGTGCTGCAACAGAATCCTCTTTTAAAAAGAAAAATAATATCACTACCTTTATTCCTATCTCCATGTGCTTGGGAGTAAACCTCGTTGAATCCAATAGGGCTTACTTCTGAGTCATCATTGTGCTGGGTGGAAAACGCAGACAAATTTGAAGCAATCTCAATTTATCTTGTCTGCAGACTGATGCAAGCTCACAACATGTGTGAATGTCTGCTGCTCTTTACACTCCATTACTGCATTATTTACTGTTAGTTAATTAATGAAAGCAAATTAATTAATAGCCTGTTTGACAAAAGACACCAGGGCAGTTTACAGCAGCACAAAAAAATGCAACACGAGTTAATTAAAACAGTCAAAGTTAAAAACAACAACAACATTTTGCCTCTTTTAGATAACACCTGAGTGGCTGACCTGGGCAGATAGCCAGCTCCCCCTCCTACCCAAAACATAATTGCCAAAGCCTGGCTCTAGACCTGAGGTCTAGGTAAAAGTTAGGCTCTAGGCCCAGGGGTGCGGAGCTCGTTGGACAACAACGGCCATTATCCCTGACTACAGACCATGCTGGCTGAAGTCTTTGGGAGCTGGAGTCTATCAACATCTGGAAGCTAAGGTTCCCCCCCTCCGCCACTTCTCTAAGCAGTGGGGTTCTGGGGTGAAATCTGTCAGAGGCAAGTGTGGTCTGAAAACTTAAGTTACAAGGCAGATGATAAAGTGGGCTGGGATGAGTACATAATTGAAAGCAGGTAGCAGTCTAAATCCAAAACAGCAATCAAAGCTAGGTAGCAGGTGCCTAGGGAGAGTCTTCACATAAAGAGCAAGTTGCTCATGCAGACTGAGGAAAAATATCTGATTCAAGGGATTGGTGGGTGGTGACTAGCCCTTGGGTCAGGTATGCTCAGGTATTAAAGGTAGAGGGACCCCTGACCATGGTGTACAGCTTCCGGGTCATGTGGCCAGCATGACTAAGCCGCTTCTGGCGAACCAGAGCAGCACATGGAAACGCTGTTTACCTTCCCGCCGGAGTGTACCTATTTATCCACTTGCACTTTGACGTGCTTTTGAACTGCTAGGTTGGCAGGAGCAGGGACCGAGTAACGGAAGCCCACCCCATTGCAGGGATTCGAACCGCCAATCTTCCAATCGGCAAGTCTTAGGCTCTTGTAGTTTAACCAACAGCGCCACCCGCGTCCCTCGCTTTTACATAGTTCCATCCTTATTTCAGACATTGTGATATGTTGTTATATGTTGTGATGTTTAGATGGTTTCGGTATATCGCAATGTTGAAAACCAGGTATCGCCCAGCCTTAGCAGTCACACTTTGTTTGAAAACCAGGGGGGTTTTTTGGGTGCATTCCCATACCCATTGATGAATACAAGAGCATGAACACTCAAATGGAGTTAGAATGTGTTGGGTGGCTGTTCTGATCCACTGGCCCGCAGGAGGGCTTGTAGGGATGGTTGGGTGCAGGGATACCAAAGGAGGGTGCCAACAGCATGAGAATGGCCCGTTCTAGTGCTTTATTCCAGAAGGTGTAGACTTACGGCAAAGCATCCCACCAGTTCTCCTAGCCTTTGCAGAAGCAGGATTGACACTGCAGCAAGGAGACAGCTTGTTTGCACCCAAGCAGATGTACAGATGTTCTCTATGCACAAAGCAGCATATGTTATTTTGTCTAGGACTTCCCATCTCTTCACCTGCTCAGAAGAGGACTGGCCAATACCCAGTTCTTACAGATAGCTCCCTTTTCTGGGCTCAGAGCCCAGCACCCCAAGCCCCACAGATAAGAGTAACATCAAACCAAGCCAATTAGAGTGTTATCAACGCAAATGAATGCAAACATACAAAAAGCATTCCCCCTGCAATCCAACAATGGTCTTACTCCCCCTCTGCCCAAAAATTTATGCAAGTTTTTCATAGCTTCCCACTTGAACCTTCTATTTTTTTAAACACACACACATACATTTTTGGGAGCAAAGATACTGTGTGGTAAAAAATAGAATAACCCTCTCTGCTGAACAGTCAGCCTATTAAATATATGACTCATTCCATCTCGTTTTAAAAAGGAAAGGAAAGAGGGAGGTGCAACACTCCTTATCTAACCTGACATTTCTTATATGCGAAAGAGTAGAAATTCTCCTAGTGTGAGAAGGTAAATGTAGAGCCAAGTGAACACGTTTAATAAGCCTGGGTCATAGGAATTAATGTTATCCTGATCTACTGGAGCAATTTGAGGGATTCAGTAAAACACACTGTCTTCCAGTTTTTGTCGTCTTCAGAGCCTTGGCAAAAGGCCCAAATGTTTTTCTTTCTAATGGTGTGCCCTTTGCTTTTCTAATAATAACATAAAAGGCTGAACAAGACTGACACCTTTCTCTCTGTCTGTCTGCTTACAAATTCTGCAGCCTGGGAAGAAAATCAATTTTCCATTCATTGCCAGTTTCAAAGGGCTAATCTTTTTTTTTTTTTAAAGCAAACGGGGGGGGGGGGGTGTACCCAAGATTGTTCATCGTCAAGAGTCGACCGACTGAAATTAATGGACATAAATTGGTCATGTTCATTAATTTAAGTGGGCTTTACTTTATATGGGACGTGGGTGGCACTGTGGGTTAAACCACAGAGCCTAGGGCTTGCTGATCAGAAGGTTGGCGGTTTGAATTCCCGCGACTGGGTGAGCTTCAGTTGCTCGGTCCCTGCTCCTGCCAACCTAGCAGTTCGAAAACACATCAAAGTGCAAGTAGATAGCGGGAAGGTAAACGGCATTTCTGTGCAGTGCGCTCTAGCGGGAAGGTAAACGGCATTTCTGTGCAGTGCTCTGGTTTGCCAGAAGCAGCTTTGTCATGCTGGCCACATGACCCGGAAGCTGTACGCCGGCTCCCTCAGCCAATAAAGCGAGTGTCGCAACCCCAGAGTTGGTCACAACTGGACCTAATGTTCAGGGGTCCCTTTACCTTTACCTTACTTTGAATATGATTGGGTACAATCCAATGAATTGTGGCATTGTACCCCAATCTCCAAGTGGTGTGAGATTCCAGCTTTCCCAGGGTTTCTATTTTCTTTGGAATGAGGTACAGAGGAGACTGTGGTGCCTTTCATGGTATATGGTTTATTTGCACATATATACAACCTGAGCCTACAATGGAGGGGTTTGCAGCATTCAGACCCCAAGAGGGTCTTGCTTCTCCCGTAGCCACAGCCTTAGATTCCAGCAGAAATCAAGCATGGCTCTGACCCCACGCCTTCCTCGCCTGCTGTCTCGCTTCCAGCTTCTAGCACACATAACTCCAACTCTCCACTCTGACCTTTGTTTTTCTAACTAGCAGTCAGTGGAAAGGGGCCCACCCATTTTCTATCCAGCACAGATCCATTTCCTTTGTTATCTTAATCACTCATGACCACACCAGGAAGCTAGCAGACTCTCCTCAAGTGTCCTATTTTCCAGGGACAGTCCCGGATTTATAGAAGCCATTCTAATTTGATCCTGGAATGTCCCACTTTCCCTCTATTTCCATCTGAGAAGCATTGGAGGGTATGGTTATGCAACCTCCGAGCCAAGGAGATAATTAACTATACAGCCTTTAAAAGACATCTGAAGGCAGCCCTGTATTGGGAAGGTGTTTTTTTTTAATGTTTAACATTTTACTATGTTTTTATATATGTTGGAAGCTGTCCTGAGTGGCTGGGGCAACCCAGTCAGATGGAGAGATATTATTATTATTATTATTATTATTATTATTATTATTATTATTATTTTATTTATTTATTTATTGAATTAGGTAAAGGGACCCCTGCCCGTACGGGCCAGTCGTGTCTGACTCTGGGGTTGCGCACCCATCTCGCTTAAGAGGCCGGGGGCCAGCGCTGTCCGAAGACACTTCCGGGTCACGTGGCCAGCGTGACAAGCTGCATCTGGCAAGCCAGCGCAGCACACGGAAACGCCGTTTACCTTCCTGCTAGTAAGCGGTCCCTATTTATCTACTTGCACCCAGTGCTTTCGAACTGCTAGGTTGGCAGGCGCTGGGACTGAGCAATGGGAGCGCACCCCGCCGCGGGGATTCGAACCGCCGACCTGACGATTGGCAAGTCCTAGGCGCTGAGGTTTTATCCACAGCGCCACCCGCATCCCCCATTTATTGAATAGGACATCCATATTTTTATTGGAGAAATGTTGGAGGGTAGCTTTTCCAGGAATTTGAGTCTTCCTTTAGATTTTAACACTTGCTGGATTAGGTCTTAGAAGGGTCTTGGCAAACAGCCTATTCCATCCTAAACACAGGACAATATACAGTCGTACCTTGGTTTTCGAACAGCTTAGTTCTCGAACATTTTGGGTCAAGAACACCGCAAACCCAGAAGTGAGTGTTCTGGTTTGTGAACTATTTTTGGAAACCGAACATCCGACGGGGCTTCCACAGCTTCCGATTGGCTGCAGGAGTTTCCTGCAGCCAATCAGAAGCCGCGCTTTGGTTTTGGAAGTCGAATAGACTTCCGGAATGGATTCTGTTTGACTTGCAAGGTACGACTGTATTGCTTTGTTATTCCTACAAAAAGTAAAGATAGTTGTGTTGGGCAAATTGAAATCCATATTAGGGCAAAACCACTATTAGGCCAACCAAAATGTTGTATGCTTTCGCCGTTCCTGGGCATTCCTAGCCATTTCCACAATGGTCAAGGGTTCATTGGCATCTGAAGTATTAGGGAAGGATGATTGAATGCCCAAAAGTGACCAATTTCTCCCGTAATCCAACAAAATGCACAATGCATTCTTGAATCTAAGTATTGTGTATGTTCAGAGTTTACTATTCTGTCCAGTCCTCTCCCCAAAATTATCTACTCATTTTGGAAAGGGAGGGGGGAAAGCTAGTATTTATCAAGCAGAGATGACACAAACTGTAGATATATGAACCCAGGAACAAAACCACAGCTGCTAGTTCTAAATTTAAACCTACGAGGTCCTGCTATCTCACCCAAGCAGCAGAGCTACGGCAGGGAGTTGCTGAGATAAATTATTTGTAACAGCACTGTAAAACAAGAAGCAAGGAGTTATTCTGTTCCAGTGATGTTTCTTCAGTTTTTCACAGTACGTATTGCTTATTCTTCCAGTGGAGATAGGTGAAATTGGTTGTAAATTCCCCTGTTGCGTGTGCTGTAGCATTTGCTAATTATATGACTCATTCAGGTTTTTGGTAGCGATGGTAAATAACATTGTCTCTCTGTGAAATTTCTCAAGGCACTTGAGGATTGAGTTATGGAGGCTAATTTATAAAGCAATATATTCATGCATTTATTTATTTTTTTGCAACAAATGTAGCCTTAAAGAATACAAGCTATTAAAGGGATTTTACATCACCCCCCCAGGAATGTTTCTAACAGGACAGTACCCAAGTGTGCCATCTAGAGGAGATTATGCATGTTTAGAAGAAAAGGAAAATGAGGAACCTGCTGTTTGAAATGCTAATATATAGACTGGCAGTTCTTAGCTTATCATTAGGAGGTAGGTTTGTGCTACTTGTGTTATATTGGGTATCTCTTTCAGACAAATAATAGCCTGTCCTTAGAGCATTTCGGGTGTTTACTTAGTGGCATCAAACACATTCTAATGTGAGCGATTGCTAGTGCACCGCTGCTGCTGTTGCAATTGTTTATTCTCTGTACAGTGGTGCCTTGGTACTCAAACAACTTGGAACCCAAACACTGCAAACACGGAAGTAAGTGTTCCAGTTTGCGAACTTTTTTCGGAAGCTGAATGTGCTCCGTTTTGAGTGTTACACTTCCGATTTTTGTTTTGTTTTTGTGACTGTGTGGAACCCAGTTCAGCTACTGACTGATTGTGTGACTACAGTATATTGTTTATTGCTTTCATTTTATGGATCAATGGTCTCATTAGATAGTAAAATTCATGTTAAATTGCTGTTTTAGGGGTTTTTTAAAGTCAGGATTAATCCATTTCGCATTACTTTCTATGGGAAAGCGCAGCTTGGTTTTGGAACGCTTTGGTTTTGGAACGGGCTTCCAGAACGGATTAAGTTTGAGAACCAAGGTACCACTGTATTTTAGAAGTTCTCTCTTGTCTTTATTCCGTTTGTCATCACCACGTACCACACCACACACCCATACCACACCTCAACAAGGATATTATGGAGCTGAAAAAAATATTCAGAAAAGGGCAGCCTAGAGGATCAGTGACTGCTATGAGGACAGGTGACAACATCCAGTGCTTTAGGAGAGTAAAGCAGGGATATGATGATAAAGGTGTATAAAATTATTTTTGGTGTGGGGAAAGGGTCCCCCCGGGGGGAAAATCTCATTGTCATCTGGTTGGCCACTGCTGCAGCTTAGTCTTGTCTGGATGTCACACCTGGATGTCCTACCCTCAAATAATAATAATAATAATAATAATAATAATAATAATAATAATAATAATATTTATTTCCCACCCATCTGGCTGGGTTTCCTCAGCCACTCTGGGCAGCTCCCAACAGAATAAAAAAGCAATAACATATCATACATTCAGATAAGGATCTGCTGGATCAAACCAAAGGTTCAGCATTCTGTTTCTACAGTGGCAACAACAACAACAACAAAAAAAAAACCTGTTGAAATCTCACAGGAAAGACACAAGCACAGCAGCACAATTTTATTTTTTGAAGGAGATGCTGTTTACAGATCTGTGTCCTTTGTCAGCTCCTTTCACTCTGGAAAAGGGTTTCACTTTTGTGTCCTAGCGGAGTATTGCCATGGAGATAATGTGTTGTTCCTTACGTTTGCCCCTTTTATCGACTGTGAATGAATGTCCAGGTCAGTCTAGCTCTGCCAGAGAAGGGAGTAGGCATTTCTAGATAAGCTTATTTGACAGTGTCGGGAATGCTATAATAAAGACTGGCTGTGGGAAGAATAGAAGTGTATTAAGCTTAGCCGTCAAATGGATCTTGGGGGTTATTTCAGGTAGTGGAGCTGCCTTTTCTGCAGAACGAGATCACTCATGACAGCTGTGGTTGGAGGCAAACCTCCCTGTCACATGACTAAAGTTGTGTACAGATTTCCATTTACTCTGACTCCTGAAAACTTAAGCTGGTTAAGCTTAGGTGTGCACTTTGCGGTTAAGCTTAGGTGTGTACATTGGAGACAGCTATTGCGCATGCGCCGATGACAGCATGTGCACAGATGACAGCTTCATGAATAGGAGCTGGAGGCTTGCCAGGGCAGGGAAACCAAATAGGAAATGCGCATGGGGGGGGGGAGAGATCCCAGCCTCCTCTCTGGAGGGGACAACAGCACACAGATGCAACTTGAGAAGCAGCAGGACTGGAAACCCACTTGCTGTACTTTAAGCCGCTAAATCCGCTCCACTTCCTAGTGGGGAGGAGTTGCGGTGGACCGCATGGCCACCCACTCCCCACTGGGGGTGGGGGACTCTGTCCCCCGTTGCCTGGGGGGGGATCCTGGCCATGTCAGAGCCTGGCCAGCCAATTCGCTGGCTGGGGGCGTGGCCAGAACTGTTTACATCGAGGAGCGAGCTGGAGGACTTCCTCTATGGTTCGCTTCCTCAATCACCCTCCCTCCCTATTTTGCAAGTTTTAGGCACTGGCCTTGCTATGGACCTCGGCTGGTCGCCGTTGAGGGGCCGGGTAGGAATTTTTCCACTTGGCAAATTGGCACTGGCCATTTGGTTTTTGCCTTCCTCGTAGCAATCGTCACAACTTTGTTAGGGTTGTGGTTAGGCATTGTTTGACCTTGTGTGGGGAAGGAGAGGTGTGGCCATCACCTGCCCCTCCAAGCTTAAGGGTGTTCCGTTAAAGGAATCTGGGGGGTGTTGATCCTGTCCGAAGCCCGGTCGGGGGCTAGGGCCTTGACACGACCCCGACGGGAACACCAGGGGGAGCTTGAGTTGGTTCACATCGGCAGGGCTCCCCCTACTGGTGGTTTACCCTTACCGGACTTCCTGCGCAGCGGGCAGGAGTCAAATATAGTTGAGTCCAATCAATGCCTAAGCCAATACTGCTCACATTCTGTAATTCAATAAAGTTGTGGCCAAATTTGCCCAATAACATAATCCTAATATCCGTGTCCCTGTGTGAGTTATTTCCCAATGAGGGGGTGGCCGCGGGGTCTCGACACGCATTGTGTATATAGCTCAAGAGTTGCAGAGTTTAGTATGTTGACTCACTTCCTCCAGACTTGCCTTTGTCCCAGCTCGCTTATGGTCAATGGAATAAACCGCACAAGCTGATCGAAAGTGGTCCTATATTGTGAGAATTCCGCATGCCCGTTAGAGGAAGGATGAGTAGAAAAAAAGCAAGAAAACAGCATTCAACTTGCATAAGATATGTTTGGCAGTCCCTAGACTTCAGCAGTCCTAAGTCACACCTGTCTTTTGCCCTGGTCGTAAGCAGGTGAAGTGAAAGTAAAACCCATTGTTTTCAGTTTCACCTGCTTCCGGTTGCACCGATCTGGTTTCTGCGGTCTTTGCAACAGTGAGAAACGGATTGACATGTTCAGTGAGTGTCAGTAAGCTGTAAATACAAGATCTAGTGGTGGGATTGTACCAGTATCACAGTGGGATTGTGATTATTGTCCGGGGGGCGGGGGGAATGTCTGAAGAAACAGAGCCAAAAAATAATTCATAGAATTGTAGCATTGGAAGGGATTCTGAAAGTCATGTAGTCCACCCCCCTGCGAGGCAAATATATTGCAAAGAGTCGTTTCCTAAAGCAGGCATTGAAAGACACGTTTGTTGTGTATCACAGAGGTAGCCAACACGGTGCTCTCCGAAGATTGCTGGACTCGGATTGGCCCTGATCAGTGGCCATGCTTGGCTGGAGCTGTTGGGGGAAGGAGGCTAATAACATCTAGAGGGCACCGTGTTGTGTACTGAACAGCTAGCATAAACAAAGCAGGTGGCGATCAACGACCAGGTGGTTTTGCTCACCTTCACTGTGTGGTGACTGATGCTTATTGGGACTAGAGGGGCAGAAGGCAGGGAGACCAGCAGGAGGCGGAGCCAGAACCAATGACAGACAGAGCCAATGACAGGTGGGGGCTGGTTAAGGACCAGTTGAGGCTGGTCCATTAGGGTGAAGGGGGAGCACTGCCCCACCAATTTCAGCTTGCTCCCAGCCAGCCTTCATCAAACTGCCTCTTTTCTTACAAGAAGTCAGGGGGCGGAGCAGATCCGCCTGTCATAGGTTCTGGCTCCGCCTACTGTTGTGTTGTTCCTCCCTCCCATCAATCCTATCAATGGGCATCAGTCACCTCTGGGCCCCATTTGCCTGAATGGATCAACCTGCCCTGCCTCTCCTCTTCTCCTTGTACTTCTTTGTTCTTCAGCCTTTGTGGAACTGTGAGCCTCTCTGTCTGCTCTCCTTGACAGGCAAACTCCGAGCCGCCCAAGCAGAGGAGGGAGGACTCGAAAAGCCGCAGTGCTTTGCTACATGAGATCCAGAGAGGGACTCGGCTGAGGAAAGTATCGCAGACCAATGACCGAAGTGCACCGCAGATTGAAAGTGAGTCTTCGGCTTCCAGAACTTCTCCAAAGCAATGGTCACAGAGCTGTTTTTTTCCAGGCTGAAAGTCCCTGTGGGCTTTTTGTTATTGTTTTGCTTGGTTACCAAACCCTGCAAAAGCACCACGTAGATAAACCTCTTCTACTTATGTGCTGAAAGCTGCTTATATTGGCCACATTTCTTGAGGTTTGGCCTGTCCAGTTCCACACCCCGCCCTGCAAGGACTAAGTCTCCTGCCTTTTGGTCTGTATTAATGTACAACTTCTTTGTATACATAGCAAGGGGGTGGACAGCCTTTTTTTCCCTTCTTACCAGCCCAGGAGTCGAAACGTGGATTCTTTCTTAAGACTCCCTAACCCCAGTTTGAAAAGTTAATTATGTTGCTGGAGAGGGGTGTTCTAAATGCATCCTTTACTTTTTCCTTATTAGATTCCTACCCAGTCCCTGCCTGGTCTTTCCTTTAACAGCATTTATGAAAACTTGTCAGTTGTTCATTGGCCCATGTCACAAGGAAAGTGGAACTGTGAATAGTTACCATTTTCTCTGTAAAAAGTTTTTTTAAAAATCTATTGGATTTTCCATAAGGCTCACCATCGCCATCTACTGTCACATTGTATATTGCACCTAAAACACTATTTGCAGCTGTGTAGTTGAGCCCTGGGTTAGTAGCAGTTAGCACCAATTTTAAATGTAAAAAAAATCTATGTTGTTTTATCCTGCCATGTGATAAAGTTCTTTGATCCCTGCCTTTATTTTTATTTTATTCTTTAATGCTTTATTGGTTTTAAAAACAAAACAAGTACAAAACAATGCAATACAATACAATACAATACACAATGATCAACAAAATGCAATCCAAGATCAACACTCATTACAAAAAAAAGATTGGATTCACATGTCACGAATTCCAACATGACTTCCAATCCTCCAATTGTGATTCCTAATTCACATTACGACTATGCACTTAACTTTACCTCTCACAGGTTGTTCAGTCATGTTAATTTTGTAAAGTTCTCTTTTTTTCATGCAGAAGTCAATCCAGGCCTGCCAAAGAATTTGGATTATTACAGTGTTGTTTTAGCTATTCTCTGTAAATATTCCACTCTTTATTAAATATTGGATCTGTATGGTCTCAGAAAAAAAATCTAGTGATGTATGTATGGTTTTCCCAGTAGTGATGTATGGAAGTGAGAGCTGGACCATAAAGAAGGCTGATCGCCGAAGAATTGACGCTTTTGAATTATGGTGCTGGAGGAGACTCTTGAGAGTCCCATGGACTGCAAGAAGATCAAACCTATCCATTCTGAAGGAAATCAGCCCTGAGTGCTCACTGGAAGTACAGATTGTGAAGCTGAGGCTCCAATACTTTGGCCACCTCATGAGAAGAGAAGACTACCTGGAGAAGACCCTGATGTTGGGAAAGATGGAGGGCACAAGAAGGGGACGACAGAGGATGAGATGGTTGGATAGTGTTTTCGAGGTTACCAGCATGAGTTTGACCAAACTGCGGGAGGCAGTGGAGGACAGAGGTGCCTGGCGTTCTCTGGTCCATGGGGTCACGAAGAGTCGGACACGACTAAACGACTAAACAACAACAACAACAAATGGTCTCAGAATCTTACTGTCAAGATGGATAGATTAGCAAGAAGGTCCCTGCCTTCATTCACACACCAGAGGGTGCTCTGTTTCAGGATGTGGAGAACTGTGTATGTGGCTGTTGCATCAAGTCTCTTTCTTATTCATTATATGCTGCAGGAAAATACACTGAGGGTAAAAATAAAAAGGGCCAGTAACTCGGAAAGCTTGATAGAATAACCCAGATTTAATTTTTATTTTATTCTTTTGTCACAGACTCTAGGAGGAGGGCCAGCAGAGATGGAGGAAGCTCAGGAACCGCCAGAAGTGACATCCCTCAGGCATTGGGGAACCTCTTTGCAGAGGGTTTTCCTGTTCTGAGACCAGTAGGCCAAAGGGATCTGACAGGTAAAAAATACATTTTTCTATTTAACTACATTGTCCTCTTCCAGCAACTAGAGCCTGGGTAAACAGAACACGGTGTTTTTTTCTTATGAGATGTTTGAAAGAGACAATACTGTAAACAATAAACTCTATATATATAGAGAGAGAGTTTATTGTTTATTGTCTCTTTTATATATATAAAAAAATCTGTTTCAGTAAAACATTGTAGGGCAAGCCTCTTTGACTCTCCCTTTACACTCAGTTTCCCTAGCAACAATCTTATTTTGGCCCAGGATAGGAAAACCATCAAAACAGTATTTTTATATATTTAAAAGCCACCATGAACCACTCTTCAGCCATGGCTCACAAGAGCAGTTTTCGGATTGGCCCATAAAAACAAATGCGACAAAAAAACCATATGGAAAAACTGGATAGCTCAGTTGGTTAGAGCATGGTGCTGATAAAGCCAAGGTTGCAGGTTCGATCCCCGTACGGGACAGCTGCAAATTCCTACATTGCAGGGGTTGAACTTAGATGATCCTCAGGATCCCTTCCAACTCTACAATTCTATTCTGTTATGTTGTGGGGGGCAATCTGGCATAAAAAGCAGAAACAAAACACAGAACGAAAGGAGTTGGACAAGTGCAAGGCAATTGGGGAACCTGAGGTACTTGACTTATATCAAGTTGACCCATTGGCCATCTAGCTTTCTCTTGTCTTCACTGACAAGGTTTCAGGCAGGAGTCTCTCTCCAGCCCTCCCTGGAGATGTCGTGGTTGTATGGAAAGCAGAAGCTCTGCCTCTGAGCTTGTCCCTTCATATTCAGGCCCTTGGGCTGGAGCTGACAATGACACCAAGATGCCACCAGGAGAACCTCTCTTGGAAGGACATTTCAAAGATGGAGTGCCACCACAGAATATGCCCTGTCTCTGGTCATCAGCCATCGCACGTCAGACGAGGGAGAGGAGGGAGAAGGCAGCAAACACGGAACAAGGCCTCTGAGGCAGGGCAGGTTCCCCTGGTCCCAAGGCATTGAGTGAAAACCGGTCCTTTGACTTGTGCTAGTTCATTGACTAGCAATTAAGTGTAGCATTTTCTGGTGTTGAGATGTTCCATATGCCCAGTTAACAACCCCAGTGCTGCCTCTTGTGCTCACTGTAGTTCCCAGTCTTCAGAAGGCAGCCCCACCAGCAACACACTGCAGCAGTCTAAAAAGCGACCTGACAAGTGCCGCTGAGAACCATGGCCAGGTTTATCTCTATATACATATGCTCTCATTCCGACGAGAGAAATCTAATTAAAGCAACCAGTTTCTTGGGGAAATGTGCATCGGACATGGCAGGCTTAATAAGCTGGGTGGAAAGGGCAAAAAACACCCAGATCTGTCCGTACCATGAATGCCTCAGGGCTTCTGCCTCGTCTCGGTGCAGCATAACTTGAGATGTACAGGAATGATTGCTCATCCTGTTGAGTAGGAGGCTGTGAATTTCTGTTGTTCGCGTCAGAGCAGAATGTGTTGGGGCTTCAGCCACCTCTGCTCTGCCTCCTGGGAAACGGCCGAGTCACTGTTGATACTGCAGCGTCCAACAGCTAATCTGTAGGATTGGAATGGCAGGCAGGCAATGGGGATTTGTGGCAAAGGGAAACGAGATTTGTGAAGAGTGTGAGATTTTGACCAGCTTCTGCCCATCTGAAGCTGATACAGGCTTGTATTATCTTGGGCCCAAACAGAGTAGTCCACACAGCAGAAGGATAAGCAGTATGTGCCACATTCTTAAATTTATTTTACACTCTATGTTGAGAGAATACAAACATGCATCTTGCCTCTGTGAGAGCAGAGAAGCAACTCCTCTGGGAAACAAATAACACCGAGAAAACAGTGAAAAACAGGAAACCAGGGAACGTCACATCCAGTCTCCCATTCCCGTGGGAATCCAACAGTAACTCTGACTGTGGAATGCAAAACAATGTCTTGTGACTGCAGTTGCTGCTCAGTGAGGGAAAGGACAAATTCTCATCTTTTTTGGGGGGGTCGTCCCTCAAAGCGAGTGGCCCGCGCCATCTTTAACCTTGGTTTATTTGCTACTTCCTAAAACTTTTATTTGGTTTCCTCAGGTGGTCGGGCGGGTCAGCCAAGTACTGTAAGGACATCTCCTCCTGGAAAGGGTCCAGACCCACCGAACAATAATGGGAAGGCCAGCGGCAACCTTCAAACTGCGTCTGACAGCCCCAAACCAGCAAGTCCATCGGAAGCATCCAAGGCCCAGCAAGCGATTCCGGCTCGTCCCAACATCCCTGCTCCTCCTCCTCCGCCGCCACTGCCACTATCGCCTTCCTCCAGCAAACCTTCGCTTATCTTTCCCCCTCCTCCCTCTCTTCCCCCTCCTCTGCTCGAAAATCCCGAGAGCCTCTCCTCCCCAAGCGCCGCTGCTCCTTCTCCCCGCAAAACCCCAGCATCCCCTTCACACATGCCGGCGCCGCCACTGCCTCCTCCTCCCCCTCCCTTGCCTTTAGGGCCCCCTACTTCACTCCCAGGCAAAACCAGCGAGTGCCCCAGCCCATCGGCCTCCCAGCCTGACCTAAGGCTCAGTTCCCCTTCCGTGCCCCCTCCACCACCACCGCCACCTCCAGTGCCTTCTATGTCCACCTTTTCCTCACACAGGACGTCTTTGCCGCTGCCCCCTTCGCCAACTTCTCACAGTGCCTCGAGCGGCAGTGGCGAAGCCCCGCCTCCGCTGCCCCCCAAGTCGCCTTTTGTGCAGGCCCAGATGCAGAAGCCCAGCATTCAGTCGCTGCCTCTTCCCCCAGCCCCTCCAAGCACACAACAAGTGGCTGTGACACACAAGAGGAGACAAGGCAGAGGCGGAGGTAGGAATCGCCCTATTTAGCTGCATCACCGCTGGTCCATTTCAACGTACCATAGTCCAAAATGCAGGGGTAGGCCAGGGCCGTGGCCTGCAGCTTCCAGCATCCGCTAACATTGCCTACACTGGCTGGTGTTGGATTGAGCTGTAGTCCTTGCCACAATATTGCAAAAAGGGGTTACTATTGTTGTTTTACGTAGGTTGCATGCTAACTAGCCTTTATGTTTAAAGTGGTCTCATGCCAATAGGGCTGCAACATCGGGGTTTTCTGAATATTTAGACCTGCTCTTTGCATGTAGCCTACTTCACAGGGATGGTGTACAGGTTATTCACGCTAGCCTGAGCTCCTTGGCAGTAGAATAAGATGTAAGTGTAGTAAAAAAACAAGTATGTATGCCTGATGCAATGTTTGTCTATCTTCTCTGAGCCTTTTTCTAATGTGTATTTTCTCTTAGGAAAGCTGATGCCACCCCCAGTGCCTCCTGCAAGGTCTCCAACAACTGAACTCTCAAGCAAATGCCAATATGCTCAAGTATCTCCCTGGCTGCCTAGCCCAGACCTCTGCTCAGCAATTAAGAATGGGGCAGTCCACATAATGGGTAACGTTGATAAACTTATGTCTCTGCCCTGCCCAAAGATAAAAATGGCAAGCTTAAAGCATGCAGGAACTTGTCTTCTGGCAAAACAATGGGGTATTCACCCATGAAGGCTTGTTCAAATAAGGTGTTTACTAATTTACTAAGGAATAGCAAGAGAAGAACCTAAACAATGATATTACAGGAAAAAAGCAAATTAAATTTAAGTATGTAGCATTGAGCTTCTTTTGCTGTAGATTTCAGATACAAATGTAACTTCGTGTTGTTTTGAGGTTAAGAAATGGATATTTGCTGAAATAACTGGGTGGAAACTTTTTTTAAAAACAGAGGGAGAATAATATCAATAATGTTTAGCAGCTATCTAAAAACTGAAAGTTCAAACTCTTTGTAAGGTGAAACAGTTTTATTATACTATAAGTATCTTTACTGATGTTGTAAAAATTCTGCCATGTGATAGGTTTGCCAAATCACTTAATGTCTGAGCATGAACATTCTGGCTCTTGTTGTTTTATTAAAAATTAATTGCAAACACCACAAGTAACATGGAACACCCTCCACCCCAAAAGCATGCAAACAAAACATGCAAACCATTTTCAGGTTCAACATTGCTCCTAAAGGAACTAATTCAATTTCCTGGGGTTGTTTTACAAAACAAACTAGTTCCTTTCACATACAGTTCACAGGTGAATTCAAGTTCATCCAAATCATCATAGAATTGTAGGGTTGGAAGGAACCCCTAGGGTCATCTAGTCCAACCCTCTGCAATGCAGGAATCCCAGCTAATTATTTTTTTCAGCATTCAGAATATTATAAGCTCTTTGTTTGAAGTATAAAATACACTTGAGAAGACTAAGGAAACATCAAAACATGCACACAGTGGGATGTGAATGCTTTTATCTTTCTCAACGATTGTGATCTTTAAGCTTAATGGCCCAATGAGTGTGAGTGTGTGTGTGTGTGTGTGTAAGGTAATGGAGTTGAAGATTCACTAGAAATGTTCTACCCCAAAATGAACCGAATTCACACTCAGTTCAGTTGGCAATGATGGGAACTACTTTGGGTGTAGTTCAGAGATTTTTGAACTGGTGCAGTAAACTTTGTTGCCTCAAACGATTTTATTCCAAGAACTGTCTTAGACCATTCCTTTATCGTTTTTCTACAGTTCCTTGAATTGGTTGAATTGTTGTAACTCAATGGGGTGTTTTCCATTTAATTCTCCAGATGACTTTGAATCTAAATTTACTTTCCATTCCGTGGAAGAATTCCCTCCTCCTGATGAGTTTAAGCCATGCCAGAAAATTTATCCTAGTCAGGAAGCTAGAGGTAAGTCAGAAAGTTCTGTTACAGTCTGATCAGTTCAGGATAGTTAAATTATTCTACTCCTCTTAAAGACTAGAAACGGTTGTGACTCCTTAGAAATTTTCAAGAAACAGTGGCCTGGTCAGAAATAGAGGAGATGCTCATTAGACAGAAGTCTGCTTGGCCAGGTCATGTAGATAAAAATAATCTGCGAGAGTTTTGCAGCTAGCCTTAAAGGACTTGTTTCTATGTGCTAGGAAGCCACTGGCTTGGGTCACCTGGCTTGAATCCTCACAGCAGAATCTCCTTTGTCATTTTGGTTTTCTAGCTAGCTTCATTTCTATTTTTTCAGATAGCACCAACAACCCTCCATTAAGGACACAAGTCAGATGAGAAATCGCGGTAGCAGGAGCATCGCTGGAAGGATCAACAGAGCTTTGTGCAACGTAGGACCCTGTTTTGATGACTGCACAGTACATGCAGGCAAAACTGGCACTACATCCAAGCTCATACGTGGTAAACGGTGGGATTGACTGGACTAGAATGCAGTAGGAAACCTATTGTTGTGTAATTCCGTTTCAATTGCTTTAAACCTGGGCTGAGATTTGTTTTTAATTTTGTGGAATACTCAGTATATATATATATAAATATAAAACATGAAATAGTAGCCCACCTGTGTGGGTCATACTTTATTTTAGCATGAGTGTTCAGAACCCTGTTCAAAATGCAAACGAGTTTGCATAGACAACAATGGTTGAAGTTTCTGCCTGTACTATCTGCTGGATATAATTTATTCGACCACGTAAATCATGCTTTCAAACTAGGTTCGCTATATTTAAATGTATGCAAGTTCCCACCCACCCCCTCTTAGGAATTCTGTGCATTGCCTCTTTTATATATATGTGTATATATATATATATATTATATAAATCCCCTTCTTCGCCTCTCTGTAGTTACACAAAAATGGCTTTCCAGTTAATGCAGTGGTGTGGATTGCCAGTGGAACGCAGCATGTGTGCATATATGTATATTTCAGTTCGTAGGTGATTGGCACTAACCTTCCTTAGCACAGCAGAGGATGGTACAGGTGTTCACTGGAAAATGCACAAGCTCCAGCTGATTAGCAAGCATGGAATACCTTCTCCTGAATTTTGCCATGTTGCTGCCTTTCACATATCACCAACATCCCTCCTAGATGCTCTGTCCCACCCATCCCTTTGATTAGGAAGTGGAGGAAAACCTGACAGCTGACTATTGAAATGAGGCCAAGAATAATAGAATGTATATTGACTAAAGGGACGCAGGTGGCGCTGTGGGTAAAAGCCTCAGCGCCTAGGGCTTGCCGATCGAAAGGTCGGCGGTTCGAATCCCTGCGGCGGGGTGCGCTCCCGTCGTTCGGTCCCAGCGCCTGCCAACCTAGCAGTTCGAAAGCACCCCTGGGTGCAAGTAGATAAATAGGGACCGCTTACTAGCGGGAAGGTAAACGGCGTTTCCGTGTGCGGCTCTGGCTCGCCAGAGCAGCGATGTCACGCTGGCCACGTGACCCGGAAGTGTCTCCGGACAGCGCTGGCCCCCGGCCTCTTGAGTGAGATGGGCGCACCAACCCCAGAGTCTGGCAAGACTGGCCCGTACGGGCAGGGGTACCTTTACCTTTTATATTGACTAATGAGCATCTAGGCTACATCACTACACAACTGTGCCTCCTGGCTGTCTTGGCATAGCATATTTATGATGTTAACATCCCCAGCAAATCTGAAGGACCAAACTAGATGGTTATATGACTCTAATAGTTTCTGAACAATTTTGCTCCAGATGAAGAGCAACAACAGGAAGCTGGAGGAAATGTGGCAGGGGAAACATTTTGTATAAGGAAAAATGGGGTTTGATACCTCCTCTGCTGCTTTTAAACTGGCAGTGTCCCCTGGTTGCTTTGCATTAAAAGGGGGGAGAAAAGAGATGCCAGTATCTTATTCGTAGGGGCCGCGCTAGGTACCATATAGCAAAAATCTGTAAGAAGAGTAGCAGGTGTTTTTTTTACATGTGTGTGTGCTCTGTGATATTCAGCTTGGCTTCTGAGAGTAGGCTGCTAGCACCTCTGATTTTAGCAACAAACTAAAGTTCTACTGTATTTTTCGCTCTATAAGACGCACCAAACCACAAGATGCACCTAGTTTTTGGAGGAGGAAAACAAGAAAATTATTCTGAATCTCAGAAGTCAGAACAGCAAGAGGGATCGCTACGCAGTGGAACCAGCAATCCCTCTTGCTGTTCTGGCTTGTGTGATAGCTCCATAACACACACACACATTTCCCCTTACTTTTTAGGAGGGAAAAAGTATTATAGAGCAAAAAATACGGTACTTAAATGTTGTTTAAGAGGTGGGAAAGAGCAATGTAACACCTGTTCTTTTGGCTAGCTTTAACACACAAGTTCCTAGTGCGCTTATGAGACAGCAGCAACCAGAAAATGGTCGCATCAGTCTGCATTAGGGAATAAAGATGAGCAGGTTGTGGGGGCTTAATGATTGATTTTGAAATAAGGGAGCAAGCATCCATATTGGCCTCCTTGACTAATGAACTCTGCCCATTTTGTCTCTAGCAGGGAGAAAGAAATGCAAAATGGGAGTCTGTATGCACCTAGCAAAATAGCAGCAAAGTGTTTCTGTGAATTGGATATTTAAAAACAAAGAAGTGTTCTCAATAGTACAAAAAATAGCATGTGATTTCATTTTAAAATGCCATGCAAAATGTAACTTCATCTTTTTTCTTCTCTTTGAGCCTGTTAAGTCAAGTCAATGGTTGAAAAGTGCTTTCATTTAGATCTGCATATATTAAATTGCCATCAAACAAATGTTTTGCTTACTAATATTTTACAATGGATGCTGAGAACTAGATTTGGTAGAAAACACTGAGGGCCAGAGTTAAAACTAAGCTTGCACTGGTAACCAAGAGACGGTGTCTAATTCTGTAGTAATTTTTATCCTTGGAATTTGTTCTTCACTGAAAGAAAAACCAGGAGGAAAGTTACTCTGTGCAGAAACCATTTTATTAGTTTTGTCAATCAGCATTGTCTCTAATACACGAATCCCAGATGATTGCAAACCCATACATATTAGTTCCCACGAGAAATATGTAAACAAAGATTTACAGATTCTGACTCAACTGGATGCTGCTCATGCCAACATATCTTGGGTGAGGCAGCAGGGCCATTTTTTCTCAACGTACCCCAAGCCTTTGGTTAGCGTGTAACGCAGGAGTGGAGAACATATGGCCTGCCAGCTGCACTCCAACTCCCAATGTCCCTAGCAAGCATGGCCAATGTGCAGGGATGATGGGAGTTGTAGTTCAGCAACAGCTGGTGGGCCAAAGGTTCCCTGTATCTGCTATAGAGGAAACTACAGAAACCAAATGCACTTTTATTGCCTTCTAGCCTGTCAAAGATTCACCAAGCCCTATAATTTCCAACTGCCTTTTGATGCCTCTTCTGTGGATTGAAATAAGCAGTAACGTGTCAACTTACTTTATATTTTAGGCATTTGATTTAGAAACTGTGTGCACATGCACTTCTAACATACCATATTTTTTGCACCATAGGACGCACCGGACAATAGGACGCACCTTGTTTTAGAGGGGGGAGAACAAGAAAAAAAATTCTCCCCCTCTCTGCCCAGCGCCCCTTCAGCGAAGCGGCAGGAGGTGCTGCGCAGAGAGGGGGAGAATTTTCCCCCTCTTGTTTTCCCGCTCTAAAACAAGGTGCCGTTTAAGGTGCGTTCAGGCGGCTACCTTGGAAGCCTGGAGAGCGAGAGGGGTCGGTGCGCAATGACCCCTCTCGCTCTCCAGGCTTCAGGTTCCTTTCGACCTGCTCTTTGGGGCTGGCGAGGGGAAGCCCACCACCAGCCCCAAAGAGCAGGTCAGGGAGCAGCGGAGAGGCTCCTGCCATAGCCGCGCGTCACCTCTCCAGCCGGGAGAGGGTCGCGGGGCTATGGCGTCTTCGCTCCATAGGACGCACACACATTTCCCCTTCAATTTTGAAGGGGGAAAAGTGCGTCCTATAGAGCGAAAAATACGGTAGTATTTGATCAATGAGGGATTTAAGCGGGCTCCACAAAGATGCAACAGAGCAAGCAAGGAGGAGGTAAATCGGCTGAGTCTCAAGCTAGTTTCTGAAAGGAAGAACAAAGAGGAGAGCCATCCCACATCTCTCGCACTTGCTTCTGTCTCCTCCTCAGTCGCCAGGTTCTTGCAGAAACTACACTTACACTGAAAGTTCAAGATCTGTGTGTTGTTCAGCAATGGACTATGTCTGAGTTTTCCCCTCTTAAGAAAAAAATTAAGGGTTGTGAACACACACATTTCACTTGGTGGTAGGAATTTTTCCTGTGTAGAATCAGAGCCCTGACATTTTAATCTACAGAACTAGCACCATAGTTTCTAAAATTTAATCATGTTTGCTTGATACTTACAGATGTCAAGGGCTTACGTACGTTTCAACTAATGGCAAGCCGAGTTAGATTTACACTTTAACCATGTCTGATGTTAATCTACACAACACTGACAACAAAGCAAACCACACAAAGGAAGACAGATTCAACATGAACATAACAATCAGGGAAGAGTATCATGTTTATCCTCAGCCATTTCACACAATTTCACGATGCCAATAATTTAGATTCCCCATATGAGGAAAAGAAAGATTCACATTGTACATTAGTTTTGTTTTGCTATAATTATGGGATCAGAGGGGTACCTAGGATCCCCTTGGCAAGGAGCTATATTGGCCTGCATATTGCCTCAGAATGTTGTAAGCCAGTTTACCTCACCTGTGGGTTGGATCGCGAGTGTGAGCGCGCCCGCTCGCAATGTCCTGTGCCACAGAAGTGAGTCCCCGTGCTGCACTGCACCTGTGCCAAGCGGGTGGTTCGGTGGCGGCTCGTGGGCCTGTTAAACAACCCCCGTGGGCCTTAGGTTGGCGACCCTTGTTGCAAGCCAACCCTGCTACATTTGGGGCCCCTCCAGAACACCCTGCTGAGTGGGTCCCTAGTATCTCTGCCCCCAAAGCCCTATCCTGATTGGCATCACTGAGGACTCCCGAACCTTCTAATAGTTGTGTTAAGAGAGAACATTTCAACAGGTATGGCATAGGGCTGCGCAATATATTGGCCAAAACAGGCTTGAAGTCCATATCATGATATCTGTTTAATAATTTTTGACTAGGCAATATATCACAAATCATGATTTGTGTGCACTCTTATGCCAAAATCACACTGTGGGTGAAAACCACGAAGCCAGCCAATGCCTCTACATAGCTCCATATACTTCTTCAGACATTGAGATGTATCGGTATATTGTGATATTTAGCTGGTGGTACATCACAATGTTGAAAGCCAGATATTGCCTAGCCTTAGCATGGCCTTTACTCACGCAAAAGTGTGCACAGGGTTACAGGCTCACAGCTTATCAGGAAAATGTACAAAACCTCAAAATTAGCATTTTAACTATAATTATATGTACAGCAATCCATTTTGCCTTGTCTATGAAATGTAATTGAACAGGAAACAGTTGCTGTAATTAGTGATTTAAATGATCATATAACAAACATCAAGGGGGAGGAGAAGGACCATCTTATCTGAGTGAGGAACTGGCAGGATGAGTTTGGGCAAGGGTGGGAAACGGAGGACTTGTACCCCTGCTGAGAACTTGCTCCTCCTGGCAGGAAAGGGAAGCAGAAGCAAAGTTGCCTGGACGCTCCTCCTCCTAGTTTGGAGAGGAACCTCACGGGCAGCAGGGCAGCCTTCAGAACTCCCATCCTGGACAGCACCCTCTGTGGGCTTCTGCAAACGCACTTGCTCTCTCGTCTGCCTGGCCCTGTGCTTCTAGCAAGAGGGTCCAGGCTGTGAGCGACGGCACCCTTCTCCAGTGTTGGCATGTCCAGCCCCCCCCCCCCGCCTCTGGCTCTTCCCAAAATGCTTGCGAAATAGAGGAAGTGGCTGTTGCTCAGGCTCACTGCCGCAGCAGCCTTTCCTGACTCACTAACTTTGACTGGCAGATGGCGGGGAGAGGGAAGGAGGAGAGCAATGGTGCTTCCAGCCTGCCCAGGAGGGTAGACTCAATATTCTGAAAGCCCTCTCTCTTGCTGGGTACTGCAACATCCAAAAGGGGCCTAGCATCCCTTCCTCTCCCATGCTGATTTTTGCATGTCCCCACCTCACCGGTCCTGCGCCCCTGCCAGGGGCCAGTTTCACCACCCCCTAGGTATGCCTCTGTATATTTTTCGACTAAGTCCCAAAGACAGCACAAAGGAACAATGAAATCTACTGCCTACCATCAGTCCCAGCCAGCATGACCAGCAGGCAAGAATGATCAGAATTGTGTTTCCACAATTCGTACGTTCCCCATCCTTGGTGGAAGCAAATTATCTGAACAAATTCTGGTCATTTCACTGGAACAATTGCCTTTCCTAAGCAGCTATGGTACAGTTCCCACAACCAAATTAAGGTTCTTGATCTTACCTTCAGCTGTAAGCTTGCTTCTCTCTCTCTAAATGCTTAGGCCAATCCACATTGTTCAGAACTCTATTTTGGGGAGAAATTGATTATTTAAATGCAATCTTCGCAGCCTGATATGCAGCAATATGGAACGATAGGTGAGAGAAGCAAAAAAAGAAAAGGAAAAGCTACTAGCCCAATATGTGCATAGGTGAGGCAGCACACAGCTCAATAGACCCAACTCTAAATCGCCAGAACTAGAACAAGTGAGCAGCTTATTCCACTGTTGACATTTATACCATTAACAAGGCCCATTTTTCAACTCATCATTTCTTTGTGGCAAAACTCTTTAGGAGGACACATATGTACCTGCTGTATTTTTCCCTTTTACACGTGGATCAAACTTTTCAGGCAAAACTTTGCAGGCTTATTTTGATTTGCAATATTGAGAACTACATGGACTCTGGCTATTAATTGTTCTTAGTTTCGGTTGCCCAGATGAATGAAAAAACATTCTGTATTAACATTAGTCAGCATGCACACCGTCAGTGAAGGCCCTCTTTCCCTAACACACACAGGACAACACAGGAGGAAAATAAAAGGGGGGAAAGGAATGTGTTAATTGGATACAGCTACTAAGGAACTTTTCTCTAAAAAGAGGGAAATTTCCTCCAAAAATTCGGCAATATGGCGAGAATATCTTTCAAGGCCTGAAGAGCTTTATGGTCTTCTGATGTGAAGGCTAAAGGTGTCTATGGTCACTGAAATGAGAAAAAGCAAAGCTTTAATATCACTGTTAATTACAAATGCAAGTTTAAATGCAGGGTGGGAATATCCAAATGCATTAGGAGACTTTGGAAAATAACCACAACCCATAAAACGTCAGGTTCTTATTCGCAGTTGCAGATTTAGGAGTGAGATACAAAGAGACTGGACCAAACATTGAAGCCAACTTATATTTCTTTCAAAAAGTAGTTGTTGGTATGAGGGTATAAAAAGGACTCACTTCACTTGAAGAACTTAATTTCTGTATCAACACAGTCATAGAAAAGGTCCTCTACTTCAGAAGGATCAAGAACTTCTGAGCTGGTAATGATGCTCTCCATCGCGTCCAAGCCTTGCTTTTCGAGGTCTAACATGGTTCTTCTCAACTTCTCTCCTTTTTCCTACAAAAATTAATGGCCAGCATGAAACACCTATGAAGTGTCTGAAAGCTTGATCCAACAAAATTGTCTCAAAACTTGTATGTGCATCCATGTTTTCAGTTCAAGGAGAACTTAGGGGCTTTATCTGCTGTGCCGTTGCACAAACATAGCACAACAGTCAAACCACAGCAGTACCTCTGTCGAGTTTAGAAATACCAGTTCCGGAAAAAAGGATGCTTTCGCCCAGAGATCATGTTGAAATAAAAACAAACAGCCAAGTTTACACATTCCTTTCTCTCTGCAATGAAGGATGGAGTATGTGAGTTTAAGATTCGAGGAAGGAGATCTTTAAACATTACACTATAACTCTATGTGGTGTATTTTCTGTGGGTCACTCCAGCAGCACTAGGGTAAATGTTTAACGTCCCTCAACCATGTAGGCGAGGCTTATCACAGCTAATTTTGTGGGAGAGAACCACAGACTTATGTTTATCACCCTCAAAGTTTATCAGAACTGAGGGAAAAAGGACCAACAAGAATGGCTTAGAGGCCATTTTTGCTTCATACAGCAAGTGGGACTGCAACAAAATGTTGCGGTGTAGAGGATTCCTTGTCAGACAACAGCGCCTTTATTGCACGATACTTGCCCCGCCACAATGTCGTTTGTTTTCCATGCTCTGGCTGTTTGAGGCTTTCCTTCCCTTTTTTGGATTTATTTTTTCCGAAGCATCTTTTGTACTACTGCAAACCTTTGAGGGTCCCCCTCACCAATGCCTACTTGGGTATGGATGGTGCCATTTCACCCATATTAAGAATCTATACTTGGAAAATGAGCTTGCCAGATAGCTGGAATGAGATTTGGAATAAAGCTTCCTCATATGACTTTCTTGCTGGATCCATTACAACTAATTTATGTATTGCTGGAAAGGAAACTCGTTCATTTACACTGTACACTTTGTCAAACTGGCAGATTATCAATTTCAGTTTTCAACAGATAATGGTTTAACCCTCAAGACTACTGCACTGGCTATCTTCCGGACCTAAGCTACAAGTATCTCCTCCTAAATACTTCCCGAAGAAACTTATTTCCCAACAGCCAACGGACCTTTCAACAAAATATCTCATTGCAACATCTACACCATTCCTTTGGGACCCCCCTTTAACTTATTTGGAGAAATCCAAGAAGTGCAAGCATTAAAGAACGGAAATGTCAAAAGGACTGCCTCCTCTTCCATGAACCTGCCCAAGCATCATGTTATTCCTAAGGGCTTGCTCTGCCCCTTCTTCATCAGACGTAAGGTGGGTGCTGACCAGATACATAGCTCTATTTTTGAAATCCCTTCCCCTAGGGCAGGGATTGGGAGCCTGAGGGCCCTCAGATATTGTTGGCTTTAAACTCCCATCAAGCCCTACCAACATGGCTACTGTTCAGGGGTGATGCAACATCTGAAGGGACGAATATCAGGCTCCCCATCTTTGCCGTGGTCTTCCTCATGCAGTTCTTGGAGCCAAGTATTTCTTACATGTATCTAACACTGGAATTTCGTCAGCCCTGCTGCTTACCTTGCATTAGGAGTTGTTGCTTCCTAGTATGCAATTTGACTACATGTTCTTATATAGCCGAGCAGCGTGATAATAGGTCAATGCAATAAATTTAGAGCTGAACTACGTTTTCAGAAAGAGCACGTGCCACAGCAGTTCCTGAATTTTAGTGCTAGAAAATGCAAGAGGACTGAATCATGCCTTTAAGTGCATCTGTGTGGGAGGAAGGGGCAGAATTCTGCGCACAGAAAACTAGCACTTTAGGAGGGAAAGAAGGTTAAAAATATTTCAGGTGTGGATTTTCACAGGCAAGTTTATTTTGAGGTGATGGAGATTTTGTACATGTTGCTCAGATATGAAATATCCTCTTTTTAAAGTTTACAGTGACCTAAAAGGGTATTTGACTGAATTTCAAGGGCTCAGGAGGAACGAAACAGAACACAAAATGTAATTTCCCCAGATCTTCATTTTTTAATTTTTCACTGGTGTATTTTCAGAGTGCTGGTTTACCTGCTCATTCTCCATGACAGATCGCGCCCACTCGTGTGCTTTGTACAATTCGTGTCTACGGTCTGGTTTCTCCTGGAACCGAGGGTTTTTTTCCACAGGATCATCACTACCAAAAATGGGTGACTGTACTTTTGATACTAATTTTACATTATCAACGAAGATAAAAGGTTTAAATATGGACCTGAAAGAGATCAGAGGAATCACCAATTGTTAGCTAAGGCTACATTTTATATTATCACTTAGCAGTTTGCTCAGCTTGTTTTAAAAACAGAAAGAAAAGAAAAATTATCACACAAACTTCGATGTGTTGCACAAAATAACTGGGCCATCTGAAAAGAGGCATTAACAGTAACACAGAGACAAAAGCCATAAAACAGACTACGCTTACTTTTAAACATATATACTAAATCAGTTCCTTCTAATTGTTTGCAGATTAGGACTTCTCTTTCCTTTGATTGCTAGGGAATAAGCCAGTCTATGCCATGAAGAATAGCTCAGCAAATATATATTATTTTAATCCTGAAATATTCTGCACAGAGCTGTTATTAAAAATTAGAATAGATGCACAATGTGTTTAGCAACATTTACAAGACAATGATGCTGTTTTTAAGAAATGCCTGTACAAATTGGTATGTTCAAATCTTCTTTGTCTCCTTTACTCTGGGGCTCCATTAAGATATTTTAGATGAGATCTGTAACATGCTTTCATTAAAAAGGGAAGAACCAGCATTTGGGATTCACTGACATTTGCTTTCAAAGTGCTAAACTTTTTAGATAGATTTGCATACATTTTCACTTCTCTAGCTTTGAGGAGAATTTTTTTTAATACGAATAAATTGCACCAAAAAGGGAAGACCAGGAAACTGGAATAACAGCAAATCTCCTTCCGAATAATAAAATGAAGCTTTCCTTGAGAAGGAAAGCAAGCAAGTTAAATTAACTGTACTGCTTTCTGCTTATCCTTTTGCTTTTCATCCCTTTCATTTATGGATGATATTACATTATTGTAATAAGATATTCCATTATTGAAGGCGGGACTTTGAACAAGCAATAAATGCCACAAGGACGATTAAAGGGTAAGACCTACTGTATGGAATGCTAATGAAGAACTATTGATCTTTTCATCAGGAATTGCAAAATGGCTGCTATTTCCCCCAAATACTTTAGAGAGTAAATTGAGGTTCTCATCAACTGCAGTCAGTAGAAGAGCTGTAAACCTTTGTTCTGAAAATGACAAGAATGATCCAAAGAATTGCATTGACGGAAAACAAAGGATATGGCGACTCAAAAGTGCTTCACTTTACACCGATCCAAAAATGATCCACTACATTCACATTTACTTTTCTTAGGGAAATTTACCAGCCTATTCAATATATGATCCAGTATTCTCTCCTGTTAGAGGTCTTATCCACACTTAAGGAACAAGCCTTATGACCTATATATTTTTAGGTAAAACTCTCTAAACAGCAGAAGTAAACATTCAAAGATGTCTCAGTGCTAATATTCCGATGGAGGGGAGAAGTAGGAAAGGACTGGCAGAAGAGAGATCTTGATGAACTATTTTGCATGCAGTTTACAGCAAATGGATTAGCAGAGTGTGAATAAATGCTGATGCAGTTAAAAACACAATGCAGCTCTAGCTCTCAGGCTCAAAATGGTAGACAGGAAAACAATAAATAGCCCCGATGCAGCAGGAACCACTGTAGGAATTTCTGCTGAGTCAACGTAGCTTCTGCGTACTTAGTCAAAGGCAGGATGAAACAGGCTAATAGGGTTGCCATGTTAAAACTGAAGTAGGTTCTGCCGTAGGTCAGATGGCCTTCTTGGTAGTGGCACCCACCCTGTGGAACGCCCTCCCACCAGATGTCAAAGAGAAAAATAACTACCAAACTTTTAGAAGACATCTAAGGGCAGCCCTGTTTAGGGAAGCTTTTAATGTTTAATAGATTATTGTATTTTAGTGTTTTGTTGGAAGCCGCCCAGAGTGGCTGGGGAAACCCAGCCAGATGGGCGGGGTATAAATAATAAATTGTTGTTGTTATATCAGCTGACTCGCTTGCCGTTTTGCCTTCCCAACCTGCCTTATCTAGACTGAGGGCAGCGATTGCAGAAATGGATTTAGGCAAAGAAGAGACCCTTTGATTGCTTCCCTGCATTGATGAACTTTGCATCAGTAAACAACGTGGAATCAGTCCGATAAATAAGTTTTTAAAATGCAAAACTAGAAATTAATTTTTGAGGCTTGAAAAAGTACTGGCAGCCTGCCAGGCACTTTCTCCAATATACCTTGATGGATCTGGTGTGCCGGTAAAATAATGGATGCACGGGGAACTAAGATTCTGAGGTAATACGGACACCATGCTTGATGTAGTAAGAAAAGACTCTGAATCCACACATATACCACCAGACTTATCCCGCAAGATGTCAATCATCATTTCCACAGTGATAGCGCCTGGAAAAATATCAAAACAGAGGCATTAACAGGGTAATAAATTTAGGTCTATCCTACACTGCCTCTCCTGCACTGGGCAGAGGGTTGGACTCAATGTTTGGGTCCCTTCCCAGTCAGTAACTCAAACTGGTTAATCCCATAAGGGGGGCGGAAGGATCTCTAATTGTTAATAAGTGATCAAAGTTTTGCTAACATTTACGCCATCAGAGGCACTGACGCTTCCATAGGTCTCTTGGCTGGAAGGCAGCCAAAGATCTCCAAGTCTCTCTCGCTTACAAGAACATACATCTCTGAAGCATCACTTATACACAGAATACACTCAAGGTCTATACGACGTTTTCCTTCCAAAAAAGGAAATGCATAATCTTACCAACAGAAGTGAAATTTTCAAACCTCAGTTCATGCTTTTGGCTACAAACTCGTGTATCAAAAGTGGAGTAGTGGTGGATTTTCTACGTACCTTCTTGCTTCTCTAGGCTCTCCTTCGCCAAACAGCAATCTGAATGGTTATCAGCCTGAGAAAATACTTGAGAAAAGTTGAACTCTGTATCTGCAGTCCACCACCCTTGACTTTCCGCATAACTCCTAAGCTCAGGATGTTCTGCATCAATCTTTGTAGTTAAGGAAAGCTGGTTGCAAATGCACTTGACTCCCTCTATGGAAAAAAAAATCATTTATTCTATTATCGTTCATTAAATGCAAATTTAAGCTGAATCTATTTTACATCATGCAATATCAATCAATTAGGCATGCAGAGATAACGAAAAGCAGGTGGCAAAATTCATTTCCGTTGGGATCACCATTCCCAGTCAAATACTTCTGAGGATTATTTGTAAATAATGTGCAGAGTGAATCAGGCATCATCACACCTGATCGTCAGTCTTACAAAAGACAGAGGCCTGGATCCAGACTAAGTCAATGAGCCAAGTTAGTCATGACTTAGTTGAGCTGAAGTTTTATTTATTTCAACTGGAACTAACATACTTCGCTTCAAATGCAATATGCTAATGTAGGGGACAAGAGCAGGAAAGAAGTAGCTGCTCTCCATCCGTAAGCCCATTAGCTCTGTGAACCAACACACTGCCTTTCATGATGCAGAGATGATCATTCAATGCAGCATGAGGTCTTCCTTCTACCCAGTGGAGCAGGAAAGTGCAGTAGTTATCTTCCCAACCGCCCCCAAAGGGATCCTAAAAGACACAAGGACCACCTCTGTGCAACAAACTCACAAGGGAAACCTACAGAAATAATTACCAACATGTATCTGTGTTGGTGCAATCCAAATAATTGGTGCATATCGCTTTTCTAAGACATATCTTTGGATTGAGGCACAGGTCAATTCTGTGTCCAGGGCAGTTGTTTACCAGCTCCATTTGGTACGCAGGCTGAGACCCTATCTGCCCACAGACTGCCTCGCCAGAGTAGCGCATGCTCTGGTTATCTCCTGCTTGGACTACTGCAATGCGCTCTACATGGGGCTACCTTTGAAGGTGACCCGGAAACTACAACTAATCCAGAAGGTGGCAGCTAGACTGGTGACTGGGAGCGGCTGCAGAGACCACATAACGCCGGTCTTGAAAGACCTACATTGACTCCTGGTACGTTTCCTTTAAAACCCTAAATGGCCTCGGTCCAGTATATCTGAAGTAGCATCTCCACCCCCATCGTTCTACCTGGACACTGAGGTCCAGCGCTGAGGGCCTTCTGGCGGTTCCCTCACTGCAAGAAGCCAAGTTACAGGGAACCAGGCAGAGGGCCTTCTTGGTAGTGGCGCCCGCCCTGTGGAACGCCCTCCCACCAGATGTCAAAGAGAACAACTACCACCAAACTTTTAGTAGACATCTGAAGGCAGCCCTGTTTAGGGAAGCTTTTAATGTTTGATATATTACTGTATTTTAATATTTGGTTGGAAGCTGTACAGAGTGGCTGGAGAAGCCCAGCCAGATGGGCGGGGTATAAATAATAAATTATTTATTTATTTTTTATTATTATTATTATTATTATTATTATTATTATTATTATTATTTCCCTTTTCTAGGACAGATACAAGAGAACACTTGTCTCTTTCGGTAGAAGACCACATAGTGTCACCAAAATTAACTTACTAGTTGCTGAGAATGCTACTACGTACTAGAAAAATGGACTCGAGAACAAAATATGAAGTCTACCTTACACCTGTGGTGTCACAGGAATGCAGAAAGCTGCCTTATTTATAGGAAGTCAGAGTATTTTTCCATCAAACCAAGTATTGTCTATTCTGACTGGAGGTAGTTCTCCAAGGGTCTCAACTAGAGGTCTTTCCCAACAGCTGCCACACGATCATTTTAAACTGGAAATCAATGCAGCAATCCTATCCACACCTACCTATAAGTGAGCCCCACTGAATTCCACAAGACTTGTTTCTGAGTAGGCATGATGAGGATTGCCCTGTTAGCATGCTGGCCAAGGACTATGATCAGATACAGTCCTATGTGCAAACAGAGCAAGTCCACCTTCCTTTCAGTGGAAGTGCTCACATTACTGTGTGTGCAAAAAAGTGCTATCCATTAAAACAGGCACCCCCAACCTGCAGCCCTCCAGATGTTTTGGCCTACAACTCCCATGATCCCTAGCTAACAGGACCAGTGGTCAGGGATGATGGGAACTGTAGTCTCAAAACATCTGGAGGGCTGAGTTTGAAGAAGCCTGCTGTAGAGGCTCCATATGAGCATGAGAGTATACGAAGAACTGAGCAAAAAAGGGTTTGGATAAGGCCAGTTGCACAATTTGTCTTAAAACTTAAAAATGATTTCTATGTACACTTACAAGCCAGAACAAATTTGCACGTGGGAGACTTAAATTTGATGGTGCACCATTTTAAAGGTTCAGTGAATGTCAGCGACAATCTGAAGCTGACATGAAAATGTCAGCAAGTCAGAGAGCCACAATTTCAAGGGACAGATGTGAAAGTAATGTGCACAATTAACCTTGAATGGGAGAACAAGACCTGCAGATAGAAAAGATCTTTGGTCAATCAACTGTTATTTCTGCTTGAGTGAGAAAAACAAAACTCCACACAGGCAGAAACAGATTGCCTTATGCAGAAAAAGCTTTCTGAATCCTGACATAAAATTCAACCAAGCCAATATGTTAGAAACTTCCAGAAATTGTCCTTAAGGTTGACAATTAAAAACAACAACACAAAACCTGCTTTAAATGACATACAACCATTACAATCTGGAAAGCAGGAACAAACATTAAATGGAAATAGGAAATTCATTCATGAACTAAATCATCATCGCCATGGCAAATGTTCATGTACTCAATTGCATCCTCATAAATAGCAGGTTGGGATAAAAATTAAAATGGACCTGTAATGTTCTCTGCTGCCCAGTGTTTCCCAACAGTCTCCAAGACCCAAGCTTCTTTTCTGTCCACTATCAGATACGCAGTCTGGAAAGAATGGCATACACTCCCATCTTCGTAATAATTGCCTCCTTGGCCATGCTCTTCCAACAGAGAGACAATGACATCCAAGGCTTCTTTAGCAGTTCCACCCCTTTCTAGACCAAGCCTGGGGAGGGAACCAAAGGAGGTGAGGAAGAAGCAACTCAACTACAGCAACAATGGAAGGCCATGTCAAAGCAAGCTTACCAGCCTGCCAAACGATAAAACGAAATCTAGAACAAGATCATCATTTGGTTAAGCAATCATGAACCCGACTCCCAAAGCCCATTTAAGGGTAAAGGCCCACTGGACGGTTAAGTCCAGTCAAAGGCAACTATGGGGTGCGGAGCTCATCTCGCTTTCAAGCCGAGGCAGCCGGCATTTGTCCACAGTTCTGGGCCATGTGGCCGGCATGACTAAACTGCTTCTGGTGCAATGGGACACTGTGATGGAAACCAGAGTGCACAGAAACGCCGTTTACCTTCCCACCGCAGCAGTACCTATTTATCTACTTGCACTGGCGTGCTTTCAAACTGCTAGGTTGGCAGGACAGAGCAGCAGGAGCTCACCCCATCACAGGGATTAGAACTGCCAACCTTCTGATTGCCAAGTTCAAGAGGGTCAGTGGTTCAGATCACAGCACCACCCACGTCCTCATTATTTCTAATAGAACAATTAATTTAGTTTAAAATATTTGCACCCCATTACCACACTTAGTTCATGAACACTAAGATATGTAGTAAAGCACTAACATACAAGAACATACAAAACTGTATTATTTATTTAGCAGTAGTAGTAGTATTCAGTGGACTAAGCCTTTGACAGGGTCGTCCTGTTGGCTCTGCAGGCTATTAGGGAAGATTTATTTTGTAGTAGCTTGAGGACAATTGTCACAACTGTACCATTAAAATGGTTTGAAATGGGCAATACTTTTCATTTTCATCATAGCGTCCTGCTGTGACATGGAACAGGATTTTTTGGTTAAAAATGAACCAGTGGTCCACTTTTCTTTGAATATAAACTCTTGTGGGGTATAGTTGGTTTTTTAATTGTACCTGTATATTCTTTAATGCAGGAAATGGGACTTAAGATGTCTATGTGCTCCATTTTGCCCTGCCCCACCACCAATTTACTAAATCAAAACAGAATGTTAGCAGATAACATTCCTACGTAGCTGGGAAAATGCAGAGGAATTGTCACAGGGTGAAATAAGGGAACTGGACCTTCTGATGGTCATAACTTAACCTTGGTCCTATATACCTGAAGGAGTGTCTCCACCCCCATTGTTCAGCCCGGACACTGAGGTCCAGCGCCGAGGGCCTTTTGGCGGTTCCCTCCCCGCGAGAAGTGAAGTTACAGGGAACCAATGCTGTATTGTGTTTTTAATATTTGGTTGGAAGCCACCCAGAGTAGCTGGGGAAACTCAGGCAGATGGGTGGGGTATAAATAATAATAATTATTATTATTATTATTATTATTATTATTATTATTATTATACCTCACCCTTCTATAACCTAATTAAAATTAGCTCCTTCAGTAAGGACCAAAGCAAACTCTTATTAGAAAGTTACATTTCAAACATCCATAATTTTGATTAATATTGGCCTGCTGTTGCCATTAGGGAATTAATCCCAGAACCCATTCATGCTGGAGTATTTGGATATAAGCCGATTTATTCCCATTAAAGTCAGTGACTGCCAATCTCCTGCTGTTTTTAAGTTCGAAAAGCAAAATGGATTTGTGAATAATAAAAGTGTCTCCTGTTCATAACAAAGTGGGCAGATAAAAGAAGATTCCAGCGTAGAAATCTGCATTGACTGAAGAATGGGAAAGAGGAGCTTAATGTAAAAAAAAAACCAGCTTATTAAATATACTTCTAATCGGTCATGTGATGAATTGAGCTTCTAACTAAACTGAACAGGATACAACTGTGTTTTCCCAAAGGAGGATTCAAATCTTGCAAGGATAGTTATAAGACCTGCACGCTTGAGAACTGCTTGCAACGGGGAGAATTCATGCAAAAAGAGAGAGAATCAGGCAGACCCAATCAGCTTGCTTAGCAGTCTTGCTTGACAGCTTGTCAGATGTCAAACAGATAAACAACTATTGACTTTCAGAAGACACCCTGTTCTGTGAAGTTTTTAATGGCTGATGGTTTACTGTGTTTTTAATATTTTGTCGGGAACTGCCCAGAGTGACTGGGGCATCCCAATCAGATGGGCGGCATATAAATAATAAAATTATTATTATTATTATTATTATTATTATTATTATTATTATTATTATTATTAGCTCCAACAGCAGCCCATAGCCCTATTGCAGTTTCTAGCATGGAAGCCAATCTCATACCTTTTCCACCCTTTCCTTCTTAGTACCTCGTTTCCAGCCATAATAGTTCTTACTGACATTAAGCTAATCTCGCTGTACTATACAAACAAGACTGGCCAGAGGAACCATGTCAATCAAGCTGGGCTAGAATAAAACGATTTTCTGGAGCTCATTCTTCAGCACTTGAGTGAACGGCAAATGGTTTTCCATTGGAATGCATGAGATGCAGTATGCCTGACAATGATTTAATTATTCCAGAGTCCCCGGTCCCCCACCTCCCCGCCTTGAAGCACACAAGCAAGAATTATAAGTCACAGTAAGCTGTTTTGAAAATGAAGACTAAAATGAAGCTCATGGGCTGTACAGATTTACAAAGCAACTGCCACTTTTAAAAGCACACTAGGTTGTATTCCGACTTTTTGCATCTTGGCAGATCCTTTTTTTTTAAAAAAGGAGTGCCCAATTATTACTTTAACGTTTGTGTACCATGCTCACCATTCCCAGAGTTTCAAGCCCAAAGAATACATCACATACAATGCTAAAAGGCACAGAGACATGGCAGTTCATGTATTAAAGATGAAAAGAAACACTTGCATTGTACTTCATGTGTAAAAGCGCACAGTGTTTTCTGCTGATATTTTGTACAGCTGAATCATTGCTCAGAACACTTATCAGTCTACACAACCCATCCACAATGTGGTTGTTAATCACCCACGGGGTGGATTTGATTTAAATCAAACCCATTTAAATCACGATTTAAATCACTAGTCAGTAAGACTTGATTTAAATCATTTTTTTTACAGAAAGACTCATTCTTGCTGGTATAACCTTAATACTTACAACAGGATGAAGGTTTCATTTTTGGAATAATAAATTTTCAGAGTAGTTTTTACAGTTATATCAAAAATTACTGATTTGGTTATGCTATTAGAAATACATATACTGATCATTATGAAATTATTGTGAGGTTTAATAAGTTAACTGTTTATATTTGGACAACTTTTCTGCTGTACTTTATTGGAAGGAGAAAAACAATCATTTCCTTAATAACAATTTATTGAACTAAAACAATAACATTATAGCATATGTATCCATGTTTGTTAACTGATGTGGTTAAACAATTAAAAAAAAACTTAGACTGAGTTTTAGCACACATGAAAAACATAAAACAAATCCTTATTTCCTGATGAATAGCCTCTGGACTATAATGTAATTTAAATAGAAAACTATCTTTAGAAAGATTTTTCCTCCAAAATTATTTTATTTTAAAAATCCGATTTAAATATAAAAAGAAACCGATTTAATTTTTTAAAAAAATCATTAAAAAAAATAATCATTGATTTTTATCCACCCTGATCACCCACCTGACAAGATCCATTCCTAGGAGAGCTTCAGTTTCTGAGGCTGGTTCTTTGGTGATAATGGCTTCACTGGTAATGAAGACTCCATGTTCATTTGCCCCCATTTCTGCCCCCCAAAGCCAGGAAGGTCTGCTAAGAGCAACAGCATTGGTCTTGGGCACCTGGTCAATCTCAATGTATGTGCACTACAGTGGGGGAGAGGGAGACAAGACCTCACTGAATCAGATTATATTTCTCCATAGAAAGTACAGTGTTATCATATTGACATGTCGCCACAGAAAGATTTTTACTTGCCACAGGTAAGTGGCAACTTACAAACAGTGTATCCTAAAGGATCTCTCACCAGCCCCAAAAGTTGCCCAATTCTAGCTGCAAAACTGACCATGAATACACAAAAGATACCGGACAAAAATAAAATACAGGCAGTTGATATTAAATATTTTTAAAGACCAAACATGTCACTTTCCATTGGATTTCAACATGTACTGGTAGAGGAGCGATGCATGAATTTCTAGCACTGGGAAAGAAAAATCCACTTGATTTTATGGGCAGATGCTTTTTATCAAATACGCAGCTGGTTATGAGAAGCATGTTCTCTCTCTAATAAAAGCATGTTCAAAAAAATGTCAGTCCTTAGGGGGGAAAGACTTCCTAAGGGGAGCAGAAAAGCAAGAGTATGTGTATCTCTGTTTCTGTAGATTCTGGAATAATCTTTCATCAGAAAGCAGAATATGCCATTTTTCTGACTAAAGTCTTTGTTGTATAAACTGCAATTTGACCCAGCTGCTGTTAGACTGGCAGTGCCTGGATTCAAAATACAGAAAAAAATGGTCCATTATGAAAACAAAAGGAAAGTGACTTGGATAACTCCAAGGTATTTGTGAGCCAAAGATAGCAAGCTCATTTTAAGATTCCTGTTTTCAATTGATATATAAATTTTTACTATCGGGTAAATGGATCCATTTTACAATATTGACCGTGAGAGGCTATATGTCACATCTGACAAACATGCCCTTTGTCAAACCCACAAATTAAGTACAAAATAAAGCTGTTTACCTCAACTTTGCATCCTGGATCATGAGTAGCAGCGGCAAAATAAACTATTTCCTGTACCTCGTCCCTGGGCCGTGCAGAATTTTTCCCAATGACTACAAGGCCATCTTTAGTGTGTGGTGGGAACGCAACAAAACAGTAACTGGGAGGTGCCAGAGCCATCCTAGAGAAAAAGGGACATTTTAGGATCATAAGAAACTGCCTTATTCCAGGCCATTTTATTTCTCCATTTAGCCAGGGCTGGTCCAAAATGTTTTGCTGCCTGAAGCAATGCAGTAAAATCGAGCCTTTCTCACAGGGCATTGTACCCAAGGTTGATCAAGTTATTTTGACCCCTGAGGCAGAAAATCCCACAATTGCCCCTCTTGCTGGCAACAAAAACAGAAGAAGAAAGAACAATTTTCCGCCTCTTTACAAGACACGTTATCTCTTCACCATGCCTAACGATAGGGCCGGCCGTACAGCTACCCCAGTATTGCATTTGCTGTCTGACAAGCCGCTCTTTGGGCAGAGAAAGGCCTTTCCCATCACCCGATTCTTTTAAGTGGTGATGCCAGGATTAAACATGGATCTCCAAGATACACAAAGGATTTGCTCTCCCACTGAGCTACAGACTCTCCCCAAATTGGTTAACCTGACCAAACTGGCATTTGTCTGGTTGCTATTCTTGTCTCACCAGCTAAATAATCCCATTTTAATGAAAGAAAGTCATCCAAAATAGACTTACTGCAGCTCAGTAAACAAAGTCCTTTGAGTGTGAAAGGAGAATGATGGAAGAAGTAGTGGAGAGAATAATTAAAACAGATTATTTTCTCTTACAAACAACTATACCCAGGTACAATATAGCCAGGTAAAATGTACTTCCTAACTCAAATGTTTTAGCAGAGAGATAGGCATGGATTTTTAAGTACCACAAACATGCCACACCTGAGACAAGGTTATTTGAAAAAATAACTTGTGCTCCCTTATAATCTCAGCCCCACCAATTAACTGACTGTAGCTTTAATGCACTTAAGTCTACTTGTTTCCATTAATTAACGTCTGCAGCCCTAATTGGATATACATTAGCAGAAAGCTATGTGTTAGTTCTTTTACTGTCTTAACTTCCTCAACAGAGAATTGTCTTAAATAATTGGAGAATACCTGGCACATCTTGTGCTATTAGTGACCAACTGCCACAATACTCTGGACCAATATTTTGGCTCAGTACACACATCACGTCAAATCATGATTTACAACCAGCTGCCATTGGTGTGGAACCTGAGAACTCCAACCTTGTGGCAAGAAATCATGCTTAATGATTGAAGTCCTCAAAAACATACCCATTTGTTGCTGTGTTCTCATCATTTAAAGACTGCAATTGGGGTGTTGGTATTTTTGATGGCGTTTTATCTTTAACTGTTCCTGAAGTTTTAGGCTTTTTCTGGGCTGTGTTTTGATTTTATCACTGGATACTATTATTTATTAATGCTTGTGTTTTGGGGTTTTAAATTTATTATGCCTTATGTATTGTTGGAAGCTGCCTTGAATAGACTGTGTCCCAGAAAGATGGTTTATAACAACGTCTTAAATAGTAAATAAAAGACAACAAGAATAAGACACTTTGGGTCAAAGTGGGCTGCAAACCATAGTTTGGTATAATGTCTGAAATGGCAATTGGTTATTTATCTATCACACTTCAAAGCATCTCAGAGCGATTTACATTAATTTGTACCAATATTCAAATCGGTAATAATACAATTAAAAACGAAACAAAAGCAAAGCAAGCAAAATAAAAGCCATGTTTTAAAAAAATCAATAAAAGCCTGAGTGAATAAAGATGTATTCACCAGTAGCCAAAAAGGTATCTAATGAACTGTAAGGTGGGCATCCCTGAGGAGACGATTCAAAAGTTGGGGTGCCACCACGGAGGGTGTCCTGCCTTGCCTCAGATGGCAGCATCTGAGGCAGCCTTTGAGGCAGATCTTAATGTTCAGCAGGTGGGCCAGAAACATAATTCTGTCCAATCTCTGCCTCTGAAGGTTACTACGCTATACAGTGGTACCTCGGGATCCGAATGGGATCCATTCCGGAGCCCCGTTTGCATCCTGAATAGAACGTAAGACGCGACTGCGCATGCCGTGTTTTGCCGCTTCCGTGCATGTGCGTGACGTCATTTTGACCGTCTGCGCATGTGGCGAAACCCAGAAGTAACGCGCTCCGTTACTTCCGGGTCACCGCGGAGCGCAACCCGAAAATACTTATCCTGAAGCATATTTATCTCGAGGTATGACTGTAGTCAGAATGCTGAGCAGAAGGAATCTGCAAGCAGAAATGGAGTTCCAACTTATTTGCTCGTGTCTGTTAGCAAAAAACACATTTTGGGGGCTCTAAGTTTAGCTTGGTATGATATTCAAAGTGGGCCTTTGACAAAATGGGTTGGCCTCTTCAATGTCTTCACACAAACACAACCCTATGCACAATTCAGTGTTTAACTATATCCCAACATCACCAATTATTTGATGCACTTTTACATTTCAGTGACACATTAAGTAGGGGCGGGGGGGGGGAATCCTTACCAAATTCCTTGCGTTGGCCATGCCATTTAATAGAATCTGCCCTATGAGCTAGTGCCATCAAAGAGCAAGCTTCCAGCCTCTGATCCAACATAAATAAAAATGGTCTCAACTCACACAGCAAGGATGCGGACTATGACATTCACCACTGGGATGGATGCTGATTCCTCTAGTGTTATTGCAACAGCTAGAGAAGCTGCGTTTCCCCAGCCACAAATTGTTCATTGTGTACAATACAAAGCACCACTCACTTTTTAAAAGCTTGATGGGTATGCTGCTTGTGAGTATATCCCTTGTCTCAAAAGGCATAAATCCACAGAATGAGGAGACGGATACATCTTTCAAAAATCCCAGGAGAACCGAACTGTATTATTCATGCACAGTTAATTAGCTCCAAGACACAATTTTAGCAGGTTGCTTTGATATAGATCTTATCAGACAAGACAATGGTCAGAATGCAATATCCAATTCCCTCGCGACTACCTGAAGTGACAACTTTCAAGTCATTTCTCACCGTCTAGTGCTTCTTGATGAAAATTAATCTCAAGGGAATTTGGCTGTGTGCTGCTATTTCTGCTGGTGTTTGTGCAGCTAATGCCTTTTCAGTTACTATGCCAATGTGCTTAAAATAGGATGGCATGCCGAAGAGTAAATAGCTTTGATTAACATGTAAAATGAATTCTTTGTAAGACATTTCAGTGAGCCTAAATGGGGGGGGGGGGAGATTATTTATTTATTTATTAAAATAAGAACCGCCGTCAAGAGCTCATCTCTACAGATACTCAGGGCTGTCTCCGGGACTTGGGACTTGCCAGCCGTAGCATGAACTGAGGACTGCTATTGTGGGAAGCAAACTTTTATTTTTCATTCTTTCCTTTATGCATATATCCGCATGAATGCAAGGCTGCATTCTCTGACTTGTGACAAGCACAAGGTACGCTGCGAGACTTGGCAAGTCGACAACCCCTCGTGCCGCTTCTCAAGTTGTTCATATGTATATTAAAAGTGTCTAATTCTCAGCTCTAATGACTTTTAATTAGAGTGTGTTTAGTCTGCTTCCATTATACGCTGAAAGATGCGCAGGCAGAGCTGGTAAAATCAGCACACATTTTTAGCCCGGGAAATAGGTCAATACTTTGCAATGGTTTGTGCCGAAACAATGAGATTGCAAGCTGAGGAGGTGGGTGGGAGAGCTGGGGTTTTGTCTACCAAATTGCCTTTTGTTTCAGATGGCTAGAGCCATTAGCTTCTGGTGCAAATACAGTCACTAGGAAACGGCCCACAAAAAGCCCAACCAAGTGTGGGAAAAGCCAGTCTTGCTTTGCAATGTGAACAATTGCTTACTGGGCTGAATGGGAGGGTGGTCTTTAAACACCTTTTCCACATGCTTTTCTAATTTGGTGCCCTTTGTTTCCATGAAACAACCTCGAGATGCTCCTTACTACCTGCTACACGCTGGGGAACATTCAGGCATGCATATTAAAAACAAACCTAGACTAATTAGTTAAGAACCATATGCTGGTATAAATGGCTTGGGTTATACGGAAGGCTTTTTCTCCCCTGATCAGTATCCTCTGTTCATGTTTCTTTGAGCAGTAGCAAAAGGCATAAGCTTTGCAGGAAACCATTTGTTCAAAGGAGACTCATTTTTCCTATTAAAAGAACTTAAGGCAGGAGGGAGCATTTCTGCTAGGAGAAAAACCTGCATGATGAAACAATAAATCACAGCTCTGCTACCTCTTACATTCCCCTTCAGGCAAAATGCAAGTATAAATAGTACGACTGGCTTACCATTTTCTTTATTAAATATGAATATTTCAAAGTGACTTGAATTCTTAATGCATCTGTGGTTGCCAACCCCAAATGCTCTAAAAGAGAAATTCGGAATCTCCACATTCTAAAGGGATCTTCTTGGGCACAGTAATACATACCGACTATCTTTGTAAATACATAGGCCCCGATTCAGACACAGAATCACAGAATTGGAGAGTCGGAAGGGACCACGAGGGTCATCTAGTCCAAACCTCTGCAGTACAGGTATCTTTTGCCCAACGTAGGGCTCAAACCCACGATCCTAAGGTTAAGAATCTCATGCTCTACCAACTCTGCCACTCTCAGCCCCACTCTCATTATAGGGTGACTCAATGCAGAGGTAAGTCAGGAATCCTCTGGCAACTGCATAAAAAGGTGCTGTGGTCTAAACCACAGAGCCTAGGACTTGCCGATCAGAAGGTAGGCGGTTCGAATCCCTGCAATGGGGTGAGCTCTCATTGCTCAGTCCCAGCTCCTGCCCACCTAGCAGTTCGAAAGCACGTCAAAGTGCAAGTAGATACCTTCTCTGACGGGAAGGTAAACGGCATTTCCGTGTGCTGCTCTGGTTCGCCAGAAGTGGCTTAGTCATGCTGGCCACATGACCCAGAAGCTGTACGCTGGCTCCCTCGGCCAATAAAGTGAGATGAGCACTGCAACCCCAGAGTCGTCTGCGACTGGACCTAACAGTCAGGGGTCCCTTTACCTTTACTTTACCTCCAATATCAAGCAGCTGCACCATCTTTGAATTTCAAGGCCACGCAGAAATGTGGCAGCTCTTCAGCAGTACACTGAAGCTCCCCTGCAAATGCACTACAGCCCCTATACCTGAGCATCTTCCAGAAACAGTGCAAAACTTTGGATGGGGCTACAGTCTCACCCAGTATAATTTAAGGAAGGGGGGAATTTTCCCTTGTCAGTCAAAAAGACTTACAGAACAGCTTACAAATGTCAGCCATAAAATAGTCCCCAACCTCATGATAAAAGGGCATAACAAAAGGGGAAAGGAACTGGGGGAGAGGAAGAAAAAAAAGGCTACAGAATCTTAGATTACAACATTCTACGGTAGTACCTCTGATTATGAACTTAATTCGTTCCGGAGGTCTGTTCTTAACCTGCAACCGTTCTTAACCTGAGGTACCACTTTAGCTAATGGGGCCTCCTGTTGCCGCTGTGCCACTGCCGCGTGAATTCTGTTCTTATCCTGAGGTAAAGTTCTTAACCCGAGGTACTACTTCCGGGTTAGTGGAGTCTGTAACTTGAAGTGTTTGTAACCTGAGGTACCACTGTAGTTCCGATGATGCTCACACACTGATGGTTTCTGACTTCCTGTGAATCAGTCAATAGCATACTCATGCTGCCTAAACACTGCCAATTCTCTTCTGGTATAAGTGGGATCAACAAACCAGGTAGCCTTGGCTTCCCATTATACCCAAGACAGGGTTTTGCGGTCCATTTCTCCTTTAGAAGCCATGGCTATTAGCCAACCTTTAGTCGTGTGGCTTACAGATCAGATCATGGGCTTGTTAAGTAGCAACATACTACAATCCTCAGGTCATATACAATATCCTTCCTGGCATAGGTGCCAACGCTATAGGGCCCTGATCCCTTCACTCCCCAATAAAATATTTAGGGGGGCACCACCCTCTTTTGCCAACTTGCCTCCCAGCTTTTGGCACCATTTCCGAGCACGTTTGAGCCAGGGCAACTGGGGAGAGACCAGTGGGCAGGCAGGCAGAAGAGGCAGGCCGGTAGGAGAGGTGAGCAGGCGAGGGGGGCAGAAAATTCTTGGGGGGGCGAGAGGCAAGTGGGTGGGAGGAAGCGGAGGCCTGTGCCCAGTTTTGTGCAGCAGAGGAAGGTGCTTCCACAGAAGTGCAGTGGGGGGGGGGCAGAAGTGCAGGGAGCAGCCCTCCCCCCCAATATTTTGTTCAAGTTTGTGCCTATGCTTCCTGGTTTGCTTATTCCACTTATGCCAGCGGAGGAGTGCCATGGTAATGGAAATATGCAGCAGCACTCATGGTAATTCAGAAACTTGTATTGATGCCTCTGGGACGAGGCAGGCTACAAATGAAATAAATAGCTGAGCAAAATGAAATCAGGAGGCTGGAGAGAGAGATATATATTGTTAATTTATTTCAAATCTGTATTCCAATTAGTTTAGTTCACCCTCAAGGCGGTAAATATAGCTAGTATATTTTGCAGCGGTAATTGCTATTTCATGCGACACATCAGCCGTTGAGATCTGCAGAGGAGTAGGAGCTGACCGGATTCTGCAACTTTTTGCAAAAAAACAACAACAACAAAAACATTTTGTACCAGCAGGATGGCAGTCACATTAATCACATTCCTATCTATCAAACGGCGTCAGGATTTGCCACAATATGCAAAACAAGTCTCTGCTCTAATAAATGAATGTCACACAAATAATATTGCACAGTGGCTGAAACTTCCTCTCTGCCCACGTCTGCGCTAAGCCACACCCACTTTTGTTATTATTTATTTTATTTCTTCATTAAATTTATATACCACCCTTCATTTGAGGATCACAGGGTAGTTTACAGTATAAAAACACAAAAATACAGTGGTGCCTCGCAAGACGAAATTAATTTGTTCCGCAAGTTTCTTCTTCTTGCGAGTTTTTTGTCTTGCGAAGCATGGTTTCCCATAGGAATGCATTGAAAATCAATCAATGCGTTCCTATGGAGACCGTCCGGGGACAGAGGGGAAGCGCCGCGCGACTTCCCCTCTGTCCCCGGACCTGTTTTAAAGCAAGGGAAGGGGCAGCGGGGAGAATTGCTTCTCCCCGTTGCCGCCCCTTGGTTCAAAAGGGGTCCGGGGAGAGAGGGGAAGGCGCGCGGAGATTGCGGGGCTGGCAACGGGGAGAAGCGATCTTCTTCCCGCCGCCCCTTGCTTCAAAAGAGGTCCAGGGACAGCGGGGAAGATGCGCTGCGCTTCCCCGCTATCCCCGGAGCTTGCGGGGCAAGCTTCGTTTTGCGAAGCAAGCCCATAGGGAAATGCGTCTTGCGAAGCGGCTAAGAAAACGAAAAACTCCTTCGTCTAGCGAGTTTTTCGTCTTCCAAGGCGTTCGTCTTGCGGGGTACCACTGTACATAACATAATAACAAACAACAACACACACACCAGTTTAAAAGGCTATACAGCAGTACCTCGGGTTAAGTACTTAATTTGTTCCGGAGATCCGTTCTTAACCTGAAACTGTTCTTAACCTGAAGCACCACTTTAGCTAATGGGGCCTCCTGCTGCCGCCGCGACGCCGGAGCACAATTTCTGTTCTCATCTTGAAGCAAAGTTATTAACCCGAGGTACTATTTCTGGGTTAGCGGAGTCTGTAACCTGAAGCGTATGTAACCTGAAGCATATGTAACCCGAGGTACCACTGTAGATTGTTTAATTAGCCAAAGGCCTGAGAGATAGAAGAATGTTTCTGCCTGAAGATATGCAATGAAGGTGTTAGGTGAGTCTCCCTGGGAGCTCTGTTCCACCTCTGGCGTGTTGTGGCAAGCTAAACCATGGTTTGGCTTAGTACGCTTTATGAACCTGGGCTCATGGTGTTTTGCTCCAGATAAATAATGAGCTATAACCAATGTCTGCTCTTTGTTTAAAGCTCAAGGCAAATCACAAGCCTGCGTTCAGAAGACATATTAGCCAAGACAGACCTAGCTCACAAGAGCACGAGCTGAGAAGCAGCAAAATGGCTGTAATCTCCATTCCAAGAGCCCGTACATCTGTGCTAAGCCATGGCTTGTCTCAGTCTTACACGCTTTGAAATGCTACATTTGAACTGCAAAAGAGATGTTGCTGGGCAACCGAATGCTTCTATAGTTCCCATGCTCTGAGTTCAAGGCGGTTGCAATGCTCTGTGATAGTGGGGTCAGACATGGAGTTCTCACTATTCTTCAGATTAGGGAGAGGCAAAAGATAATTTACCTTCTTTTGCTAGATCACTAGATGACCTGCAGCGGACAAGAAGAGTCTGACTTCTATCTTACCGTATTTTTCCGTGTATAAGACTAGGTTTCCCCCCTAAAAATAATGTCAAAAATTAGGGTGGGGCCTCTTATACACAGATATATCTTCCCCCATTTTCTTAAATATGAGTCCCCCAAAATAGGGGGTGTCTTATATATGTCTTATAAAGGAAAATAGGGGTGTCTTATACATGTCTTATAAAGGAAAAAATATGGCATTTTATTTTATACATGAGGAGCAACAACAAAAAGGCTTTTAAAAACAATCTGTTCAAATTCCAGATGTTCAACAATTCAGATGCAGATTTTTATTTGCATATATAGGCGTCATCCCAGTGTATGACTCACAAAGTGCAGCAAGCAATTCCGCCAGACTGCAACAGAGGAAGTGATGGGAATCAGGGTCACCCCATTGGTTCTGCTGGGAGATAGCTATAATTGGCCATTAGAAGCACTACTATTTAATAACTGGTGCCTGAGTTTACCTCTACCCTTTTCTATCCCCGCCAATATTTCCCCCCCCCCTTTGTTAAACATACATAAGATGTTCCGAGAGGCATTTTTTTTGGGGGGGGGGGTATAAAAATGCTTTGGATAAATAGTCTTCACCCCCTCACCTCCCATGATGCCACTGGCTCAAACAAGAGTTTCACACAGCCAGGAGTTGGTGAACCCTCATGAGTTCTTGTAAAGTAGAAACAAAGTTTTCTCATGCATAGCCAACTCACCAGGGGTCTGGCAATAACCTCTACCAGAATGCCATACCTCGGTAGCCTTCAGCAGATTGTGTCTCAATGAGACCTCCGTGGAGCGATGCCACTGCATGATAACAATGCAACACATGCCATAGGATGCACACCTGAAAAACCTTGATCACTGTGGTACCAAACAACATTTATTAACTGTAATTTAGCTGGGAAATTATGGCTATGGAACAATACATGGGGCAATTCCATGCTGCATAAAGCTGCATAAAGGCCACTGCTGCAAGAAAAAGGCAGGAGGAACAATTTTTGGATACATCAGTGAAAGGCGTTTATAGAATATAAGCATTGTTACCCTCCTGATAAAAATACAGTGTGGAAAGAATCTAGCAGCAGCTCTGCAATAATTCTGGCAGGGGTAGACTTTGGTAATATGGTGCCCTAAGCGAGGACAAAATTTGGCACCCCTCGCCTTTAAATATTTATTATTTTCACACATACAAAAAACTTCATTTTGGTACACTTGCTTTTTTATGTCTCTTCTCAGTGGGTACCTGCATAAATATCAGGTTTTAAAATTTATTATTATTAATTATTATTATTATTATTATTACTATGCACCCCCTTGGCTCGGCACCCTGTGCAGAGAAACCACCCACACCTTCCTAAATCTGGTGCCGATTCCAGCAAGGATCTTCTCCATATGAGCCACCAGAAATAATTACAGTGGTACCTTGGTTTACGAACTTAATCCCTTCCGGAAGTCTGTTCTTAAACCAAAGCATTCTTAAACCAAGGTGTGCTTTCCCATAGCAGTGGGGGACTCAATTTACAAATGGAACACACTCAACAGGAAGCGAAACATGTTCTTATTCCAAGGCAAAGTTCACAAACCAAAACACCTACTTCCGGGTTTGCAGCCTTCTTAATCCAAGTTGTTCATAAACTAAGCTGCTCTTAAACCAAGGTACCACTGTACAGTGGTACCTCGGGTTAAGAACTTAATTCGTTCTGGAGGTCTGTTCTTAACCTGAAACTGTTCTTAACCTGAAGCACCACTTTAGCTAATGGGGCCTCCTGCTGCTGCTGCGCCGCCGCTGCACAATTTCTGTTCTCATCCTGAAGCAAAATTCTTAACCCAAGGTATTATTTCTGGGTTAGCGGAGTCTGTAACCTGAAGCGTATGTAACCTGAAGCGTATGTAACCCGAGGTACCATTGTATACTGAAAGCCACATTCCCTTATTTTACATGCCAGTGATGGGCGGGGCCAGAGGCAAAAGTGGGTGGAGCTAGTAGGCTAGCTTCTACACACACACCCATCTTGCCCTCTATCCAGCCAAGCAAAGGGCACTATGACTATCAGAGGTCAAGGACACATTCCATCCAGGCAAAAACACTCATAGAATCTAACTGAGAAGGAAACTATAATGGACACTACTACAGGCACTCATACAGAGGTAGCCAACTGGGCCTATGCAGCTGAGTAGTTCAGGGGTCAGTCTAGAAACCCACTAAAATATCAAGGTCTTGCCTTACAGGACAGCACAGCTACACAAAGGCCAATAGTGCTTTAAACTACAGATCATGAAGATCTAAAAATAACCAGAAAACCCCATTTTGTGAAAAGGAAGATGCACGTTAATCTCCAAAACACAATGCCATTTCAAAACCATAACCTTGAGCTAAAAGCTTGTTCTTTTATGTAAGTAGATCAAACAATGAACAGAGGGAGAAAACATTTCAGTAAAGCCCAATACTTTAGCCTTGAAGAACTTTTGAATTAAAGTCCCAAAGAGACCACCTGAGCAGGTGCATTGCATTTCTTGCAATTATTAAAAACAAAAAAAACCCACCAGGCAGTAATAAACCTACTTTCAGTTCATGTTCCAGTATTCACAATTTTAGAAAAGAAAACCATGCATTATTAACAGATCGCAGCAAAATCTCACTTTACTATTTACTATTACTGCCCACGCTCATATTTAAATAGGAAGGAGCCAGGGGCCACAATGAAAAGCAAGTTTGTAGAAATGATTTCACTGAGTCAGATGAAACACAAAGGCTAGACTATATATAGCAGGCAGCCATATTATACTTCACACTAGATTCTAGATAGACATCACCTGTTAAACCTTTGTAAATGAGATAGGAATTGCCAGAAAACCACAGGAAGAAGCAGTGGAACTGATCTAAGGTCACAGAAGATGGATGGCAAATGTCAGAAGTGCAGGAAGTCACAGTTAAAACAGATCAGGAACTTAGCAGCAATGGAGTTACTACAGCTAGCAAGCCTACATTTCCACCCTGCAAGCATCTCTACAGATACAGCTCCACTACACTACAGCATCTCAGCAATATGCACCTGCCCTTCAGTTATACACCCAAAGCCTCGCAGCATCCAAGGACCTCCGCCTCTCCAAAAAATCTCAGATGCGGTATCTACAGTCTGAGCAAATTAAGACTCCTGGGGCAAAAGGTGAAAGGGAGGTCTGGGGTGAGGTGGAGACTCTTCCCATCCAGTGCAGAGCTTGCAACAATCCAACGATTGTGTGTGAAGCGGCAATTGTGGACCAGGGGGAGGCCACTAACACATGCAGTGGAGAGAGGAGCCCAGAGATGAGTCATCAAGTGCAAAGATCAAGGGCAAGGGAGAAGTAGCCCTAGACAGTGCTATCTTTTAAGGAAAAGGTGTTGGAACTCACCTCATTCTCTTAAAATGGCAAGGGCACCCACCTGAGAGGTGCCGAAACTCAGTTCTGGTGAATTCTGCCTGGGGAAAAAAAGCCCTGGCCCTAGAGCTCATAGGAGCCAACTCCTAGGGGCCAACATCCCTTTGGGCCCCCAGTTAAATATTGAGGGGCCCCGCAAAATGGATGGACATTGCCATTCAAATAGGGTGTGCGAGCCGCATCTTGCAATGATTATGCAGGGTGGGGCTTACCTGAGCCGCCGCCCCCCCCCATTTTATTCATGTTGGCACCCCTGCTAGAGCTCCTTCTCCTGATTTCTGGATTGGAGGAGAGGGAAAGCGTTTGGGTGTATGTGCATGAGGCGGAGGATGGGAAAGCTAGGAGGTGACCTGCCTCTTTGCAGAATCCTCGATGGCTGCACCTGCGAAAAAAGAGAGGCCGGCGAGCAGAAGAAAAGGCGCATCCTCGGCGAGCCCTGGCCGCGGCTCCCCATGCAGACGGCGGAGGCAGCAGCAGCGCACCTGCTGGGACCTCCAGGTGCGCCCTTGAGGCCGCCTCGCTGCGATGGGAGAGACCTTGGCAAGCGCCGCCGCCGCCTCCCTCAGTCGACGAACACTGGTTGCCGAAGACGAGCAAACCCCCAAAAAGAGACACCCCCGGAGCGAGAGAGAGAGAGAGGCCTCACCTTGCCGCTTGCTTGCTTGCTCCCTTCGGGCTTCCCTCCGCCTGCAGCTCCGTCGGCGTGAGGGCGAGCAGGCGGCGGCGGCCTCTCCTCCCAGGTAACAGCTGCGCTCCGGCTCACGTGAGCGGCCTGCCAGCAGGGAGGGAGCCAGCAGGCGCCGCTGCCTCCTCGCGCCTCAGCGCCGGCGCGTCTGCGCAGGGCTCCGCCTAGCGGGCGTGCAGCTCCAGCCGTGGGAATAGGCGAGACGAGGAAGCGGGAGGGTCTTCTGGCCGGAAAGGGGCGTCTGGAGTATCCCTCCGCTGGCCCGGGGAAGGACGGCTGCGAGGAATAAGCCCTTTGGGTTCCGGCTAGCGGAGCCGGGTGATGGAACCCTGAGAAGGGAGCCTCTGAGCATGCACAGAGGGACGCCGACTTCCCGCAGCTGGGTGGCGTCTGAAGGTGACGGATAGGAGGAGCTCGAGCTGCTGCTTAGCTCCTTGCAATGCCGGAGTCGGTTGGAAACAGCCCCGCAGCCTCAAACCAACGAACGACGGGAGCCGCCATGAAGCATCCCTCTCTTAAGAGCACTGCAGGGTTTCCTATGAAGAGCAACGGTCTCAGGGCACTTTTAAGGACTAACACATTTCTTGTGATAAGCTTGGATTGGAGCTCATTTCATCAGATGCATTAACTGGCGGGGAGGGGGTACGTATTTAAAAACACACCCATGTAAGGAGAAACTATTTTTTATAGCGTTACCTGACCTTTTCAGAAGGTAGCATTAAATTTCTTTGCTTTTCTGAGAGCGTACGTGTTTTTTTAATCAAACATAGATTTACCAAGCTAAATGTCATCCAGCCGCACAAAGAATAGCAGGTTTGAACTCCTCACACCCAAAACATATTTTAAGACCCCTCACTGAAGAAATGTGCACAAGTTTCGCCCCCCTAAAATTGCACGCCCTGGTGGCTGACCTCCATTTCATGGTCTTTGATCCAGAGGGAAACGCTTTCATGCACCTGATAACAGTGAGCTCCACTCAACCAACACTTAGTCACTGTGGGCTCCTCTAGGCTGTGGTGCTTTATTGCTGCAGGTTTATTTCACAACATGTTATTGACATAATAGTACATTGCTGGTGGGTTTGTTCTGCTGTACTTCCCTAATGCCATCTGGCTATCGCTGTCTGGAGGGGCTTCAGTACAACAAAACTTGGGGGCAAAGATAAACCAAAATATTTGTGGTGTAAAATTGAAAGATTTCAGCAGGAAGCTATAGGATGTCTGCTGAATGAAAATGAAGCAGTGTGACCACTCAAAACTTCTCCAAGCATGGACAGTATTGAAGCCTGCATTGTGTGTGACCACAATGATAGCACAAGCACAAATAATAGAAAATGCACAATAAAAATGTTATCTGGAGGGTGCATTGAAAATGGCCTGACAGACTAGCTGAGCTACTTCAGTGAAATTTGGACCATGCAGTAATCGCTTGTGATGACTCTTGTTGCATCATCCCCAAGGAATGGATCTTGGTCTGCAAACACAACCAAGATTTCAGTCACAGTACCTTACATCATGCCCAGAGTGTTCCCCACAAAGTCCTATGCCAACAGTAGGATTCTTAGGACTATGGTTGCATGTCACAATCCGTTTGTCTTATTTTAACCATGGTTCACTTGTGTGGCTACGCACACACAGCTCAAACCAGCCATAGTACGTTTCACACAAACCACAAGTGACAAACCAGAAACCAACCAACATTTTTTCTTGGTTTTATTTCTGACTTGCTGCTTGTGGCTTGTTTGAAACAAACAAACCATTGACCATGTTCAGAAAAGAAAACATCACTTGTTTTGAGGGCAGGGGAGCCATACAGGAACCATGTTTATGACAAATCGGCTATTGTGATGTGAAAATGAGGCCACTAAGATTGCATGTAATTTTTCTTCTAACATACACAAAAATAGTATCAGGAGGCGGGTATGTCAAATACAGTAGGCAGTTTGGGAGAGAAGCACTGCTACTTAATGTAGCTTGGGTTGTCAAAATTCCTCCTTTTAAGATGCAAAACTAGATCCATTTAAGGTGCAGGGAATCTCTCAGCTCCCATGTCAAAGGGAATTCAACCTTTACCTGGATGTGACCTAGGTCACAGTGTAAAGGAGCAGAAAGGCAGGATATAAAAGGCTTGCTAAATATGTTGTGAACAGGAGCTTCACAAATAAGGGGCTCAGGTGTTAGTGAAGGCTTAAGGAGCAACCCAGCCCTTGTTGTTGTTTAGTCGTTTAGTTGTATCTGACTCTTCGTGACCCCATGGACCAGAGCACGCCAGGCACTCCTGTCTTCCGCTGCCTCCCGCAGTTTGGTCAAACTCATGCTGGTAGCTTCGAGAACACTGTCCAACCATCTCGTCCTCTGCCGTCCCCTTCTCCTTGTGCCCTCCATCTTTCCCAACATCAGGGTCTTTTCCAGGGAGTCTTCTCTTCTCATGAGGTGGCCAAAGTACTGGAGCCTCAGCTTCAGGATCTGTCCTTCCAGTGAGCACTCAGGGCTGATTTCCTTCAGAATGGATAGGTTTGATCTTCTTGCAGTCCATGAGACTTTCAAGAGTCTCCTCCAGCACCATAATTCAAAAACCCAGTCCTTATCTTGCAGTTACTGGAGTGCAAGTTTTTTTTGGGGGGGGGGGGGAGGAAGTGAAAGGATAGATCAGCTAAGGATCAGCCTTACTGACAAGACAGCAAACAACTGGTGCTTATATCAATGGGATTGGGGGAAAGCTTGTTATTTCTCATGGGCAAGTTAGGTGTTGGGCTCCAAACTGCTGCCACACCCAAAACTCAGCATCGCTACTTCCTCTATTGTACTTTTTCTGCTGCTTTATGGGAAAGAGATTGCAATGATATAGTCAGTGTGTTTCATCCTAAGCACAAAGGGGCTTAGGAAGGCAAGCCATTTGGAACAAATAAAATAGCGAGACACACTTCACCACAAGTGATTACAATTGCAATAATTAGCAAACTTAACCAGAAATAAGTCCCATTTGATTTAATTCAATGGTGTTTCCCTGAGCAGACATGCATAGGGATGCACTATAATATTAATACTGTTTTGTTTTTTAAAAAAGCCAATAGCTTCTTGACAGAACACAAGAAAATAGACCAAATACTTAAATGCTAGAAAAGTTTGAATTTAAGAGTGGGTAGGGGGAAGAACAGTGTTGGAGTGTACTTATACACAGTAATAATAAAAAGAGGCTGTTTTTTATTTCATAGTTTTCTAAATAAATAAATGCACAGAGCTTTCCTATTAAAGAATCATTTGAACAGATGCTCCCACTTTATAAAAGCAAGTCTCAATGTTTTGTATCAATTGTAGTTCAAGTAGAAAAATGAGCAACCCATTCCCCCCCCCATGAGTAACAGGGAACTCCAAATAGAATATATATATATATATATTATAAATTTTGAAGCACCAGGTTGCCAGTCATTACTTTCTCGCTGGGAATTGCTTCAAAATGTTTTATAGCTCATCATGTGTATACACAAACTCCCTTGCAGATATAAATCCATCGCTGTCTTCATCTTCCTTCTCAAATATGTTTTCAACTAAAGAATCATGGTGGCTGTCATTGACTGGTGCACCATGCCTTTCAAATTCTTTCTTCAAGTATACTTTTACCTATGGAATAAGACAAGAAAAAAATTAACCTTTTAATCATTACGTATCTGTTGGATATGAGAAAGCAAGCTAATGTAAAACGGCCCATCCTCTCTAGTATGTTCAGTACAGGTAATAATAATTTGTGCAAAGCAACAGCTATAGCATTCCCAAATGGATTGTAAATCTATGGAACTGGCTGTGTTCACATGAAACACTGAACACAATTTTATCTTTATTTTAAAGCCTTCTGCACTCTTTTTCTGCTCACAAAGCAGTGTTCAATCCATAAGATCCATCAAATCAGTTAATATAGCAACAACAAATTTTTTAAAAACCATTGCATTTAATCAATAGATTCCTGCGCTACAGTGGGTTTGACTAGACAACGCTCAGGGCCCCCTTTCCAACTCTACAATTCTATGATTTTAATAAACCTGGGGGGAAACTAGCCCTGGGCAATAGTCCCATTAGTCAGTATCTCAATTTAAACTTTGTAGGCATTCTAAAAAGATATAGTTTCAAAGTTGTTGTTTTTCAAAGAAAATCAGGGAAGGTGCCTATTTAGCTCTTCTCCATAATCAAACTTCATAGGTAAGGACGCACAGAAGAGATTTAGCTTATACGTGTGAGTCTCAGGTTTGCACACTCCTTCTCCCTAATATGGTTGCAAAGGAGATCAGATGCTTTTGACTCTATTTTCAATTAACCACAGTTTCTTGTTACGTCCAAACTTGGACAAACAGTGGTTAGTGCTAACTATGAACTTCAAATTGTGGTAGATGCTTTCTAGATACAAACCATAGTTAGGGTTGCCTTTTTTAAAAAATGTATTTTTTATTAAAGATTTCTTGGTTTACAAAAGTATGTGCAATGTCTCTTTTTTTCAAGCTACATTTTCTACAGGTCAGTTTCATTAAAAAAGAGTTTCATAAAAAAGAGAAAGTATCCTGGAAAAAAGAGGATATATGACAACCCTACCTAGGTAGCAGCAATCACAGACATTTGTCAATGAAACTGTAGTTAGCTGAAAATGGAAGCAAAAAAAATCAGCCTCACTGTGATTACTGTTGTCAAAGAAAATGCCAATTTTGTTTGGAAACTCTAAAACCAGAAGATGCAATCAGTAAAAGAGTAATGCAGCAATTATTTCCAAAAACAGACTTAATTTACTGAAGAGGATTTCTCCCCCCCACCCACAGTGTTATTTGTAAAATCTAACAACTAATGTCCCTTTCTTTGCCACTCAGAAAGGCAGGCACAAGTAGCCTTTGCACTACAAATACTTACTGAATTTTAAAATGCATTTTAAAATTTTAAAATCAGCACCTTGAATAGCTCTTTGCACAGAGAGCACCAGATTTTTGAGTGTGTAAAAGGAAATTGGAACTGTAATATTTCTCAATCTGCGTCAGCTCAAAACCCCACAGTAAAGACTTACAAATGTCACAGTTGCAAAGCATAACCTCAAGGGAAGCAAAACTTAAATTTCTATTTTCCTGTTAAATACATTAACACACAACTGTAGAATGCATTCGCCTTTTCACCTCTTCTCTGGAAAGCTTCCAATCATCATTAAGATCCATTTGTTGAAAGGACTCGTGAGACCGCGGTCCATTCCTGATTTCTAGAAGTTCGATGTTGAAGATCAAAGTGCTCTCAGGTGGAATTTTTCCTACCCAACATGGTACATAAACATTGAGACATTACAAATGTAACCAAGAAGATAAGCATTGTCAGTGTGAATTTGCATCCTACAGCTTGTCTTGTTTCATTAGCTACTGTGCTCAAAGAAACAGAAAACCGCATAAGTGGCTATGAATTTATGGTGTAACGCATGGGTAGGCAAACTAAGGCCCAGGGCCAGATCTGGCCCAATCGCCTTCTATATCTGGCCCACGGACAGTCCGGGAATCAGCGTGTTTTTACATGAGTAAAATGTGTCCTTTTATTTAAAATGCATCTCTGGGTTATTTGCGGGGCCTGCCTGGTGTTTTTACATGAGCAGAATGTGTGCTTTTATTTAAAATGCATCTCTGGGTTATTTGTGAGGCATAGGAATTCTATCCCCCCCACACAAAAAAATATATAGTCCAGCCTCCCACAAGGTCTGAGGCACAGTGGACGAGCCCCCTGCTGAAAAAGTTTGCAGACCCCTGAGTTAGAATACACAAGATTATAAACCAACCGCTTAAAGACTTTTTGAAATATAAAGTGGTGTACAAGTTAGGTAAATAGATGGCTTGTTCAAAGGTATTTTGATTTTCCGTTACCTAGTAATCTCCATTGCTGATTATAGAAGCAAGAAAACTTGAAGTGAAAAGCTCCATTAGTGGTTTTTGTGTGTGTTTGTGAAGAACAAATCTGGTTGAATTACGTTGGATGAAGATGTGATAACATTTAGAAAGGCTTGGGGTTTGATCTGTTTCCATTATTCTCCTTTAGTTCTTTTCAAACTTTGCATCCATTGTTAAGAGATTTCACAATGTAATTCTATACAAGTGTGCTCTAAAAGTGCAATTCTGTACAGGGGTACCTCTGGGTGTGAACGGGATCCGTTCCGGAGCCCCATTTGCATCCTGAAGTGAACGCAACCCGCATCTGCGGGTCGCGATTCGCCACTTCCGTGCATGCGCGTGACGCCATTTTGAACGTGTGCGCATGCGCGAGCGGCGAAACCCGGAAGTAATGTGTTGCGTTACTTCTGGGTCACCACAGAGTGCAAACCGAAAACGCTCCACCCGAAGCTACTTCAACCCAAGGTATGCTTGTACATGTTTAAAATGAGTCCCACTTTGTTTTTCACAGTTGTGCCTAAAGTGTTTGCTACAAGTTATAAAGTCAACAAAATTGTAGAAGAGTCTCTTGACAGTGTTTTGCTAGCGAGGACACAGAAAGCACAGTATTCCTGTTTTTTATCCTTTATTCTGGCGGGCTTTGTGCAGTCATTGAAAAATATAGTAGAATAAAACGTGATCATTAGGATTCCGGTAACTCACCGATATAAAACAGGGATGGGAACCAGTGGACCTCCAGGTATTGCTGGACCTTAGTTTTCCTACCCGTGTTCTAAATCATTCCATGCTATGATCAAGAATGTTTTTTCATTAAATAATAATGTTAAGGATGCCTTGAACCTGGAGAGAGTTCTCCCGAACTATTACCTTTTCCTTCTTTTCCATATGCCAGGGATGGAGGCACCGTTAGCTTGCGTTTCTCTCCTACGCACATCTGTTTCAAACCTTTATCCCAGCCTATGATAACTTCCCTTATACCGAGAGTAAACCACGTTGGCTGGGCATTGTTATGCTTGTAGCTGAAACAGACACACAGGAAAAATTACTGAGTCAGGTGCCATATAGTCACAATAAGCTGATTGTTGACACTTGAGAAGCCAGTTGGAAAGGGCCTTGTCAAATACTTTCAAAGGACTAACACAGCGAGATAGTCCATTGTGCAACCAAATGGATGCAGCCTTGCGAAGGACGAATCACTCTATATATTTAATTGTTCTTTAATTAAAAATTTGCCTGGGGCAGAAAGTACTAGGAGACACTCTTGGGGCAGCTATATACTCTCAAGGCTTGCCTTTTATCTACTAAGAAAGAACACCTGCATCCAACAAACATAAGGCAGGTGTATACAGGATTGGCATGTAGGCACTTGTTTTAAAAACTTACCCTCTTCATGATGCCTTTCCCTAATGGGTGATTCAGCTATGGTGATGTATTAATATGATCTACTGGTTTATGTTGCGCTGAGGGCGAATAAAAATTATTGCAAATAAATAAATAAATGGGCATTAGGATGGGGGGAGATGTTCTAAGATGATGCCCGTTAAAAGCATATGTATGCACCATCTGAAAACGACGTAATCAGATTGTCTCTAGAATTACTGTATTTCATTTTTAAGATAAGACAGATTTCATCAAATCAAGAAGAGCTGCATTATGCAACTTTTTAACTTTAATTGGTTGGCAGTTCCAACTTTCTGTGCCTTTTCTTCTTTAATTGCAACTGCCGCCTTCCCATCCTTTCATAAGCCACTGATTTCCCCCCCCCAATTTTTTTTATTGGTTTTCACAAAATTGTAAACACACAAACAAACAAAAATCATAACCTTATTAAAATTAATCTTATTAATATTGTTAAGTGACTTCCTTGCATCCCCCTGGTTCAATTTCAATGCATATCCTTTTAACGGTTTTCCAAATCAAAGATATTTTTTTTACGTTAATAACTGAAATGTGAAATTGAGCTAGGTTTCCCCTTTCTGTTCTAACTAAATTTGATTTTATTTTGAAATCTTGGTGTTTTTTTTTAAGAAAATGTGATACCATGATTAGTTCGGGGTGTGTGTGTGTTTGTGTGTGTGCAGAACCTGTGCCTCTCTAGATGCTGTTGAATCAACCTACATCAGTCCCAGCCAGTCAGGGATGGTAGAATTTTTAGTCCAACAAATGGATGGCCACAGGTTCTCCATCTATGGGTTAGATTTTTTGGACTAGGACCATGAAGATTCTGGGTTCTCAGCCACAAAGTTCATTGTGCAAACTGGGACCAGAATCTTTTTCTCAGCCAGACCTATGTAAGAAAGAGTTCTGATGGATCAGATCAAAAGCTTATCTAGTCTGCCACCACGTTCTCACAATAAACAACCAGATGTCTATAGGACAGTAAATTAGGAATCTGATTATTGTGGTGAGCAGCTATCATTAGTGCTATGCTCCATGAATTTGGCCAATCCCTTTTAAGAACCTACCTCACAGGCCTGTTGTTTCATGGATTCATTAGAACTGTAGGGTTAGAATGGACCACAAGAATCATCTAGTCCAACACCCTGAAATGCAGGAATCTTTTGCCCAACATGGAATTTGAACCCACAACCGTGAGATTGAGAGTCTCATGTTCTACCAACTGAGCTGTTCAGATGTTATGAAAATAGAGGCAGCAAGAGAACCATGTACGCCTGAGCTACTTGGGAAAAGGGTGAAATTTAAATGTATCGTTATTATTAATTATTAGTGCAAATAATGTGGTTCCTAAAGTAGGGGTGGCTAACCTGTGCACCCTCCCGCAGATGCTGCATTGAAAACTGACCACACAATCCAGTCATGTTTGACTACAACTCCCATCCACGCCACAAGGCTAAGGAATGGCCAGGGAGCATGGGAATTGTAGTTCAACAAACATTCGGAGGGGAAATCCCTAGGTTAGCCACTGCTGTTCCACAGCATCAAGCCCAACTACAGTGGTACCTCAGGTTAAGTTCCGGAGGTCTGTTCTTAACCGGAAACTGTTCTTAACCTGAAGCACCACTTTAGCTAATGGGAACTCCTGCTGCCACCACGCCTCCGGAGCACGATTTCTGTTCTCAACCTGAAGCAAAGTTCTTAACCTGAAGCACTATTTCTGGGTTAGCGGAGTCTGTAACCTGAAGTGTATGTAACCTGAGGTACTACTGTACCTGCCATGGGATTTCATGCATCCTGCCGTTTTACAGAGTCTAATACAAAAGAATTCAGATGTAGTTTTCCACCATCCATTGCACATACACCATAGTCTGTGTACGTGTGTTGAGGGAGGTATACTCACGTAGAATGAAAGAGCGAGCCGTCGTTCTCCAAATAGCCTTCGTAGTGCACCAACATCATGTCTCCCGGCTTCGTTTTCCTCTTGCAAATGAACGGTTTCTGGAGCACTTCGATCTCCACTTCTGGTTCCGGGATGAGACCCGCAGCCCCCAAAGCCACGAACGCAAAGGCAAGCAGAGTCCAAAAGGCACCTTGCATTTTCACCGCCGTGTGTGCAGCGTGTGTGCAATCTTTCAGTTTAAAACGCAACGGGCGCATTTCCCTTAAAAACAAGAAGACGGGGAGACATTCGGACACAATACGGCCCCAGGACGCTGAATTTAAAAATAAAAAAAGCCTTTGCAGATTTCGTAGAGGCGATTTTATCTTATTTTCAGTGCGAGATTCTCAATGCTGTCAGAGCACTGGGTTCTTTAAATTTTTATTTTTTGGAGCAGCCACTCCATGCAAGCTCCGCTTCCCAGCAACTTTCCCGAACTTTGGGAGCCCACGCTTTTCCCAGCGCTCTCCGCGAATGAAGGCGGGCTCCCGTTTCCGGCCAGCCCCGCGCATCCCACCGGCCCGTCATCCCCGCTCCTCGAATCCGCAGACGTGGCAAACTCGCCCCCAGAACGCGACGATTTCGCGTCCATTCATTCCCCCCCACCCTCCTCCCTGAGGGGCAGGGTCCAGGCAACGCCGCCGTTCCATTGGGCCACGGACCTGCCCGTCTTCAAAACGATACACTGAAACAAACAAAACACACCCTCCCGAGCCGCTGCGAGCGGCGATTGGCTGCCCCAACATTCCAGGAAGAGAACGCCGCGCGTACATCTCGGAATCCCTCAGCACAATACAACCGGCTTCTGCGCCGCAGCCATTGGCTGGCGCGGCGGCGAGAGCGGCGGCCTCATTGGATTGCCGCTTTCCCTGGCGTTCTTGGCCACGCCCATTCCCCGCCATCACGTGGGCAAGCAGTATTCAGAAACGCGTTTACGCCTCTCCTTAAGGAAGAAGAAGGAGAAGGAGCGAGTCCTGCGGGTGCGACGTCTACGCTATCGGCGTAGTGCCCCGTAGTTGGTTGGCAGGGCAGGGCCAGGGGAGGATCGGGTGGGCGGGTGCAGGAGAAAGGCAGGGAGGCGGGCCGGGCTTCTGCCAGCCTCGGAATGGCCCTGGGTGCCAGTGCTTCAGCCGTGGGGCTGAGCGCTTAAAAGTTTCTGGGGGGGGCGGGAAGGCCAGGGGGAGAGGTTTCCCCTGTCCCAGGCAGATCTGGATGGGGGGGCCCTTGTCACCATGGAGGGGGTGCTGTACAAGTGGACCAACTATCTGAGCGGTGAGTAGCCCGGTCCTGCCCTCTGCTCCCCTCGCCAGGCTGGGAGGGAGAGGCAGACAGCGCGTGTCTTCCCTTGTGTGCCAAGGGAAGGGAAGGGGGCAGCATCGCAGGAGCCCCATTCTGACTCTCCCGGTGGGTCTCAGGCATGGGATCCAACTCTTAGGGTCCCTTCACCCCCTACTCAATAAAATATTTGAGGGGGCTGCCCCCATAATAATAATAATAATAATAATAATAATAATAATAATAATAATTTATTTATACCCCGCCCATCTGGCTGAGTTTCCCCAGCCACTCTGGGCAGCTTCCAATCAAGTGTTAAAGACAATACAGCATTAAATATTAAAAACTTCCCTAAACAGGGCTGCCTTCAGATGTCAAGAAGATACCTGCTTATTTCCTTCACATCTGCAGGGAGGGCGTTCCACAGGGCGGGCGCCACTACCGAGAAGGCCCTCTGTCTGGTTCCCTGTAACCTCACTTCTCGCAAACGAGGGAACCGCCAGAAGGCCCTCGGCGCTGGATCTCATAAAAAAAGTTGATGGGCATTGTCATTCAAATGGTTCGCATGTGCCATGTCGTGTGATCAAGTCTTCTTAACTGTGCCCCCCCCAATATTTTATTCAAGTTGACACCCCTGGTCCCAAGAGCTGCAATAGGCAGGCTCAACTACGAAGGTACCGCATACATCTTTAAGGTGCCTTGGGACTCTTGTGTCATCCCTAAAGAGTTTCAGAGGCGCGGCAAGTGTAGGGTCTGCTTCTTTGCCCCCCTCAATACCCATCAAGCAGGGAGCGGCTGCAGGTTAAAGGGCAGCAGAGCGCATGAGAAGAGCAGCAGGCTCAGTCTCTGGCTACACCTCGGGTTAGACGTCGTCTGAGCTGGCAAGGTGATGGGGAAGAGAACTTTGCTTGGGACAGCGAATGCTGCCTCTCGGGAAGAAGGCAGCAGGGGACTAGATGGGTGAATAAGTCTGACTTGGGATGGGTGCAGCATCGTGTGTTTCTGCAAGTCTACACCTGGCACCAGCGTAGCTCCTCTATGTATATTGGAGGGTAAGAACAGAAAGTTAGAGGAATTTATTGGTAAAGGTAAAGGTAAAGGTACCCCTGCCCATACGGGCCAGTCTTGACAGACTCTGGGGTTGTGCGCCCATCTCACTCAAGAGGCCGGGGGCCAGCGCTGTCCGGAGACACTTCCGGGTCACGTGGCCAGCGTGACAAAGCTGCATCTGGCGAGCCAGAGCCGCACACGGAAACGCCGTTTACCTTCCCGCTGGTAAGCGGTCCCTATTTATCTACTTGCACCCGGAGGTGCTTTCGAACTGCTAGGTTGGCAGGCGCTGGGACCGAGCAGCGGGAGCGCACCCCGCCGCAGGGATTCGAACTGCCGACCTTTCGATCGGCAAGTCCTAGGCGCTGAGGCTTTAACCCACAGCGCCACCTGCGTCCCTCATTTATTGGTTACAGAGTGATAAATATGATACAAACATATATGTATATGTAGTTGATGTTTGTCTTGTTTCTTTCACGTCTGTGTTCAGTGGGCTGTTGTTGTTGCCTTCGTCAATTGACTGACGTCTGAGTTTCCTGCCCAATATATGTGTGTGTCTTAACAGTGTGCCTGTGCCCTGATTTTGGTGCTCAAAGTGTTGTGAAGCATATCTTCTGTTTGAGAAGTTATCTTTTGGAAGATCAAGTTGTAATACAAATCTGGGTGAGACCGCCAGGTGTAGGATGGTATATAAATTCAATAAGTAGTAGTAATAATAATAATAATAATAATAATAATAGTTTTGATTTAAACCAACTCAGGGGTGGGGAACCATTTCCAACCAGTGAGCAGGATCCTTACCTTCACCATCCCCTGCACACCATTTTGACAGGTGGGTAGGGCCATCCACCTGCCAGTCACCTGACAACACCTTAATGTCACCATTTCCTTTCCCTGAATTATTCCAAACCACATGGGCAGAGGTTCAATGATGTGTAGGCACCTAAGGTCAACTGATTGGCAGTTCCTGCAAACCCCATATATGATGCCAAGTGAAGGACCAGTGGGCATAGCTAAGAGAAAATGGCTTTGTGGACCGAATTAGGCACATGAGCCAGAGATTCCTCACTGCTGGATGAGTCATATAGAAAAGACATATAGAAAAGGCAGCTGTGCCTAAGGATTAAGTAAGTATAACACGGCAACTTGACTGATGGAATTTGTCAGCTCACACACAGAGAGTTGTTACCTGGGCTTTTACCTGCGGATTAGCTTTTGTCCAGAAGATTTCATTGGGACTAAATAGGCCTAACTCAAATAGTGGTAAATAAAAATGCTTCCACCACTTATCAGCACAATGTTATGCACGTCTACTCAGAAGTAAATCTTACTGGGCATAAAGGGAAATTATTATAGGATTGCAAAGAAAGTATTATAGAACTGCAGCTTTTTACCTGAAGAAGATTCAAATTTCAAACTGTTTCCCGTTTACAGAGCAAAATCTGTAACTAAACAAAAAACATAATACATAAATAATAATAAAACAAAACCCACCAGGCATGCTTAGCAGATTTCAGCGCCTTCATTGCCTCCTGCCTACTCTTAAAACCTAAATAATGTCAGAGAAGTGCCACGCTTTCAAATATTTACAAGAATTGTGTCCTCTGCCCTACAAATATTTGCAGAGCAAACCATGGCCGGGTGCATGGAATTATTGGCTGGAGCTCACAGTGAAAGAAATCAGAAAGTGTAACAGTTTCTGTCACTCTTCGTTGTAGAGCAGCAAAACTACAAGGATGAATCAGAACAAAGTGTTTCATAAGCACAGAATAGCATTTTGGTTTACAAAAGGTACATTTAAATGAAATGGATCGTTCTCAATGCTGGGAAAATATATTGATCCCTTTTCAGAAACTAGAATCCAGATGCTTGACTCGAGAGTGTGAAACGGCATGCTTTAGCTTAATGAGTTCAGAATCTTGCTGCAGTATTTAGCATCTCATTGATATCTGATGACTTTGCGTTGTACAAGGGCGGTAGGAGTTCAGTGATAGGACAAGGAAATTTGTACGGAGATCAGGAACTAGGGCGTGGGCAGGCAACAGATCACAAAAGCGACTTCCTCCGTCGCTGACGTGCTTCCCAAGTCTTCCTCTCCTGTTCCTGGGCTTTTAGCACATTTATCATTCTTTGGTAGCCGTGAGATGTATGAATTTGCTTTCCAGAACAAAACTGCCCTGTTCTGTTAATTGAATTCAGCTATGCTGTCCAGCACGGCAACAAGCTTCTTTTGGGAGGAGGTACAGAGCAACTGCCCGATTCTATCCATGTTTTCCCCAGAGGTAACTCTGCAGAATTCAGTAGGACTCCTTCTCAAGTAAACATACACAGGGCTGTGCCAAAGAAATGTCCACAAATAAGTTGAGTTTAAGTATTAAGAGGATCAAAGCCCATTTAGGCTGCAATCTTTGCGGTAGATTTTGTAGGAGTGGGTCCATAGTAGTTTCGGTGAGATGTGCTTCGAAATAAACATTGCACAGAACTGCGCTATTACACTGGTTGGCCCAGGAGCCAGTCAGCTACTTTAGGAGTGCTTAAGTCATTGCCATGCCCATGTGGGAGGCGATGGATGAGTCTTCCTTGCTAGAGTTGAGACAGCTGACAATCAGGTTCTTATGTTTGTAGTTAATGGGTGGAGAGATAGGGCTGAACTATGCCACATATCACCTTGTACCACGTGTCGTTTCTTCCAGTTTTACACTGTGAGTCATACTCTCTGTTGGTGTTTGTTGCTACGCCTTTTTTTAAAAAAAACCTACCTGATCTTATGGTGAGGCTCCATATAGATTATGTTTTTGATTTTTAAAAAAATCAGTGCAATAAAGCAAAACAAAAACTGAACATAAGCCTACTGGATCAGGCCGATTGCCTATCTAATCTAGCATCCTGTTCTCATAGTGGCCAACGAGATACGTATGGGAAGCCTGAAAGCAGGATCTGACCACAAGAGTACTTTCCCAACCGATAACTGCCAACAACCAGAATTCAGAAGTAGGGCTGGGCGACATCTATCATCCCAAACCAGATTGAATTCCATGTTGTGATACCGATTTCATAAATTTTGACTTGGCAATGTATCGCGAATCATGATGTGTGTTAGGACTGGGCGATATATTGTCCCAAACCAGTTTGAAGTCCATATCGTGATAATTGTTTCGTAATTTTTGACCTGGTGATATTTTGCAGATCATGATGTGTGTGTGCTGTGCAAAAATCACAATGTGAGAAAAACCGTGATGCCAATGCCTCTACGTACCTCCATCCCAGACATTGCGATATATCAATATATCATGATGTTTGGCTGGTGATATATCACAGTGTTGAAAACCAGATATCACCCAGCCATATTCTGATGTGTATTGCCTCTGATCTGTGCAGGCAGATAGCCGTGGTAACTAGTAGCTATTGATAGCTTAATCCTCCATGAATTGATTTAATCTTCTTTTGAAGCCATCCAAGTTGGTGGCCATCAGTAGCTCTTGTTGAAGATGATTCCCTTATTTAACTATTGGTTGAGCGCAAAAGTCCTTTTCCAACATTCTTCTGCACCTGATGTCTCCATGTTCTGGTGTCATGCAAGAGGGAAAACCCCATTTTTCTTTTCTTTTTTTTTAATGAATATTTATTAGCATTTTCAAAGAAAACCCCATTTTTCTATCTGCTTTCTTGATACTATGATGCATCTCTACCGTATTTCCTCTTACACACCTTTTTTCTAAGCTAAGAAGCCCCAGATGTTGTCACCATTCCTCATAGAGTTGCTGCTCCAGCCCGTTGATCAGTTTGGTGGCCCATTTCTGAACTTTTTTCTGGTATTCTAATATTATTTTTGAGCTGAGGCCGTCAGAACTGTACAAAGTATTCCCAGTGTGGTCACACCATAGATTTCTTATATTGGCAGTTTTGTTTTCAGTTCCTTTCCTCATGATTCCTAGAATGGAATTCATATTTTTCACAGCTGCCACACACGAGGTCAACATTTTCATGGAGCTTTTTCTACTTTTTGCCAAGTTCTTGTTCCTGGTCAGTCCCCATCAGCTTAGACCCCATGAGTATATGTGTGAAATTAGGATGTTTTGTCCCAGTGTATATCACTTGCTGATATCGAACTGCATTTGCTAATTTACTGCCCCTTTGTTAAGTTTGGCAATATTCTTTTGGAGTTCTTCACGGTCTCTTTTGGTTTGGACAACCCTGAACAATTTGGCTGACTCACTGCTCAGCCCTAAATCATTTATGAACAAATTGAAAAGCACATGTCCCAATTTCTGCATACACAACCTCAACAAGAACATTGTTCTCTCCCTGTATGCATGCTGATCGTTGCAAGTGGCGCTAATGGGTGTTTTTTTTAAAAAAATAACTTTTTATTCAAAATTAAAACAAAACATATTATCCAGAAACATATCATCCTTATTTCTCTCCCCCCCATTTTTCCTCCCTCCCCCTCCCTCCACAGAACCCACCCACCCCCACCCCCCAACTTCCCTCAGTTCCAGTCTTTGATTTCTCTAAAAATGCTGTTTTCTGCATGTTACACAGTTGTATAGATCCTCAAACTATTTAGCTGATTATTATCAATAAAAAGTTTGTGAATGTTTATTCAAAACCAGCCAAGGAGTCCAGTTCGCTTTGTTGTGTCTTCAAATACTTTGTAAAGGGTTCCCATTCATCTTTAAAGTCACAGTTATCCTTGTCCCGTAGCCTGTATGTCAGTTTTGCCAGTTCTGCATAATCCATCAAATTTTCTTGCCATGATTCTTTAGTTAGGGTTTCTTCAGTCTTCCATCCTGCACAGTCTTCCATCCTCCACTAATAGGTTTGTGAGACAGTTACCCTTCCAGAAGCCACGCTGCCTCTATATCAGTAAGAGTTGTTCTTCTATAAGCTTGGGTCATCTTATCTTTAACAATGCTTTCCATCAGTTTCACCAGTACCAGATATTAAACCAGGCATAGGCAAACTCGGCCCTCCAGATGTTTTGGGACTACAATTCCCATCACCCCTGACCACTGGTCCTGTTAGCTAGGGATGATGGGAATTATAGTCCCAAAATGTCTGGAGGGCTGAGTTTGCCCATGCCTGTGTTAAACTAACCAGCTTGTCATTTTAGGATTACTCCTGGATTTATTACTACACTAAAGATAGAACCCAATCATTGCCAGAATTTTGATTAACACTGAAAGCTTCCCTGCAGTAGGGCTCTTAAAATTTATGTCAATAAAAGGGGCACATTTTGTTAATACAAATTACAGAGATTTCAACGTATTATTTGATCTTGAACAGGGCTTATAAGACAATAGATAGGGCCTGTTTTTCAGCTGGATTTTTAACCCTAAGTAATTTTACTCAACACATTTCTTTTAAATCCCCATTTGTGAAATCATTTAGGAATGTATGCAACTTGGTGGCCTTTGCTGGAGAGCTAGCTCAGATTAAATGTGACGTAATAGCGTAATATGGCTTTGGGATTAACCCAGTTCGAAGCAAGTTTCCATGTACTAACTCCAGAAATTAATCTGCATCTATATTGGAATTATCTGATAATATCAAATTAGAAGGGTGTGACTTACTTACGTAACCAAGCTTTGCGATAGATGCAAGTTCAAATACTTGCACTCTCAAAAGTACCATATAACGATCACTCCACATCTGTATATAGCTTTCAGTGGCCTGGTTCTCACAATACGGCAAGTTCCCATGACTGCGCAAATGTGAACTGGAACGGGAGGTCCTATGCACAGTGGTTAAAACACATTTTACAGTTTGATACAGAATAAATTGGCCCTGTGCAGGAGGAGCTGTTCTGCCGCTGCAGCAAGACAAAAAAGCATAGTTGAGATTATTTATGATCGGACTCCCAACCGTGAATTAAAGTATTACATTGACTGAAGTGCTATGTATTCCTTACAGTGTCATTTTTATGCCACAGAGAGGTCTAAAGCAATTAGCTGCTACGGAACACACCGTTTCATTATCTGAGTTTCCGTGCATATTTATATTGCATTAATTATTTTTTCCCCACTGCCCTGCCTCCCCCCCTTTTTTGTAAACAATTTGTATTAATTTTCAGTTACTAAAATCCAATATAAACCACATTTTATCAATCTCAAATTACAATTCAGATTCATACACACACACACAAATTATAAAGCCACTTATACATTTTGTGTGGCTTCCTACGTGCTAGATTTCAAGGTGAAATATTTTATTTCACCCTGCTTCCGAGTCTTAATTAATCCAATTACATTCAATCTTGATCTTAATTCTTTATCAACAGCTACAGAGTTTTTGATTTCCATTCGTATTAACACATTTAATAAAAAAAAATTCTGCAAGAGGAGTTCTGCATCCCATCTATTTCCTGTGTGTGGTGTTTATCTTATCCATGTTGCTGCCTTTCCTGTTCATGCCTCTCTCTATTAAAGGTCACAGATTGAGGAACTGAAGTCTTCCTGGCAAGACCTCCCCCCCCCCCCCCACTGGAACTGCAAGAGGAGCTTTGTATATTAGATTTGGTAATAGAAAGCAGAGGTGTTTTTCCAGTCGCATCAGGGCAAGTAGCTCTGGAGAAGGTTGACTTGTTTGCCTGTACTCTTGCAAGTCCTTGGCTTTAATGGACGTATTGGCAGATCTGTGCCTGGCCGCAGCTCAGGATTAAATTAGTTTGCGTGCCTGACATTTCGCCAGATGCTGCAAACAGCTGGTGCTTGTGTGAAACAAGCCAGTTTTGCCCAGGAACAACCCACCTCTTTCTGTGTAGTGAAGGCAAAGTTCTTCCAAAGCATAGCGGTGATGGCCAGCAGTGGCCTCCCTCCATTATTCCAGCAGGTGTGGGCCTTGGTTTGTTCTGAAGCTGCTTCGTTTTTGGCTGTCTTGTTGCTGTGGAGTAGCCGGAGAAGGGGAGCAGAGCATAGCAGCCATTCTGGAACAGACTTTGCAAGAAGAACTGAGCTAAGACATGGGCTTCAATCTCCCAACCCCCTTTCCCTGCGAGTAAGCCCATTGAATTCAGTATGATTTACTCCTTAGGGCACATGGTTACGATTGCGCCGTTCGCTTCTCAGCAGTCAGGTGTGCACTTATGCGATGTGTCTCTTTTTTTGTAAAAAAAAAGTGCTATTTTAAAAAAACCAAATTCTGTATATAGGTTGGCTTAGTGTTACGTGCAAACCAGGGCAACTCAGTTAATTCTGCCACAAGTTTGGGTTTTAGCAAAGGTATACAGACTCACTGTTTTGTGGGGCTTGTCAGCCTGGGAAGGTTGCCCATCTGGGAGAAGGAAAACCCTGATCCTAAACATTTTCTGCCTTGTGGCTACGTATTCATTCATTAGAAAGGTTTTGGTAGTAAACACCAAGGAAAATCCATACTTGTTGAGAGGAGAAAAGGCTAAGGAGTAAACCCTACACAAATCCAGGGTGGGATCCCTAAGACGGTTGGATGGTGTCTTGTACGCCTCCTTCCGTCACCACCTGCAGCCAAGCTGGTGACAAATGCATTGTTCTGCTTTCCTTTGTTTTTGTTTTTTATTTTATTTATGCTTTTCAGGTTTATACATTTCACTAATTTTGCAACCATTTTAACATTTCAAAACTTGATTTCCTTCCCCCTCTTTCTGCAGTTCCTTAAATTTACTTTTAATATCTTCTGCATATCCAAATTAACTTAATTTGCTCATTTATTCATCTACTTTAAATATATACTCTTATAAAACTGCAGGTTCTTACAATAATCCTGCCAATGTTCTTATCTGTTTACAATTTATCTGTAAATATTCCAGAAACCATTTCCATCCAATAAACCATTCCAAGAATAAGAAATCAAGATAACAAACTTTTCATAAAAGTTTGTTATCTTTATTTCTTATTCTTCCTGTAAGTTTCACCATTTCTGCATATTTTGTATCCATTCCTCCTTTGCTGGGACTTCTGCTTCTTTCCATTTTGGGGCGAGTAACATTCTTGCTGCTGTAGTAGCCTACATGAATAAGTTTCTATACAGGTAGTTCTATCCCTATAATTCCCCAAAGTTCTGCTTTCCTTTGGACCACATCAACAAGGCTGAGAAGGGGAGTCTTGTTCTCTGGGCAGCCCAGGACCTCCAAACACACTGTCCAGACTTGGACCCCAGGGAGATGAAACAACGCAGGACGTAGCAGTTACGAGTTGCCAGTCTCTGTAGCTGCAGCAGGCATTGTGATTCCCTGGTGGTTTGACTTCAACCCTGAAGGCTGCAACCCATTCTCAAGACAGGTGGATGCAAACAACAGTTTTGCAAATACCAACTAGATACATGTATATTCCTTATGGCTGTGATTGAAAAAACATGTTTCTTCCTAGGCTGGCAGCCTCGATGGTTCATTCTCGCAGGAGGTGTGTTATCCTACTACGATTCACGGGAAGATGCTTGGAAAGGCTGTAAGGGGAGCATCCAGATGGCAGTTTGTGAAATTCAAGGTAACTAACATGCAGTGGGACTTCCATTGTGAACTAAAGGTAAAGGTACCCCTGCCCGTACGGGCCAGTCATGTCCGACTCTAGGGTTGTGCGCCCATCTCACTTAAGAGGCCGGGGGCCAGCGCTGTCCGAAGACACTTCCGGGTCATGTGGCCAGCATGACAAAGCTGCATCTGGCGAGCCAGCGCAGCACACGGAAACGCCGTTTACCTTCCCGCTAGTAAGCGGTCCCTATTTATCTACTTGCACCCAGGGGTGCTTTCGAACTGCTAGGTTGAGAGGCGCTGGGACCGAGCGACAGGAGCGCACCCTGCCGCGGGGATTCGAACCGCCGACCTGACGATCGGCAAGTCCTAAGCGCTGAGGTTTTACCCACAGCGCCACCCACATCCCTTCCATTGTGAACTAGAACACGTCAATTCCATTCAGACATCTACACACAGCCTGATTTGACTGTAAGTAACAAGCCTTGGTTTATCAAGCCAAGATATGCTTGAGGCTTAACACACACACACCCCATTTGTGCCACCCTATCTTTCCTTGACACACCACAACGGAATACTTCCTTGCTTAACTAACCAAATGATTCAGGAAACCGTGGTTACCTTGAAGAGAATGAGCCAGCACCTGAAACCGTGGTTTGAAGTTGGTTTCAGATCCTGTCTCCCCCGCCCCCATCCTCATTACCATAGTTTGACCTGTTGGACATAACGGGAAACCGTGGTTAACTGACCTAGGAAATCTTCAGCTACAACACGCTGAGAACGGAAGAGGGAATTGGCAGCATTCATGAGCACAGAGCTCTTGCATGATGTTGGCTTAGTAAGCTGAGTCAAGTCTAATTCTGTTGATCTTAGTTCATTCTGCAGACAATACGCGGGTAGATTTGATCATCCCTGGAGAACAGTACTTCTATCTGAAAGCCAGAAATGCGGCGGAGAGGCAAAAGTGGCTGATCGCTCTAGGAACTGCCAAGGCCTGCTTGACAGATGTCCGGACACAGAAAGAAAAAGGCAAGCCGTTCTTAGCTGAGACTTCTATCCCCACCTTACTTCCCAGCACCCCAGAAAACAACATTGCTTGCTTTGTGTTTCCAGTTTTATTTTCCTGTCAGCAAATATTTAGAACAGTTTGTCTTGTGTTTTGTGGGACCTTCCACACCACAGCCTTTGAGGCTTTGTTTAGTTCCAACACATTATTTTGATTCAGCATTACATGGGCACAGAAAGAAAGAATTGCTAATTTTATCTGTTTGTTGATTAAATTTTGTACTCCCTCCAAATAACCCACCTATTAGGGGGGTGGAATTGTGATAATGGGTATTTATTTGCAGCATTGAAAAGTATGTAGTTCAGGCATATTCGGCCCTCCAGATGTTTTGGGACTACAACTCCCATCATCCCTAGCTAACAGGACCAGTGGTCAGGGATGATGGGAGCTGTAGTCCCAAAACATCTGGAGGACCGAGTTTGCCTATGCCTGATTTAGCAATTTAGAAGCTTTATAAAGTTGTTTCTGATCACATCTGTTTGACTTACCTGTGTTGCTGCTATTAATTCAGAGTTTACAGAAAACACGGACACTTTGAAAACAAAAATGGCAGAACTCCGGCTGTATTGTGACCTCCTTGTTGAGCAAGTGGCTAAAACGAAGGAAGTCGGCATGTCTGGTGTTTCAGCAGCTCAGGTAATGTGGTATCAAATAAAACCTGACCATGTCCAAGGTGCGAGAGAACTTCACATCCCTTCGCTGTAGCATCAATAATATGTTACAGGTGGAGCAGCACTTAACGCCACATCCCAAGACCCCCTCAGCTTTTGGCCGGTCTGAAGATGCTGGCCTTTGCCTGCTGCTGTTGGGGGTTGGTTGTATTGTATGCTTTTCATTATTTTGAAATTGTTTATTGAGGGTGTTTTTTATGTTCATATCAGTACAGCTTGTATGGTTCTGCTGTATGCCGCTCCTGGTGCATTTACGTTTACTCATTAAATTTATCTCTCATCCTTCCAAAGAGGATCTTTAAAACAATTACAGTTCAGATGCAGACTGGAAAAGATCAACATTTAGTAGAACGGGATGTTATTATGGTTGTTAAGAATGGCATGCCCTGGACACCCGATTCTGAAGTTTTGGGGAGGAAGAGACCCCCCATATCACTGTATCATCTGTTGAGATGCTCTTGCAGTGCTTCCCCAATCAGTAGTGAGGCAGATGTCAACAGAAGAGAGGAGATGTTATCTCACTCCTCTAGGAGGTCTAACTTGCCACTAATATTAATGTGCAGCAAAAAACCTTTCTATTCACCCAGAATTTGTTTTAAAAATTCTGTTAGCATTGTATTAGACTGTTGCTCTACTTCTTCTATCTGTGCCTTTTATACTGTTGATTTATTGTTGTGTTTTAATGTCCTTGTGAACACACACACCGGAATTTTAACTAAATAAATAAGTTGTTTGTGCAGGTGTGTCAACCTGTGCTGGAAAAAGCAAACGTTAGGAGCCTGGTTTGGGGCAGGCTCGACAGCCTAGAAACCAGGTAGTTCTTGGAAGGTAAAGTCATCTTCCCCTTTTTCAGAATGGAATTGATATGGGAGCACTGTTGAAATCCACCTGCACCACCTTTCTGAAGACCCTTGAAGATTGTATGCACATTGCAAACGCAGCCTTCTCTTCGGAGCTGCTCCCGTCTGAATCTCCCAGCATTTCCAAACCAAACAAGGTAAGCTTAAGCGCAACCTCTGATCCTAAAGTGGCAATCCACTCTTCCCTTGGTTGCGCTGTTGTTCAGCACTGCATTTATTTAGCAACTTCGGAACGCATGATTTAACTAGGAGGCTGCTGTGCTGGTTTGCCTGTTTGAGTTGTACCCAATTTTGGAACTTTACAAGTTAAAGCGTACAATCAAACCTTGGTTGTTGAACGTAATCCATTCCGGAAGCCCATTTGGCTTCCGAAATGTTTGGCATCTGAGGCGCAGCTTCTGATTGGTTGCAGGAGCTTCCTGCACTCAAGCGGAAGCTGCATTGGACATTTGGCTTCCGAAAAACATTCAAAAACTGGAGCATTTACTTCCAGGTTTTTGTTGTCCGGGAGCCAAAACGTTCCAAAACAGAGCCGTTCAGGAACCGAGGTTTTACTATACAATAAATCAAGCTGAGGGTCGAAGACATTTTGCAGTATAGTCATTGGTGAAGTGTCAGTAAGACTAATTCAATATCAGAAGGACAAGAAAAAGGGAAAACTGACCCCTAAGACCATGAAGAGCAGCATACTGCTATATAGAGGGTCGGTCCAAAACATTTTGCTGCCTGAGGCAAAAGGACAAGATGGTGCCCTTCCCATTCCATGTATAGAATGGCGACGTGAAGCCTTTTCACACTTGAGGGCAGCAGCTACTTTAGGGGGTTCAGGGCAACCTAGCTTAGGGGACTTGGAGGAGAGGGGTATGAGGCAGGAATGCCATTCAGCATTTTCCACATCAGATGATTGCTTCACCTGCCTAATGGTAGAGCCGGCCCTACATGCATAGGTTTGTGTCTTGAATCCTTCCATATTCTTTGGATGTATCTAAGGCAAGCTGAAGCCGCCAGTGGGAAGTGGCGGTGCCACAAACCTAGCCATCAGAATAGCTGCTGCTGACTGGGAGGAGGAGGGGTGAGGCAGTTGGGACATGGGCACTGTACGGATGCACCTGTGGAGTCAAAGTGGCGCTTCTGCTGTTATGCCCACACAGTACCAACATCCTTGCCACTACCTGTTCCCCTCCTGCTAAGGAGCAATGAGTCTGCTGGCCAGATGTGAGGGGTGCCACAGTGGCGCTCTGAAGGAAAGTACGTTTCTGAGGTTTAATGATACTAGCATAAACAGTTTTCTTTTCCTTTCCTCCCCACAGCTAATACCTTCTGTCTTATTTAGCCGCGATATATCAGAAAGGTACGGTGCACATTTTTCTTCATTCAGTTGTAGATGGGATGAAGCCAATTAAGCATCACTGTTAGAAATAACAAAGAGAAGGAGCATAAAAGCATGCTCTTGAGGGGTGTGCGTGTGTATGTGTGTTCAATATATAATATACATTCTTTAAGCTGTTCCGAAGGAGCCCATCCTCTAGGTTTCGCCACCTGAAATAGGATGCATATCAGTTCCAAGAACCTGATAGATGTCAGTTTATTTATATTGTTAAGGCAGTGCTAATGAACCATTTTAAGCTGTGTTCTCTTATTTTACTAGTCTTGGGTATTTTTCGCTCTATAAGACGCCCCAGACCATAAGAAGCACCTAGTTTTTGGAAGAGGAAAACAGGAAAAAATATATTCTGAATCCCCTGCGCGCGGCTAAGGCTCCCCAAGAGCCGCACTCCCTTCAAAGAGCGCATGGAGTGTGTGTGCGGCTGCCCTTCTCCCTCCTCAGGGAAAAGCCCCCAAGAGCCGCACACACGCTCCAAGCGGCTCGTTAAAGGGAGCACTGAGCAGAGCCTCCCGCCTGCATTCGCTCAATAAGATGCACACACATTTCCCCTTAATTTTTAGGAGGGGAAAAGTGCATATTATAGAGTGAAAAATACAGCATATATTTTTTAAAAAACTGATTATGTACACTAAAAATACATATTAGAGGCTACAGAGCTCCTTTTAAAAAGTAAACCGATTCTGTGACCTTCTGCCCCAATCCTGGGATTCCTTGGGAGTGAAGCCGCATTGCGTTACATCACTCCCAAAGCATTCTGGGAATTGTGACTAGCTTGAAGTGGCTCAAGGCCGTCTCCGCTGTGACCTGCCTTCTGCACTTCTGAGCAAAACCCACTGAGGTAAGCGGCAACCCCATTCTGGATAGTTTGGAGAAATTATATAGTATTGTTCAAAAACAGTAATCAGATAATTCTGTTCAAAATAACAACAACAAATTTTATTGAACAAACAGGGTTCTTTTCTTTTGTTCCTCCCAGGAAGATGGAATTTAAAAACTGTGAAAATGGATCTCTGTATGCAAACACCAACCTTCATGAGCAATCCCTGATTGATAAACTGACCCCTGACCCCCTGAAAACTGGCAAGATGGACTGCACAAACACGATCAAGGATGAATTGGCAGGTAAATTTATCAGTGGTTATTATTCAGAATCAATGGTGTTGACTCGTCCATTTTTCAGGTTTTTTAACCAGTGTTCCGTCCGTCTAAATGGAGCATATCAATTATTATTATGATTTAATGCAACAAGTGTGTAATTTGAAACTTCTGTATACTCTTGGCGAAAAAGAAATTGAGAAAGCCACTGATGTGGAGGCAGTCATTATGAAGTCTGTATTATTTCATGTTTGTCCTGCCCTTCTGAGAATGTCAGGGCAGTATAAACAAGTCTCTCCTGCTCCCCTTTTATTCTCATGAAGCAAAGTTACCTCACAGATAAAGTAAGGTTCTGCCAAGAGATACTGACTGGCCCAAGACTGAGTGGGGGATTTGAACCAAACTACAAGAAAGAAGATTCCACCTAAACATTAGGAAGAACTTCCTGACAGTAAGAGCTGTTCGACAGTGGAATTTGCTGCCAAGGAGTGTGGTGGAGTCTCCTTCTTTGGAGGTCTTTAAGCAGAGGCTTGACAACCATATGTCATGAGTGCTCTGATGGTGTTTCCTGCTTGGCAGGGGGTTGGACTCGATGGCCCTTGTGGTCTCTTCCAACTCTATGATTCTATGATTCTAACCCAAGTCTCCCTGTTCTGAGTCTTGAAACTCTAACCACTACACCACACTGGCTATGCATAAATCCAGAGACAGATTTCGGCAAGCTACATCCATCTCAAAAGTTTTCCCGTTCAGATTTTGTACGGATGAGAAGCTGCACAGATGAGCAAGGAAGCATGCCTGCAAAACAGGACATTTAACGATACAGAAGATATAAAATCCACCACAGTCTCCCCCCCCCCCCTTTTGTTTACATTCAGAGGCAGGTCACCAAGTTTAGTTTTCTGAAGATGTCTCTCCCTTTAAACCCAAGGTGGTGGCAATGACGATGGAGAGGACAAGCTGCTGCCAAAAGAGGACAATCAAGACGACAAATCTTTAAAGCCTGTAGTGGAATCGGCAAAGAGATCAACAGCATTGCAATCAGAAGAGAAATCAGACAAAGCTTTACCTACTTTTTTCAGCGCTATGAGCATTAGGTAATGTGCCACCTGCATAGCTGTCAACCGTCCCTTATTTGGCGGGAAAGTCCCTTATCCCAGTGCCATGTCCCGCTTTCCCTTATTGATGATGTTCCTTAAATTTCCTGGGTTTCAAAGGAAGCAGCTCCTCTCCCTCCCTCCCTCCCTCCCTGCCGGCCAGGGAGGAGGCAGGCTCCAACTTGTGTTGCTTGGCTGCGTTGCTCACCCAATAAGGAGTCTAAGAACGACTGGGGGGTGGAGCTTGCATGCCTTGTGCCGATCAAATCGGCCGCGTTGCCTGAGGACTCACCTTTGCTCAGCGCTTCCCAGCGGAGAGGTGATGGTGGTTTTCCTTGCTGCACCCCCTTTGCCGGGTTACTGTGCTAACCACCGCTTGAGACTTCGTTTGGCTGCTGGCTGGGCTTTCTGCCTTTGGCTCAGAGGGGCTCAGACGTTGAACATACCTGTGTTAGGAAAATCACTTATTTTGGTTGCTGATCCCTTATTTTCAAGGCTGCTGGTCCCTTATTTTCAAATCTGTAAGTTGACAGCTATGGCCACTTGGACAGAAATTGCATGGGGAACCTTAAAGAGATGAATTAAGGGGGTGAATTTGCTCTACGTCCTCAGTTTTCTGTACAGAAGGAGAGGGCAGGCTTTGGGGACATGGGAAGCTGCCATCTACTGAGTCTGACCACTGGTCCTTCTAGCTTCGTATTGTCTGCAGTAATATTGGATGTCTGTCACACAACAACAAATCAATTTTATCTGTTGCAGACAAATATGAATATCTAGGTGACACGGGAGCATGCAAGTGCATACATTTCTGGACATGGATATTATTAACATTATGTTGATCTCTTTTATAAAATGCATGTAATCAGATTCTTGGTCCACTTGAAAAGCACTTTTCCACTCTGTGGGTTTCTCCAGTTGTATCATTTCAGCATTATCCCAGTTGTGAAGACGAATAACATAAATGGCTTTGAAATAGGATTAAAGTGGAATTAGCCCATTACCTCTGACTGCAGTGTGACCTTGGAATTCTTAATGTGCTCTTTGTGTTCTTCCCCAAAGGTTTAGTGATATCAAGCTTTTTGAGGATGGAGGTATACCCACAGAAGAATTCCTACAATCTTGTAATGAAATAGTTCCAGTCTTGGGTATGTGATTGCTTGTTTCCTCCATGGCATATGTTGCACAGTGAAAATCCCTGCTTTGCTATTGAAGCCTTAGTGGTTTCATTAAGAACATAATGATAGAGTGTGGCTTAGTGAGACATCAATGAATGTAGACTATTTTTACCAAGCTTGTGTGCTCTTCCTTTCACCTCTCTTCCTCCAACCCCTCTCCCCTTCCCTCGTGGTCAGCAGCAATAAGTTCAGAAGCTTTTGCTTTTGATAACTAGAGCTTGCCATGTCATTCAGACCCCCTAAAATGCAGTTAATCTTAATTGAGGTTAGTTTAAACATGCCAGCTTCAGAAACTGTAGTTAATATTAACCACAGTTTACTGGATTTGGGCAACACAACAAGCTGTGGCTAACAAAAAACCAAAAAACCTCCAAAGTACTACACCCAGCTATGTTGGATGAAGACAGTGGGTGGTGGAATGTGTGAACCCAGGAAGAGACTAGTCTTGTTCACATGATAAGTGAAGTGTTGAAATGGAACCATTGTGTTATGTGAACAGAGCAGTGTGTTGTTTGGGCATCCTTGCCCCCAAAGAGAGAATAAACCGCATGCTTACCACCTTGAGTGTTATGATGGAAGAAAGTAGGATGTAAGAACAACAACAACAAAAACTTATAAATATAACCAGCACAAACCTCTTTATTTTACAGTGAATGTACCCGATGGCTTGCCTTTTAAGCTGTCTGGGACTTTGTGCTTGCCTTTGGTCGATCCAGTGAAAAGTCATTGAGTTACCCAAATCATCATCCTAGACAAGAACTCCTTTTGGTTACAAAATGGAGGGGAAGCCCTGCTTTATAGGGGTGCAGATATTCTTGTGTTCTTAACCCAGCTCCTCCTTCAGCTTCTTTCATGCCTTTGAATGCTTTCAAGAAAAATCAGAGGTGCTCAGTCCTTTCTGCCCTGTTGCCTGCTATCCAGGTTGAGTAGGTGGAAGCTAAAGCTGACCTTTGAGGTCTTGAAAACTCATCTTCTTTCTCCTAGACAAACTTGGGCCCACGGTCTTTGCTCCCGTTAAAATGGATTTTGAAGGGAACATAAAGGTAATGGCTTCCGCTTAACATTCAGTTCTTAATGATAAGTACTGTATTTTAAAAATGAAAAAAAGATGCTGAAATAATCTTGCAGGTGCTGTTCAGAAAAGGGAAGGGAAATCACTCTGTGCATGGTTCTTTATGTGCTTCTTCAGACATGGGCGCAACCAGGATTTATGTTGGGGGAGGGACTGGGCACCTCCTGTCGTCATCCTCTGTCTGGTTCTGCCAAGCAGATTTGGAACGAAATGTCTCAACAACAGTTGTTTTCAGTTACTTTCTTCTGGCCCCAAGTGCTCAGAAAAATCTCTCAAAACATTTCAGATATTCTGATCATTTCTACTTTTAGTTAAGTATTTATTTATTTACTTGACCATGAGTCCAGAGACATTCTTCCATGAGGCCTTGCTTATCCTCTGCCATTTGCCATGGCGAGATACCTTGCAGCTGAGTATTTGAATCCAAGAGCCACATTGTTAGGGTGGACCGTGTGGCTCTTTTCCAGATGTTACTTTCCCCAAGAAATCATTTAATTGGACCAAGCTATGTGGTTCCTAATTGAGATGCAGTGCGGGAATTTGCTCCACCCTACCTGGGACGTGGGTGGCGCTGTGGGTTAAACCACAGAGCCTAGGACTTGCCGATCAGAAGGTCGGCGGTTCAAATCCTTGCGACGGAGTGAGCTCCCGTTGCTGGGTCCCAGCTCCTGCCAACCTAGCAGTTCGAAAGCACATCAAAGTGCAAGTAGATAAATAGGTACCACTCCGGCGGGAAGGTAAACGGTGTTTCTGTGCACTGCTCTGGTTTGCCAGAAGCGGCTTAGTCATGCTGGCCACATGCTCCGGAAGCTGTACGCCGGCTTCCTTGGCCAATAAAGCGAGATGGGCGCCGCAACCCCAGAGTCGGCCACGACTGGACCTAATGGTCAGGGGTCCCTTTACCTTTACCTTTACCTGGCAAGTGTCTTCTGTTCCTTCCCTGTCAGACGCCCCTCACTATATAATTTCTGGGTATGGGCCTGCCGAAATACCAAACGCCAAAGTATGTGATCTGGTTCTCTCTCCCGTCTAGAAAGTAAATCAGAAATACATAACCAACAAAGAGGAGTTCACCACTCTTCAGAAAATTGTCCTACACGAACTGAGCTCTGAAGAGGCAGCACTTAGAAACTCTGCCACGCAGGCCCTCCTCTGGCTGAAAAGGTAGGTTGTCTAATTTTTGGGACATGGGTGAGGCTGGTTGCACTGCTAACCAAGATCCATTTTGGGCCAAAACCAAATATCCAGCTAAGTCATACCAATTGAAAGCAACAGACTTAAGTTTGTTGATTTTCGTAGTGCGTCTCAGTTACAGATAGGTAGCCGTGTTGGTCTGCCATAGTCAAAACAAAAAAAATCCTTCCAGTAGCACCTTAAAGACCAACTAAGTCAGTTCTTGGTATGAGCTTTCGTGTGCATGCACACTTGGTATCTGAAGAAGTGTGCATGCACACGAAAGCTCATACCAAGAACTGACTTAGTTGGTCTTTAAGGTGCTACTGGAAGGAATTTTTTTGTTTAGATATAACCCAGTTATTGCTTTTTTAATTTGGATTCTAGAAGAATGCAAAGGGCACATTTAATGATCACTGGTGACAGTAAACATGGTCTGGGGCCTACCTCCTGTGGACTCCCTTTCCTTCGTCTGGCTAGTGAATTCTCCACCCTCGGTGAACTGAAAATAGCTCAGTACAGGTGTTAGACATAAATAGAACTTACACCAATTGTTCAGAGGTTCTCTCAACCTGTCTTCAAGCATACTGAGGCTGCTTGCAGACAGAGGGGTAGGTGGGTTTTCCTGTAAACTACAAACAGAATTTGCAACTGCACTTGATCTTAGCCCAAAGGCCAAGAAGCCCTAATGGTGGCCAAGAGACTGATACTGAGGAATTGGAAGAATAAAGATAGGATACCCTTTAACCAGTTGATTGACAGTATAACCACACTCGCAACTTATGAATGGACTACTTTCAGACGTAGACTTTGTTTGGATAAATATGACAACATTTGGAATGAGTTTATACAGGATGTAGGAGGCTATTAATATCTACATATGTATTAGGGTCACGAAGAGTCGAACACGACTAAACGACTAAACAACAACAACAAATGTATTAGGATAGTAACATAATGTCAATTTATATAAGAATGTATGGGTGCATACTACATTGTACGTGTGTGTGTGTGTATGTATGTATTTGCACATTCTTGTTCTTTTTTCTCCCCCCTTTTTTCTGTGTATCAATTTATTTCTTTATATTGAAATTATTCCAATAAAATATTCACACACACACACACACACACAAACCAGAATTGCAACTGACTTTTCACACTATTGCAGATGCTACATTTTTTCAGTATCTGCATTCTGCTGTACAGTCATACCTTGGATCCTGAACGCCTCGTGACTCAGACATTTTGGCTCCCGAACGCTGCAAACCCAGAAGCGACTGTTCCGCTTTGTGAACGTTCTTTGGAACCCAAACGTCTGGCGCAACTTCCGTGGCTTCCAATTGGCTGCAGGAGCTTCCTGCAGCCAATTGGAAGCCGCGCCTTGGTTTCTGAACATTTTGGAAGTTGAACGGACCTCCGGAACGGATTCTGTTTGAATTCCGAGTACCACTGTCCTTTATCCACACCTGTGGGTGTGACATAGCTGCTGCGGCTGGAGAAGGTGTGATTCACCTGAACAGCCGTTTGAGGCTCAGCGTACTTTATAACCTTTGCAGTGGCAGCTTCTCTTTTATTTTCTTTAGTAGGCACAATATCCATTAAAGATTATCCATTAAAGATATTTTTAAAAAATAAATGTTTAATAACCCCTTTCTGGTCATTGCCTTTTGAGCCACACTGTTAACATGGGCAACCAGAATGGGGTCCCCCCCTACCCAATATCCCACTTTCCATATTTTCTATAAAAAACTGTATTTTAAAGTAACAATTTCAAGCAACAGTATGTGCTCTAACTTCGTTCCCTCATTCCAAACAGGGGTTTAAAATTTCTGAAGGAGTTTTTGAAAGAGCTAAAGAATGGAGAGAAGAATATTCAAACAGCATTGAGTAAGTGCAGAATATTTTGCAGAAAACTATGGAACTCCACATTTTCGAGGGTGGTAGAGGGGAAACTGGCTTAATTCACTCACATCATCACATGTACTCAGCGAGAGCGATGTTTATAATGAAAATCATACTTGGAAATTAAACATGTTTGCTTTAAGAAGGAACGTTTGTTCGATTTATTATTTTGCCAAGCCCCTGAGACGGCCTCAAAAACTTATCCTCTGCGCAGCATCTTACAAAATGTTTACCCCCACCCCCCTTTCTGTCGAATTACAGATAATGCTTACGGCAAAACGTTACGACAATACCACGGCTGGGTTGTCCGAGGAGTTTTTGCGGTGAGTGAGCTTTTTTAAGTTAACGGTGATCATAAGAGTAGATTTCTTTAAACTCAGTTATTTTACAGATCGTATACACGTGCTCTGGATATATTCATGTATTGCAATGAACTGGTTTTCTGATCTTTACATCTGACTGCTAGCTAGTTCACACAGACACTGTAAGCCAGCAGAGGCTTGGACTCCAACTCCAATCAGCCCTTGCCATTGGTCAGAGATGATGGGAGTTGTAGTCACAGGTCCCCCTCCCCTGCTGTCAGCAGTAATGCCATTGACTTACCTCTGGTATTTCAGAAGCTTACCAAGAATAAAGTTGTTTTATGGGCAGGAGGCTGGCTACTCAATGATAGAATCATAGAATTATATTTGGAAGGGACACTGAGGATCATCTAGTCCAGCCCCCTGCAATGCAGGAATATGCAGCTGTCCCATACAGGGATCGAACCTGCATCCTTGACACCATGCTTTAACCAGCATATACCGTATTGTTTGCTCTATAAGACTCACTTTTTCCCTCCTAAAAAGTAAGGGGAAATGCGTGTGCGTCTTATGGAAGGAATGCAGGCTGTGCAGCTTTCCCAGAATCCAGAACAGCAAGAGGGATCGCTGCTTTCGCTGCGCAGCGATCCCTCTTGCTGTTCTGGTTTCTGAGATTCAGAATATTTTTTTTTCTTGTTTTCCTCCTCCAAAAACTAGGTGCGTGTTATGGTCTGGTACGTCTTATAGAGCAAAGATATGGTATTTTTCAGGGAATGGAGGACAGAATTCTTTTCTTCCTTCCCTCTCTTCTTTATCCATGCCTACACAGGAATAAGCCCTATTTAATTCATTGTGGCTTCCTCCTGAGTAAATGGGTCTAAGTTGGCAGCCCCCTCTGCTGTTTAATGTGAGAAACGATGCTGGGGCTCTGCGCAAGCCAGTTGTGGTTGTGTTGTTTTGGGATTTGGAGAAAAATTGGGATTTTGGCGTGTGCTGCTGTTAGTCTTTTTCAGTATAAGAATGCAACATACTTACTTGTGGGTTGACTCTTGAGCAGAATCAGAGGTGCATAGGGATTTGGAAGTAGTAGCACAGAACATTTATATATTGCTACATTTATATCCCACCTTTCCTCCAAAAAGCTCAAGGCATGGTTCTCCCCCTTCCCATTTATCCTCACAACAGCCCTGTGGGGTAGGCTAGGGCTCCCTCCAGACATGCTTTTTACTGTGCATTTATGAAGACTTGCACCCATAGGAGCTGTCATATGCAAGCCCACTTTTGGTACTGTTTGTAGTGAAGCTGCATATTGGTGTATCCTGCAACTTTTCAAAGTGTTGGTGTTGACTTTTAAAGGCCTAAATGGCCTTGGCCTTGTATACCTGAAGGAGAGTCTCCACCCCTGTAATTTAGCCTGGACACTGAGGTCCAGCTCCGAGGGCCTTCTGATAGTTCCCTCACTGTGAGAAGTGAAGTTACAGGGAACCAGGCAGAGGGCCTTCTCGGTAGTGGCACCCGCCCTGTGGAACGCCCTCCCATCAGATGTCAAGAAGATAAGTAATTGTGCAACTTTTAGAAGACATCTGAAGGCTGCCCTGTATAAGGAAGTTTTTAATGTTTGATATTTTATTATGTTTTTATATTCCGCTGGAAGCTGCCCAGAGTAGCTAGGGCAACCCACTCAGATGGGCGAGGTACAAATACTAATAATACTAATAGTAATAATATACCACAAATATTCAGCTTTATTTTTGTTCTGCTTTTGTTGAACTAGAACCCCGCCTGACAGCAGTAGCATGGTAGCACTGGGGAAGCGTCACAGAACCAACTAATAAAGCGGAATAAATCCACCACCAATGCTCTACAGTCGTACCTCGGAAGGCGAACAGAATCCATTCCGGAAGTCCGTTGGACTTCCAGAACGTTCGGGAACCAAGTCACGGCTTCTGATTGGCTGCAGGAAGCTCCTGCAGCCAATCAGAAGCCATAGAAACCCCATCAGACGTTTGGGTTCCAAAGAATGTTTGCAAACCAGTTTGCGGCGTTGGGGAGCCAAAACGTTCGACTTGCAAGGCATTCGACTTCCGAGGTACTTATTTTGTTGCAGAATGCAACCGCAATAAAACACCTGTCTGGAGGGATCCATAGTCTCTTGCTCCACCATACAGTGGTACCTCGGGTTACATACGCTTCAGGTTACATACGCTTCAGTTTACACACTCTGCTAACCTAGAAATAGTGCTTCAGGTTAAGAACTTTGCTTCAGGATGAGAACAGAAATTGTGCTCTGGCGGCGCGGCGACAGCAGGAGGCCTCATTAGCTAAAGTGATGCTTCAGGTTAACAGTTTCAGGTTAAGTACGGACCTCCGGAACGAATTAAATACTTAACCCTAACATTTGATAGGTCTTCATTATTTTGCAGGACTCTTTGCTGCCTTTCAAAGAGTCACGCCCACCTAAGAGTTTGCTTATCTCCCGCCACACCCTTCCCAGTCTTTGTGCACAATAGTTAAAATCACAAGACACCATGTGGATCTCCTTCGCTTCTGTTCCTTGCAGCTCGCGCTAAGGGCATCTCCGACGTACGCAGACTTTGTGGCTGCGCTCTCTCTCGGAGAGTGTGAGAACCAGGAAGAAGCTTTTTACAACGGAATGCAAAGGGACCTCGACATCTACCTACCGGCCATGGAGAACCAGCTCTGCATCTTGGACGCACTGTATGACGAACACGGGCTGGAGTCGGACGAAGTGGTGTGATTGCCAGCCCCACGCGGTGCCTCGCAAATTCAGGGATTGTGTCCGCTAACATAGCTTTTTATCCCCAGAAAGCTATTCTGTTTCTTTGTGTTTTTCCAGGCTTGGGAAGGGACTCGAAGCTTCCTTTTTTATACGCTTTTATTACTATTACTATTTGAATGCTTGCTCATGTTTAAATGCAAAGGTGCTATACATTCAGGTGAGATTGTGACTGTCCTGATGACAGCTGGATCTTGCCGTGTTTGCTGTGTGGCAGGCCATACATGGAGGTGGTTCCAAGAGCCGTAGCCGCGGCGTTTGGTACCGTTGGGCTGAATAGTTCAGAGCTTTTCCTTACAGGCGAAACGACCGCAGGTCGAATCAACAAAAGCAATAGTAGCTTTCAGTCTAGTGGCTGTAAAACGTAGCCAGGATTTGCAAAGCCACACTTCCCATTTTAGTGCAAGTCTTCCTTGCAGGTTAAATCATACCCAGAACCCAGGGTGTTACCAGGTCACAAGTAACCACCCGCTTTCATCATGTTGAAGCAATTGGCTGCATCCCTCCACATCAGTTGAAACAAAGGATCTGCCCCATGCTCACTTACCATGGTGACAGATGACTGCTGACCTCTTAAGTCTGTCAACGTGCTTCCATTGCTTCCAAGCTGATGTTCTAGTGCTAAGCCAGAAGCACTGGGAAATTCCTCATGCCACAACGACGATCATGTATCTTGCACACTGCCTGTCTCTGCTCCAACAGAAGGTGGAGGGAATGGAAGAATGCACCACTTTGCTCCAGCCCCCCCCCCCCCCGGTTGCAGATGCTTTCTAACTTCCGGGTTCACTTGCTTTTGGAATCGGTAGAACTCTTTGCGAGTTAGGATTGCAGCTTTTGCAGCCTGTGCTTTAGAGGCCTATTTGAAACCAAATCATAAGCATTCCGTGTCTCTATTTGAATCATTCTCAACTTTGGATTGCAAAAAGGCTGGATTTGGAGCAGAATCTGTGGAATGGTGAATCAATCCATAAACAACTGTCTTCTTCAGAGTAATTGGAAGCCTTTTTTTGTTTTAGGTGCAGATGTAGGTAATTTTAGAATGCATGAGCGTTTCCACTGCTAATTTTTTTTTTAAAATTACTAGGTTTGTCTAATCAGAGTTCAGGGTGAACAGCTTTCCTTACGATTATATATAAAATTCACCTCTGGTATATGAAAGCTGGTATATGAAATGTGTATTTATATAGGCACTAGTAGTGTTACTGGGATTACTTCTGAGTTCTTACAGACAAGGGAATTCAAAATGTTACATGATACCTGGGCAGGAACAAGTAGTGTGTCGTGTCCCCCAGAGTTAAGGGCTACATATCAATATATTGCCAAAACCGGTCTTTGGCTCAGTTCCCCTCCCAGAAAACTGCCCCTACAGTTTCTCTGTTTGTCCCTTCTGTTGGTTCTTCACATTCCCCTAGTTCTTCTGTCTCATTCTTCTTCCTCCCTGTGTGTTCCATTCTCCCCACATGCAAAATGGAACCTCTGTTTTCTTGAAATCCTTTGGGGTCATTGGTCTCAAGTGGAGGATCATGGAGGCCTTGGGGTGAATTGTTCTGAAGGAGATGATTACTCTGGCTGTCAGGAGCCAACAGATAACTGGCCTGAAAGCTTATTGTGTGTTCTGTAACCGTACGGGAAAGAGATTTGTGTGACCAGTCATGTCATGTCCCCCGATTTCAAAGATATTCAGAAGAAGTGATAATGCTGAGCCTAAAATACATATTTGGAGGCTGCAGTGACAATCTCACAAAGTTACAGGTAGCACTTGTTCAATTGGTACCTCATAGTACCTTAGAGTACCAGTCTTAGAGCTTCCAGTCATCTGAATACACCCTCAATGTCTTTAGGTAAAAACTAGTATGGATAGACTAAGGAGAAATTAGGCTGCAAAATCATGAAGGAACCAGTTCCAGTACCCTCAAACATCTTCCACAATGCTATTCCCGTAGAACAAGTCTTTTTTTAAAAAAAATAAATCCACATTTTAATTGAAACATACCTATGGACCTCTGTTGCCTTTAGGATTGAAATAGGTGATCACTGAGTCAGCAGTTTAAAAGAAAGCTTTAAATGAATTGAAGCACAAAATTGGGTACTTGAATTTAGAAACCACAAGATCTGCTTGGGCTATAAAATTGCAAATAATCTGGAATCTGGAAAATTAAGGGAAATTGTACTGTTGGGCAGAAAACCTACCATTAATACATCCCTGCTTTTAGTCACTGGCACAGAAGTCAACAGGATTACTCCAAACACAGTCATATTTCATCTGCAACTTTTCATCCAAGTGGAGCATATAATCATCTGTTTATTCACTTACTGCATTTATACCCTGACTTTCTGATAAATACCCAAGGTGGCGAGCAGGGTCATAAATGTGTGATTCAACAGAGCAGACTTTCTACATCATTCCTAGCCAACATGGCCAGCAGGTCAGGAATGATGGGAGCTGTAGTTTAATAACATCTGGGGATCCAGATGTTAAGAAGTTAAGAAAGGCTGCAATAGAAAAACGTTCAGCCAATAGCCCTATTTTTATTTTGAATTTCTGGTGCTCACAATGTATCATTTCCCATTATTTATTTAGATGTCTGTTGTCTTGAATATTTGTTGATAAAATGGTTTATTCTCATTACAACTTAAGAAATTTCAATGAGGCCATATTTGGGGCAGAGGAACCTAACTTTTCATTTCTCTGTTTGAATGCACAGCACCTAGATCTTTGAGGCACTTTATAAATGTTGTTGACATTCTGGGTGAGGGAATTTCTCACTTGTGCCATCATCGTACCTAAATCCCCTCTGCAACAATGCAATAATTTCAAGGAAAGATTCCCTAATCCTCTAAATTCACTTTGTGCATTGGCTGTTGTTTTAGATAGGTCATAACATTTGAGCTGCAGCAGAGGGCATGTTTCCAGTTAATCTCTTAATCATTCCCAAGTGAAAATCCAAGATGGAGGATCTTTCACTATTTGTTTATAGAGTCCGGTTCATGTGACCAAACTGAATTAGGTAGATTAAGAGGACCTGTGCAGAGATGATCATGTGATGTGTTCCCCATGTACTCTGCTCTCATTGCCTCTCTTATACCCACCATTCTCACCACTTCCAGTAGCTTGACAAGTGGTAAATTTCAAGTTGAAAGCTAGGCACAAAACCCTTCCCCTGTGAGTCAAGATTAACTTGTTTGTTTGTTTGTTTGTTTGTTTGTTTGTTTGTTTGTTTTTGGCATTAAGTGGCACCCAGTCTGCATCTGCTTACGCCAACAGCTGCCCATCATTTTATAATAGGCACTTGTGCCAACAGCATTTTATTTTGCTTGTTTCCATTTTGTCATTGTTTCCTCAGAACATCACCTTATCTTCAGCTCCCCCTTTGAGCAAGTGGTCTTCCTCAAACGGTCAGTTCCTCCCTTCCAACAAACATACAAAGAGAGATATTCTGAAAAGTAGCATTCTTTTTTATAGTGTTGGGCCTCTAGAATGCCTATTTTGTTTGTCAAATGACGTTGCCCAGCAATTGGCGGTATGGAAGCCATTTTGTATATAGACACTGCAAATAAACACAGCCGTCTGCCTAGCGGACAAAATGGCTGGTTCTCTTAACTCTTCTAAGTGTGAGCATTTTAGAAGATAGCTGAAATGTTTTGAGGTTTAAAAGAATAATGAGGTGTCCCTTTCAGCTGAACTACAAGCACGCTTCAAGTGACAGCTAAGTGGTTAACATGTGTCACTGACTTCTGTCACATGAGCAACAGTGAATTGCAATTAGCTGCTGCAGCATGATATGTCCTGGTTCATTTCTGTCATCTGACTCCCTTTAAAAAAAAAAGCTGGTAGATACATATTCTCAGGGATTTGAGCAGCAAGGGCAAAAACCCAGTCGTCTTTAAAGACTCTGATTGTTCATGTAAATAATGTTGTAGACCAGTTGAGACCTCTTGCAAAGGACATTTCTATTCTAAACTGTATGAACGGTGGACTTTTGCACAAGACATAAAAAGCTTCCAAAACTACTGCGTGTGAATTCTGTCGGCATGTTTGACTTGCACTCTGTATATCTTTGTAAAGTAGAGTACATGCCTGTTGTGTTTGAATGAAGGACAAAAGGTTTTACTAGAGTTACCCCCACCCCACAGGAGTCCCCGGTATGTGCTGTGTTGATTTGGATATTTTGTAATGTTTCCTTTTGAAACACAGGTAGTTACCAAAAGGCAGCCTGAAGGGCGTAGTGGCATATATCATCACATTCTCATGATTCGTTACACTGAAATGGCAAATGTTTTGAGACTGGCTATACCAATGGATCACAGCAAGGGTCTTGTTCTTAAAAGAAATATTCCTTTAATATATATATATATCAGAGAATAACTTATCCTAGTAGTCATGGTAGGGAAACTATACGATTCTATTTATTATTTCCACTCCCTTCATTTGAACATGTTGCATGGCTTGGGAAATGGTCAACACTTATGCAATTACTAGGCACTAGGTACAATCCAGAGATTTTTTTTAATAAAAAAAAACACATGGGCTTTTCCCCATTGACCACACCGACGTGTGGAATGCACTCTGCAATGCTTTGATGATGACAATAAAACTTCCTTTGATTTTATTGTGTCTAAATTGCGATGGTTATTTCTCCTCTGTAGTAGCGCCCGTGCTGTGGAATTCCCTCCTCTCAGATGTCAAGGAAATAAACAACTTAACTGACTTTTGTTCAGGGGGAAGTTTTTAATGTTTGATGCCGTTTTTTAATTTGTTGGAAGCCACCCAGAGTGGCTGGGGTAACCCAGTCAGATGGGCGGTATATAAATATAAATACTCACCCCCACAAGTTTACTATACTCAGTTATTAGAACTGCCAGAATGGCCAGACGTCATGCCCAATCAGATTAAGAGGCTAATCACAAGCCAACTAGCTAATAAAGCTCCAGGAGAAGACATGATCCCAATGGAGATCTATAAGATAAGACCTGATTTCTGGTCACCCATTTTTGCAAAATTGTTTTCATACATTAACAGCTCAGGTCGCATACCTGAAGGGTGGAAGCTGAGTATAATTGCCCCAATATATAAAAAGGGTGATAAGAAAAACCCTGCCAATTATAGACCCATTAGTTTGTTAGATGTAGCCTCCAAACTATATGCCAGGCTCCTCCTTGGGAGACTAGAAGAATGGGCAGACACAAGTAAGGTGATATCTAAAGTCCAGGCAGGTTTCCAAAGAGGGAAACCCACACTGGACCAGTGCTTTGTGATGAACTTTATGCTATGTAAAATTTGAAACACACAGGAAGCTGCATCAGGGACTTTATGCTTAGAAATGCTTTAGTAACAGAATGAAGCACCTACTATGCTTTACGCCAATACTGTTAGAATTAGAGGTTTGGGCTAACCAAGGTTCATCAGGCACCTTAGATGTGCAACAGAGGTATTCAGAGCTGTCGCTTTAAATGGTTTTATTTTGCCCTTTTGTTGCCTGAGAAATTTGCCCCCAAGCTCTGCGACAAGCAATGGGGGCAAGGGAAGGCACCCGTGACAAACCTTCCAGTTTTCTTTGAAGAATGCCCTGCTAGCAAAGAGGGAGATTCCCCGTGAAATTAAACTGTCTTTTGAAGCCTTCAGTTAACAGGTCCTGGGGCTGCTCAGGATTAGTTTCCCTGGCTTACGCTGGGGACAGTATAATGGGGAAAGATGGACTTTGCTGCTTGGAAAGCACTGATAAGAGAAGCGGAACAATAAGAGAAGGGCAACGAAATGGGTCCCGAACACACCAGCAGATTTATTTAGACTGCCGGCTTCAAGAAGCTTCACATATATATAGTGATTATTGGAGCGAGATGCTGGACAGAAATAAGAGATTAACCTTTAAGCATGGCAGGGTTTCTTACACAAAACATTTCTGCATAGACAAAACCAAAGCGTAGTCTATAGTTTCTGTGTGACTTCCTATCTTCCTTATTTATTTGCAGGTTTTGTAAATAGCTTCATAACCAAAAGCTACCAAAAAGGTGTACAGTATAATACTGTAAACTCAGTAAACCTAAACCATTTCTATAATTATTCCATAAAATTATTAGGTCACACTTTAGGGAAGGCCTTCTTAAACCAAAATAATGTCATCAATAGCCACCTAAATATCAAATTGTGAGGGGGGTTTTTTGTTTGTTTTTTTAAAGCAAATTGTTGCAGAAATGTGGAGAACTAAACTTAAGATTGGGGAAAATGAGAAATGGAAAGAACCAAAACTGACAGATTTGTCCATCATTAGTGATACTTCAGCTAGGAATGAAGCCCCCAACTAGTCCCTGCCTTTTCAGGAAATAGTTATAGTGCTGTTCCCTGACATTTTCACTATGGGGCAGTCTTCACCAACTGTAGGAGCAGCAGACACTGATGAATAACGGGGAAAGGGGGCAAAGATCTATTAATGTGTATGGATGGCATCTTAAATTCTGTCTTTAGCCATAAGTGAAGCGTTAGGGTGATAAATTTGCAGATGTGTTCACAGTTTCACCATTCCAATAATAATAATAATAATAATAATAATAATAATAATAGTAATAATAGTAATAATACAGTGTTACCTCGGGTTAAGTACTTAATTCATTCCGGAGGTCCGTTCTTAACCTGAAACTGTTCTTAACCTGAGGCACCAGTTTAGCTAATGGGGCCTCCTGCTGCCACAGCGCTGCCGGAGCACGATTTCTGTTCTCATCCTGAAGCAATGTTCTTAGCCCAAGGTAATATTTCTGGGTTAGCGGAGTCTGTAACCTGAAGCGTATGTAACCTCAAGCGTATGTAACCCGAGGTACCACTGTAATAATATGCCACCCATCTGACTGGGTTGCCTCAGGCACTCTAGGCAGCTCCCCACAAAGTACAGTGGTACCTTGGAAGTCAAACGGAATCCGTTCTGGAAATCGGTTCGACTTCCAAAATGTTCAGAAACTAAAGCGCGGCTTCTGAATGGCTGCAGGAAGCTCCTGCGGCCAACCGGAAGCCCCGTCAGACATTTGGCTTCCAAAAATAGTTCGCAAATCGGAACGCTTACTTCCGGGTTTGCGGCCTTCAGAGCCAAAACGTTTGAGAACTAAGCTGTTCGAAAACCAAGGTACAACTGTATTGATACAATAAACATCAACCTGTCTTATTAGCATCCTGTGTTATTAGCATCATTCTTCCCCACTTGTGATTCCCACTGCTTCTGACAATGGAGGTAGAACATAGCCCTCCTGGCTAGTAGCTATTCCTCCCAGAGGAACCAAGTTTTAAACAGTAAGACAACTAGTCTTGCAGCAAGAGACTCATCTGGTTCGATGTGTATCTGGATGCACGCTCATTTCAGGATGATATGCAGAATTGCATGTCTATCTCTTCTGCTAGATGGGAATGGTGGCTTGAAAAATACAGAGAATTTTGGCAGTAATAATGAAGAAATCTAGTTCAAGGCAGAACTGCACTCCGCAAAACTAGTCTTGCAAGCGGTTTCTCCCAAATAATCTAGGAAATTGCCCCGAGGGTGTTGAGGAACTAAATCAATGTTGTTAACCACTTGGAGCATCAAGGATGGAGTTATTTCTAGATGAGAGACCCCAGTGCCACCCAGTCAGCTATGGAACTAACCAATGGCATTGGCAACAAAATGTTGCGGTGTGGAGCGCTCCTTCTCAGGGTTTCGGCCACAGTCCTGTTCATTATTCTCAAGCTATCCTCTCCAATTTTCTGATTTCGTTCTCCCTCAAAAGTCAGCATTATGTGCTTGCTCAGTCCTCATTTGGCTGTTTTTTGTTCCCTACCCTTAATAGTTGACTGGGTTGTGCTTTTGGCAATACAACATGTGTTCAAAGATGGAGAGGTCTCCCCCTTGGCAATATGTGGGCAATATGCCTGGCACTTTTTGTGGAAAAGCTTGGGATCCTAGAAATGTACAGGATGGGCAATGTTGAGCAGGACAGACCAATGGTCAGGGACTACACTGATCCCAAATAGCTCCATTCCTCTGCCTGGTGCTAGGTGAAGCAGACTAAGCAATGGAACATTTTCTTATTAACGCTTTTGGTACAGAATTCAAAGTAGCATATTGTAGAACTTGTTTGCCACCCTTTGGTATGTGCAGATGCAAATAGATTTGAAAAATGTGTGGCTATTTCCCCCCTTCCCTTTTGCCTCTTGTCTTCGCCAGCACTCCGATTGTGGCTTTCTGCCAACCCTACCCCAATTAATTTAGCATCTGTTTTCAGGGTTGATATTGTCCGCTCGTATCTCATCTTCAGAGACTAGACATGCCTCAAATATTTTCCAGTAGGTCATGGTTTTCCACTTGGTTTTCACTTAACAGCTGGCATCTAGTCTCCATCATGCAACCGAGAAGCAATTTATCATGGTTAGGTCTTGCTGGGTCTTCTCTAAGGCACAATTTCCCATTCTTTCCCTGTAACTCAATATCAGAAGAGCTCAGGTATATCACACTGAAATCAACACCCAACAACAACTTTCCAGCCCATCGTCTATTAGGCAAATTCCATCAAACCACAAAGCTCAACAGAACGGCAATAAGGATAGTTACCTGTTTATTTGACTGAAATAAGCATTTAGAGTGCCGTAAATGCTACGTATTTTGACACTGTTGTGGATTTATCTGTGTAGGCCAGGCTGTGAGGTGGATTCCCCCTTTTTTTTACTACAAGTCTCTGGGTTGCCTAAATTATGGAAGGAGACAAGCTCTGGGACGCTGCCACAGCTCACCTCTCTAAATAAAGTGCGGAAACTTCTGATCATCTGCCTAAGTCAGGATTGTTAAGTATGTGTCCAAGCCTGGATTTAGCATGCAGCTAAGGCAACGCTGAACGGGTGTCCCTTCAGAGGAGAAATCATTCCATTCTGAAGTGCTGACAGTATGGAAAATCCTCATTAGGTTACGCCACAATGCTTCTCCCAAGCTATCTTAATGCAGAATACGGGACAGAGAAATCTGAGCTATCTCACAACTTAAGGGATCTGGGCTGCATGATGTGGACCAACTGCCACATCCCATGGCTTCACTACAAATATTATGAGTAATTAAAGAGTAGCAACAACACTTGAGTATTTTTGGGGATATCTCTTGGTGGGCTGTGTTTCTTGAGAATGGAAAAGGAATAGCGTGGTCAGTTCTTCAAAGGTTTTGGTTGCTTCGACACCAACCCTATCTCCTCAAGGATCATCCTTTGTATGGATGCTCCAGAACAAGTGACTGAGCAATGTTCTATTACGGCCTATAGCCCTAGGGAAGGCATGTTATAAAGGATCATAGAACCTTACTGATTTCCATGGGCAGATGCCCACCCTTGGGAGCCCCTCCTCCCATCACTGTGGAAACTGTCGGCATGCAGAGGGTCGAAAGACCAGCTGGCTAGCCCCAGCTAGGTCGTTTCCTTCCAGCCGTTCCACTGCAAAGACCCATTGGCCTCTGATCTGACGTAAATCAGTGACTCAGGCTTCAAAGCCAGGGCACACTATATCAGCAGAGCAAACTGTGCACACAGCATAGGCGTGAGGCTTGTGGAAGCATACTACAACTACGGATTTATTAATCATAAATCGGGACAAAGAAACATGTCGTCTCTCTCTTTGTCTTCTCGGCAAGAGAGACAGTCTAAAGCAAAAGCTATACACACAACGGAAGTTCCCAGCAGACTGTGCTGGTATGTAAACAGACATGTGACATGTAACAGTTCCATGTCTGCAACTAAAGGTGGAATGGAATTTCCCAACAGAAACAACCACCAAATCTGACTTGACATATAGCACTTCCCTGTGTTCCTATGCTTGAATCCATGTAGGTCTTAACTCAGACCAATTCTAGAAAGTCCCCCAGGAGAGAGTGTCTACAAGCTGATAGTGTGTTTCTTCTTCACTAGACAGTAACCAACCATCATCTACCCCTGTACAGTGGGAAAATAAGGGCAGCTGGATCAAAGGGTGTGATTTCCAGGCAAGTTTCATTCTTGTCACCTTTAATTTTATATCGTTAAGCTTGAGCTGGACCACAAGGTTATTCCTTGTAGCAGAATAAAGTCTCCTTTCCTCTCCTGGTTCCTAATGAAAGGAGAAATCGCAGCACTAGAGTTAGCAAGACTGAAACACATTCAGATATATGGCATTTATTTGGATCCCTGTCCTCCCCAGCTACCTACCCCTAGAAACATAGAATCATAGAGTTGGAAGGGATCCCAAGGATCATCTAGACCAACCCCCTGCAATGCAGGAATCTCAGCTAAAGCATGCATGACGCATGGCCATCCAACCTCGGCTTGAAAACCTCCAAGGAAAACCTGAGAGAGACTCACTGAGGATTCATCCTTTCATAGAGGAACACATATACACAAGTTGCTGGAAAAGGGGGAAAAAAAACTAATAGGGAAAAGAAGCATAAATAACCAAGTTATTTTTTTTCTGATTTCTTTCCCGAAATTAAATAAAATAAATCTGTAATGTAATTTCCAGTAGGAGTGCATTCCCTTAATACAATTTCGATTGGCTGACCCTATCAGACACAACATCTCCTTTGCTGAACAAATTGGCCATAGGTCTTCTCTCTTAACTGGCTCAGTGATCACAAATGCAATCAAAACATGCCACAAGACTTTTTTCCTCCAGCCTGTTAGAACTTGGAGTGTTGCCAGACACCAATATAGAAATGAGAAGGGGGAGAATAGGACTTCATTGTGCACATCTCTGGGGGTACTGTACAAATACATTAACCTTAGAAATGAGACAGAAGGGGAGAGGGAGGTCAATCTGCATTTACCACTAACCCCCATTTTCTAATCTGAGCTGCTTTGTCTGGGCAAAGTAAATTGCAGTGGATGGATTTAGCAGACATCCGCTATTCACTACTGGTGAACTGACAAAGACTTCACATTTCACATTTGTCTTCTTCACACCGTCTTTCTGCCAAGCAGCACATAGCGAAGGTTCAGTAACTTGAGCCCTTAATCAAATGTTTCCCGGGAACATGTAATTACTCTGCAGCAAATGGCTTTTGAGGAAACTGCTGCCTGTGTGTTCCCAACCTGGTGCCCTGCAGTGGCTAGCAGAACCTCTAGCCTTCCTTAACCATTCCTAGAGAGGCCAAGTGACTGGGAACCTCTGAGTGCAAATCATGTGTTTTCTACTACTGGGTGACACTAAGAACATAGCTAGTTCCTTTGCTTTTTGAAGAAATTAAAATAAAAACTGCTAATCTAATCATATGATGCAAATACCAAAGGGGTGGCCTTTGGTAATACGGCGTCCTGAGTGAGGACAAAATTGGGCGCCCCCTCTAAATATTTATTGGGACGCGGGTGGACGCGCCGATCAGAAGGTCGGCGGTTCAAATCCCCGTGACAGGGTGAGCTCCCATTGCTCAGTCCCTGCTCCTGCCAACCTAGCAGTACAAGTAGATAAATAGGTACCACTCCAGCGGGAAGGTAAACGGCATTTCCATGTGCTGCTCTGGTTCGCCAGAAGCGGCTTAGTCAGGCTGGCCACATGACCTGGAAGCTGTACGCCAACTCCCTCGGCCAATAAAGTGAGATGAGCGCCACAACCCCAGTCGGCCACAACTGGACCTAATGGTCAGGGGTCCCTTTACCTTTACCTAAATATTTCTTATTTTCACAATAACACCTGTATAAATCTAGGTATTATTATACCTGTAAGAGTTCCTATATACCTGGAACTCACCCTGGATGCCTCCCTTGTTCTCTTATAATGGCAATGGCGCCCACCTGAGAGGTGCTGGAACAGAGTTCCAGCAAGCTCTGGCTGAAAAAAGGGCCCTGCTTGTTGTTGTTGTTGTTGTTGTTGTTGTTGTTGTTGTTGTTGTTGTTTTGTGCCCTCTTGGCTCAGTGCCTATGTGCTGGAACCACCTGCACCATCCTAAATCCAGCACTGCTGCTGCATTAGACTCCATAAACCAAATAACAAAGAATGGCCGCTCCTACAGAGTCCATTCAGATGCCATGCCCAGGGCTTTTTTTCAGTTGGAACTTGCTGTTTTGGTACCTCTGAGGTGGGTGCCATTGCCATTCTAAGAGAACAAGGGAGATGTTCACGGTGAATTCTGGCACCTCTTTCTCTATAAAAATAGCACTGGCCGTGCCACTTCCATGCTGGAATACAACAAGGCGGCAGGGCAACCTTCCACTTCTCTCACAGGACATCTAAGGACACAGGCTGCAGGCCATGCCCATTCTGTGCGCAGGCTTAGACCACTTCATGTACTGCTCCAAGACCTGCCCGGGGCTGCCATTGCTCAGAGGTGAGTTGGGAGGGAGCCAGAAAGGAATCTAGTCTACTCTTCCCTCCCCCCCTACCCTCCTCTGTTCAAGTTTACACAGTAGGGACTCCAGGGCTGGCTCAAGACATTTTGGCACCTGATGCAAATGATCAAATGATGCTCCCCTCCCCGGCAGGGTAGAAGGGATAGGCGTAGATCTGTACCAGGAACAAGGAAGGAATCGGGATCTGCTGCCCCTGTGGATCCTACCACCTGAGGCTGTTTCTTCGCCTTGCCTCATGGGTGGGATGGTCCCGATGGACACTCTTTTTCTTGCTTCTGCACATACAGTACGCATGCCACCCCAAGTAGTCATGCAAGTTATCGTCATTGGGCATGTTCCAGGGAAAATTCGGCACACTGAAAGCTGCTGAAATTAAGAGTGGAATTAAATGATGTCCTGCTGAGCTCCATGGACTTACGTTTCCTTAAAATTCACAATACAGTACTGTAAGCAATTCAGATAAGAAATATGCATCCCAATTAACTCACTGTCTGTTGTTTTTAAAACTCTTACCACATTACTTTAGCATAAATCTGCATTCACACTGTAATCCACGCACCTATCCATGTGGTAAAGACGTCTGCATAACTGTTGGTTTTACTTTAATTTTTATTATAATTGTATAATATCTTTCTTATTCAACCCCCATGGAAGTAACAGAACATAACAACGATTGCTGTTGTTATACATGGGTTCATGTACTTCAAACAAACATTTTAGACCATTAAAGAAAAGGAAAACAGGAATATTGACAGATATGAAAAGAATGTCCTATCTTAATTCTCTTAAACCTGAATCCACACATCACTATATGAAGAATTTACTCAGAGGTTTATCTAAATTTAAGGTAACTTCCACATGTATCTAACTCAGTATACTTCCAACATGAAATTTGCTCTTTAGTATCTGTTAGAAAGGAAATCAGTAATTATCTCAAATGCTTTCAAAGATAACATAACCATCTCTGACCAATCCACTTGGAATATATATATATATATATATATATGCATATATACATACAAAATCTATACAACATGTAATCTGAATAACACACTATGGGATGACTCCTATCGGCTATACAAATAGGAATATATACACACGTGGCTGCGTTCACGTTAAACCATGGTTTAGCACGACAAATAGAAGCTGGAAGGATCCTGAGCAAGCTTTGGGCATGTGTGCTTTCCCTCCCCTCTCTACCTTTGATTAGCCTGAGAGGAGGATTTCAGCAGTGATTAATTTCAGTTCCTCCTAAACTCTGCTTGTTCTGGAATATGAACTGGAATATGAACCCAGGGCAGTTTCAAAAATCGCCCATCTCAAACCATGGGTTATAAAACTGGCTTGTTTAAACTAAGCATAGTGCAAACCACGATCCCCAGTCCACGTGCAATGGAAACCTGAGATTAAGAGAAAGTACCTAAACACTGCTGAAGTCCTCCCTCAGACCATGCAGACAGAAAAATGGAGGGAATGTGTGAACCCAACAATTGCCTGGGCTCATTTCAGCTCATGCAGGTCACACTAAACCATGATGATGTATGAACGTGGCCAATAATCCTAACTGTTGTACAAAGCTGAGACTGGAAAGCAATTTCTAGGTAGAAACCAGTAGAACTGAGTATCAGGTACATGAGAAAGCAAGTAACACTTCCTGGCATAACAAATAAAATGAAAGCTGATGGTAGCAATTTTGCAACAATAGTCTCTAAGGCAATTCTAAGCTTTTCAAGGTGCAAACCTCCATTCTGTTGCATAATTCAGAATGCAGATTTCAGGCATATTAGACACAGGATATAGTGTTATAAGTCTAAGAACTTGGCAGGAACGTGGTATAAGGGGCAGTAGGACTTTGTTTTTGAGAGCTTGTCCCACATGAGTCAAGCATCTCAAAGTAATAATCTGACGCTGAAGAATTCATTATATACAAGTGTTCACTCCCTTTTGAATTCTTCCATTTCAGTCGCTCTTGATATATTTCAATCTATTTACATCTCTCACATGGTTATACAATTTCGGTTTCTAAGGCTATATCCACTTAACCTGGGAGTACTTCCAAGTTGGCATACATAGAATTGCAATGTAAATAAAGCTAATCAGTTCCTCGATCTGGTTCTCTTCCACTTAACTAACAGTGCCATCCTATGCATATCTATTCAGAGGTAAGTCCCAGCGAGTTTAATGGGACTTACCCCTACATAAGTGCTCATAGGATTGCAGCCTAATTGCCCCAAGTCAATATATACAAACCCGGGACTTCTCACTTGAACACATGATTAATTCATGCAGCTAAAGCATGTACGAAGTTCACATGGTAATGGGGAAAAAACCATAAATAGTCCTTATAAACACTGCAACCAGAATATGCTTTGTGTTTATACTGGAAAAAAACATTTAAAAACAACAACAAATACACCCGAAGAGCTTATCTGTAGGACTAGGAGTGCCAAGTTGAGGTATAATTGTGTTTTTATGATGTAACAGTATTGAAGTAAAATACAGTATTCCGGTTATTTGGTTTTCCTGTTGTAAAGAGGAACTCCTGTAAGCAGCCATGGAAAAGGTAAGTCTTAACTGTGAATGTTGCGTGACATTTCTCTACTAAGACAGGATTCAGTGGTCCTATTTTCTTCCAGTGTGAGCCAATTTAAAAACACATCTCCAATCACCACGAGCAGCAGGACATTGGTTGTTGTTTTTTATCATAGAGATGGGTTGCTTGTCTATTGCTCAGTCTTGGGTTGATGGTAACATAGCACCTGATGTATGGATGTCATACGTGGGATACTCACATATTACAGGGCTCACTTTTCATGTAAAGTATCGACACTCTGTAGAGTCAATATTGCAAAACGAAGTGCATCGTAATTTTCCATAAGACCTAAGACAGAAGATGAACACACACCAGTCATTATTACAGATGACACTTTTTTTACCAGTTGATTTTTATATCTAATTTCTATCAGGGCGTCCACAGATGGATTTTGAATGCAGCGTTTTGCAGCGAGGCAAATATATTAGACAGAGGGATGTTTGAAAAAGGCTGCGCAGAGACATTTGTGGCACAAAATAAAGTACAATTTGCAATAACATTGCCAACTGAACACTTAATCAATACAGTCCAATATCAAGCTTTGTTTTAACCTATATCTCATTATGCACCCAATTAACTGAATGCTCAAAGGGCAATATGAAGTTATTTGCAGATTCACAAAGCACAATTATCACAGCTGCTGTCATGTCTGGAAATTTGATAACCCTGAAATAAAGGCCTCAATTTTCAAAATCTTGACCAAATATCAACCTTTAACGTGTATATATTTTATGGTTGCTTTCCTAAAATGTCTGTTTATCGAGTCCCTTTGATGTAAAAGGTGCTGTAAGGAGTTAAATTACATCCTGAGAGTTAATACAGAAGAGGGTTTGCAGAACTGACTCTTGTGCTTTCTTTATTCCTGCCAATTAACACATTACTCTTTCAGGAGCCATGAGAACTCTGCAGATAATTTCATTTGCAAATGGAATGTTTCCTGTAAGATCGTAATGATACCTGACAGCATGACACAGCTACAGCTATTGCAGGTAAAATACTGCTGACAAGAAGAAGCTATTAATACCAATGCATGCAAGTCAGATTACAAGCAAAGAAAGGCCTCAGCTAAAGTCACATTTACATCATACATTTAAAGCGCATGGCTTGCCCCAAAGAATCCTGGGAACAGTAGTTTTCTAAAGGTGCTGGGAATGGTCATTCTGTGAGGGGTAAACTACAGTTTCCAGAATTCTTTGGGGGAAGCCGTGTATGTATGGTGTGGATGTGACCTCAATATCCTGCTGGACTAAAGAGAAGCACGACAGCTCTATACCACACGAATATGTTTTTAGCTCGCTCTGGTGTACAACTGATGGCTAACAGCAACCACAGCCTTAATTAGCTCTTTTCTAATTCAAGTGCAGACCTCATGGGTGCCTAAATCGGGGGGGGGGGGGGGGGAGAGAATCTGCAAACAGTAGAGACATCCTACACTTGCACAAAAACAAAGGTGGCCTCTCCATCTGCTTCAGTTAAAATTTATGCATCCACAAGTCTCTCATGACTCTTGGGGATATTCCCAATAGCATAAGGTAATTGTAAGTAACTAGCTTTGGGTGCATGAGAGAGAAGAGTACTATGATGGCAGAGCCTCCTCTTCATCCTCAGTTTCCTAGAGATGCCAAGTGAAACAAATCTGGGGGCGTTGTCCCTACACCCCAAGATGCCTTGATGCATGAGACCTAGGTCTCCCTAGCCAGTGGTTTCTTGGTCCCACAGTGGGTCATATCTGCAGAGTTAGCTACTGTGTCCCAACAATTTTAGTACCAAAGTACCCACTTCCTCAGAATATTTCTACCCCATCTTCCACCTGCCCAATTCTCCTCCCCACCAGGTAAAACAAAGGGAGATTGGATCAACATCACTGAAATGAGCACTGGGAAGAAGGGGTGACCATAGAGAGGCACAGCCAGTTACTTCCCTACAACTATTACCGTAATTCAAGGTGAAGAGGGATCCCTCCCTTTGTCTCCAAGCAACCACAGACAACATGTGATTGGGGCCACAGGAATCATCCCCCCCCACACACACACACTAAAAAAACACCAGTTTCCCCTCCATCCATTGGTTCCTGGTGGGGCAAAGGAATGAAAACAGACCTTTGCCTCCGGAGATCTTCCTTCCCAGTCCAATCTTTTGTGGATTTTTTAAACGAATCATACTCTCCCATGATGTGACAAAAATAACTTAAATTTGCCTTACCCAGGGAGATATGTTTTGCAAGTTAAGTATCCAAAATCTTTCCCATCGCACTCTTCTACCCCTTCGTGTCGGTAGCCGTCTCCACAATAAGCATGGCGACATTCTAATAAACCAGAAATAAAAGAGAAAGATAAATAAATAAATACATAAATGGGGTTATTTGCAGCTGCTAGCTAGCTCCTTGCATGTCGGAGGACAGTGTGAACTTTCTTCCACATCACCCATTAACTCCAGGATTAATCAGTTTGCTTGCCTGTGTATGTTTACAAAACTATCTGTTGAAAAGTAAAATACCAGCTCTTTCCCACTCGGTGAAAGTAGCTTTTCCTGAGTGTTTTGGTGCTTTTTTTATCCAGATCACATGTGGAAACAGTGAAGTATATGAATTAGGCTTTCCATTCATCTGAGAATCCTTGTGAATATATGAATTAGGCTTTCCATTTATCTGAGAATCCTTGTGTATATTAAAGCAAGAAAATGAGAATTGGTAACATCAAACGTACTTATACAATCATCAGTCACTATGTTATTGCCATCATCGCATTCTTCACCATCTTGGAGGACCCCATCTCCACAGGTGCTGCCATCTTCCAGCGGGTAGTCCACAGGATAAAAAGGCGTGAGCTGCTGGAATAAACACGAAACAGATACTTGAGCGGAACTATAAACATCTTGGAGAAGGAGGCACCAAAGGAACATGTGATTCCTGTTCTCACTTGCTGAAGATTAGGTGTCTGCCCTGCCACTTCAGCCAACTGCACAATCCCCTGAAAATGTTTGTGTCAGAGTCCTCACAGCTATAATACGAATACTGCCAGAATCTCTAACAATTTACGTCCAAACCAGAATGCAAACCATTTTATTTTATGGCAGGTCTTTACTTACCCTTGAGGAGTTCAGTGAATTTAGGTTGAAGGGGGTGTATTTTAAAATCCATTCCTTTTTTTTTTACATAGCCCACGATCATAGAATCATGGACCCTCAGGACTAGCACAGATGTAATATTGCTGACTGATTAATCAGTCTCTCCCTTAATTGCTTCAGTCTTAAGTATGAGGTGAAGAAATGTACTGTTCTGCAGTCTGTATCCATTAACACTGATTAAGGAGTATCATAACAGGACAATGGTTTTTGCACTTTGTGCTACAGATAAGCATGGGATATTTATCTACACAATTCTGAAACTGAAGAGTGCAATCCCATGCGTGCTTACTCAGAAGCACATCCCCCTGTGTCCCAGGGGGACTTTCTCCCCTGTAAGTGCATATAGGATTGCAGGTGGGCAGAGAAATCGCAGGCAGGATAGTGTGGTGGAGTGAAATGGCATATAAATCATTGCATCTGAAGTGTGTGTATGTGTCAGGGTGTGTGTGTGATTGAATGGTGTAGCTGATTCTCCTGATCCTGAAGCCTCTTGGAATAATGAAGGGAATTTGAGTCCAATGGATTCTAGGCCAGGTCTGGCACATGCCCAATTGCTAGATGCCTGTTTCAGGGCCTACTGCTGGCAGAAATAGATTTATGCCCACAGAGGTGCCCTCTGCTTTGCTGGAGGAACTCTCTGCCAGCAGAGAGTGTTCTCTGCCCCATCCTAACTCCCTCCAGCCTGCAGAACTGGGGATTAGGATCGCCCTGCAAACTGCCCTTTCACATTATACAGATATACATGTATAGCAGATTCTCAAGTGTCCCTATTTTCCAGGGACAATCCTGAATTTACAGAAGCTGTCCGAGTTTCTGATTTGATCCCAGAATGCCCCACTTTCCCTTAGGGTGTCCTTATTTTCATTGGAGAAATGTTGGAGGGTGTAGAGTTATCCAACTCCTGAGCCGTCTGAAGGCAATCCTGTATAGGGAAGGTTTTTTAAAAATTGTTTAATGTTTTATTATGTTTTTATATATGTTGGAAGCTGCCCAGAGCAGCTGGGACAACCCAGTAAGATGTGTGAGGTAAAAATAGTAAAATGATCATTATGGAATGGGACGTCCCTATTTTCATCGGAGAAATGTTGGGAGGAGGGCTATGGTATAGACCACTTGTTTTGTTTATGCCTGCCATATTCTGTTCAGTTATATTTGCTTTTTCTGATATATATTGGGGGGGGGGGATTGAGAGTTCATCTGCTGCAGAAATTCACTTCACCCAATAAATATTTTAAACATTTTTTTTTTTTTAGTTCCAATGGAATGAAATGCTTACAACACTTGCACTATTTATCATTTATTTACCTACCTACCTGAATCGGAAGCCATCCAAAAGCATCTTTGAAGTACAAAGATCTTTGATCTCTACGAAATGCTAGGGCATTTTCTGTGTTTAACCTGTCCAGTTCTTCCTGATTATTCACTACAAAAATCTGGAAAAGAGAAATAAAAAGTAGGAGTCAGAGAAGACACAAGGCTGCCGCAACACCTACTGTAGGAGAGAATACTAAGTGGCGATGGAAATTTAGAGACCAGTTCCAAATCTGAAGGGTTTGCATTATCTGAAACCTTCCCCATTGACCTCAAAAAACCACTTGTAATTAAACGGAATGTACTGTTTGCTCTAATCAAGGGACCAGGAACCCTATACAGTGGTGCCTCGCAAGACGAAAATAATCCGTTCCGCGATTCTCTTCGTCTAGCAGTTTTTTCGTCTTGCGAAGCAAGCCCATTGACAGCTTAGCGGATTAACGCTACAGCTGTCAAGCGGCTTCCAGCGACCAGCTGTTAAGCGGCTTATCAGCGGAACAGCTGATAAGCGGCTTAGCGGCTTAAGAAAGGGGCGAAAAAAGCGGAAAAAAACCCGCGGGGGGGATGCAAGACTTTTTTCGTCTTGCGAAGCAACCCCATAGGGAAATTCGTTTTGCGAAGCGCCTCCAAAACGGAAAACCCTTTCGTCTAGCGGGTTTTTCGTCTTGCGAGGCGTTCGTCTTGCGGGGCACCACTGTACTATGAACACACTCCACTAATAATGAAAACCAGGGGGTGGGGAATGAATTGTCCTCCACATGTCCCTGAACTCCGGCTCCCATCTGCCCCTACCAGCACAGGAATAATGTTAGGGATGATGGAAGTTTTGTCTGATTTCCTAGGCCTAGCCTAATACGTAACCAGTGTTGCTATCTGCCCATCCTCATGCAAGTGAAAATAGAGACTCTTTTCTGTAGGTAGAATAGTCTTCAAGAAAAAGAACGAGGGAAAGATGTGCTCCATGTCTAGAAGGTGAGAGAAAACAACCTCCAAAGTTTGAGACAAACGAAGAGGTAACTTATGCAATCAATTGTTTTAAATTGTTTACCGGTAACTCCAGAATTGACAGGGGAAGGAGGTAGTTGTGGTTGCAGGTTGCATCATAGTCACATCACAGGCACCATTCCACAGTTGCCCGTAAGTTAAGGAACATGGGATCTGCCCGATACCCAGTGGCGTAGCGTGGGTTGTCAGCACCCGGGGCAAGGCAAGTAATTTGCACCCCCTAACCCATGGATTTGTGCCCCCTAACCCTTGGATTTGCGCCCCCTAACCCTAACCCCCAGATGTTGCGCCCGGTGCGGCCGGCCCCCCCTGCACCCCCAACGCTACGCCACTGCTGATACTGAATCAGACCATTGATCCATCTAGCTCTGTATTGTCTGCACTGACAAACCCACAGCAGCCCAGATCAAGTGGACCAAAGCGGCTACTTCATGCCAGCGGTCTGGATCCATTAACACAGTATGCCCATATCAACTCCTATCAACCTCACTTACTGCAGGAACCTTTGAATAAGGCTGTCCAAACAGTGGCTCATCATAGGGTGGGATATTCCCATTTTGCGGAGCGTTGCAGAGACATTTTCCTGGAGGTCCAGGAAGTCCTCTCTCTCCTTTTGTCCCCATTGTTAGTTGCCCTAGAAAACATCAGATTTGACACGCAAGGTAGTTGCTGAAATAGATAAAGACATACTGAAAAGGGAAAATTGAGTCCCTGCCTGTCAGCTAAATGTCTCATATTGAAAAGCTGTCTTTGACTCCTGTAAGCTTCTTTGGGGGCTTGTATAAACACTTGTCAAATATTATTGGCCTTCCAACTTCGGGGGTGGTTGTATATTGTTGGCCATCATTGTTTGATTTCCATGGGTTATTAAATTGGTCTTTAACTTGGGATGTTTCCAGATGGATGTTTATTGTGGAATCTGTGCTCTTCATGCATGCAAGTTGAGTCATTGGCATTTAAATGCCAACCCATTAAACCCCCTCCACGTTAACTTCAGACTGATCCTTCTGCCCTTTCCAGGGGAAATCCAATAAGTAACGCACACACACTCAAACCCTTTAGCAATGACCCACTTGCAAATTAAACCCCCAGCTGGAAGCACTGTTATCATTGCCTTTTAACAAAAGACCAGGCTTTGTGAGTGAGTGGGTAACTATTTTGGATCTCAGCAGAAGGTTTGCAGAGGAACTATTATTTATGCTCAAGGTGGTATTTGGGGCAGTTCAACATGAGCCCACTTTCAATACTATTTGTATCTGCAAAAGTTTCAGGGTGGGCATACTGCTTCATTTCCAAGTTCTGTTCCATAACTTACTGCTGAAATCCTCAAACTTTTCAAACCACAAAAGTTCCAGTTTATTTTTTGTCCCACTTTAATTGTTCTGTGATGCACCTCTCCAGGTGGTAATAACATGGAAACCACCTGGAAGCATCGCAGAGCAACTAATGAAGCCGAAGTGTATGTAGATGACCCAGTTTAAATCCACCTCTTATTCACTATTATTGTTGAATCAATGGCATGTCCATTCCCACCAACACATCAAAGGCAACAACTGGAACACCATCTTTCTGATTTTTTCTTGTGAGAGGATGGCGGCCATTTTGGGCACCGAGGTCTCACATTATTTTGCACCACAATTCCCCCCTGGGGGGGACCACTTTTGGGGGCAGAGCTCCGCAAATGCCCATTTTGGAGCATCATGGGAGACCACACTGCCCAAAATGGCCACCGTCCTCTCATGAGAAAAAATGGGATGTTTCTTTCTTTCAGGACACTGGTGGCGTATGGATTGCTGCAAAATACACCCACAAAACACCACCAGTCAGGGGTGCAAACTTAAATAAAATATTGGGGACGGGGACAGGAAGCCTCATCCTGCATAATCAATCACACGACATGGTACACACACACCCTTTGAATGACAATGCCCATCAGCTGGGGGGGCAGCCACCTCAAATATTTTATTGTGGGGGCAAAGGGACCTCGGCCCCTAGGAGTTGGCTCATATGACACCAGTCTAGAAGGGCCCTTATTTCAGGGTGCAAGGGGTAGTTGAGAGCAAAAGAAGTCCAATCATAGTGCAGGAAAAGCCCAACCCCACCCTTAAACCTTATCTTAAAAATGTGTGATTCCCCCCTCAGCTAGTGGTTCGGCAGAAACCTTGTGGACGCCTTGTGGGGCAACTCAATATGATTCAATTGAAGGGGGGAAGGGAACGAGCGGCCATTTTGAAAGGTCTGCCTTACCTGTTGCCAAAGGGCCTGGTGGACCAGGCTGACCAGGGGGGCCAGGTCTTCCAGGTGGGCCTGAGGCACCAGGAGGTCCTATGTCTCCCCTTTGTCCCTAGTATATAAAAGAAAGGACTGTTTCTTTATAACATTCCCTAACAAGCTAATGTACTTTGTTGTAGCACAAATCCTACGGCTTCATGGGTCGAAACAGCATGCCCTTCAACTACACAGAAAAGATCAAAATGCCAAAATTGCAAATTAAATGTGCAGGACCTTATACATATTATGGCAAATCCATGCATTTCCCCAACAAAAATATATAAAATAATATATAAAATATTACTGAACAATCCCATAATTTTCCCAGTTCTGCACATTTCAGAATGGCTTATTACAGTGGAACCTTGGTTTTCAAACGTAATCCATTCCGGAAGACAGTTTGACTTCCGAATCGTTCGAAAACCGAAAACTCAATACAGAAGCCTAAATGCAATAGGGAAAGTCGCATGGCATGTTCAGCTTCCGAAAATCATTTGAAAGCCGGAGCAGTTATTTCTGGGTTTTCAGCATTCGAAAGACAAAACATTCAATTACGGATGCGTTCAACAACCGAGGTTCCACTGTACTAGGACTACACCAAATTTTCAGAGAGAAAAATTGTGAGGAAATTTCTTCAAGAGTAGGGATGGGCAAATCTATCAATATTGGGTTTTCCCCCTGGTTTCTCGCTTTTCCAACCTTAAGTTCAATTATCCACAATTTACATTCCACCCCCCTCATAAAATTCACCAGCATTTTACTGTGAATTTCTGTAGACCAAAAAATGTTGTTTATGATCATCATCACCACAGTGTGGCACTTGTAAGGTTGAAACCGGCAGAGTTGCACAGGCCAGCCTTGGCGTAACTGTAACTGAATGACGCGAGCCTGAGAAGACTCCTCATGAACCTGAAGGAGTCAAATGAGCTAAGCAAGATGGATCTCAGAATGGAAGGGGAAGTAACACCTTCTTAATTTAGCTGCCACTGCAGGCATTTTATATGGAGTTGTCAGCTGGCTCTGGAGAAAGGAAATGACTGAGTAGGTGAAAAGTGGCCCCTCTTATTACAAACAGCTATGTACACACGGCACTCGGTTTTTCAAAACAACATTTGGACTTTAGGAAATTGTAGGCCTGTAACAGAATCAACGGGAACAAACCGGCAAGCCTATTTGTATTCAGCTACACCCTTAAGAAAAGCACATGTAACATTTTCTAGTTATTGCCATGCTGGGCTTGGTTTTTCTTGCTGAAAGCGTCCGCAAAGGTTTTTGTGCTAGCGGACATCAAAGAAAGTGATCGTCTCACAAACAATTATGTTTTCTAGAAGACACCCACACTTGTAAGAACATCAGACCAGATGCCTACAGGATGTCCACTCCTCCATCAATAAAAGTTTTTCAAGCAAAATATACTGCTTTATTTATTTTGTAGCTCTTACTAAGAGACTCTTTCTATACTGAATAAGTTTATATAAAGTATTATATAAAAATATTGTGTGAACCAGGACTACATAGATATAGTCACTGCTCCTTGAATTAATGATGGTATAACCAAGTTAGATCTATTACATTTTCCCTTCTAGATGCATTATTTCTGACTGCAGATCATTTTACATTCTACAATTTCTTGAAGCAACAGTGCTGTACTGTACCAAGAGATTAATGCAATATTCTAGGGCATAGAGATGTGTTAGCTCCTTGACCTGACATAATTCCATGGTCCACCTTTAAGCATCACTGCTTTTCACTCTTTAATATCAGTGTTTTGTCATCTGCCATATTTCTGGATGAAGCAGTCTTTATCTGTTCTGAACTGACTTATATTCCCCATTTCCTCCTTTCTCGGTGATATTATGCCCTATTATGAATCATAATCAGATATCTTTGTTCCTTTGCATGGCATTTAATACAAGTGACAATAAATCTGGTCTGCTTTTTTTAAATAGGACGTTCAGAAGATCCAATTATAACTATAATTCATCCAAAAACGTAGTCTAAGCTAAGGATAGGCAAATCCTTAGTCAATTTTGGTTTCACCCACTGTCTCATTTTTATTTTATTTTTATATATATTTTTATTAAATATTCTGTTTTACAATTTAAAATGCTCATTTTACATCTTTAAGATATCTATAACTTCCCTTCACCTCTTCCCATGGTTCATTTTACATATCATAAATCCCTGCATATTTTACAAAAACTATACCATTCAGTATTCTATTATTGCATCCATCAAAGCTTATTTACACTGATGAATTTACCTTAATGCTGCCAGTGCCATTGTTTCATTTTTACACTCTTAAGTTCAGTTTCCTACATTTCCACATCTGCATGTGATCTTTAAAAAAAAAGTCTAAAGAATTAACCAGCATTTTAGTGCTGATTTCCCCTAATATACAATTTTTTCCTATGTAATGTTTCCTAATATCCTCATTTTTGCCAACCAATTTTCCCAGGTATAATGCATTTTTGTTTGCTATTTCCACTAACATACACATATTATATGCATGCTTAGCTGTATAATATGCATTTTGGTATCCATCGCTCAGCTAGAGCACTCCATTGCAAAATGTGGAGATTTTTTGAGAGATGACTGTGTTGAAGTCTGAGTACTGTTTCAGAAAATGTGAATTAGACATGCCAAATGAACCAAATTAATCCCTCATCCCTTGCTGAGACAGAGTCCAGAGTTAAAAAATTTCAGAAACAGGTTAAAGTACAGGATTCCTACTTGTTTGCCTCTTTTCCCTGGTCTTCCAGTTGGACCTCTGTGTCCGGATGAACCAGATTCCCCTTTTGGGCCCATTTCTCCCTTAATGGGGATGGACAGGACAAAGAGAAGAGCTTTAGCACAAATATATTTACTTGGTTATTATTTATAGCCCAGCCCTGGGCAGCTTCCCACCCGCCTGAGAAGGAAGAGCTTTGAAAGGGTGGACCAGGCAGCTGACAGCTTGCCGGATCTGTCCCTTCAAACGTAAAAATTGATCCAGTAGGCTTTCTGTCTTTCAAATCCACACCTCCTCAGGGAGCCCAGATGGAATTCATCAAAGGGCTGAATCTGTCCCTAAGACATAGTTTACCCCACACATATTCACAGATCCAGGCAGCATAAACCTCATGCAGAATACATTTCACTCAGCAGTCTTGACAGTGCAATGTGTATGTTTTGAGGTGTAAGTTCCTCTGAGTGAAACGGGGCTTATCCCCTCATAAGTGTGCACAGAAAGTATACCAGAAAGTTAAGTGGGAGTAGGTAAAGGTAAAGGGACCCCTGACCACAAGATCCAGTCATGGCTGACTCTGGGGTTGCGGCACTCATCTCGCTTTACTGGCCGAGGGAGCCGGTGTACAGCTTCTGGGTCATGTGGCCAGAATGACTAAGCCACTTCTGGCGAACCAGAGCAGCGCACGGAAATGCCGTTTACCTTTCCACCGGAGCGGTACCTATTTATCTACTTGCACTTTGACGTGCTTTTGAACTGCTGGGTTGGCAGGAGCAGGGACCGAGCAATGGGAGCTCACCCCGTTGCAGGGATTCGAACCGCCGTCCTTCTGATCGGCAAGTCCTAGGCTCTGTGGTTTAAGCCACAGCGCCACCCGCGTCCCTAAGTGGGAGTTACTTCTGAGTAAATCTATGAAGGATTGCACTTTTTAAAGGCTTCCCAAATATTAATGCCAACATAAGCCAAGCAGGTGGACAGCCTGAGAATTTCTTGCTTCCTATAGACATACCTTCTGCCCCAGCATTCCAGGGAAACCTATGTGTCCCTGCAAGAAAAATGTTGGGAAAGACACAAGTTAAATTGTTTTCTAACGAATCGCTTTGAGTTTCGTATAAACACAATAAGAAAGAATGCGAGTCACTGATTCAGTTTGATGATGATGGTGGTTGCAATTAGAAAATAAAAATAAGTCACCAGAAAAAACTATTACTTATGTGTTGTGGGTTTTTTTTTACCTTGCATAGAAGCCCAAGATGGATGCATATAATAAGCAAAAGATACAAACCATTTAAAACAAATGTATAAAGCACTATTAGTAAAATAATGTATTATTTTATAATGAGGTGTAGTGATTACTCTGTTAAAATGTGGGGTTTGGGGGAGGAGTGTTATTGGGTTGTTGTTTTTATTTTGATTATCTATTTGTGGTTTTATATTTTTGATTTTGTGAACCGCCCTGACACCTCCGAATATAGGGCGGTATATAAATTCAATTAAATAGTAATTAAAAAGTGTTGGACTAGGTAGGACCTGGGAGACCAGGGTTCCAATCTCCACTTGGCCATGGAGCTCCCATTGGGCCCACAGTCCCTGAACCAGCCTACCACACAGGGTTGTTGTGAGGATAAAATGGGGAGGAAGAGAACCACCTAGAGCTTCTCGGAGGAAAAGTATGGTATAAATGCAAGTAGTAAGTATCAGTAAAGGTAAAGGGACCCCTGACCATTAGGTCCAGTCGTGACCGACTCTGGGGTTGCGCGCTCATCTCGCTCTATAGGCCGAGGGAGCCGGCGTCTGTCCGCAGACAGCTTCCGGGTCATGTGGCCAGCATGACTAAGCGGCTTCTGGCGAACCAGAGCAGCACACGGAAATGCCGTTTACCTTCCCGCTGGAGCGCTACCTATTTATCTACTTGCACATGACGTGCTTTCGAACTGCTAGGTTGGCAGGAGCAGGGACCGAGCAATGGGAGTTCACCCCGTTACGGGGATTCGAACCGCCGACCTTCTGATCGGCAAGTCCTAGGCTCTGTGGTTTAACCCACAGCGCCACCCGCGTCCCTAAGTATCAGTAAGTAAGTAAATAAATACAGCAAATGTATAATTTTTTTAAAAAAATGATGTCATTTGGAAAATACGAGGTCATAGACCATTGCAGATATTTCCGACCAATTCTGACTTCACAGATAAGGGCTGTAGTTCACCAGACCTTCAACCAAATAGATTTGTGTTGTTGTATTGGCAATGAGCATAGCTGATTGCGTACGGAAGTTAAACGAAGTCTGCATCTATAATCTCCATCCTCATACAACTATGCTATGAATGCAACCACAAATCAAACTACGTTCAACACGAATTAGGTGCTCTATTAAGGTAATTTTACCTTGTCTCCTTTGCTGCCTTTGTCGCCCTTCTCTCCGGGAGTTCCCTGTGGAAAACCATACAGGAGATAATAGCTATAGAACACGGCGTTTCAAAAACCGATGTTTTCTTTCAGCGCTGAATGTAGAATTAAACACAGAAGCCCATCAAAATGAAGTTGTTCGGTATACAGAACACTTGTTAGATTCTTGGTCCCCCACAATTACCATCCTCAGTACACTCTAGGCGATGTAATGAACACAACGACTTTCAAGTTAAATGTCATTTACTGATCTTCAGCTAGTGGGCCGTTACCTGAAATTAGGCCAATTTCTGAGCTAATGTAGATTGTACCAACATTCAGCATGGGTACCCTTTGTTTGTTTTAAAACCCTTTTCATTAATGTGTGGACAAATGAGACACGCAGGCAGGGACAGTGTCCGCAGCAGGTACTAACCCCCAACCTGTGCTTTGACCCACTCCTCCCCCAACCCTCCCTACGTAGCATTCCTGATTACAGAAAGCTGGCTGTGTGTCGACACTTGAATATGTACAAATTATTTTCAGAAATGGAATTTTTAAAAATGTAGGTTGTGGGGAAGGCAGAGCCTTACGTCACATCTGCCTACGCCTTTTCTATGCATTAACAAATGAAATGAACTAAAGGGGATGAGTGGACAGGACAAAGTGTGTGTGTGTGTGTGGGGGGGAGAACTGAGAGGAAAACAGAAGAAGAAAGCAATGTACTGTATTCCCAGGACTTTGCCTGCTGACGTGTGCATGATTGTCCAGATGATTCCTGGCCAAATATGTAAACTTTCTCTTTTGCTGCTAAGGCTACTTGAAGGGCCTATCGGTGGCTATTAATCTGTGGCTGTATGAGAACATATAACCAATTTCTTGATACTATTCCTAATAGGTGGGGAATGCACATCATAAAGTGGCCTTAATTGGTTCTTCCAAATGGGAGCTCACCCCGCCGCGGGGATTCGAACCGTCGACTTTTTGATTGGCAAGTCCTAGGCTCTGTGGTTTAACCCACAGCGCCACCCGCGTCCCTCGATCCTGTCATTACTAACATACCAAAGCATCACATTTTGGGAGGCCTGAGGAACATAGGTCGCAATGCTTTTCAGCAATTAACTAAGAGTTTTTTGCATGACGAACCTTTTCTCCTCTGCTTCCAGGGTAACCCTAGAAGAAGATAAAAGGGCAGGTATTTACATGCTTGTAATTGATTACATCATAGTAACATATGGAATTTAAAATCAGGCTGGAAAAGCAATCCGTAATAAGTTGCAGCAACCTTTTCCTTTGTAGCCGTTGGAAGAAAATCACAAATATGAGCATTTAAGCCTCAGCCTGGAGACAGACATGACAAACAAATAAATCTGGTACAGAAAGCATGCTAGCCTTGTTAGAAATTGCTTTGGAAATTAAAACAGCAGCAGAAAGCCATTATAATTCTCAGTATAATAATATAATTGAAAGCAGTCTCTGTGGTAAAATGCCTTAAGCCATTTTCTTCAGCTGTTTCCTCTTATCTAGCAAAGGCAAGTCTCTCTCTGACGTTTACTTTGACTGTACTTCAGCTTAGACCCAACTCTTCTGTAGCAACTCCCATGGATATTTAAGATTTTCTTAAAGAAATTATAGCTGCAATTGCGTAATGTAAATACCTAGGCCACTTAGTGGTTTTTAATGATTAAGTGGTATACCATTTGTCAAGCAATTAAATAAATAAATCAACGTTAAAGAGATATAGCCAGTGGCGTAGCGTGGGGGGTGCAGGGGGGGCCGGCCGCACCGGGCGCAACATCTGGGGGGGGCGCGCTCGCTGCCTCCGGAGTCGCCGAAGAGCCTCGGGCGCAGGCTTTAGCAGAGCCCCATGTCTCACGGAACCGATGAGCTGTGCGCGCGTCCGGGCTGAAGGCGTCCGGCAGGCAGCGGCTCTCAGCGCTGGCCGCGGAGGGCGCGCCAGGCAGCCCCTCCTCACAGCCCCGCCGCCGCTGCAGCTGCTGGGCCATGTTGCATTTTCCTCGCCTCTCTGCCCTCCTCCTCCTCCGGGCAAGCGGCGTCGTTTGGGCGGCAGCGCCAGCGGCAACTCGCCTCAGATCACCTGACACGGACCCGCCGCTGCCGCTGTGGCTACCTTACCGTAAATACCCCAGCCCAGGCAGCAGCAAGAAGAAGCTGGCAGCGGCGGCAGGTTAGGGGTTAGAGGGCGCAAATTACTTCCCTTGCCCCGGGTGCTGACAACCCACGCTATGCCGCTGGATATAGCCTCAATATGTATCTGCTTTGGATACAAATGATGCTTAAACAAAGGTTCTTTTCTCTTCTTAAATCGCCTTTGGCTATAGACAGTACTCTAGTTTTGTCACTTTGTAATCAATTCATCTTCTGCTAAACATGAAGTTGCTAATGTCTTATGCCTATGCACTTTTAGTATGATAATATAGAGGGATTTCATGGTCCTGCACCCACCGCAAGACATCCAATGAACAGGGAAAAATTCGAGTTGTGTTGCACAAGCACAATTCACAATTTGGCACGGCGCCTATAAATTAATGTGGGATGTTTTGCAGGACTGTGATTTGTGGTCATGCTCCAAATGACTAGTACTCCATCAGTACAGCCCATCTATCAAAACAAGAAGATAAAGCCATCTCCTTTAGCAAATATTTCAGCTGCTTCGGAACCACTAACTTGGAAGTTTTTAAATGTCAAAGAGCTGCCTTTTTGGTACTGAACATCATGCTGTTGTTTCGAAAACCCAAAAGAAAAACCAGCACCCTAGACATAAAAAGTTGGGCGCAGCGGAAAGGGGAGTCAACTCATCCCATTCTTGGACCAAGGTTACACATACCATCCTTTACATGAGGGTGGTAGGAGGGAAGTGGAGGGAATTCTAACTGTCTGGATTTGGATACAGGTAGGTAGCCATGTTGGTCTGCTGTAGTTGAAACAAAATAAAAAAATTCCTTCCAGTAGCACCTTAGAGACCAACTATGTTTGTTAATGGTCTGAGCTTTCGTGTGCATGCACACTTCTTCAGATACCAAGCATGCACATGAAAGCTCATACCAATAACAAATTTAGTTGGTCTCTAAGGTGCTACTGGAAGGATTTTTTTAAAATTTTGTTTGGATTTGGATGATGGTGCTAATACAAATATAGTGTACAACAGTGCTATTTTTCTAGAGAAAAAGGTGCCGGAACTCACCATGAACACCTCCCTTGTTCCCTTATAAATGGCAATGGTGCCCACCTGAGAGGTGCGTGAACTGAGTTTTGCTGAGTTCCAGCTGAAATTAAAAGCCCTGGGGTCTTGAGGCCCATGTTACATGGATTTTGCTTTTAAATTACTTTCCCCCCCCCCTTATATTAGATTGTAATAAGGTATTTGATTAAGAATAAAGCAGAAAACCAGCATGCTGACAAAATCTTTTGATTTTTCCTTATTGCTATGGGGAAATCCTGTTTTCAGTGGCGTAGCGTGGGTTATCAGCACCCGGGGCAAGGCAAGTAATTTGCGCCCCCTAACCCATGGATTTGCGCCCCCTAACCCGTGGATTTCCCTAACCCCCAGATGTTGCGCCCGGTGCGGCCAGGCCCCCCTGCACCCCCCACGCTACGCCACTGCCTGTTTTTCCCTATTATTCCTTCTCCCCACGAACATTGCTGCTATCTTCAAACAATATACACAAGCACTTTGTTACCAAGGAAGCAGCTGTAAGCAGCCAGATGGGGACGACATAGCAGCTGGGTGAAACAAACCTTAAAGCCCGTTGGTCCTCTTGTACCTGGCAATCCCATCAAACCCAAATCTCCCTTTTCACCCTAGAGGGGTCACAATAAAAAGGAGTTATTCATGGTGGCTGCAGAAAGGGGTCAGTAACTGGAACGCAGACTGTTCTGGTTCTGAATCAGAGAGAGCAGAAACAAACCACAGTCTAAGCAGCAAAAACAACATGAAGTTTCATACAGCTAATTCAGACTAAATTGTAAAGCAATGCGTTGTCTCTTAATATCATCTCCTGCAACAGATGGCCATTTACCAGCACTACAATGAAACCCGCAAGCGACTGCACAACACTTCTGGCTCAATTTATATTGCTACTCTAAGGGGGTGTCTACTTTGCTGCCCTTCCTAAATTATTAGTGTTATTAAACTGCTGCCCCTTTATAGAAACAAGAGGAAATACGGACGAAAGAGGAATGGAGGATGAAACTAACAGACTATGCAGAACTGGACATGTTAACAGGGAAAATTAGATATCTTCGAGACCAAAAGTTCATCGAGGACTGGGGGAAATTTGTGGAATATCTGAAAAACACATGTGAAGTACAAACAACGCTAGTGGGGTTTTAAGAAGCACTGTAAAAACTAAGGTATATTGTTAAATGAAAAATGGATGATTGGAGGGGGGACTAATGGCAATAGAGAACAGAAGAAATGTGTAAGCAAGAGTTAAATATGGATGATTGTCAGAGAAGTTGAAGGATGTCCAAAAGTATGGAATTTGTGAAAAATTGGATTAAAATTGTTTATTTATGTTAAAAATCAATAAAAAATATTATATATATAAAAAAATAAACTGCAGCCCCTTTCTCCTGCTCCATAGTGAACTGAGCAATGAGAAGGAGATCCATTTAATAAAGCAGCAAGGGGGGGTGGGTAGAGACTGTTGTTCACTCCCAGCCTCAGACCCTGCGGTCCCAAGGTACTTGGGGTTTCCCAAGAGCATCCCAGCACCTATTGCATTCAGGTGCCCCCAGCAGTTGCCTGTACTGCCTCTTGGATTGGGCCAGCTTAGTCTCTCTGATTTACAGTATCAGCTGCAAAAGTCCACTTGGGCTGTCAGTTTTGGCTACCGGTCTACCCAGTTTCGCATGCAAAATGTGAATATATGGGGGGAGGGGATGTGTACACCTGAAAACGTTGGCAGCATTAAGATAAATTCAGCAGTGTAAATAAGTTTTGGTGGATGCAATAATAAAATACCGAATGGTTTAGTATTTTTGTAAAATATGCATGGATTGATGGTATGCAAAATGAACCATGGAAAGAGAAGAAGGGTAGTCACTGATATTTTAAGGATGTTTAAATGAGTATTTTCAATTGTAAAACAGAAAATTTAATAAAAATTATATATAAAAATTATATATATAAATTATATATATATATGTGGGCTGGTAGTCATTTGTGTCTGCAAACAGGTTTGCAGAAATCTCTCTAGCCACGTACATTTTCTGCTGTCCAGTGATCATCCGAAAAATGAGGAAGCAGGTGATTTGGGGGTGGGGAGCATCATCGTCATCATCATCAAATCTAGTAGGCTAAGTGCTTGTTAAGATACTGTAATCATGCTGGCTTATAGCCAAGCATAGGAGCCAACTCCAGGGGGCTGTGGGTGCTTCTGCACCCGCAATAATATATTTGTTGGGGCCGGGCACCCACAAAGTCAGTGAGAAAAGTCGGCAGGCGGCAGCGGTGCTGTTTCAGAGAGAGAAACAGTTCAGCTCCGCCCTCCACAGCCAGTGAGCAAGACACCCTTTGGGAGGGGGGGGCTTGAATGCAGGGTGGAAAAGGGTGCCTCACTGGCTGAGGAGAGAAGGAAGAGGAGTTGCTGCCACCGGCCATGGGATGTGTGTGGGATGTCACACACACACACAAACACACCTGCATGTAGATGAGGGACATCACACACACTATGTGTAGGCGTTCGTGTGTGATGTTCCATGTAAACATTATGGCACTCCTGTAGCCAAGTGATGGGGAAGAGAGTTATCAGGAATAAACAAAGAATATGGGAGAAGTGGCATGATAAGAGAAGGCAGGGGAACTAAGAGGAGAAATGTCCATAGCAAATGATGGCTATGAGACATCATTCTCTCTCTCTCTCTCTCTCTCTCTCTCTCTCTCTCTCTCTCTCTCTCTCACACACACACACACACACACACACACACACACACACACAATATTATCACCCCAAGGATACCACTATGGTCCATTCTAAAATCTTCCCATACTCTAAACTCCCACTATCATTCTGTGGTACATTTTCCTACTCCCTGCGCATGCTCAGAAGTAAAGACGGCTTCACATTTCAGTACTGTACTGCTCAAGAAACATGTGCAGCATTCAAATCCAGATTGAGTAACCATGTACAGAGCTGACCTCAGGAAACCTGTTTCTGAGCTCTAAGTCTTCCTCTTCATTGCACTGGGGTCCAAAAGCCATATGCCTTTAGGAACCTAGGGGCGTGTAATCGTTTACAAGCTCACTCTACCGCAAGTAGGCTGCATTCGACAAGATGGATTTAACTTACCGTATTTTTCGCCCTATAAGACGCACTTTTTCCCCTCCAAAAATGAAGGGGAAATGTGTGTGCGTCCTATGGGGCGAATGCAGGCTTTCGCTGAAGCCTGGAGAGCGAGAGGTGTCGGTGCGCACCGACGTCTCTCGCTCTCCAGGCTCCAGGAAGCTATCCGCAAGCCTTGCACGCCCGGAGGGAGTTCCCCCGGGCGCGCAAGGCTTGCGGGCGGCAGCCTGCAGCACGGAGCACGGGGCGCCCTCCGGAGGATGCCCAGTGCTTCGCGCAGGTGTCCGCTAGCCTTGCGCACCCGGGGGATCTCCCCCCGGGCGCGCAAGGCTTGCGGGCGGCAGCCTGCAGCGCGGAGCACGGGGCGCCATCCAGAGGATGCCCTGTGCTCCACGCAGGTGTCTGCAAACCTTGCGCACCCGGGGATCTCCCCCGGGAGCCGAAGGCTTGCGGGCGGCAGCACGGGGCACCCTTCGGAGGCCGCCCCGTGCTCCGCGCTGGTGTCGGCAAGCCTTGCGCACCCGGGGGATCCCCCCCCCGTGAGCGCAAGGCTTGCGGGCGGCAGCCGGCAGCACGGAGCACGGGGCGCCCTTCGGAGGCCATCCCGTGCTCCGCGCTGGTGTTGGCAAGTCTTGCGCACCCAGGCGATCTCCCCCCGAGAGCGCAAGGCTTGCGGGCGGCAGCTGGCAGCGCGGAGCACGGGTGCCCTTCGGAGGACGCCCCGTGCTCCGCGCTGGTGCCGGCAAGCCTTGCGCACCCGGGGGATCTCCCCCCGGGAGCGCAAGGCTTGCGGGCGGCAGCGTGCAGCACGGATCACGGGGCGCCCTTCGGAGGCCACCCCGTGCTCCGCGCTGGTGTTGGCAAGTCTTGCGCACCCGGGGGATCTCCCACCGGGAGCGCAATGCTTGCGGGCAGCAGCCTGCAGCGCGGAGCACGGGGTGCCCTCCAGAGGACGCCCCGTGCTCCACGCAGGTGTCCGCAAGTCTTGCGCACCCGGGGGATCTCCCCCCGGGAGCGCAAGGCTTGCGGGCGGCAGCTGGCAGCGCGGAGCACGGGGCGCCCTTCGGAGGACACCCCGTGCTCCGCGCTGGTGTCGGCAAGCCTTGCGCACCCGGGGGATCTCCCCCCGGGAGCGCAAGGCTTGCGGGCGGCAGCTGGCAGCGTGGAGCACGGGGCGCCCTTCGGAGGCCGCCCCGTGCTCCGCGCTGGTGTTGGCCAGCCTTGCGCACCCGGGGGGCGCGTGGGGCGCCCTGAAACAGAGGGTTCCCCATGCTGCGGACTGTAGCCTGCCGCCCAACGCGCAGGGCGCCCTGAAGCAGAGCGCCCCTCGCGCCAGGCAGACATGGGCCAGCCCCACAAGCTCGGGGGACAGCGGGGAGGCGCAGCACCGCCATCCCACTGTTCCCCGACCTGGTTTTTTGGGGGGGAAAATAAGGGAAAAATTTTTTTCCTTTATTTCCCCCCCAAAAAAAGTAGGTGCGTCCTATGGGACGGAGCGTCCTATGGGACGAAAAATACGGTAATTTGCGTTACAGGTTTGACCACATTAGTAAATGGTGCCTTAATCTTACCTTTGGTCCTATTGGGCCAGGCCATCCAATAGGTCCTGGAAGTCCAGGGACACCTGGGGGACCTGGTCTGCCCTTCAAAAAAAGAGGCCGGGGATGGGGGGAAGGAAGTAGAAAGAGAAAAAAATCAGATGCAATAACATCAAAATTGGTAGCACTAATGTCTGAATACCGTATTGGCCCAAATATAAGCCGCACCCGCAAATAAGCCACACCTTTACAATTGAAGGATGGGGGGGGGGGGAGAGAATACATGAGCTGCTTCCTGGGGGGAGCCACGCCACTTTGCTGGGAGCATAAAGGTTGTGAATATAAGCCGCACTTTCAGTTTTCACTGTCGGAATTTGGGGAAAAAGTGTGGCTTATATTTGGGCCAATACGGTATAGTAAAGCCTCTTCAAATGACAATAGCATGTGCTGCTGGCACCTGGGGTGGGTGGGCACTCCGGGGTGGTCCATGCACACGGGGGGGGGGCGTGGAGGGTGAGCAGAGCCCATGCCCAGCCCCCGCCACAACGCCCCACCCCCTGGAGCAAAGAGGGACCGTGCTGCGCCCCTGACCTGACACTCACGCTGCCCTGCCAGCCCCACTCTGCTCTGTGATGCCGCAGGGCTGTGTGAGGAGGAGGGCACAACAGGCATTCGCCCTTCCTGTTCAGCGTGCATGCCTGTTGCACTGTCCTTATGCAGCCCTGCAGCGTCGCAAAGCCACTTCCAACCTCAGGAGGAGGTGGTGTTGCGGGCTTCACGTCCACAACACGAGCGCGGAGGCTGGCTTCCAGCTCCCGCGCGATCAGGGGAATCCTTGGGCCGCATCATCCCCTGAGCCAGCCAATCAGCTGGCTCGGGGTGTGTGTGGCTTGCCTCATTTAAGGCAAGCGCAGCCCCAGGATCTCCCTCTTTGGTCCCGGTCAGCTGCTGAGGTTTCCCACCCTCCTGCACTTTAAGGTTCCCTTCTTGAGGGACCTGGTAGGAATTTTTTCCACTTGGCAAATTGGCACTGGCCATTTGGTTTTTCGCCTACCTCGTAGCAAACCGTCACAACTCCTTTGGTTTTGGCGGTTAGGCATTGGTAGGGGTATTGTTATGTAGATATGGTGGGGGGGAGCGCCATCACCTCCCCCAAATATTGAAGGGTAGTCCGGTAAAGGATTCCAAGGGGCGTGGCCTTATCCGAAGCCTATGGAGGCCAAGGCCTAAAGCTCGCCCCCCGAGCGGTGACCCCGGGGGAGTCCCTAGTTGATGTGCATCAGCAGGGCTCCCCCTGCTGGTGTTAACCCTTCCCGGTCTTCAAGCGATCAGGCTGAAGCAGGATAGTCGGATAGGACCAATGCCTAAGCCAATACCGCTCTTTACCTGTAACCAATAAAGTTGTGGCCAATATTAGCCCATTAACCGAAAATAATGGTGTCATGTCTCTTTATTTCTACTGGTGGGAGGCGGGAACTCGCCACACAAAGCAGGCAGGCCTGCACTCCAGGAGCACAGCGGCACAGGGCTGACAGAGCCTGGAGGAGCAAAATGCACCCCCATGCTCCCAGGGCCACTGCCCCTCTGGTCTTCCCCAAAGCAACACCACTAGGTGGTTGTTGTGTATTGAGTCAAAGGATTTTATATCTGTATTATTATTGTCTGTATTGCATTAGGGTAAAGTAACTGCCTTTTGGTTCCAGAGGGTACAGCTACTATTGGTTCATTTAAGCTGCTGTATTTGGATCCTCTGTCTTATTGGTTTCCTCCAAAAGGCAGGACTGTGATTGCCTGATATTGTTCCCTCCAAAATGTATCCTTTCTAGCTTGTTCCCTGTCCCTATAAATGTAGCTCTCCCCTCCTCAAGTCTTAGTCTTGTTTGCTTTAATAAAGAAGTGTTACTAGAGAACTGTCTCCAGCATATTATGTCAAGAGAGCTGAAATCACAAACCCCACGTCACAACAGTGGTCATCTGAGTAGCATCAGTTCCAACAGCCTGTTGCATTTCAATTCTAAAAAAATATCTTACAATCTTACAATGTGTGGGGATTTTTTGCAGGCAAGTGGGATCAACTGATGAGTCATGACAGTGATTGTAAAAAAATATTCTGTTTAAACAACATGAAGCAGAAGGAGATGGGAAGCAGGACCACCCTGTGGGCAGTGCTGGGAAGCCAGTTCCATCAGGCTCCTCCTCTGCCGCAGCTCACTTGCCAGCAGCTATTCCATCAGGCTGCAGAAGAGGGAGAGAGATGTGCCACAGAGCCAGTCAATTGACTCTGCTAAGCCAAACACCTTCAGACACCTCCTTCCCTCAACTGTTACCTGGCAGCAACAATTCTATGTGACTGCAGAGGAGGAAGAGGCAGGAAACTAAGAGCTCCATTTGGCCCCTCTTCCCCCCAAACTCTTTCCATTGCAGTTGGCCTTACATGGAAAAAATCTCTTTTAACATGTGAACGGGCACAGTGCTGTACAAGGGTGTTATGCGATTTGTCTCATACCTTCCTTCCTGGTCTGCCAATCTCCCCCTGTAAGATAAAGTAATGCATCAGTAGGAGACACCAATAACCCAGGAATATGGGAGAAGGTAGAAAACAGGTCACAAGTAGCATATGATAATCTTTTGTGACAGGCAAAAAACAACTACAACAACACTGCCATGGGGATAGATGTGCAGTTTTGTTTCGTGGTAAACTTTAGAAGTGGAGCACAATAGTTTCTGGCTTGTGGGGATTGCTGGCATGTACATTTATTGGCCTGTCTAAACAGGCGCATCCTGCTTTTCATAGCCTAAGCCTTCACAAAGCAGGTAACGAGACAATGAGACATTGCAAATTTCGCTTTGAAACAAGAAGCCACTAAAAACATACCACCAGTCATCGTAAACTCAGACATTACAGGTCTGGAATCAGCAGGCATGGCAGCATGGGGCAAATTCCTGGGTGCTCAGGTCCTAGAGGGCACACCAGGGCTAATGCCAGCATCCCTTTAGGAATTTTTAACTCTCCCCCCCAACTATATATAAATGCTGCTTTAAAAAGTGAAATATACTCAGAGTTGAGTGTGAAATTCATGCTCTTTATTCAGCTTGTAGTAGCAATGAATGAATCTTTCCCCAAAACGTCTAGCTATATATATATTATTTACACAATGGGCCCTGCGTGATTGGCTAATTCTGGACTGCCCCTGTAGGCCAATCAGGTTACGGATTCACTTCCTCCAGAAGCCTGATTGGTTGTTCCTGCAGGCTAATCAGGTTGCTGATTCACTTTATCCAGGAGCCTGATTGGCTGCTCCTGCAGGCCAACCAGGTCGCTGATTCACTTCCACTAGGAGCTGGATTGGGTGGCTCCTGCGGACCAATCAGACTGCTGCATTCTGGATCCTATTGTTCTAGGATTCAGCTCAGTACATTAGAAAAAGATTCAAGCAAAGCATCTTAATTTTCCGAGAATGCCTCTGGGGGTGACTGCAACAGCTGCTTCATCTGCTTTTCTTATGCTAAACTGCCCATCACTCCCTGTATCTCAGCCTCTGGTACACTATCTGGGGGATGCCACGAGGGTATCGCTGGGAGGGACCTTGCCTGATACCAGTCCTCGTAATTAATCTACAGTTCCGAAATGTCCTTACATCTAATGCATATACCTCCAAAAGCTCACCAATTATCACAGTTCAAAAACCAACCCTGACACTTACTTTTTCCCCCTTTGGTCCCTTCACGCCAGGAACGCCTTGCGGGCCCTAAAAATAAAAAAGAAAAGAAATGGGACATTCAACGTTGCTGATAACACTCCTTGTTTGTTCTTCTGCTTGCCCCAGCGTCTTTCACCTGTCAGTCGTGACAAAGTAATTCCTACTTTTTTTGGTGCAAAGGATCTCTACCATGTTTCAGCCTCTTCAGCCCATCTCGGATCAGGACCGAAGTTCTCACACGAAGCTCAGTTCATGAGGGTTCACATCTGTCAGTCTCTACTGTCCTAGCTGGATTTAATTTTCAGCTGTACGCACCACAGTTCCATTTAGGCAGGAGATAATGAGGTGCAGTGATGGGTCAGGTGATGAGCGGTGGAAGCATATAATGGAAAAGCAAGCATGGAGTTTGAAAAAAAGTCATTCCATATTAGGAAAGAAGGTGTGAGAGTAATCAAACATGTGATTCCACCCATCTGACCTGATACAGTCCTAGGAATTGTAGTTTTATTCTCCAATTTTAAATCTGAAATTTCTTCTGGAATCTCTATATTCTTTTGCCTTCTCTATATTATTGAATACTGGATGATATTTAATATCCCAATCTTGGCTTTGAAGCTATTTTTTCTTAAATAGCTGTTTCATTTGCTGATTTTCCATTTTAAGAAAACTGGTTTTTAGAAAAATCTTCCACGTTGCCCTGGTAACTGTTGTTACAGCATAGGGCAACTGATAAATGGAATACATGAAAATAATTTTTAAAAAATCAAATGAAGACATCTGTATGGTGTGGTCACTTGAGTGTGCAGATCATCGGCTCCTCATGAGGCTGGAAGAACCTCATCCGGCTATTGTTATTGATTTATTGATTTAATATGCTGTAAACTGCTTTGAGATTTTTATTAAAAATATAAAGCAGTATAGAAATTTAAAAACTAAAAAACTAAATAAAGCTATTCCATAAGCTATTCCAAAAAAACTGGTCTCCTGCGAAAAGGCTGGGAGACTAAGAATTTTCTCATCATTCTTTTACGTCACACTGAAAGGATTCAAGTGGAAGCAACATAATACACCTTGCCGTTAATGAGCTTTGGTTTATTTATCACTAATCCAGAAGCCACTTGTAATGCATATTTAAATGAGGTACCATACTGCACAGGGGATGAGGAATCCCAGCTGCCGTTATGTTCTAACCTGCCACAGTATTGAAGAATGAAGGCCTTCTCAACTGTATGGAAAGAACAGAGATTGAGGAACCTGTCTAAAGGATCTGAATTGGTGTGTTCTAAAAGGAAGTACTGGGACGCGGGTGGTGCTCTGGGTTAAACCACAGAGCCTAGGACTTGCCGATCAGAAGGACGGCGGTTCGAATCCCTGTGACGGGGTGAGCTCCTATTGTTCAGTCCCAGCTCCTGCCCACCTAGCAGTTCAAGTGCAAGTAGATAAATAGGTACCGCTCTGGCAGGAAGGTAAACGGCGTTTCCGTGCGCTGCTCTGGTTCGCCAGAAGCGGCTTAGTCATGCTGGCCACATGACCTGGAAGCTGTACGCCGGCTCCCTCGGCCAATAAAGCGAGATGAGCGCCGCAACCCCAGAGTCGGCCATGACTGGACCTAATGGTCAGGGGTCCCTTTACCTTTACCTTAAAAGGAAGTACTAACCTGTGGCCCAGGAGGTCCTGGAGGGCACAGAGATTCTACACATGGAGACTGTATTATCTGAAGCTCTTGACATAGGTTTTTCAGGTTCAGAGACAACATCTAAGAAGTTTTAAAAAGGGAGAGAGATCACTAAATACCACAGCAGAAGAGTAAACCTTTGATCAAGGACACATTTTTTAAACACTCTCTTGCAAGGTTGATCTAGATTTTCTCCATCTTCCATACAGCACTGTTGCAAAAGGAGTACTAGTACTCCAGTACTAGTCTTTCCAGTACTATATGGCTCATCCTCCTCAGCCCAGGTAATAGACAAGGCTATTTTGCTCCTAGCTCAATTTGCAAGTAGCAGATGCTCCCAGAAATAGCTTCTCCTAATAATTCATACTGCATGACTAAAAGAAGCCAAATTCTGCTCCTTGGCAAAGCCAGTGGGGAAGAAGTTGTATTAGATGGTGGATAAACACAGAAACCAAATCAAATTATTCCATCTATCAAATAGCAATTATAGGACGTATAATTATATATATATATAACAAGAAAGGACACAAGACCTAGTTTTCATTCCCCCACACAAGTTATTGTTTGCTGAACCGCTAGTGTTTGCTCATCGAGAAGACCGCATACAAATCCGGCTGTGCTACATAATTATGTTAGCTACTTTTTGTACTGCAGCTGAAATGTACACAACAGAAAATCCTATGCTCCATACCCTTAGGATTCCCTCTTGATCGCTACACAAGATTACATCCTTTACTCCATCTCTCATTTCCAACAGCAGTTTAGGACCCTCTCAAAAGGTAGGAGAAAACCCACAGTATTATCATTCTCTCAGTTGGTAAAAGTTCAAATGTTTTTGGGTGGGGTAAATGGCAGAGCAGTCGGATGGAAATTCTATGGTATCCCAAGCTATGGCTGCTCACATGGGAGACCTTCCTTTTTCTCTCCTCCCTTCCAGAGCTGGTGTGGCTTCAGGAACATCAGGGTAAAATTGGGACTTTAGGTTCTGTGGATTCAAGGCTGCCCCTAACCTACCCCTCTCCCCTCCATTGGTGGAACACCTATTGAGTTGTTTTGTGGGTGCACTGGAGGTCTCTGATGGCCTACATGTAACCCCACTTACTACTACTACTAATAATAATAGGAAAAAATATTTTACACAGAAAACTACAGGCTTTAAATCCCTCTTCCAAGTTAATGGAGATGGGTTTTTTGAATACAAGTGAAGCTATTACATCAGTGGCTGCAAAAATAGAAGAAAGGATCGAGATCGAAATTGCTGTATTTGGATTATATGTGAGATTATATGCAGGATTTAGGAATAATTATCTCCGGATGATCAGAACATGGGAAGTCACCGAATTTGTTGAATTTGGAATGTATAATTAGCTGTATAAATTGTATTATGATTTGGTATGATAATAATGTGGCCCATATTGGAAAGTTATTAATGAAAAATTAATAAATACACATACACACACACAGTGGTACCTCAGTTTACATACGCTTCAGGTTACAGACTCTTCAGGTTACAGAGTCCGCTAAACCCAGAAATAGTACCTCGGGTTAAGAACTTTGCTTCAGGATGAGAACAGAAATCGGGCGGTTGTGGCGCAGCGGCAGCAGGAGGCCCCATTAGCTAAAGTGGTGCTTCAGGTTAAGGACAGTTTCAGGTTAAGAACGGACCTCTGGAACGAATTAAGTACTTAACCCGAGGTACCACTGTATATATACACAATAATTTATTTATTTATTTATACCACCACCCATCTGGTTGGGTTTCCCAAGCCACTCTGGCGGCTCCCAACAGAATATTAAAAACATTATAAAACATCAAACATTAAAAACTTCCCTCAACAAGGTTGCTTTCAGATGTCTTCTAAAAGTCAGATATTTGTTTATTTCCTTGACATCTGATGGGAGGGCGTTCCACAGGGCGGGCACCACTGCCGAGAAGGCCCTCTGCTTGGTTCCCTGTAGCTTCACTTTTTGCAGTGAGGGAACCACCAGAAGAACCTCAAAGCTGGACCTTCATGTCCAGGCAGAACAATGGGAGTGGAGACGCTCCTTCAGGTACACTGGGCTGAGGCCATTTAGGGCTTTAAAGGTTAGCGCCAACACTTTGAGTTGTGCTCAGAAACATACTGGAAGCCAATGCAGGTCTTTCAGGACCAGTGTTATATGGTCTCGGTGGCCAAACCCAGACTTCCACCTCCCTCTCCACTTCAACAATGGCACGTACTCCACAGCCACATTCAAAAACCCTTGGCAGCCAGCTTTTGAGTTGCATCTTAATTTGCTTTATTTCACATTATGTACCCTTGGCACAAAGTTCAATGATGCTGTCTGACTTGAAATTCTCAGCTTCTTTATACAGATTTTACGAAGAATGGCATTACTTCATTTACTGGACTTCTTCCCAATATGTACGCTCTAAATTTCGACCTAGCAGTTACAGCAAGAGTGACTGATTGAGTGAGTGGTATAAAAGGGAGAGAGATTGATTTTGTACAATTCTTTGTCATCTGCCTTCACTTGCAGTAAAATGCCAAGTGACTGCCAGGAAATTACACAACAGGTTTGCGGCTCTAGAGGTATTAAAACTAATATCATATAAGGGAGTGGGGGAAATTCCAATAGGCAACCGTGCAAAATATATCAGGAGCTGAACTGTCTCACAGAACATTTTGTCAAGAAACAGGGTCACCTTGGTATTCCAATAATTGGAGATCCATGTGCCAACAGAATTTGAGTCTATGTCATGCCTCCCTTATACATTAGAAACCTAACGACCAACACAAATTCTATGTTGTGTGACATGTTAGGTATGTTAGGTCAAACTTTTATGGACCATGTACTGAATGGTGAGGGAAGGTAGGGTTACGAACGTAGGAAGCCTCAGAAATCACAATAAGCTTTTATAATATATGGCAGCTACATGTACACATGTATTCATGACATGAAGCATATTTTTTGACCCACCTCCGACCCTCAAACCTGTACCTTGTATCTATATATAGATGTCAAAGAGATGAATTATTCTATGACATCCAAAGGCAGCCCTGTTTTGGGAAGCTTTTAATATTGGATGTTATGTTGCGTTCTTTTATATTATGTTGGAAGACACCCAGAGTGGGTAGGGTACAATATATTGATTGATTGATTGATTGATTGATTGATTGATTGATAATGACACTCACTGGGTGATGATAGGGCATTAGCACCAGTGGGTGTAAGTACAGCATTAGTGTGAAACAAGAAGCCTGGCTAAGGGGAGAAGGATCTATCAACTTTGGTTATTTCAGTTCCCTCAGTTTTCCAATCTTAAAACTGGCTCTTCACATTTCTGTAGCAATCTGCAAAATTTCTTTTTGAAAATCCTCATTAACATTCATCCGTATTTTAGTATGAATTTCTCCAATAAACACAAAAAAAATTCCTTCCAGTAGCACCTTAAAGACCAACTAAGTTAGTTCTTGGTATAAGCTTTCGTGTGCATGCACACTTCTTCAGATACACTGAAACAGAAGTTTCCAGACCCACTATATAGAAGGGTCTGGAAACTTCTGTTTCAGTGTATCTGAAGATCTCACTATATAGAAGGGTCTGGAAACTTCTGTTTCAGTGTATCTGAAGAAGTGTGCATGCACACGAAAGCTCATACCAAGAACTAACTTAGTTGGTCTTTAAGGTGCTACTGGAAGGAATTTTTTTTGTTTTGACTATGGCAGACCAACACGGCTACCTATCTGTAACTGATTCCAATAAACACATGTCTGTATGCAGCTTTGACTATTATAGACATTTTTTTTGCAAGCACTTTACCCTCATATAATGCACTTTCATTATTTTCACTAAAATATTCATTTTTATGCATAATTTTCACTAATATATAAATTTTTGTAAACACGGCTTGCCTGGAAAACTGCATCACCTCAAAATACCACCCAAGGTCATGTCGTTGCCTACAGATGTGTTTGGTGGATTTTTAGTTGGTTCTGTTGTAAAAATCAACAACATTTAGGTATGTAAAAATCAACAACATCCATAAGTATCCGTGCCTTGGATTCATGTTTTTGGAGGTGCTGGCAAGCACTGGATCTATAGATTTTGTTGTGAAATCTACATATGTAAGCTTAAATCGCTTCATATTTTTTGAGCACCCTGTGTAAAATCATATCAGTTAAAGAGGATCCATTTTGCCCACTCCATGGAAAAGCAAAGTCTCTTTCTCTCTCTGTTTTCTGTGCATGTGTGAACACACTTTGTCTTTTTAGTTCAGGGGTCAGCAAACTTTTTCAGCAGGGGGCCGGTCTACTGTCCCTCAGACCTTGTGGGGGCGGGACTATATTTTGAAAAAAAAAATTTGAACGAATTCCTATGCCCCACAAATAACCCAGAGATGCATTTTAAATAAAAGCACATATTCTACTCATGTAAAAACACCAGGCAGGCCTCACAAATAAACCAGAGGTGCATTTTACATAAAAGGACACATTCTACTCATGTAAAAACACAGATTCCCGGACCGCCTGCAGACCGGATTTAGAAGGCCATTGGGCCGGATCCGGCCCCTGGGCCTAAGTTTGCCTACCCATGTTCTAGTTGTCTGGGGTGGGGTGGTGGTGAAGGCAGCCAGTCGGAATGTTATCCATGTTTTCTCTCAAAATTCCAGATGTGCCCAGAAGCAACCCCAGCCATTTTGCACCTCTGATACATTACATCTCTGGTCACCAAGAGTTATGTAACACTTTCTGTGGCAGGGCAGTATCTTGGAACTGCTAAGGAAGGATAAGCTGTGCTTACAGGAAATAAAAACTTGAAGCCATACTTACAGAATTCCATCCCTGCCTGAAGTGTGGTGGCGGAAATAATGGCGGTGGCGGTGGAGGAGGAGGAGGGAGGGCAAGAAACGAGCACCCTCTATTGTTATTAACCTGCTTCTTCTGGTTCAAGCAAGGGAAGGCTGTTGGGGGGGAAATTACAGGCTAAGTATTAATTACGATTCTTTAAAGAATGAAAAAAGCGGCTCGAGCACAATAAAATTCAGCATGTTTGCGTCACAGAAATGCACTCCCAGAACTCAAGGTTTTGCCAACTATGGCAGCTAAGAAATCCTGCAGTGGCAGTCCACAATATTTTGCTACCTGAAAAGGTAAAAGGTAAAGGACCCCTGGACAGATAAGTTTAGTCAAAGGGGATTATGGGGTTGCAGCGCTCAACTCGTTTTCAGGCCGGAGCCAGCGTTTTTCCACAGACGGCTTTCTGGGTCATGTGGCCAGCATGACTAAACTGCTGGTGGTGCATGAAGGACCACGACGAGTGCCAGAGCACACGGAAACGCCATTTACCTCCCTGCCAACCTAGCGTGCTTTCGAACTGCTAGGTTGGCAGGAGCTGGGACAGAGCAATGGGAGCTCACCCCGTGGCGGGGATTCAAACCACCAACTTTCTGATTGGCAAGCCCTGAACGCAAATGGCGTCCTCTCTGCTACAGCCAAGTCTTGCTGCGCCGTTTCTGAGATCCACAAGACCTTAATCTTGACCAGGAAGCATAAACAGTTTTGCCCCAGCTTGCTGTCTCTTTGCCTAAAATGATAATAGGTGATCTCCAACAAAGTCACACTCAGAGCAGACCCCTGAAATCAACATAAGCTTGTTGATTAAATGGGTCAACTGTGAGTATGACAAACATTGGCTATCACCCACATTTTGTGAAATTCCTCTTGTTGTTTTACATTGTTGCTTAGTATTGTTTACTTGTTTCAATTGTGTTTCTTGGAAGCCCCCTGGAATATATTTTATACAGAAAGGCAAAACATAGATTAAATGAATTACAACACTTCTGTAATATTTGCTATGATGGTATGTGTTTTTTTAATGCTTCTTAATAGCAACAGAGCTGTCATCAATACAGATCAGAGTTACTAAGGGCATCTCCAGACAACCTGTTATTCATTATTCATCCCAAATTGCTTCCACAAAGTTTACATGCGGGTTAGATAATATTTAATCTTTATCAAGTATTTGTTCTGATTTGTTTGTGGGGAGGTTATACAATGATGACCATTCATTCTGAATCCACCTTGATTTGCTTGTGTAGTATTTATCCCACGCTTTTTCATGCATTCTTCCATCACTTTAAGGTAAAGGTAAAGGTACCCCTGCCCGTACTGGCCAGTCATGTCCGACTCAAGGGTTGTGTGCTCATCCCGCTCTAGAGGCCGTTAGCTGGCGCCGTCCAAAGACACTTCCGGGTCACGTGGCCAGTGTAACGAAACTGCAGCTGGCGAGCCAGCACCAGCGCAGCACACAGAAATGCCATTTACCTTCCCGCTATAAAGCGGCCCCTATTTATCTACTTGCACTTAAGAGTGCTTCTGAACTGCTAGGTGGGCAGGAGCTGGGACCGAACGACGGGAGCTCACCCCATTGCAGGGATTCGAACCGCCGACCATACAATCGGCAAGTCCTAGGCACTGAGGTTTTACCCACAGCGCCACCCGCGTCCCTCCATCACTTTACTAACCACAAAAAGTATGGGGATATGGTGGGGAGATAAGGAGACTTTGTTGTGCCAAAGCAACTGAGTGCTTCAAAATCCACTTTATTTGCTTAAACCCAGAATTCCATTGTACACTTGAATCCCTCCCACAAAATAGCGACAGATTGCACACACACTTTTGAAAAGAAATGTGTTATGGTTTTGTCATGCATGCCTACTACCCAGGCCCACTTGTTGTTGTTTTCAATTATAGCCAGTATGTAGGACCAGGATTTTTGGCCTCTGTGCAGAGCTGCAGTTTCGGTGAGCCCGTGGCAATAAAGCATCACTGAAAAATCGTTTCAACTCTTCCACCTGTTCAGAGAAACCCCGGCAACCTTTCCAAGCTGAAATTCAGTGCAGTCACAAGACAAATGAGTAACTGCTATTAAAAGGCCAACGTATAATATAACTGCTATGAACATGTACTCAGTAGCATCTGTGCTTTCCTATGGCTCAGTATCAATTCCAGGAGTTCCCTGACAAGAAATGCTGCCTTTATCTCAGATGCTGCCCTACTGTTCTCTCACAGACTATGCAGAACCAGGGCCGGATTTAGGTTTGATGAGGCCCTAAGCTACTGAAGGTAATGGGGCCCTTTATATGTCCAGCTGTCCTTTGTCCACAACAAATTGTCGCTGTCTTTTTGTGTTGAATATATGCTATATGGTAATTTATGGACCTGTGGGTTAAAACACAGAGCCTAGGACTTGCCAATCAGAAGGTCGGCGGTTCAAATCCCTACGACGGGGTAAGCTCCCGTTGCTCGGTCCCTGCTCCTGCCAACCTAGCAGTTCGAAAGCACGTCAAAGTGCAAGTAGATAAATAGGTACCGCTCCAGTGGGAAGGTAAACGGCGTTTCCATGTGCTGCTCTGGTTCGCCAGAAGCGGCTTAGTCATGCTGGCCACTGGCTCCCTCGGCCAGTAAAGCGAGATGAGCACCGCAACCCCAGAGTCGGTCATGACTGGACCTAATGGTCAGGGGTCCCTTTACTTTTTAATTTATGGACCTAATAGGTCCATACACAACGCAAGACACTGTTGCTGTATGTAGGGTTTATTTCATTTTTTTTATCTTATATCTTGGAAATGTACATCCAGTTTTTTTGTCCTTTACATTTTTGTAATTTTTTACATTGTGATGGGAGGGCCCTAAGCTATAGCTTGTTTAGCTTGTACGTTAATCTGGCAATGTGCAGAACCATGGTCTTTTCTTGCTGGATGGGCCTAAGGGTGAATGGGGTCCATAGCTGGGCAACTTTGCTGTAGCAGCTACAGTGCAGCTCTTACAGTATTATCTGCAATATTACACCAGTGGCCAAAACTGTGGAAACCTTTTGGGAAAAGCGTGTTTCCTGTTGAATATTGCAGAGGATATACAGACTTTCTGGAAGTATCTGGTTGCAAGCTGACTGGATGAACAGGAACAAAATGCTGCTCACTAGTAACTTGGTTACTTGTTGTTGTTGTTTAGTTGTTTAGTCGTTTAGTCGTGTCCGACTCTTCGTGACCCCATGGACCAGAGCACGCCAGGCCCTCCTGTCTTCCACTGCCTCCCCCAGTTTGGTCAAACTCATGCTGGTAGCTTCGAGAACACTATCCAACCATCTCATCTTCTGTTGTCCCCTTCTCCTTGTACCCTCCATCTTTCCCAACATCAGGGTCTTTTCCAGGGAGTCTTCTCTTCTCATGAGGTGGCCAAAGTATTGGAGCCTCAGCTTCACGATCTGTCCTTCCAGTGAGCACTCAGGGCTGATTTCCTTCAGAATGGATAGGTTTGATCTTCTTGCAGTCCATGGGACTCTTGAGAGTCTCCTCCAGCACCATAATTCAAAAGCATCAATCCTTTGGCGATCAGCCTTCTTTATGGTCCAGCTACAGCGGACTCACAAGTTACTAAATACAAGATACAGAATCAATAATTCAGGTGTTTTGCCGCTCATCATCGTAACACTTTACCACGGCAGTCATGAGTTGCGCCATCTGCTTCTTTTTGCCATACTTTATTGCAACAGCAGTCATAAAGAAGAAACGTGAAACACATAGGGGGGGGGGGAATGAGATATACAAAAATTCTCAGCATGTCAGTTAACACTTAGTTGGGTAACCTTCAGTTTTAATTATGGCCTTATAATGCCTTCTCATCGAGTGAACCAAGTTTTTTGTTTTGTTCTGCAGCTGTAATAATGTGAAACCAAGATTGAATTATTGCCTCTATTAATTGGGTTTTATTGCTGGGTTGCTTCTGACTAACAGGTTTCTTTAGTTAATTAGTTTCTTTAGTTTCCACAATTTTGGCCACTAGTGCATACTGATATACTTGAGAAATTGGTTTTCAAATAAATAGCTTTAAAAAAAAAAAAAAGGTAAAGGACAATTTTGGCCACTAGTGTATATCAATATACTTGAAAAATAGTTTTTCAAATAGACAGCTTTAAAAAAAAAAGGTAAAGGAAAGGACAAAGTGAAAAGGACAAAGGATAAAGTGAAAGAGGTCATCTCTACCCTTCCTGAGGGCCTTTATGACAAGGCCAAAACTGCTAGACAAAGTGAGACAGCCAAGTCAGCAGTCAGTAAGTAATAGCAAATTGTCCATTCATTCATTCTCTCTCTCTCTCTCTCTCTCTCTCTCTCTCTCTCTCTCTCTCTCTTTCACTCTCACTCTCTCTCTCTCTCTCCATAAATACACATATTGTACCAAAACAAACAACATGCTATCCCTACCTCCCATTAGAAACCTGGACATTCTCTTGCCCTCTAGTGCCTCAACTCGCCTCAACACCAGTGAGCATGCATTGATGACAACGCCACAAGCACGCATTGATCAGGTGTGGCATAAAGACATCCCCACCCTGTCAATGTGCCCTGGTGGGAACAGAAACAGAAGCGAATCTCATACCAATGAAGCCCTGCTGATGTGAGCAGCTAGGGGAAAAGGCAACAGGAATATCCAACAACTTACCGGTAACATTACCACCTTAGAGCCCAGTGAACACACCCTTACCTTTCTAAAACTACCCACGTTTTTACATGTTTGCAATAGTTCTTTAAATATCCAAGCAAAGGTTTCCACTCCTCCTTAAAGTCTGCCTCTTCCAAATGTGAGATTTCCTTGACAGAGAGCACACTAGAGACTTGGGATATCTTTGTCATGTATGGTTGTATTCAGGGTGGATTTGATTTAAATCAAATCAATTTAAATCCCGATTTAAATCATGAGTCAGTAAGACTTGATTAAATTTTTATTTTTTTACACAGAAAGACTCATTCTTGCTGGTATAACCTTAATATTTACAACCAGATGAAGGTTTCATTTTTGGAATAATAAATTTCCAGAGTAGTTTTAACAGTTATATCAAAAATTACTGATTTGGTTATACAATTAGAAATGCACAGACCGATAGTTATGAAATTATTGTGAGGTTTAATAACTTAACTGTTTATATTTGGACAATATTTCTGCTGTACTTCACTGGAAGGAGAAAAATAATCATTTCCTTAATAACAATTTAAACAATTTATTGAACTAAAACTATAACATTATAGCATATGTATCCAGGTTGTTAACTGATGTCAAACAATTAAAAAACAACTTAGACTGAGCTTGAGTTCACATGAAAAGCGTAAAACAAATCCTTATTTCCTGATGAATAGCCTTTGGAGTATAATGTGACATAAATAGAAAACTATCTTTAGAAAGATTTTTTCCTCCAAAAGCATTTTATTTTAAAAATTCTATTTAAATCAAAAAATCTGATTTTTAAAAAAATAATCATTGATTTTTATCCACCCTGGTTGTATTTAAAAACCAGCAGGTAGCATTACATGACCCCCACCAGCCTGTACACAGCCAGGCAGCATTGGTCCAGTCCCTCAAAATCAGTCCAGTCCCTCAAAATCCTAAACCAAATTTTAAAAATGGCTGCTTCACCACTGTTCTGGCGAATCCTCTTGACATTCAGCCTGGGCAACCCACATTAAGCCCCCTGTCCCCGTGCAAAATGTCCTAAATTGCTCAATCGCATCGCTCGTAATAATTTTACATAACAGGATAACATGGATCATAGCACCATGTACCACAGGATTAAAAAATAACGCATAAGAAGAAACCATCAAGGTACAGTACCGTAATGATTATATTTTTAGAAAGAGATGCCCCCCAGATAAAATATGTTAAAAGGCTCGTCTGTGCATGTTCATACCTCAGGACCTGTTTTTTGGCTCCCAACTGTTGCTAACTGCTACATAACCATGTGGAAACGCAAACTTGCAGTCATGTGTTTGATCTTGCAATATATAACACCCAGAAACATTTCCTCATAAAAACGATGCTTCAGCAGCACCAAGAAATCCAGTCTGCCGGAGCTGAGAGGATCATTTCCAGGAACAGCCATATCCTGCCAGAGAGGTGGAGTCGGGTGAAAGGTAGGGAAATTATACTTTGCAAGTGTGCACATTTCTTTTCCAGAGCGAGACCTAAACGCCCCTTCTTTACAGTGACATCCCATGCAAAGCAACAACTCGGTTGCTCCCATATTGTTTTCTTCTGATCACTTAGTTACCGCCATGCCGTGGTCGAAGCCTCTTTGTTTGTGACATAGGTTGTCATGGGGAGACATTAGGGGACAATAATAAAAAGGCCCCTAAGGCCACTGGTTTTCAATTATATCTGGAAAATAGCTGAGAGTATTTTTGTAACGATGGGAAAGACAAGTCATCATTCAGGAATGGTGTGGCCATTTCGTACGATGAGGCTTACCCTAGGCTTACCCTTGGCAAGTGCAGTGTTTAAACTAGTGTCTTCCAAAAGGAAGCTTCCTTTAGTTGCCAGATAGAAATAATTATCTGGGACTCCAGGCTCATGCCAATGAAAGACACAAGTGAGTATTAAAGTATACTAGAAATCACACTAAAATATACAGAGTCTCCCCTCCTGCTGAGTGACATCTACTACAATACATCAAACATTTATCAGATGATAAGCCCAAATACACATAAAACAATAATTATCCTAATTCAGATGTTATGAAAAACTTGACAAATGGAAGAGAATCAGAATTGCGCCTGCTGGCCTTATCCTGCCACCATGACACCAGACAAGGTCTGCCACCATGATCCTTCTCTGCACTCCATGAGATGAGTTGACACACTTTCAAAGACCTCAAAAGGATTGCTGTCTACCCCAAATTCAATGAATAGGAAAACAAAAAACCTGTTGTGACATAAATCGCGGAGCATTGGTCAACTCCTTTTTTAAAAACAGAAGCCACATTTTGAATTGCGTTAAGCCTGATGGACCACTGGCTTCACCCAGCGACTAAGGGTTAAAAACTAGACGATAATGGTGTGTTAGCAATTAATGTGCATGGTTTTTGCTATGTAAATAACAGCTGCAGGGAAATCTGAGCAGCCTCAGGACTCTTTCTCACCCTCCCCTAAAAATCACCTCTGTGGTCTAAACCAGAGCCTCTTGGGCTTGCCAGTCAATGGTTCAAATCCCTGCAATGGAGTGAGCTCCCGTTGCTCTGTCCCAGCTCCTGCCAACCTAGCAGTTCAAAAGCACGCCAGTGCAAGTAGATAAATAGGTACTGCTGCAGTGGGATGGTAAACGGCGTTTCCATGCACTCTGGTTGCCGTCACGGTGTTCCGTTGCGCCAAAGCGGTTTAGTCATGCCGCTCACATGACCCGGAAAGCTGTCTGTGGAAAAACAGCGGCTCCCTCAGCCTGAAAGCGAGATGAGCACCACAACCCCAGTCGCCTTTGACTGGACGTAACCATCCAGGGGTCCTTTACCTTTACTTTTTAACCGTTTGCATTTCAAGGGAAGCCTCTACTGAAAACAATGGGAGCATCCGTTAAAATGCAGATAGCAACCTATGAGATGATGTGTCTATGTGTGTGCACACGTGTGTGTGTAGAGAAAGAGTATGGCAGGAAGAGTTAAACTTCTCTATCTCACTGCTTCCTCGCTGCTGCTACAACTACCATGGTTAGCCCTCCTGTTGAGTCTCTTGTGGAACAGTGAGATGCCCAGAGCCATTGACATGATCACCCCTGAGAGCCACTGCCATCATTGTAGAGCACACACATTGCCTTGGTACTCTCGTGACCCATATGCAATGAAACAGGAGGGTTCATGGCTAGCACACAGGTGGCTCTAACTTGACCTAAGGCATAGGAGGTTGCATTACCACACCTAACATGTGGCAGTGAAGTTGAACCTTCTCTTCTCAGAGCAATAGAGCCAATTTCTCTGTGTCACTTGCACAGGAGAAACTGGGCGAGTCACATAATAAAGAGGAAGAATCTCTCCTGCTGATCACAGTGGGTAGGAGAAGATGGAAAAGAGCCATTTGTCTATGTCTATGTGCGGGATACTTGGGAATTGGATTTATGTTGGGGGCCAAGTGGGAAACATCTTGAAGCTGGGTCCAACCTCAGGGCTATGAGTTGTCCATCCTTACCATCAACAAATCCCCATTTCTCCAAAGTTTGCAATGCAGTTCTTCTGTCTCTTGCCTGCTGCAGCATTCACGCAAGTTTTGTGAATGAACACCAAATGGGAGGATGCGGTTGGCTGAAACAACTGTTTTACATAGCTGGTGCAAATATCAATGTCTTTTAAGAAAGCCCTATTAGACCACTATTTTTAGTCTGCTGCATTTGTTCTGGATTTATTTTCACTGTGTTTCTAATGACACGTGTTTTCGTTATTTTGAATTATCATATCTCCATAAAGATCTATTAATTCACAATGCAGCAAAGGGAAGCTTAAATCATTGTAGCACTGTCATTCTATTGCAGTTTTGAAAGCCCCCGGATTATTATTATTATTATTATTATTATTATTATTATTATTATTATTAGCATACAATCCTATAAGAACAATGCTAGAAACCTAAAGCAGGGATGCAGACCTTTCTTCAGCCTGAGGGCTATATTCTCTCATGGGCAAGAGCCATGACAGATTATTCTTTGGTGCGGCCAGAGGCACAAATGGCCGGAGACACCGTGAGCTGGAGCAATTGATGTGACTCTTAGCTTTGTACAACACAATAAGCTTCACAAAACACAGAGGTTTCTATGTACACACCTCCACGCGGGCAAACGAGAGGCACAATCTCATTCCAGCCAAGCAAACACACTTGAGGGCGTGGAGCAGGACTACTGAGAGGTCTGACGTGTGGGAAAGGTGATGTGGTCTGGAGACAGGCCTGAGGGTCTCCTCGGTTTCCTAGGCCTGGCATTGCCCCTAATTTAAAGTCTTATACAACAGCCACCTCAAACTTGATTCTTTAAAGAGTTCCCCTTTCAATAACATTGCATTCAGTAACAGGAATACTGGAAAAAGACGGAGCTGCCTCTTTCATATTGCTGTGAAGTTTGCCTTTAAAATGTACAGACCTGTGGCAAGCCTCCTGGTCTCCTTCCCAGAACGCACAGCTGAAGGGAAACCTGTTGGATTAAAGTGGAAAATAGGATTCCCTGCAGTCAGGCAATCCATGCCCTTTGCCTCCTGCCAACCCGGGGTGTTTTTTTCCATGCAGTGGGCTTTTGTTCGCTATGAAAGTCATCTGAGTATTTGTTAGTGCCACTGCGCTAGCCAGAAGATGTTTACTGTGCTAGCATCTAGCACAAGTCCAGCAACAGTGGATGAGGTCAAGGCTGTGTTAACAGAAACGGACATACATTGTGATTCATCCTCCTCTCATCGACTTCATTTGCGTCTCTGCAAATTTGCAGACCTTCAAGCCATCGCTTGCCACTGAAATAAAGCAGGGTAGCTATCTAACAACGAAGTTTCTGTTTTGTGGCGATATAGCCCATTAGTATTAAACAAGAGATGTTAGCCTCTTGACGTCAGGATCAGGAATAATAAAATAAGAACAGATTTGAAAAGGGGTGGGGGGAGCCTCTGGCTTTTATTGTTTTGTGATTCAGCATGCATTGGGACGAAGTATTTCCCAACCACGTTTCCGAGTGCTTAGAACAGCAGGGAAATCTAAACAGGCAGATATAAGCAAGGCAAGTCACCAAGAGATAAATCAATGTTGCAATTTACCTGCTGAAATTGAGAAGACACTGTCAACAAAGGAGGACTGAGATACAGCAAAGCAGAAAAGGAGCTGGAGATAAAATCCCAAAGCAATACGGCTGAGGATGACCATGTTGGCTGCAAGCTGTACAATTCCAATGTGCAGGGTGCCGATATCTTGTCCACTGCCTTTTCTTGCCTGCCTGCCTGCTTGCTTTCCCCCTTTCGCTCTCTCACTGGTTGGGTATGTTTATGTCTCTCTGTCTCTGCCTCTCTCCCTCTGTGAGCTTTAGTAAGAAAGAATGCCAACCATTTCCCATTAAATCTTCTCCTTACACTAGACAGGGCTATATTTAACTCAAGCGCTGGATCAGATGCCCCCATCACAAATACCAGCTATTAAAACATAGTCAGAGGACTAATGAAGAGGAGGAGGAGGTTGATTTCAAGCTGAGCTGGGAACCACATATCTGATTGATAACCAGACAATCATTGAGAAAGCTCCATTCGTTCATTGTCTCCTCCCACCCCACCCCTTGGCCCGACCAGGCCAATGAATGGTTCCTGACTAGGGATATGGACATAGGAACACCTTGTTTCTATATTCTGCTTCCCCTTTATATAGTTCATTTCAGGACTCACAGACCCTTCAAGTGTCCCTATTTTCCAGAGACAGTCCTGGATTTACAGAAGCCGTACCGGTTTCTGATTTGATCCCAGAATGTCCCGCTTTTCCTTAGGGCGTCGCTATTTTCATTGGAGAAACATTGGAGGGCATGGACTCAGGAGGCTTAAGAAACCATGTGCCGTTAAATATTGTACATTATTATGGCTGTAATGATCATTAGAAACTTTAATGGTACAGAAATAACCACCCGTATTTTGTTACAAGCGTTCTGGGTCTTCAGTAGCTTAATGGATAGATTGACAATGAGATGGTACTGAGAGTGTCAAATAGCACCGAAGATGACTCTAGGATGGTTCAAAGAAGGCATGTTTCAAAGCACGCCAGGGTGTGCTTCCTAAATACATTCTAGGACTGTTCTCCATCTCACAGGACCCTTTGTGAAATAATTTGGGGAGGAATGCATCAGAACGTACCAACTTGTGGTGCTTGCTTTCACTTACCTTTCTGCTATCAAAAGCATGGAAATAGAAAATAGTTGTGTCTCCATAACTATTTGGGCCGCTTACCCACAATATTAATGTTACCTCAACTTCCTAGTGAAATACTTGATCCATTTTAATTGATTTATGGAACAAGAGAACAAGATACTGGTAATTTAAAAAAAAATCAGCTCCCTTTATTAAATTGGAACTAATATTCTGCTGATCTGGTAAAGAAAATGGAATTATAAATGTTCTTTTTCTAAGCCAATTCCTACACTAATTAAATGAATTCAGGTTTTTGTTTTTCCTCCTGCACTTTGCTGATCTAAACTGGTCTTAAATTAATGCATCCGTCCTTGTTGTATCCAGTTTGCTGCACAGTTTGAGATGGTTTTGAAAAAATGTTTGATGGGTTTGCTGCAAGCCACATTCTCTTGCACAGGGAAGTTGGGTTGCTGTTGGTTGTCCACAAACTGATTCACTGCATTACTTCTTTTTAACTGCAGTGAAAGAGCAGCCAGAACAGAGGGTAGGGAAAGTCCTCAAAACCACAAAAAACCTGCATTGCTGCGCGTTCTTGGAAGCAAACTGCAAGTTCATAAATTAAGCTTCAGTTCAAAGACACGTTTTCAGTGAGGCTAGTCCTTTTCACCATTAGCCTGGAAAAATAAGTATTTGGCTGAGTATCAGGCATGGGTAGGCAAACTAAGGCCCGGGGGCCGGATCTGGCCCAATCGCCTTCTAAATCTGGCCCATGGACGGTCCGGGAATCAAAGTGTTTTTACATGAGTAGAATGCGTCCTTTTATTTAAAATGCATCTCTGGGTTATTTGTGGGGCATAGGAATTTGTTCATTCCCACCCCCCACTATAGTCTGACCCCCCACAAGGTCTGAGGGACAATGGACCAGCCCCCTGCTGAAAAAGTTTGCTGACCCCTGGGATAAGGCTTTAATAGACTGGGGCAGTTATTGCAAGCTAATTCCTATCTGGGTAACTGAGAAACACTTCTGAAGAGGGTATTCCAAACTCTTGAGATGCTTCTTCCAGGGCTGGCTTGGATCAAGCTTCTCCCATACACGACAGGAGAGTAAGCCACGCCTTTGCCTGGCCTACTCAGTGCCCTAGCGGAGTTCTGATGATCCTGGACGTCCACACAAAGCATAACATTTGACTACAGCCAGCATGCATGGGCCCAGATTGTGTGGTTGATTACTGGATTTTATTCAGGAAATAGGCCTACATAAAGTAGGTTTGATGTTTGGAGGTCCTATATTTAAAGTTAGTTCTGCTACCACGGTGGGGGTCTACCTCCTTCCGAATTTGAGCAATTTTATCTGCAAAAAGAACCTTTGCAAAGTTGTTGCAAGACATCTTGGAGTCCAGCGGCGAAAGTGGTTCTGTTAGACTACAAACCACTTGAGTCTCCCGGTACTGTTTTCTGCAGATGCAACGGAGGCAGCAAAGACGACCTTCTTTGCCGTCACCACTTGGCAGACCCGATGTTGAGCTCTAACCCGTGTTCAGAATGAGTTTTCTGCCACCAGAGCTCTAGCCGTCTCTGTGATTGTTTCATCCCATATAAGCCCAGAGTTTAGGGTCATAGAATCAGGTTTTTGATCTTTAAAGATTTTGACCTTTAAAGCCCTATGTGGCCTAGGACCCACGTACCTATGGGACCATCTCTCCTGGTACGCCCCGCGGAGGAACTTAAGGTCCACAAATGACAATATTTTGGAGGTCCCAAGTCACAAGGTGGTTAGATTGGTCTCAACTAGGGCCAGGGCCTTTTCAGTACTGGCCCCGACTTGGTGGAACACTCTGTCACAAGAGACTAGGGCCCTGCGGGACTTGACATCTTTCCGCAGGGCCTGCAAGACAGAGCAGTTCCACCTGGCATTTGGTTTGGACTGAGTCCGACCTTTATGTTTCCCTCCCCCTATGGTTTTGATCTATAGGCTACTTTTAAAATGAGGCTGCATTTTAAATTGCATTTTAACCTGTATTTTAAATTGCCCCCTCCCCATTATGTTTTTACTGTAATTTTTACTGTTGTTAGCCGCCCTGAGCCCTGCTCTGGCCAAGGAGGGCGGGATATAAATAAAAATTATTATTATTATTATTATTATTATTATTATTATTATTATTATTGAGGTGGAAGGGACCCAAGGTTCATCCAGTCCAATCCCGTGCAATGCGTAAATGTAATGTAATGAAATTGATGGCAACAGATTTAAGCCGACCAAATCCCCGATTCTGGTAGTCACCTCTTGTTTTCAGGTTGTGTGGAGGGAGGAGTAGTATGACAAATCCTGCTCCCCACACCATCCTCATCTCCTCCACCTCTAACTGAGCTGCAAGGTCTACAGCAGAAGGAGAATCTTCACTTTTCGCAGAATGTACTTGGAATCCTCCATGCCACCATTGTATGAATTCTAAGTGTGTCAACCTTATCATGTAAACATTCTCTCTTAAGATCTTCCTGTTCAACATACAAGGATCCCAAGACTACCAGCTGATCAGGAAAGGACTTAACACCTGCCTTACTGGCAGAACCTTTCGCAATACCTAAAATCTATGGAATTCACCCAAAAAGTGTGGCAGTATTAAGCCTCTGGCTTGTTGTTGTTTAGTCGTTTAGTCGTGTCCGACTATTCGTGACCCCATGGACCAGAGCACGCCAGGCACTTCTGTCTTCTACTGCCTCCCGCAGTTTGGTCAAACTCATGCTGGTAGCTTCGAGAACACTGTCCAACCATCTTGCCCTCTGTCATCCCCTTCTCCTTGTGCCCTCCATCTTTCCCAACATCAGGGTCTTTTCCAGGGAGCCTTCTCTTCTCATGAGGTGGCCAAAGTACTGGAGTCTCAGCTTCAGGATCTGTCCTTCCAGTGAGCACTCAGGGCTGATTTCCTTAAGCATGGAAATCTAAGCCTCCGGCTTAGAAGGCTATAAAAGAGGATTAGACCAATTCATGGAGAATCAGTCAATCAACTGCTTTATTTATAATGATTTCTGAATAGCAGGAACAGAAGCAAATAACGGAAGTACAGTGGTTCCTCGGGTTACATACGCTTCAGGTTACAGACTCCGCTAATCCAGAAATAGTACCTCGGGTTAAGAACTTTGCTTCAGGATGAGAACAGAAATCGCACGGTGGCGGCAGCAGGAGGCCCCATTAACTAAAGTGGTACCTCAGGTTAAGAACAGTTTCAGGGTAAGAATGGACCTCCGGAATGAATTAAGTACTTAACCCGAGTCACCACTGTATGTCTCCATGCTCTCTTTGTGGTCTTCCCCCGACTCAGCTGGCTGGCCACAGCTGAAACCTAGAAATTTGTTCTAATCCAGGTTACATCCGAGGCCCCACTGAAATGTGTGGCCTGTCTCAGGTATTCAGGACTTTAATTGCGCACCACTTTTTCCCATTTCTTGAGACCTCATTAAACTCACAAAGGATCTGTCAGGACTGGCCCATTTGCTTTTTTCATAGGTGTAGTTTAGTCTAACGAAAAACTGGACATATTGATGATTTAAATCAATTAAAATGCTTTTAAAATGACAGACATAGCACAAGCTCCATTATTTAAAATTCTGTATTTGGTATGCTGATACTTTGTTCAATATTTTATCAGCTACCGACATATTTTCAAAACCACTTATGAAATGGCTCAATTATAATTCAGCGGTTTCCCTACCCAATAAAACACTGAAAAAATCCATTGGGGTGGGGGAATCAAGTTTTGCATAGTACATAGTTATGGAACAAAAAATCGTGAATGAAGGGTGCCCTCTGGTGATTTTATGGAGGCACTGATTAAACAAATATTTGTTTTCAGACTGAATTATACAGAATGCTGATTTTTCGAAAGTGGATGGATATCAGGTATAGGAAGATATTAAAAAGGGTTCAGCAGCTTTATATATTCAGAACTCATCACATTATGTCCATTTACTGCCATAATGTTAATGCACACAAGAATTCAGAACCAGGCTCAGTGGCTTTTATTTAACCCGTGCACAGACTCTGAATTTGTTTTAAACTAAATTACTGTTTGTTGACAGCTCAGTTGTAGGTATTTTTACACCTGAACTTCAACAAAAAAAAGTCCAGCTTCCGAGGCAGAATTTGTTGCAACGTGGATGTCATGAATGTAGACACGAGGCCCTACATGCAGCCGCAATAGCGCTGAAATTGCACTGTCTGGAAAAGCACATAACAGTGCAGCACTATGGTTGCTATCAGCCTTTTGAAACAGGGGTGGCATAGCAATGACTCTTCAGATGCTCTGGAACTCCAAGCCTGATCAGTCCCAGCCAGTATAGCCAATTGCCAGGGAGGACATGAGCTGTTTCGCAAGCCGCTCTCTGAAGAACCTCCCCGCTCATTTAGCGGGGGATTTTGAAACGTGGGCAGGGCCGCCCACCCGTCAATCATGTGATATCATAACAACACCATATGACACCCACTCACCTGTCAAATCTGGCCCATGGAGCCAAAAAAAGCTCCCTCCCCCTGATCTATATTATCAATACTTTAAATGTGACCCTCATGCAAATTACATGAAGAATTAGCGTAAATCTGAACATTCATTTGGTCATCAGTGGTCTTCTGCTGAAGTGTTCCAGTCCTTGCAGCTTCTGCTACATGTTCGAGCGGGTCAACCAATGAAAATCCTAAGAATACAAAACAAAAAAACAAAAAAACAACACAACAATATTCAACATTCAGGAATGAGAGGCTATGCTAGCAGATTAAAATATTTTACAGAGAGAACAATCTTATTTTTCCAGCAGTAGAAACGAAAAACCAAATACTGGTAATAAAGCAACACTATAATCGTAGCAAAAGTAAAATGGCTTTTGTTTCTGATGTTTTATATTTGCTTTATGGTTCTCTTTTGTAGGCTATCTTGAAAAATCTTGATTAATTTAATTTAATTTATTTTAAATATATATAAAATAAAGCCACACTATCACGTTAGCACAATAAAAAGGACAAAAAGTAGGTAGGCATGCCTAAGAGGAGTAACAGAGAGCATCATGCAAGGAAAGGGGGAGGGTGGCTGTGAAGGACCCCAGGGGCTGCCTTCCTGCATCCAGGGTTTTTCACCTGCTTAGAGGCAGGTTCAGGGCCCCCAGTCAATGGGGCTTGCTGGCAATCAGTACGGCTTACATTGGCTCCCAGCACATTTCGAAGCGTTGGTACTAAATGGCTTTGACCCTGTATACCTGAAGGATATACACCTGGGACGCGGGTGGCGCTGTGGGTTAAACCACAGAGCCTAGGACTTGCCAATCAGAAGGTCGGTGGTTCGAATCCCTGTGACAGGGTGAGCTCCTGTTGCTCGGTCCCTGCTCCTGCCAACCTTGCAGTTCAAAAGCACGTCAAAGTGCAAGTAGATAAATAGGTACCGCTCCAGCGGGAAGGTAAATGGTGTTTCCGTGTGCTGCTCTGGTTCGCCAGAAGCGGCTTAGTCATGCTGGCCACATGACCTGGAAGCTGTACGCCGGCTCCCTCAGCCAATAAAGCGAGCACCGCAACCCCAGAGTCGGCCACGACTGGACCTAATGGTCAGGGGTCCCTTTACCTTTACCTGTTGGAGTGTCTCCATCCCTATTGTTTAGCCCAGACAATGAGGTCCACCTCTGAGAGCCTTCTGGCATTTGTCTCATTGAGAGAAATGGAAGTTACAGAGAACCAGGCAGAGGGCCTTCTCAGTAGTGGCACCCGCCCTCCCATCAGATGTCAAAGAGATAAATAACCACACAACTTTTAGAAGACACCTGATGGAAGTCCTCTATCAGGAAGCTTTTAATGCCTGATGTATCGTATGTTATATATATATATATTCTGTTGGCAACCCAGTAAAGATGGGTGAGGTATAGGTAATGAATTATTATTATTAAAAGGGGTGCCTGGGAGGGAGAGTCTGCTGGCAGAAGTGGCTGGTAGCTTCCCCTCCCTGCTGGATAGCCTGACAAGGCAGATAGGAAACAGCTGGAGCCAGAAACAGCTGCTGACATTGAGACGTCAGAGCAGCTTCTGAGAGAGACTCTGGAGGAAGGGAGGGGCTTGGCATCAGAGGGGCTGGTTGGCCGGCATCCCAGTCAAGCAAAAGGCAAGCAGGAAGAAAATTCTTGAATGGAGCTTGAGTGGCCGGCTGTCAATGCAGGGAGGCATTTAGCTGTAGGTCACTCTAAATCAGGGGCCAGCAAACTTATTCAGCAGGGGGCTGGTCCACTGTCCCTCAGACCTTGTGGGGGGCCGGACTATATTTTTTGGGGGGGGGAATGAACGAATTCCTATGCCCCACAAATAACCCAGAGATGCATTATCAATAAAAGGACACATTCTACTCATGTAAAAACACGCTGATTCCCAAACCATCTGTGGGCCGGATTTAGAAGGCGATTGGACCGGATCTGGTCCCCGGGCCTTAGTTTGCCTACCCATGCTCTAAATCAACAACCAGACTACAAACTAGACTTCCTTTGGTGCGTTTCTTTGACTTAATCTCAAAATGGTGGGAAGGGCTTGGAAAAGTACAGAGTGCTGGTTTGCACTTCCTGGGTGCTAAATTGTCTTTGAGAGGCATCACAGTGTTGGCTGGGGCAATGAGGGTGTGCTGTAACACCTAATCTCCAATAAAAAGCCGTGAATTGAACATTCCCTGTGTTTATTTCCCTTTGTAGGAATGGATGCAGCTCCTTTTCGATGTGGCCCTGACCCATGGATGCCCAACTGTGGCCAGACTGTCTCACAACACTTCCTGGGAAGTGTAGGGGAATGAAATGAAAAGTAACCCTAGTGGACAAGTGTCTGTACACGTTATATTACAAAGGTTAATATACAAAGACAGAACTACGGCCCTTTCTCAGACACAGACAGATGTGCACATAAATGTTTTAGTATACAGTCTACAAGGTTTGGAATGTTGTTGTTCAGTGCATTGGTACCTCTCTTTGCTGTTCTGTGACCACTAGAAGCATTTTAAAGAAACATAATGAATGGTGACCAGAACTGGGGAAATCCGGGTTAGGGAGATCAGCCAGCCAAAAGAGTCCTCAGAGTGCCCGTTCTTAGTCATAACTGTTTATAATTTTTCCTTTAAGAAAAATCAAATCTGGCAGGCATATGGATTGTGCAAAATAGAAATTCATACAAAACTGAAGCCGAGGTTTGACCTGTTAAGTTATTTTCCCATTACAAAGACTGAGGAAAGTATTTGCTATCCTGTCCCCCTTTGCTCTCCCAGGTTATTTGCTGGTTTAATAACGGAGATTGTTGAGAGTAAATATTGCTTTGTCGTGCTCTCTGCCAACTTTTCTACTTTGAAATCTCAAGCAGCAGGCTTAGCTTACCAAGATGCTATCGAATCTTTAATACAGATATTTCACTATCGAAAGAGTTACTCCATTTAACACAGGAAGTGATGATTTGCTTACACAGAATGGGAGAACAAAATGGACACTCACCTGCTGCTTTCTCTCGGACTGTGGATCGATCATGACATTGATGAGGGAAGGCACATCCTTTCCCGACAGGCTTGTTTTCAGGGCAGCTTGCAGTTCCTCTGGGGTCTGCACAAAGTACCCTTTGCCACCAAAGGCAGACATAATCTGCTCATAGCGAGCATTTGGCAATAGAGACACGGGAGGAATGCTGAAATGAAGCAAAAAGAGGTCTAGCTTTGCTCAAGGAAAGCTCCTTGGCATCATAAAAGGTCACTTCGTTGATATGATAAATGCGCCCAGCAAGAGAAACTAATTGTTTTCTGTGCCTCAGGGAGAGAGATCAGGGCCTATTTAATTACTGTGCAAGCATTCAAGGATTATTTCAGTGGAGGTTTTAGCCATGAATAGGAAACCCCCAGTACGGTGGTACCTCGGGTGAAGATCTTAATTCGTTCCAGAGGTCCGTTCTTAACCTGAAACTGTTCTTAACCTGGAGTACCACTTTAGCTAATGGGGCCTCCCGCTGCCACTGTGCCACCACCGCACGATTTCTCATCCTGAAGCAAAGTTCTTAACCCGAGGTACTATTTCAGGGATAGCAGAGTCTGTAACCAAAAGCATCTGTAACCAGAGGTACCACTGTAATGGAGACCTTGTATCTCTTCCATTCACTTGCAAAGCATTCTGGATGATTTCTACAAAGCACTTAAGCACATCTCTGTAGCTTTCCCAGACAACATGAAATAGTGCCTCACTGGACAAAAGCCAGCATAATTAAAGATTTAATTGTGGTATTTTTGTGGTGGGCATCTGTCTCACACACTTGGCTCGCAAATTTTCTATCTGTGTGGGCACGACTGTGCTCACTTCCTTTTCTGCCCTTTGAGCATTTTGCTGTATGAGCATGCTTGGAAACAGAGTGTAACTTTTCACCTCTGGAATGTTGACACAAAGCTTATGGAAATACTTCCCCTATGACCTCAGGATGCTCTTCACTAAGAGCTCAACACACCTGTGCTGCCAGAGTCCTCCTCCCTGGCTGCCCATGCTCTTCTCCTTTCGATTTCCCAATAGCAGGGAATAACCCAGAGAAACCACAGTCACCTTTCACTAGAATGAGTGAGTGTGCACTGTACTGCTGTCTTTCCCACAGTCTGTGGCACCACCGTGTGATCTACACAACTATAGGCATACCTCGGATTACAGATGCTTCAGGTTACATTTTTTCACGTTACATTTGTTCAGGTTACGGACCGCCGAAACCCGGAAGTACTGGAACGGGTTACTTCTGGGTTTTGGCGGTCACGCATGCGCAGAAGTGCCAAATCGCAACCCACGTGTGTGCAGACCATAGCGGTCAACTTTCAGATTTGAAAATAAGGGATCAGCAGCCTCACTTGTCCCGGGGACAGTATACAGGATATGTAACAATCTGGGAAGCAGTGGGAAATGGCGCTGGAATGAGGGAATTTCCTGCAAAAAAATGGAAGGTTGACAGCTATGGTGCAGATGCACCACTGCGAGTTGCGGACGCTGCTGGTTACAAACAGGCATCCCGTATGGATTACGTTCGCAACCCAAGCATCCACTGTATATATCATGGGAGCCCAACACCTCAATTATCTCACTGGAGTTTGATTAGGGGTGGTAACACCCAGGAGATTCTATTATATGGAAATGGCAATGTCTACAGATGTACGACTATGATTATTGTTTTACACTAGAACCCTGGCATACGGACAATTTCCAATTTGTAACAGGAAAACGTTAATAAATCAGCTGAGCAAGTGCAGCACAGATGTACCCACCATGCAGAAGGTTCTCCCAGCTTCAAGATTTCCTTCCACGTATCTTGATCCAAGCCACTGTATATACCATTGTTATTGACTATGATAATGACGATCGGCAAATGGTATCTGCGGTGAATCCCAAAGAGAAACGCATTCAGAATGGTGTCATATTCAGGGGAAACTTGGCTACTCCACCGCATTTTTAAAAAGTTGGATCAGACAAAGGTTTTACCTGCAGATGGTCTCTACCTCCATGCCAGAGAATCCGAAGGCACTGTCTCCTTCTATACAGACGACACGTTGCTCAGGATTATGGTCTTTAGTAACCATAGCAGCTGCTACTGCAAAACCTAGCCCAACTCCCATGGTGCCAAAGGTACCAGCATCAAGCCTAGAAACAAAGAAAGTCTGTTGTCTTTTCTTCCAACACATGTTTTCTGCCAGCTGTTCTTAACTCAAATCCTTTGTGCCTTATTAAAGTGGCAAAGGATATCTTCAGAAATAAGAGATACAGCATGTATTCCCAAACAGAAGTGAATAAGGTGTGGATTTGTAAATGTTTGATAAATGAATGTTACACTGAATTGGTAGTTAGAAAAGGCCTCTTTACAGTCATTAAGTTACAACATTGTCATTTTAGCTGTTTTCAGAGTTAAATTCCTGGCATTACAAAGCACATGCTAATTATTTGGATTAAGCTGCTCAAGGCTTGGGTGCAACCATTGTTTTCCCTCTGAGATTTGTACCGCAAGGAAAATAAAAGCATGTCAATAGTTAGGGCAATTTCATAGGCTTCTCGGGTCATTAACAAAAAGGTTCATGAAATCTATTCTGTGTGTAATGCCCTGGAAAAATCAGCTGGGAGCTTGAACACAACAAAAAAACAATGGCATTAGCACTGTAGCTTTCAAATTAAAGTTGAAATAAGAAAAGTGCCTTGTAATACCTATTAATATATATATGGAGAGAGAGAGAGAGATCTGTTGTGTTTAAATAGCCACACACAATACATGAAGGTTATGGCAAAGAAATATCTTTGCTACAAACATTTCTCCACAAATATTTCTTCCGGGCTATCCCACTGTTTCTCCAGGGTTCTTTGCTGACCCAAAATTCTAATTTCAAAATTGAAGTTTTACACTGAGAAAGCATCTGTTCAAGTTCTAAGATATAGCATGCAGATGCCAGACTCTAACCTGAAGCATTCTGATGCTTTTTCACAGATTTGGTATGTAGATACAGACATCTAAAGCTAATGAAGAAGATTCTTCAGTTGCTAAGAAAGTACCCATTCTATTGATTTTTAGAAGTATTATACTCTGGAGCATGATTTTTTTTTTTTGCTCTAGGTCAATAGAATTCATTATACGATGCAGAAAAACTGGCCCGAGACCAGATTTCATTTGACCTGCAAACCACAATGATGAATATCTATGCTGAAGATGGAGCCATAAAATAATACCCAAGCATAGAACTGTAATTAAAAATTAAAAGACAGAAGGAAACTTTTTTTTTTTTACCTGTGGCGAGGATGATAGTTTGGAAGCATAGTGCGGCCAATGTCCATAGTGTTTGCTCCCTCGCTAACCAGAATGGAGTCCTTTGGCAGAAGCTCCCTGATATGGTGGAATACTTGATAGTAATTCATTGGTAGGTGCTTGCATAGTGCTAATGCCTTAATGGGGAAAGCAAAGAAAATAAAAGAGCTTCTGACGAGCTACTGATCCAAAGGCTGCTGTAGTTGTAAGGATTGTGAAAAGATGACTGATATTGATTCATTTATGGAAAATAGACTTGAAGTACAGTACCTTGGAAGTTGAATGGAATCCGTTCCGGAAGTCTGTTTGACTTTCAAAACATTCAAATATCAAAGCGTGGTTTCTGATTGGCTGCAGAAAGCTCCTGCAGCCAATTGGAAGCCGCAGAATCCCCGTTGGACATTTGGCTTTCAAAAATAGTTCGCAAACCAGAACAGTCTTGTGATGTTTGGGACCCAAAACATCCAGAAACTAAGCTGTTCAACTTCCAAGGTACTGAATTTTTTAATTTATTTTTTAATACAGGAAAACAGTCCACAAAGATTAACAGAAGTGCAGTTTTAATTTCATAAGAACAACCCTAATATATTTTTACTGATACAAATTGCTAGTAGTACCTTGGATGCTTCCTCGTTGCTTTTCATTTTTGCCCGTAGTTCTTTCCACCACTCTGCACTTGAAGGATATTTCCAATACATTTTGTTCAGCTGATCAAAAAGCTAAGAGAATAGCGAAACTGTTACCATAGAACAGCATCATGCTTTTTTGCCCCTTTGAACTATTGTTGATATGCCCCTTAAATAAAATATACAAGCACACTGTAATTCAGATGTTGCTGTCTTATACCTTCGGGTATAGGGCGGTATAAAGGGAAAGGGAAAGGGACCCCTGACTGTTAGGTCCAGTAGTGGATGACTCTGGGGTTGCGGCGCTCATCTTGCTTTACTGGCTGAGGGGGCCAACATTTGTCCGCAGACAGTTTTCCCAGGTCATGTGGCCAGCATGACTAAGCCGCTTCTGGCGAACCAGAGCAGCACATGGAAATGCCGTTTACCTTCCTGCCGGAGCAGTACCTATTTATCTACTTGCACTCTGACGTGCTTTCGAACTGCTAGGTTGGGAAGGTGGTATAGAAATAAAATAAAATAAACAAAATTCCCATCATCCCTGATCTTTGGCCATTCCGGCTGGGATTTACCGAGCTCCACCACAAATTAGTCACCCCATCTCTACCCGTTGATGAGGTATATATTGATGGGATATTAACATGCCTGGATAGCTTAGTTGGTCAGAGTGTGGTGCTGATAATGCCAAGGTTACAGGTTCGATCCCCATATCAGACAACTGCATATTCCTGCATTGCAGAAGGTTGGGCTGGATTATTCTCAGGGTCCTTCCAACGCCACAGTTCTATGATTCTATGATGTGTGGGTATCGGCTCCTGCCCAATATATCAGCGTGAGGTTTGCCCCCAAGAAATTAACTGATAATGCACACTAGCCAAAAATGGCTCAAAATCAAGTTATAAATTCCTAAATCCAACCAAACATAAAAAGGTCTCTGTATGTTCATGTATTACCTGCTCTGTCACTGCTTTCACGTCACCCAGTAAGGCTGCGGCGGGTTTCACATTATTCCCCAGCTCTTCTGCACAAATGTCTACCTGTCAAGTAAAAAGACAACAACCTGAACGTAGGTTTGATTACGGCAAACAGCAAAGAGAGTTACAAGGTAATGTTCACACTAACATTTCTCTCTTAGAATGCATCTCTTCGCATTTCTTTTCAGCTCACAGCAAGAAAGACGAACAGCTTGTTTACACTCATTATTTCCCCCCAGAAGTTAACTTTCTCCTGCTATACCTTGCTTGGACCTGCTGTACTAAACCCAGCATAATAAGAACCGTCACGCTGCGTGAGACAAACTGCCCCCAAGAGCAAAATATGCAGCAGAAGGATCAAACCTGGCAGTAGAAAAAGGCAGGAAAAAGAAGAAACAGTTGCGCAAATCAAACTGGCTCCCGATGCGTTTCAAGGAAACTCTACATCAAGGATAATATATTACTTCTTGATTTAATTACTTGAGAGGACTTTTCTTCTCCAGCTCAGCTAAGTGTATATGCTACCCTGAGCCTCATGGAGGATGTGATAAAAATGTAATAACTGAAAATCCCACTAACCTAGTTGTAGAATAACCAGTCACCCTAGACTGTGCCATACCCCTGACGGATTCTTTCTTATGGTTCTGTTTGAATACCTGGATAATCTTTACATCTGACCGAAATCTTGGAGGAAGACCAAAGTGTAGAATCCAGTTCAATCTGGCACCCAGTAATATTATAACATCAGCTCCCTGCAGTGCCCTAATAGTTAGAAACAAAGAAAAGAATTTGATGGTTATTATTTTTGTACACGTTAGAACTAAGATTTAAAAAGACACTTGAAAAATCAGAAGTTCAAATTTTGATGTATTTTACCCTGGGAAAACTGTTTCCGACTCCCATGCACATTATCTGTAGGTTACACTCACTCATTCAGGCTCCACCTCCTAGACTGCACTGCCATGGTACTGGGAGACACATGGTTGCTGCTTCACCAGCCACCAATTCTGCCAACCCAGATGCTGCGTCACAGCGTGATGTCCCTCTAACATTTCAGTCATTCAAATATTACTGAAGCATCGTAGAAACCAATTATAGAGAGTAAAAACATTAACCAGAATAAAGACAGGCACTTAACAGTTTGCTTACAGGAAACTGAAGGTAAATGCCAGTTACTCACTGGCACAGCAAATATTATGCACAAGATTTAAGACTGCACACAGAGTCTTAAAAGCCTACCAAAATAAACCGAATTTGACACTAAGAAAAGCTGAATTTTGTACACTGTATACATTGCAAACCCCCCCTCTTTTTTCTAGTTATAGAGAGGGACAAGGAATGATGCATGGCACTGAAGTCCCAAATGACTGGTGTGGCGATCACAAAGGGTCCCCGGACATTTGACGGTCTATTGATCCCTGTGCCACCACTATGATCACTTCCCCGCTGCCACCAACCCGTTTCTCTCAGGTACACACAGAGTCCAGACAGTTGTTAACATTAAATCAAATAAGCAAGTTTGTTTAATAAGCATCAACAAGGTTATGGTTTCAGATAATTTTTCTTGTCAGTTTCTTAATCTTAGTTTCTTTACTGACCTATACCTTCCTAATAACTTCTAACTGATTATCCCAAATGTCTATCTGACTCCTCCTAACAGTTTCTCTCACTCCCTCATATCAAAACTAGACCAACCTACAGACTTATCCTCCCTCGTCCTTCTCCAACTCCCAACTGACTTCCCAACAACTCCAACTCTAACTTTAACTCCTCCCCTTGGGCTTCCACTGGCCAATCACTTCACACCTTTCCTTATGACCCACCTAGGATGGCAAACGCCACAACAGGAAATATTGATATATCAACGGACAATGTCCAAGCTTTCAAGTATTTGAATCTAGAAACTCGCTTCTCTAAATAAAAAGGTATAGTGACATAGGACCTGAATTCTGCATTCAGTAGAATATTGTGTTTGTCACCTCACACTGCATTACCCTGGTTGACAAGGGCCTGAGATACAGAGCCACTTGGAAATTTCCTCCCAACCTAATGGCAACTAATGGTCATGATTTCATAGCTTTGAGGACAGTGTACTGAACATACTAAACACCTTCCAGTTCATACTTTAGACCAGGCTTCCTCAATCTTGGCCCTCCAGATGTTTTGAGACTACAATTCCCGTCATCCCTGACCACCGGTCCTGCAAGCTAGGGATCTTGGGAGTTGTAGGCCAAAAGACATCTGGAGGGCCAAGCATGAGGAAGCCTGCTTTAGACTATGCTTAAAATAACTCTTCATCTGCATGGATAAGTCCCATATTGGTAAGGCTGAAAAAAATTCAGAAGGGTTCCATTTGAATTTTCTTGGATTACTTTCCTGACACTCAGTTGTAAGCAGAAGCATTTGGTGTTTTATATTAAGGGATCAAGAAATATATGCTTTAGCTTACGGTGTTGGACAAGAGGGGAAGATCTGATTCATATATTTACCTAGATCGGGCTGCAGCCACACAGTATGGATGGTTGTCAGGAACCACTCCCTTCCCCATTGGTGTAGGCAAAAATGGAAGCCCACATTGGTCCACCAACTTTCTGATGCTGTTTTCAGCATGTGCATAAGCAGCACCTGAGAAAGACACCCACCACCACAAGAGATTCCTTGACACTGTTAACATAGCTGCACCTGTCAGATGAAGAATTACCCCCCCCCCAACGTGTAAGAATCAGAAGTCACTTACACTTACTGACAAATCAATTAGTTTTAAAACTGGCAAAGGTAGCTGTAGCATTCCGGGTCATACGTTCCTCACAGCAAATCCATTTTCAGTTGGCCAGTGATCAGTTTTAGCCGGGGAGGATTAGGTTAGCCATATGTACCAGTTGCAATAGCTGCACATTACTATATATCTGAATCGGGACACGGGTGGCGCTGTGGTCTAAACCAGAGCCTCTTGGGCTTGCTTATCAGAAGGTCGGCGGTTTGAATTCCCATGATGGGGTGAGGTCCTGTTGCTCTGTCCCAGCTCCTGCCAACCTAACAGTTCAAAAGCACACCAGTGCAAGTAGATAAATAGGTACCACTGTGGCAGGAAGATAAATGGTGTTTCCGTGCGCTCTGGCTTCTGTCACAGTGTTCCGTTGTGCCAGAAAAGGTTTAGTCATGCTGGCCACAAACGCCGGCTCCCTAGGCCTGAAAGCAAGATGAATGCTGCAACTGCAGTTGCCTTTGACTGGACTTAACTGTCCAGGGGGTCCTTTACCTGTACCTTTTACCTATATCTGAATACCAGCTGCTGGGGAATAAGAGCGGAGAGGGCTACTGTGCTTGTGCCCTGCTTGAGGGCTTCCCATGGGCATCTGACTCGTCAAGGAGGGAACAGAATGTTGGACTAGATAGATCTTTGGTGTGATTCAATAGGACTCTTCTTATGTCTCTTGCATAAACAAAGGGACGTTGAATAGAGGCCGCTGTATTTTTCTCAAGGGGGTTCATCTCCAACGTTCAGGAAGAATTTGTCATTTAGTCTAAACATGGCAACAGAAGGTAATTCCCCCCCTCGCTGTACTTTACGACCAGCCGTAAGCTTGAAAGACGATTACCTTTGCCAATAATTAGGAGTGGCTTTCTGGAATGTGCAATGAATGAAGCCGCCCTGGAAACAGCGGCCACTTCAGCCATGCTGATGGGAGGTGCTGAGCAGCACTCGATGTATCTGGAAGGCAGAATGAAAAGGCCATTGTTTTCAAAAAAGAAATAGGAAGACATGGAACTGTCGAGTTGGAAGGGACCACAAGAATCGCTAGTCCAACCCCCTGCAATGAAGGAGTCTTTTGCCAAACATGGGGCTCAAACTCACAACCCTGAAATTAAGAGTCACTATAGTCACTTTTTAAACAGAACGAGTTTTGCTTTGTGTTTTACTTCAGATGTTGTTCTACTGAGCAACATTGTTCTACCAACGTACACAAATGGCTTCCAAAAGAAACTCAAGTATTTCATTATATGTTTGTTACAGACGCTTACCCCGTAATAGGTTTCTAGTAGTCCACAGCCAGCAATTTTGCAGCGTAGTCTATGCTTAATACAGATTGCACATTCTACCTCGCAACATGTGGGAAGCCACATGCAGAATGGCACCAGCTACATTCCTTCCTAAGCCAATTTCTTTCAAACAGCTGGAACACAACGTTTTCAACAAAGTATGCATTTTGTTGTTGTTTCAACTTCCCACTATTTCCTTTGCTTACTTCTGTCAAATACAGGCGAGGGTTATTTTCCCCTCACAATGATTACTCAAGAAACAAGACTGTAAAAAGAGCTGCAAATGGTGGCTCTCTGTGTGAGCTCTGGAGTTTCTGCACCAAACCTCTGCTTTACCACTGCAGTCTCCAATGTCCTATTTCCCCCACCATAAAGGCCTTCACTGAAGTCAGGGAATGTTCCAGAATAACCTTCAATGAAGCACGAGGAACTGCAGTCAGAAGGTGGCTGGGTGCAAAGAGGGATGGGGAATTTGTGGCCCTCCAACTCTCCTCAGCTGCAGTCAGAATGGCCAATGGTCATTCCCCATTTGGGCGAAGCCATGCCCAGGTGCCCTAAGCCTGACATCATACCTGCTGTCAGATGTGGGGTGGTTAAGGGCAGGGAACAAGCAAGACCTTAAGGTGGGCACAGAGCAAGGCTTACTCCCCACTGGCATGGTCCTTTAAACCTCCAAAATCAAAAGTTTAGAGAAGCTGGTCCATGCTGCTTCTTTAAACTTCTGAAATGGGAAGTTTAGGGAACAGTGTGGGGTGGGAGATTGAGCAAGGCATGACACTACTTCCAAACAGTCTGGCACTGCGCTTTGAAGGCCCGGAGACAGGGCTTCAAAGCTTAGCATCACCTGACGTCACTGTGGTGCTTGATGACTAACAGGTGTGGGTAGGGAGATAATCAGGCCCACATGCCAGAAAAGCTTCCTCACCCTAGATTTATCATATAGGACTCAAAACAACAGTTAAACTGTAGCGTCTCATGTCAGCATTGTCTCACCATTTAACAGATTGCCATTTAAACGTTGGTTCAGTGGCATATATGCTTGAGTCTCTTCCAGATCTTTAGACTCTTCCTAATAATGGTGAGCTCAGTTCTTCCCTGTCTTATTCTAGATCAGCCTTCCCAACCTGGTGCCCTCCATGTTTTGGATGGTCTCAGGTAGCACAGGTGGGACTTGTAGACAAAAACGGCTGGAAGGCACCAGACTAAGGGTGATCAAGATGGGAGCTTCCCTAAAAGGCGTGTGCTAAGTAGCAATTTCAGGAAAGTAAACTGGAATCCACTGGATTGAACAGATCCCAGTTGATCAGGAAGCTACTGCCAGATCACACCCATATCTCTTCAGTGTCTTTTACTATGAGGAATTCCTTGTGTTTGTTCAATATGCAGAGTTTATGCTTTCCCTTAGCAATACAACCCTGCAGGGGTCTCAAACACAGGGAATAATAATAATAATAATAATAATAATAATAATAATAATAATATTTATTTATACCCTGACCTCCCCAGCCAAGGCTGGGCTCAGGGCAGCTAACAAGCAATAATAAAAACAAGTTGAATGATTACAACTTAAAAAGAAAATTAAACTACAACATTAAAATATTGAAACATTAAAATATTAAAATGTAGCCTCCTCGCAGGAGGAGAAGGAAAAGAAAAAAGAGAGGGAGGGAATCAAACTGGCTCCAAGCCAAAGGCCAGGCGGAACAACTCTGTCTTACAGGCCCTGTGGAAAGAAATCAGATCCTGCAGGGCCCTGGTCTCATGAGGCAGAGCGTTCCACCAAGCCGGAGCCAGAGTTGAAAAGGCCCTGGCTCTGGTTGAAGCCAATCTAACTTCCTTAGGGCCTGGTACCACTAGGGTGTTGCTATTTATGGACCTTGAGGCTCTCCGTGGGGCATAAATGACAATTGAGCACACCCACCCTTTTTTAAAAAAAGGAAACAAGCACTCATCTTAATAATAAAGGACTCACTTGACAGAGCTCTTCTTCACCTGCATATTTACAAAGTCTCCTGGTATGTCAATGTAACAGGCACCTGGGCGACCGTAGATGCTATTTCTGACAGCCTAGATTGATGAGAGAGAGAAAAGAACATAAATGTACTACAATAATTAAACTTTTAAAAACAAATCAAAACAAAAACACACCACCAGATTTCGTAAAACGCATCCCAAATTTGTAGGCAATGGCTAAACTTATTATCCAGCTTGGAGAACAAGAAAGCATATGGATTCAGCTTGCAGCCATCTGTAGCCACTGTTATATCTGGAGTAACCAAGTCAAAATCTCCTGCTGACTGCCTATTAAAATAACATGACCCCCATGTAAATGCCCTGGAGCTGTTCTTCAGTTTCTCTGGATTCTTTTTGTTCCAGCGCATGCCATCGGCTGAGCCAACACTCCTTGAAACTCCTATTGATTAAAGGCTCAAACGGTGGCTCAAACAATCGTGGCAGTTGTAGCACGAAACTTTACAAAACTGTTTCCTGGAAAGTTTAGAGAATAAATGCGTCAGCCACAAAAATAAACCTGCAAGGCTACTCCATGAGAGAGTAACTGGAAGGATTATAGAGTGTCGTTAAGCACTCCATGCGTGTTTTGTATAGGATATATATCTTGGGAGAATAATGCAGTGTTCACAAAAATGAACAAGAGGTTTTTCTAAGAGCAGATGGAGTATTATTTCCACTTTTAGGCTGCAGTCCTATATAACACAAAAAGGGACGCATGTGGCGCTAAGGGTTAAACTACAGAGCCTAGGATGTGCCAATCAGAAGGTCAGTGGTTCGAATCCCCGCGACGGGGTGAGCTCCTGTTGTTCAGTCCCAGTTCCTGCCCACCTAGCAGTTCGAAAGCATGTCAAAGTGCAAGTGGATAAATAGGGACTGCTCCGGCGGGAAGGTAAACAGCGTTTCCATGTGCTGCTCTGGTTCGCCAGAAGCGTCTTAGTCATGCTAGCCACATGACCCAAAAAGCTGTCTGCGGACAAACACCAGCTCCCTTGGCCTATAGAGCGAGATGAACGTGCAAACCTTTACCTATATAACACATGGTTGCCTTTGAGCAAATGCCATTAAAATCAGTGAGGTTTACGTCTGAGTAGACATGCAGAGGGCTGCACTGCCCACTATATATACAAAATAGCACATGTAAAGTATTAACTTCTTCAAAAGCATTGGATGTTTTCTACATTTATAGGGTGATCCTACAACTTACTGTTCAAGATGTACCAGTGAGAGGTGTGCCAGTTCCATCAGGATGTCACCTACGATCTACTATAATGTACTGCCCCTGTAATACAGTGGTACCTCTGGTTACGTACTTAATTCGTTCCAGAGGTCCATTCTTAACCTGAAACTGTTCTTAACCTGAAGCACCACTTTAGCTAATGGGGCCTCCCGCTGCTGCTGCACTGCCGGAGCACGATTTCTGTTCTCATCCTGATGTAAAGTTCTTAATCTGAGGTACTATTTCTAGGTTAGTGGAGTCTGTAACCTGAAGCATATGTAACCTGAAGCATATGTAACCTGAGGTACCGCTGTATTCTACTGCTGGTTGCCTGGCCTACAGAGCTGAATGCTGAGGAGCAAGCATCAATGCTTTTCAACTGCTTCATACCTTCTCAATTACAGCAGGAATATCTTCAAGACTGCTGGGTCTGGCGGAAAATTTGCTGTACAGCCGACAAGCTTCAACCTAGATTCAAGCAAACACATATGCTAAAGCCAACTTTTACCTGTTTTTCATTTTCTCACAGCATGAGTTTTATTGAAAGGAAGTAGCTCGGCTGGACCCAACCAAAGGTTTGCTCAACATCCTGTTTCCCAGTGTCCAAAGGGAAAGTCCACAAGTGGGGAATGACAGGAGTGGCCCTCACTGGCTATTGCTCTGCAGGAGCTGGAATTCAGTGCCATGCAGCCTCTAAAATTAGGCATCACAGCTGATGCCAGACAATGCTATGTTAACATGCAATATTCAGTAAAAGAAAGATTCTACATAAAAACACAACAGCCTTTAAATCCAACCAATTGGGGCTTTCTGCTAGAGAGGGCATGTGACAGATACCATCCTATCAAGATGTCCGTTCTGCAAAATGTCAGAATCGGGCCTTCGGTGCTGCAGCATCTAACCTTTGGAACTCCCTTCCACTATATATCAGATAGATGCCTTTTCTATTGTCCTTTTGGCACCTGTTGAAGACTTTCCTCTTTCAACAAGCCTTCTATGTGGAGATCTTTATCCCAGCTGGCATCTGTATTGAATCTGAAGTGATTTTATATATGTGTTGAGATGGTAGTTGTTTTAAATTGGTTTTGTATATGCAATAGTTTTTATACACGTTGATGCTGTATTGTAAATTGTTTTGGGATGCCTCAAGGAAAATGATTCATAAATTAAACAGCAACAATGAATAACAAAATATTTTATAAAATAAATAAACTCAATCATTAATTTCATATATATTTATTTTATTTTCTAACATTTATATACCACTTGATTGTAAAACAACTCAAGGCGGTTTCAAAAAGAGTGAAACAATAAAATTGTTAGTAAAATCCAGTGAAACGTTCAGAAAATTAAAACCACAATTAAATTAAAAACATACCAGCATTCAAGATTTCTGGGTAGGCATGTCTAAACAAAAATGGTTTCAGCAGGTGCCAAAAACAGTACAGTGAAGTTGCCTACCTGATATCATTATGCAGGGCGTTTCAAAGTGTGGTGCCGCCACACTTAAAAGGTCAATTTCTTACATATGTGGAGTGGGTATTATGTGGCATTTGTAGCTGTGCCAGTTCCACAGATTGAATACCCTAAACCATTTCATGCAACACGTTTACGGAGGGAAAAGTGACCAAGCTGTGTACCTGTGGAAATTCTTGGAAAGCTCCCATCGTTTCTTGATTTCTGTCTGAGGAACCTCCAATAACAATCAAAGGCCTGGGGAGAGGGGGGGGGGGAGAAACATTTCTTGGAACCAGGGGTCATGAATTATCAAGATTCCGACACACAGTTTCACCTTGATCCTGCAAAATGGCAGCATGGCAGAAACCCAGCATTTGGTACCCAGCAGTCCATGGTGATTGGGCCCAGGAATCTTCTAAGAAATTGTAAGCATGCTCAGCTTTGACAGACTCACCAGCAGTTGGGGGAGTCAGAGGAGAGGGGAGACAGAAGGCTGAATCTAGTCCTGCCTTCCAACAAAGGTAGTTGGCACTTCCAAGATGATGACTCCAATTAATGCTGCTGTGTGGGAGGATCTTTTGAATTAGGACCATCATCATTTTGGGCCCAATCTCACTATCTTACTTATGATTTGGCCTTGCAAGCTTTCATCACTTCAAAACAAGATTCATACAGGACTCAACATATCACCAGTTTGCCTAATATTACAGATGGCAGGTTTTTTTTGAGAGGGAAACACACACAGAGAAAGGTTGAATTGGCTCTGCAAAAAGATTAAGAGATTTTTGCCTCCTCTTTTATGACTGGATAAACAAGATGCCTCTTACCCTACCAGATGATATGATAGATACCAAGCGATAATGTTATCATGTGCTACAGACATGGCACTTAAAGGATAAGATGCTGTTATAAACAACGTCTTTAAACCAAGTTATGGTGTGATTATATTGGTCACATAGCCGACATGGCTCAGCTCATATATTTCCTAAATTATCGAGCTCTTTTCCTGTATGATAATGAACTTGGCCACTGTAAAAAAGATCTGAAATCTATGGACGAGTCACCATATGTATTTATATGCTATCCTAGCGCAATGCCCTACATGCTTAAAACACAGAGAGAGAGTAAAGAAGCAGAAGAAAAATGACATTTTATCTGGCTTTCACAACACATGATTTGTATTGTAACTTCAGATTAATTAGAAATTGGACTAACAGTCGATAAAAAACACACACACATAAGTTCATTACCAGCAATTCATGTTTGCATTTGCCATTCCACCTAGAGCATGTATGAGGCCAGGACCAGAAACTACAAGGCACACGCCAGGCCTAGAGACAAAGGGGGAAAAACAAAGAAGGTATATAAAAATATATAGAATGAACATACAGATTTAGTAGACGGGGGAGCAAATTAGTCTAAATGCATAATGAGGAAACACTGTCATAGGACGTCATGCTGAAGAATTAATTTGGAAGGACAGAGGCAGGCTACAAATTTTAATCAACAAACCATACAGGAAAGTCAGAGAGGCTCTGGGGAAGTATGTGCATATGAGTAAGAGAGGAGGGGTGTGACTCCTTTCTGTGAAAGTATCTCCTTAGTATTGGCCACAACCCCAAAAATTCTCATGGAAGCTGATGTGCAAGTGCATATTCTTTTTGTAGAATGGAAAACTTCAGGACCTTCAGCAACCATTTCCTTTTCATCCTTTTTGTTTACGTTTGTTTAGGTTACATTTTCTAAAAGTGGCCTTTTATTTACTAATGGAGAAAAACGCTTACTGCACATATACAGAGATTTGCAGTAGAGAAAACATTGTAAAGTGTCAAGTAGATAGAGGCATACAGATAGCAAAACACTGGTGTACAAACAGTGAAAGCTTGTAACTCTGGAAGGCAACTACAAAGTCCTAGAAATCAATTCCTGATTATGATGATAGAACCAGTATTGTTTTTGCCTTTCAAACAATTGCTGACTCTGAAGACCAACACAAGGAAGCACCTTACCTGCCCGTCAGATACCCAACTGCAGAGGCAGCATAGGCAGCCTATTGAAAAATAAAACAAATATTTATCAGCAAGCTGGTGAATGGGATTTTGGTAGTTATAGCAAAATGTCACCCTTAAACACCCCCAACTAGTAAGCTGAGAGGACTTCCTACGGATGTTCAATTGAAGTAAATGGACTATGCTCAGCACACAAAGATGTCCACATGTGAACTAGAATTGACGCAGCTTCTGAACTCAGATTTTCATAGCTACAATAGAAAGGTTCTTTTAAGACTCATTTCAGCTGGAGAGGGCCAGGGGGAGGTGGAACCTACGGGCAGAAGGGAATGCCTCCGCACTCCCATGGGCACCATGTAGATGACCCATATCCTTTACAAAAAGAGAGATTTGTCCAGTCAAGGGTATCACCCAACATTTTGCATAGCAGAAACATTTCCTCTGAAGGCAGATCTCCCAGGTGCTATTGCTTGTACTAGCATTGCATAAACAAGTGTTATGCAAGCACACAGATGGAAATCTCTGCACGTTTTTTCAACCAGTATTATGGAAAGTCACTTTGGACTACTTCTATGACTATTTTTCCCCATATGCCAGCAGATGGCATCCAAGAGAAACAGTAGGGAAATTAAACAAGGCGGGGGACGGGGGACGGTAGAAAATGCTCCATCAGCACTGCGGAAACAAAACTACACTACTTGGATTCGAGTGGGCAGCTATTTCAGTCTAGAAACTATTACACGAGAATGTTATCTGTTTCGTTACAATTGACCTTATTCTACAGAAATATTAAAGTAGATGCAACAAATGAATTCAGTTTGGGGCTACTTTTTTTTTATAACCGAACACTCAATAATTCCTGTTTTGCTTTCCAGCTGTTCTGTGAGTAGTTGAAACTGCACAACTAAAGTTGATGCAACTCAGATTGGGACACAGCTCAGAGGAATAAAATTTAGGTTAAAAGAAAATTGAGGTCATTTTTTGAGGTCATTGAAAATTGAGGTCATTGAGGTGTAACACTATTCCCAGGGAGGCTTGCCTTGTGCTGTTTTTATAGTAACTTCACCCCTAAGTAAAGACACTATCATGCTCCCAGGCCCCTTGAAAACCTGACTTCTGAACCACTGTTTCCCTCTCTCTGCTGGAAGTTTTTTATACCACATTTTAAAACTGTAGTCTACTATTTTATGCTGTAAGCCATCCAGTAAAAAGTGCTACCAGGCAGATTTATAGAAATAAAATAAGGATGTAAATAAAATAAAAATGTGTGAAATGGTTGCAAACACTCTCTCTCTCTCTCTCTCTCTCTCTCTCTCTCTCTCTCTCTTTCACTCATCACTTTCTCTGTTTCAGTGTTCACATAGGAAACATCAAGAATGCAGTTAAATCATTGGAATTGGTAAGTTATTATGACAACAAAGATTTGCCAGAGCAGTCCCCCCATTTATACCATGGTTACATTCATGCAAGCATGTCAAACTTATTTACTACTGATAATGAAACTGCCACACTGAATTAATGGGAAACACTGCACCAAAGACAGGCTGACATAATTTTCCAAAGCATGTCAAGGGTTGTTCCTGTCCACTATTTCTATACCATCTGTTTCATCACAATAATAAAAAGAGCAGGCAGCTTCCATCTACCCCAACAGAAAAATATTGGTTTTAAAGTATCATTTGTCATTGGCCTGGTTTGCACCTCCTGTTAAACCATAGTTAGTGCTTACTATGACACAAATCAACAAGAGTGACACTGAAGGCTGCTCTAAGTTCCCACTTCATTCCTCCTCGGCTGTACCAGGACTGTACCAGGAGCAACAAGCCACAAGTGCTGGCTTGTTATATCGTCTGGACCTGTCCTAGACTCACGGTTTTTGCCAAACAAACCCCAAGTGGAAGCCAAGGTTTATTCTTGGTTTACTGCTTTGTTGGGGGATGGAGGGAACCACAAGTCTGGGTTCAAAAAGCATCACAAGTCAGAGCAGTGAAGCCAGGAGTGGGGAACAGCATGGTGGTCATTCACATTAAGCCATAGTTAAACATGAAAAAGATGGCTTTTTATTGTTATTTATACATTTTTTACAACTTGTATACATACAACACATTGTCCATCACTTATCTCTTTCCTTTTTTTTTTTTTTGCATTTTAAAATTTTATTGAGTTCGATTATATATACATTATATTCGAGTTTCGACATTTCTTATCATTTTGGACTTCCTTCAGCGATGTTGACATTCATTCGTATTTGAGTCTTAGAGTCACATCCCATCCTTTCATATTGCCATTCGTACCTCCTTTTTTACATTGTTTCAATTAAACAATACTTGTTAGCTCTTTACAAAGCCTCTTTAAATGCCACTAACGTTGTATTTACAAAACATTTGTTCTCCAGATAACCCACGAATTTCCCCCAGTCTTCAATAAAATTTTGATCTTTTAAGTATCTTATTTTCCCTGTTAGTTTGTCCAGCTCGGCGTATTCTATTAATTTTGCTCTCCACTCTACCACCGTTGGGATTTCTTCCTGCTTCCATCTCTGAGCTAACACAATTCTGGCTGCCGTGACCGCGTACTGGAAGAGTTTGTAATCCACTTATCTCTTTCCTTAAGACTCCCATCTCTCCATGCTAACCTTGATCTTCTGCATATTCTGATAATCCACCCATTTTTGTCTTTATTTAGTATTATTTGATGCTCATACGTTAACTCCTACTTGCAGGTTAAATTGAGTATAGTAGCCTCTAAGATATTCTCCAAAACACTCACACTCTTCTCTTAACTGCATCTCATCTTTATTTCTTATTTTTTTATTATGGCTGCTAATTCTATCAGTATATTCTGCCATATTTCTTTCGTGGGTACCTCTTTTTCTTTCCACTTTTTCGCATAGACTATTCTAGCTGCTGCGGTCACGTATAAAAAGGAGGTTAAGTGCCTTCTTCGATTATAAACATGGCTTTATGTGAACTGCAAACACACACCTACTCCTCATCTCAGCGGCCTAGAATTTCACCTCAGCGGCCTAGAATTTCTATTACATCAGGCTCTCGCAGATGCATAGCTGTCAACTTTTCCCTTTTCTTGTGAGGAATCCTATTTGGAATAAGGGAATTTCCCTTCAAAAAAAGGAAAAAGTTTCAGCTATGGGCAGGTGGGATGAGGAGCAAATTTAGCAGAATCGTGAGGTGTGCAACTTCTCCTGAGCTAGATGTGTCATATTCCAAACAAGAATCTATGCACTGGGCAAAACTAATAATATCACCAATTTATATGAGAGCCTATGGCATTGCAGAGTATATTCAAGCAGTTTGGTTGATAAAAGGGTCAATCTTCCCCACAAAGGTTATCTAGAATAGATGTAAATATATTCTACATATAGAAAGCCCTCAATCCCTACCCCAAAATATATGCACATATGTGAGCAGGGATGAGCAGGAATGGTTAAATAACCAATAATAGGTAAGTCCAGAAAGCATAGGAATGAATAGTCAACATGGCGCTTAGCGTAGGAGTAGAATATTGAGGTAGCAATTTAGATTCAACATGGTGGGTGAGAATGCAATTTTTACATAATACCTTTGACGAACATAAGAGGGGAGAAAATGATTACTACTCAGAAACCAGAAGGCAATTTAATGTGACATGTGTTTCCCTTCTCCTTCTGGAAAAAAAACATGGCAACGTATAAATGTTTAAAGATATATGGAGTGGGCGTTTCATTAGCAAGGCTCTTTGTACCTCACAAGCAGAGTGCCATGGCAACGACACATTGTCAAAGAAACTGACAAGCTAAAGCAACGCACAAAACTTTGCAGGTAGAGTGAATGGCACTTTCCCTTGCAATTAGGCAATCTTGTCAGCACTGCCTCTGGTTGCGCAATTTTTAAACTTATGCTGCTGTAACTCAATGAAATTCACATACAGTATCCTGCCATGTGGCACCACCGGGAAGAATTATGGAAAGCTTCAGCCAGAGCCACCTCAAAAAACAAACTATACCTCCTGCTACTCTGCCCTCTGATAATAAGCAAGTTGTCAGTTTGGGTTCTTCAAATGTTAAAATTTATTAGCACCTTTATTAGCACGGGACAGTTCTCAAAAACATTTACAGGTAAATTACCGTATTTTTCCATGTATAAGATGCCCCCATGTATAAGACGCCCCCTATTTTTGGGGACTCCAAATTAAGAAAACACCCCTCAGCACTACCTGTGTATAAGACGAGCCTCAATTTTAAACCTTATTTTTTGGTAAAAAAAACCTAGTCTTATACATGGAAAAATACAGTAATTTCTCTCTCTCTGTATATGTGTGTGTGTGTACATATTATATGCCACACATTTTTTTGTAATCGAGAATATTTGTAGCACAAAGGCAATTTATTGCATTTTGGAAACAGAGGTGGTGAGCCATGAGATCAGAGTGGTCAGAAAATCTTTGGTCACATCATACTTCTCAGAGTATACCCCACCAGAGTTGTTACATTCATACTCATTTTTTGGGGGGGGGGGACTATTAGGATCAAATTACAGTATTTTTCCCTTGGGGGGAAGCAACTAAGATGCATTCTTTTGTTGGGGGGTGGGATGCAAGACAAGGAAAATGTTAAGAAGCCCTCTGTCCCACCCTATGCTGGGTTTCCTGTAACAGATTGCAGCTTCCACAACCACATATAAAAAACATTGGTGAAAGACTATACATGACTGAGTATTGCACATCATTCTCATTTTCAGATAGGCGCAGATCGAGGCCTGGATAGCAAACAAGGCTATTGAAAATACTTACAGCTTGTTCATTGCGCATTCCAATATATTTAATTCCACTTGCTTGAGCAGCAACTGCTACTTCGATCACTGGAACACCAACAATGCCAAACATATACTCAATGTTCTGAAATAAATATAATTTTTAAAAAAATTAAGCTGTCTCCCCAAAATATTTATCTTCTAACTATTATCTAGCTAGGGTTTTTTTGTGTGTTTAAGGTCAATATTTCTAGGAGAAAGTTAGAACTGCAACTAAATACTTGCAGCTTCAAACCAAGCTAGGCTTCTAGTAATGCCATGCATAGACCACTGCAGCTGGTATACCTGTATTGATGATACTATATGCCCAAGGTTCTATTAGTGCAACAGTCAATAAATGCTTATAAAGAATATATTTTCACAAAAATACATTGAAACAGACATTTCCATGTATCTAAAAATAAGGAATTGTAACAAACATGTGATCATCATTTGGAAGAAACAATTACCGTATTTTTCCGTCTATAAGATGCCCCCATGTATTTTTTGGGGACTCTGATTTAAGAAAATGGGGGGGGGGGGGTACTATCCGTGTATAAGACGAGCCCAGATTTTGAACATTATTTTAGAGTAAAAAAAAGAGTCTTATACATGGAAAAGTACGGTACTTTAATAAAATGTATATTTATGAACATTCTGGGTAGTTCACACATTTTTTTACTACAAACACAGTCCCAGATATGCAAGAATGGGGACAAATAAGGTTTGTGAATGAGGAACGTGTAAACAACAACTGTGTTCCCATGTGGTTGCCCGGATAAAGAGACATCATGATCACTAGAATTGTTACAGCTACCCTAGGATATGATGGCTGATTAACACATTGTGTGTGTGTGTCTACACTAGGCGTAGCCAGTGTGGTGCCCTCCAGCTGTTGTTGGACTTCCATCAGCCACAGTCAGCATGAGCAGTGGTCAAGAATGATGGGAGTTGGTATATGAATGCATGACCAAGGAGAGCTGAGAAGAAGAAGAGGAGGAGGAGGAGGAGAAGGAGGAGTTTGAATTTGATATCCCGCTTTATCACTACCCGAAGGAGTCTCAAAGCAGCTAACATTCTCCTTTCCCTTCCTCCCCCACAACAAACACTCTGTGAGGTGAGTGGGGCTGAGAGACTTCAGAGAAGTGTGACTGGCCCAAGGTCACCCAGCAGCTGCATGTGGAGGAGCGGGGAAGCGAACCCGGTTCTCCAGATTACGTGACTACCGCTCTTAACCACTACACCACTTGAGCAGCTAAAACAGGGGTCGGCAAGCTACGGCCCCCGGGCCAGATCAGGCCCACCTAGGTCCTAAATCAGGCCTGTGACAGGAAGCCAGAACCCGCCGCAAAGCCGAGACTCCCAGCGATGGGGACGGGAGGAAGAGGCCAAGCGGCAGTGGCTCTGCCACTCAAACGCCACACCTGGTTTACCTCAGTGGCGTTTGATGGGCAGAGATGTCCCAGTGCCACGATGAGGTAAACCAGGCATGGTGTTCGATTGGTAGAGCCACCGCCGCTCGGCCTCTTTCTCCTGTCACTGTCGCTGCCTAGGTCTCCTGTGGGCCAGAGAGCAGAGTGGACGAGCTCGCTCTGCCTACCCATGAGCAGAAGCAGCAGCGGCGGTGGTGGCAGCAGCCCCAGGGAAGGTAAGCGCAGTGGTTGGGGCTGGGGGGGGGGGAACTACTTGTCCCCCTCGTCTCTTCTTCCAGCCCCACCCCCCCCCCGGCCACTTCTTTGGCCTGCCACAAGGTCTGAGGGTCAGTGGACCGGCCCACTGCTAAAAAAAATTGCCAGCCCCTGAGCTAATACATGCAACCCCCCAATTTCCTACGGAAACAGCACAAAAAGCTTTCCAGATGTTGTATGAAGTAGATTATTCTCATCTTCAGTAAAACAGTACGTGGGGTTGCCAGAAATTTAGGCAACATAGCTGATGATCAGCATATGGATGTTCTTTATACAAAAGAAATGCTCATCTGAGTGATCACACAGTGAATCTTGGTTTTGAATCCTTGCTTGGACAAAAAAGTAGGTTTAGCCATTATGGTTTATGAGGAAATTGTGAAAGGACCCAAGGCTTCTCAAAGCTTGCTTGTGTAGCTCCAAGCCACAATTTGGTATTCTTCCTGAATGCAGCTATTATGTATGATATGCCAATATATCATATTAGTGTTTACTGCCAGTATGTACCTTTCTGGCTTGTACAATGTCATCCAGGTGATCTGGGCCACCAAAAGGAAGACAAGGTCATATGAAGGAAGCCAAGTCAGCTAAAGCACAGTTCGCTGAAAGCAGTTACACATGCATGCCCAGGTTGCTGACAATGTGATACTTTCAAAGGACAATAAACTCTGAGCTAAGGGAACTTATTCTGCTGAAGCGATTGCGTATAATGATTGACTTATTAAGCAACGGCCTTTCTACCAACAGGCATAAGAGGGAAGCCTTGTTAACAAAAATGTCTTCTTTTTTGAAGCATTATCTGGAACATCATTTATAATTTGATTTTACTCAAGCTTTAGTTAATGGTTGATTACTGGGTCCTTGATGATGTGGGAATAATACTGCATGAATTGTTATAGCTAGGAAGTGGAAGGGACAAGCGGGATATAAAATAGAAGAATGGTATAAAGAGGTGCGGGATATAGCTATTAATGATAAATTAACGTGACATTAAGGTAAGATGAGGAATATGCAGGAAAAATTATTCTAAGGCTGGCCTCCTCAACCTCGGCCCTCTGGATGTTTTTGGCCTACAACTCCCATGATCCCTAGCTAGCAGGACCAGTGGTCAGGGATGATAGGAATTGTAGTCTCAAAATATCTGGAGGGCAGAGGTTGAGGAAGCCTGTTCTAAGGACATACGGAGGGTGTTTGTAGAATTTGTACTGTTAAAACAGAAATGTGTCGATCCATCACAGGAGGTGCTGAAATTTTGGGAGGTTGGATAGTTACAATGAAATAGTCTCAGTGGTGAGATGCACATTTTTATTCTTATTATTTATGATTATTACTTTGTCCAAAGAAAAAATTAAAAAAGAAGCTGCTTCATACCAGGTCAAAAGATTTGTCTTGCCTAATATTGTCTACAATGCTTTATCCAGGAGTTTCCAGGCAGGGATCTGTGCCCCATCTCCGCCTACAAGAACCTTTTCAACTGGAGGCGAAAGGGCAGGCAGACATGGGTTTGTCCCGTGCTCTTTGCCACTCTATTGCTTCTCCTGGCATGCTGTGATCTTTCACCTAAGTCCACTAATCCTGGATGCTTCTGGATTAACTATTTTTATCTTCCCAAACCAAACCTACACAGCCTACACACAGCCTACACTGCAGGCAGCACAGCAGCTCGACAGGTAACTGCTGAGAACGCAAGAAGCAGGTGAGAGTAGTAACAGCTCCTTAAAAACGAGAGTAAGAAGACTTGTTGAAATTTTAAACCATCCACGACCAACCCTGGGGCTCTCCTGTTGCTGTTTCGTTCCCCCATAGATGAGGTGCTAAGCTACTGAAGGTAATGTTCAGCTGTCCTTTGTCAACTCTTTTTCAGGTTGAATATATGCTGTATGGTAATTTATGGACCTAATAGGTATCTAAAGCCATTTGCACATAACAAATAGGAGCCTACACAACACAAAACACTGTTGCTAGGTTTTGTTTTATATCTTATATTTTGGCACTGCATATTGGGAAATAATAGTAATTTATTTATACCCCGGCCACTCTGGGCTGCTCCCAAAAGACTATTTTATGAAAATCACGATAAAACATTAAAAATTTCCCTAAACAGGATTGCCTTCAGATACATTTTGGGCTACACGTCCTCGACAGGGACTAGAACCCTTCACGTTAAACTACGCTTTTTCGAAAGAAATGCTCCTTCCCGCTCTCCGTAGGAAACACGTAATATTTCCGGGTTGGCTGCCGGGGTTCAAGGGTCACCCAAGAGCGTTTCTTACTTGCATCTTCAGCGCTTCCGCGATGACCTGAGCCCCGCTGACACATTCTTCTTCCTGCCCTGCCGGAGCCATCGCTTCCACAACCGTCTTTTCCCGTGGAAAGGGAGAGACAAACTGCAGGCTACCTTTAAACCACGCTTAGGTACGGCTCCATCGGCCAATGAGGGAAGCGCTAACCGCGTGATTGACGCGCACCGCTGTTCAATAGGAAAAGGCTTCGAGCCTAGCTAATAGGTGGGGAACGTTAAATGGGCGGAGCCGTTGTAGCAGCCCGCCTCAAACCACCCCGCACTCTGATGGAGAAGGGTTGGGCAGGGGGAGGGGGGGTGGAACGCTACGAAGAAAGGCTCTCGATTGACCTCTTGCTTAGCCAATCCGAGCCCGCAAATTGGGAACATGGAAGGCAGATGCGTGGCTGAGGTTTTTTGCTTATTTACCTGACAGGGATTGCAGATAAAATAAGAACAAATAAAAACAATCGTTAAAAACAAACATTCATAGAACTGTAATATGTGTGTGTGTGTATATATATGTATATATATATGTGTGTGTGTGTGCGCGCGCGCGCGCGTGCGCGTGCGCGTATATATGCGCATATATACACACATAAGTGTGTGTATATATGCGCATATATACACACATACGTGTGTCTGTGTGTGTATATATATATATATATATATATATATACATATATGTGTGTGTGTGTGTGTATATATATATATATATATATATATGTGTGTGTGTGTGTGTGTGTGTGTTTTAATAGCATGCATGTGCATATATATATATATGCACATGCATGCTATTAAAACATAAGACAATAAACAAAAACACCAGCCCCCTCATTAAAAGCAGCCTGGTCCCCAAAACCTGTTGGAAGAAGGTCTTCACCGGCAGCAAAAGGATAAGAAGTTAATGGCTTTAATGGGTGTTCCTGTGCTATATACCGTAGTTGTGTAATGTGTCTGCTGTGAAAAATTAGCAGCAACTCGGGATGTTTTCCCAGTCCTATAACAACACCCATGTTGCGCTTTGTAGTGGAGAAGGGGGACTGCACTCCTTGCTCTTATCAATTTCAAGTTTTTATTTAGCTTTTATAGATGTTTTCTCCATTGCAGGTTTTTATCGAATGGGTTTGGTTATTTTTTTATAAATGTTTTAATGCTACTGAAAATTGCTTTGAGAAGCCGCCTGACCTCGAAAAGCTGGATTTTATTTTATTTTGGAAATAATTATATTATTAGGTGCCTCTTTGTTAAACTTGGTACCATTTTTAATATAGGAAGCTGAATAATCCCAAATTAGACCATTGGGTCCTTCTAGTTTAATGCTGTCTCCACTGACTGACAGAAAGCAGTTCTCCAGGATTTCAGACAGGTGGATCTCCCAGCTAGCCCTACATGGAGATGTCAGTGGTTGAAACTGGGACCTTCTGCATGCACATGGTCTACAGCTTTTCTTATTTTAATTTAAAAAAAAACTGACTTGAAAAGGGATATTTTAAATAGGCAAGCTATCTATCTAAACCACTGTGTAAGATTCCTAGTGATAAGAATGACATCTTCTCCATCTGTATCTTGTCTTTCAACAGCTGCACCAGCAGCCAGAGAATGTGAGAAACTGAAGTTTCCCCACGATGCTCTCACAACTTTCTTGCAAATTAGTTCTAGATATGATGACACTTAAAAACTGGAGAAGCCAGTCTATTATTTCAGTACATTTCAAGGTGTGGCATTCTGTTTTTGTCTGTTCTGCATTATGAAAATTATGTAGCAATCATGAATAAATGCATGGGTGTGGTATAGATAGGTAGCACTGCCATTTTCCAAGGCCGTGTTGTAGAATATTATGCCTGGGATTCATAGGAACACATGTTTATATCTGCACAGTGCTTTTTTCCTAAAAAATATGTTTAGGGGTACTCTCATTTCCCTGTTCATATTGAAATACTGCCCCTCAATGAGGCCAAACTTAGATTCACAAAATGTTTAGGGCATAGCTGTCAACTTACAGATTTGAAAATAAGGGACCAGCAGCCTTGAAAATAAGGGACCAGCAGGCAAAATAAGGGACCTGCAGCTGAAGAAGTGAGGACCAAGGGTCCACCTGGGTCCACTTTGGAGAGCCAGGCTGGAGCCATTTTATAAGCTGAAAGCCATCTTAGAAAGCAAACTAAAAGCTAAAAAGACATTTCTCTCTCCCCTGCTTGCCCCTGCTCTTTGCAAGAGGATGCGGCCAGGGGATTTTGCTAGTGGTTGAGCTCATTCTGAGAAACTGTCCGTTTGCTCAGGATGTTTAGCCCACCACAAAGTTCTAAACCGAGCAACCTGTTAAAAACCACAGAAAGAGGCGGGGGGTCAAGGAGCATTTACGGGAAACCAGTAAATAGGTCAGAAATATTTTAAACTCGCAGCGCCACCTAGTGGATAATGCAACTTGGAACCGAAGGGCCACCATCAATTCTTTAATTGGTAGAGCTTTTAATGAATATGTATAAAGAGGAATATGTAAGGGGTGGGTCAGGGGCTGAACTTTGCTTTGCCTAAGGGGATAAAAACTGTCTGCCCCTGGTGTTCGGGGGCATTCTCTCATTTTTCCTGAATGCATCCCTTTGCTTTATTTGTCTGACAAATTAAACCAAAGTCAATAAAACTTGTGTTTAAAAAATATTGCTGCCTGGATTTTTCCATTCTGGTCTAGATTCTGAAGTTTCTAACATTTCTGGTGCCACAGGTGACTCGGATCAAGGACCTTAAGTCCTCAAAAAGACCAGAAGGCAGCTCCCTTGTCCTTTTCTAGGCAGGACGCAGGGGAAGAGCCAATAGGCCGCTTTCCTGGCGCCACCGAGGTTTTTCTTCGGAGGAGGGCGAAGCCAATTTGACCCTTCTGCTGGATCCTGTGAGAGGAGACAACGGATTGAAGGACCGAGGTTGACAGGGCAGGAGGAACCAGCCGGCTGGGGTGAGTACATGGCAAAGGGCCCTGAGGACATAGGAAACCTCCTTTTCTAAGGAGAAGGGACATCTTGATCACATGTCCAAGCGTGCTTGGTGGCAGTAAGGGAAGGATTGGCCCCTAATACCCACCCACGCTTAAGGATTTAAAGGAAGGCAGAAAGGAAAAAGGGGGGGGGGACCGGGAGGCTAGTGTGTGGTACAGCGTCCAGTGAAAGAGGCACTTGGTGCGTGTGTGTGTGCAACCCCAGGGTATTCCCCTGGGGTAGAACCAATAAGTACTTCGTTTCCCAGCAGCGCGAGCTCGACTGGGCGAGGAAAGTTGGGAACTGCGTGTCTGTGTGTTTGGTGTTTGGGGACGCTGCACAAGGGCCATATTAAATATGGGGGGGGTGGCTCAAAAGGTCCGGTAACTCCCCTACAGTGTATGCTGAACAATTTCAAGAAAGGATTCAGCGGAGACTATGGCGTTGTGATGACGCCAGAATGCTTGCGCACTCTGTGTGAACTGGGAAGTAAGATAGGGGCCCTAACTGGGACAGGGCAACAAGGGGTATCTTTGAGGCTGAGTATCTATTTAGGGAAGAGTTTCAGACTCAGATTCAGCTTTGGGAGCGATGGAGGGGATCGCTCCAGAGATCCCTTAGGTCAGTGTTTCCCAACCTTGTGCCTCCAGATGTTTTTGGCCTACAACTCCCATCATCCCTAGCTAGCAAGACCAGTGGTCAGGGATGATGGGAGTTGTAGGCCAAAAACATCTGGAGGCACAAGGTTGGGAAACACTGCCTTAGGTTATCCAAGTTAGTATACAGAACTAGAATGCATACAAAGGTTTCAGATCTCTGGACCTCAATGAAGGCAAGAGTTCAGCCAGGCAGAGCTGGAGAATTCTCTGCTGAGCTGTGGCTTTGGTAGTAAGGCAAGCCTCCTAGTTTCTCCAAAGCCCATTACTGAACTGGGAAGCACATGAGCCTTGCAGACCTCCAATAGTTTTGATCCCTATAGTAACTACAGCTTGACCAGGGAGGCCAACCTAAATCCCAGAATTTAGTTAGGGAAGAGCTGGGTACCTCTGTGACCAGCGGCAGTTTGGAACACATCAGGGAAACCACCAGCAGCCCCCTAGTTTCTCTGGTGACCAGTGAGAGGTGGTCTATGGCTAGGAAATACGAAATGGTTTCAGACCTATAGCAGTTACAGTTGAGACAGGGAGGGCAATTTAACTGGTGTCCTTAACCAGGCACCAGCTGGATGGCTCAGTGTTTAGGTGTGTCTCAGAGAACACTGCAATAGACCCCTAGTTTGAGGCTCAGGCAGAGGAGCCTCAAGAGAGGACCTGCATCTTTGTGGCCACCACAGTTAACAAGTTAGTTGCCACAGAAAAAGATGAAGGAAGGCATGAAGAAACAAGCCGGACACCTGAAGCTGACCACAGGGTGTGAGCAGCCAAGGTCAGGTGTCTGCTGGGAGAACTATTAGAAGTTAAAAAACAAACAAAAAAAAACTGCACAGAACCAAAAGAGGAAGAAGAGCTTTCTCCATTTAACTTGGATGAGTTTGTGAACATGGATGAAGTTCTAGAGGTTCACGTGATAATAGAGAACCCCCCCAACCCCCTGGCTGAAGAAATATAAGACTGATCAATGCAAAATTAAGGAGCACAGGCAGGAAAACGCCTCAAGAAGCCCATTTACCAGGGATCCGAGGCAAAAGTCCTGGCCCCACCCCCATATGATCCAAGTGCCGTGGTGGCCCCCCTTGGGAGGACAGGGACAGCCCCATATCCTCAAAGCTCCACCGCTGCCCCGATATGCGGCCCCAGGAGCCGAAGCAGGAAAGGGGGGGGGCTGCCAGCCAGCCCAGAAGTACACAAGGCAGAGCCCAGTGACCAGGTCCTGGATGAATTATACCCCAGTCTTAAAGAATTGAGGAAAGAGATGAGCAAATACAGAAGTTCGACCACTATGTATCGAGATGCTGCAGACGCTTATCACAGGGGTCGAGAAAAAGCCTTTGGAAAGTACCTAAAACAGTGCAGATCCAATCAGCCCACGTCCAGTGTAGAGGCAGGGACAGCAGTCCTGACCCCCCTTCGCGTGGTTTTTGACAATCCACCACTTCCACCCCCTGCACCTCCGGCAGGGCAAGACGGTGCTCAAAATGTCCCTGCCCCACCTGCCCCGCCACCGCAGCCTAGGACATTCACCCTTCAATATGTCCCCTTCACCACCATTGATTTGATGAATTGGAAGACCAGACCCACACCCCTGCGTTTGCTGAGAAGCCCCAGGCAATTGTGGACTTGCTGTCCTCTATATTTGCAGCACATGAGCCTACCTGGACAGACTGTCAGCAATTGCTGAACACTCTCTTTACTTCAGAGGAAAGGAGGAGAATTAATACACAGGCTCTAGAACACCTAAAAGAACAGCAGGTTCAGGAGGCAGAGTGGCCTCACCGATATCCCTTAACCAACCCACAGTGGGACCCAAATAATGTGGACAATCGCAATGCTCTAAGTACCTATCATAGGACAATGTGCAAAGGACATTAGAACCAAAATCCAAAAACAGCCTGGGTTCCAGGGCATGTCCAGATCTCAGATCATGGCCATGGCCCAGAAGGTGTTTGAACAAAGAGGAGAGGCTGAGAAGAGGGAGAAAAAGCAGTGGAGGAAAGAAAAGGCAGCAGTGTTAGGCACGGCAATGGCTCACAGCCCAGGGACCCGAGGGGTCCGCCGTAGCCATTCAGAGACCCGCAGCCAAGGGGGAGGAAGATGCCTGCTCAGCAACAGCAAGGCCATAAGAATTACCCCTGTAAAAGGCTACATGGAGCCAATTGGGAAGCCTGGTCAAAATGCATGTATTACTGACTGGCAGTAAAGCAGCTATGGGAAAGTACACAGGCTGAAACAGGCTTTGCCCAGCCCATTAAGAAGTTTACAGGCGCAGTGGAGGCTTGTGAAGCAGACGTGGTTGATGCTCTAGAGAAGCCCTGGGTTGCGTGGCAGGGACTGAAGACGGCATGTCAGGCCACAGTAGAAGCCAGACCAGAGGGATCTGGAAGCCCAGAAGGGTCTGTGGGACGCCCAGAAAGCCCAGAAGGACCTAGAGGATGCCCAGAAAGAGTACCAAGCCCAGAGGGGGCTGAGTACCAAGCCCAGAGGGGGCTGAGGCTGCTTTGGGAAGTTGTTTCTACGGTTCAACGCATCTGTGTGATGGACTGTGTGTTGGAGAAAGGCTGAAAAGGCAGTTGCAAGCTGTTCCTCAGGCAATAGAGCACCCAAAAGTGGGGGTGCAGGCCAGGCAAGCATTCCAAGAGTTCTGAGGAGGCCAAAGTCTCCAAGAGTTATTTGTCCTTTGAGGTGAAGCCCAACAGCGAAAGGCATTGCCATGCAATTGGCAGCTGGATGCAAGGCTGACATCTATACTGATTCTAAATATGCCTTCTTAACCCTGCATGCGCATGGCGCCCTATGGAAAGAGTGGGGCTTGATTGGAGCCCACGGGAAAGCTCTGAAATATGGTCCAGAAGTTGAGACGTTACTAGAAGCTGTATGGGCCCCCAAAGAGATTGATGTGATGCACTGCAAAGGCCATAGCAGAGGTCGGGACATGGTCACTAGAGGCAACCGGAAAGTAGATAATGCAGCTTGTGAGGCAGCTCTGAAACCTCCACCAGTGGGCACCATCGCCCTCAACCCAGCTACCCTGTTGCCGATAGGAGAAGGTGAGGAGCAGACACACGATTGCATTGAGGTTATGGACACAAGACTGGACCAGGAGAAGTGGCCAGAGGAAATCGATTGGCAAACAGAGTGGCCAAGGAAGCAGCCCGGAAACCGGCCCCCGCCTCAGTTATTGGAGCAGTGGTCCCAGAAGTGATCTTAAGTACTGCTGACAAACCAGATACTATGAGTCCACCCACATGGGGCCAGATGCCACAACCAAGCAGCTGGAAAAGTATGTCTATATAGCCAACCTTTATCAACTGGCAGCCCAGATTTCCAGGAAATGCCTGCTATGCCAAAAGAATAATCCCAGAACTCACTCCAGATGATGTGGAACAGCGTTACACCCTTGATGAACATCAGTGGGCATGTCGAGAAGGAGCAACGCTCCAGGAAGGACCAGACAGCCGTGTTTTTGGTGCCCCAGCATCTGGCCAGCGTGATTGTGAAGAATTGCCACGAATCCACCCATTTGGGAAGCCCAGCTGCTAAAGCACACCTTGGGAGAATACTCTACATCACCAACCTATCTCAACTAACTGCTGCTATAACTAACTGCTGCTACATCCCAAAACTGTGTCCTGTGCGCCAACCAAGAGACTGAGACTATCACCCTTTGAACTTTTGTATGGCAGGCCACCCCCTTTCGTCCAAGACATCCCCGCCAGTTTGGGGCAGATGAAAAAATCACATCACTCAAGGACAAGTACAATCCCTTTGTTTGTCGTGTGTGTGTTTGCTTCCTTTCCAGGTATTCCCTCGAGCGTACATCGTGCAGTCCCGCGGCAGTCTCGCTGAGCCGGTTCACCAGTTCCTCTGGGTGACAGCGTCTGGCGACCCCCTCATCCCCTACTGCAGTGAAAGTAGCCGAGGTGATCCCCTGGGTACATCACACGCGTCTGAAATCCTTCTGACCCTCTGAAGCTGATCATCACCTTGTGTTTGACGCTACCGGGAATGCGTTGAGCCACGGGCAACGGTTTCCTGCGACTAATCATCACAAGGACAGTTACAAAGACTTTCTCCTTTCTCTCTTATTTTCTTTATTGACTTGCTCTATGTTTTATTGCCCTGACCCTACCGAGCCATACCAACTCTATAGAATAGCCTGCTGGTTGCATGGTAAAGCGATATATCAACCCCATTTGATAAACCAGGCCCAAATCTTACTCCAGGTGTTGCATGGGAGGGTGTCTGAATCAGGTGCACATTAAAATTGCTGAACAGGTGCCTGTAAATTCTGCAGTCCCACCTGTGACTATCGTGGTGGCTCGAGTCTCCCCAAATCCCAGAATACTGCCTGAACTACTGGGCCTGGTAACTCCATACCTAATACCCTTGAATGTGGCAGGGTATTCTTGTGGCTGCATAAGAGTTGCCACCCAGTAGACAGACAGGGTACCTAGTTCCAGAAGAATTGGATGGGAGGGGTGCCCGAGGGCAGCATCCCCAACGTAGAAACTTGCTCTCCAGCAAATTTAGAGGCACCACTAGGGCTTTTGGTATTGGGACCAGAACCCCTTGATATAGTCACCCCGTGTGTCAGGCCATTGCAGGGGTGGATATATTCTTGTAGGTGCAACATCATTTACGTGGAAGAAGAAGCCCCTTTTGGATATAGTACTCTCCCAGGAGACCACAGGGGTCCCCACCCACCGGGAATAGTTGGGAAGTTGATCCAAGTGGTAGGAGCTTCAGAAATAAGGTGGAGAGTCACCCCTGAGGCCCAGCGAATAATTGAATACGAATATCAGTGGGCCCTTCAGCGGTAAAAGAATATTAGGAATGGCCCCGAGTATTGGTGGGAGGAACTATGGAAATATTGAGGTTGGTGGGTAGGAGTGGTATGTACTGCCCTATTTCTTTGGATGCTCCTGTATTCTTGCTGGCATGAACAATATCGTATCTGGTTGGAGAATTGGAGAACCTACCTGTGTATTGGCCAAAGCGGGAAAGAGTCCCCTGGCCTCCCATGCCAACTTTTTTTCGTCAAATGACTGAGTGGGGCGTCCATAACCCTTACAATAGGCGGTTACAAATGGCTGAGATGGTAGCCCATTCTGCCAATAAGTCAGAATGTCTGGTATGCACCTTGGCCCCAACAGATGCCACGAGTGGACTCCCACTTCTCCCATATCCTGGCTCTCTATGACCTATAGATCCATCAAAACGAAAATGGAGACCGTAACGGTCGGCATTTTCGTGATGGAAAGGGGGGAATGAAGGAGTGAGGACCAAGGGTCCACCTGGGTCCACTTTGGAGAGCCAGGCTGGAGCCATTTTATAAGCTGAAAGCCATCTTAGAAAGCAAACTAAAAGCTAAAAAGACATTTCTCTCTCCCCTGCTTGCCCCTGCTCTTTGCAAGAGGATGCGGCCAGGGGATTTTGCTAGTGGTTGAGCTCATTCTGAGAAACTGTCCGTTTGCTCAGGATGTTTAGCCCACCACAAAGTTCTAAACCGAGCAACCTGTTAAAAACCACAGAAAGAGGCGGGGGGTCAAGGAGCATTTACGGGAAACCAGTAAATAGGTCAGAAAGATTTTAAACTCGCAGCGCCACCTAGTGGATAATGCAACTTGGAACCGAAGGGCCACCATCAATTCTTTAATTGGTAGAGCTTTTAATGAATATGTATAAAGAGGAATATGTAAGGGGTGGGTCAGGGGCTGAACTTTGCTTTGCCTAAGGGGATAAAAACTGTCTGCCCCTGGTGTTCGGGGGCATTCTCTCATTTTTCCTGAATGCACCCCTTTGCTTTATTTGTCTGACAAATTAAACCAAAGTCAATAAAACTTGTGTTTAAAAAATATTGCTGCCTGGATTTTTCCATTCTGGTCTAGATTCTGAAGTTTCTAACACAGCCTCACCTTTTCCAGGCACTCCAGTCTTCCTGTCCTCCTGCAGTCTGGTCAAACTCATGCTGGGTAGCTTCGAGAACACTGTCCAACCAACTTTGTAATCAGAGGTTCAAGTGAATAGAATCTGAATCACATGCACCACAAGGCCTATGCAGCCTCAACTTAAGATGGCTCCCCGGCCTGGCTTTGCACTGCAAAGTTTGCAGCAGCAAGTGCAACAAAATGTCGTCCAGCACTCAAAAACCCCCTCAGCTTGCATTAACTAGCCACACACAAGGCGTGCAAGCTCCACCCCCCAGTCGTTCTTAGACTTCTTATTGGGTGAGCAACACAGCCAAGCAACACAGTTGGAGCCTCCCTCCTCCCTAGCCGGCAGGGAGGGAGGGAGAGGAGCTGCTTCCTTTGAAATTTAAGGGACATCATTTAAGGGACATCCATCAATAAGGGACAGCAGCAGGACATGGTGCTGGAATAAGGGACTTCAAATAAGGGACACTTGACAGCTATGGTTTAGGGATATGTGTACCCCTGCGTTCCCCCAGAAAAAAAGCACTGGTTCTGCATGTCCAAGGGGTTTTAGGCTTCTTTTTATTGAATAATAACCATGTGGCAAAACCCTTTGAAACTGAAGGGACTTTTGAAAGCTGCTTATAATATTGTGTGCGAGTCTGCAGATCAAAGAAAAGAGACCCTGGTGTGCTTAAATAAGGGATTCGGATCGCAGCCTGTTCATGCATGTATGTACCGGTATGTATGTATGTTGATCGATTTATGTCAGAAGGTTCTAAGGCTTATGGCCTAAGCTCCCCACAAGTTCTCAAGGTAGCTTACAAAAAGTTAAAAAGACAGTGAAACACATTAAAACAGAAACAGTAAAACACCAAAATATAAAAGCAGCCGGTGGAATTAAAAACCAAACCAAGCAACCTAAAATAAATGTATTGCTGATTAAAGAATCTGGTAAAACAATAAGGTATTTGCTTGGTATTGAAGTGACATCAAGATCGGTGTCAGGCAAGCCTCCCTGGGGAGAGCATTTCATTATGGGGTGCCACCATCAAGTAGGCTCTTTCCCCCAATATACACTTCAAATGATAGGGGCATTAAAAGAAGCTTTTCTTCAAGATCTCAGGAGACAAGTATTCTGTGTTACTTCTGTAGTACAGAACTTTGCAGAGGGAATGAGTACAAAAATGTTTTATTACAAGCATTTGTTTGTAGTAACCTCAGACTGCAGTCTAGTTAGAAAGTAAGTGGTTGGAGACCCTCTAAAGGGCATGTGTGGGCTGCATGCGGGGGGAGAGGAAGGAGTTTAAGGAGAACTAGTTTTCATTCCTGGAGCGCAGGCAAAGCTCATTTCGGTTTCCCGTTGGGAGTTGGCTTCAGAATGAGAAGCCATTTACCATTTACAGTTTGTCTGTGAACAAGAACACAGTCTTCTTTGTTTTTTGTGTTCTCATGCAGAATGTTTTGTCACAGGATAAGAGGAACATGCCCAGTCTTAGGGCGGATTTGTACATTTGTGTTTCTGATACGTCAAGCCACTAGGAGATCACTTATTTTACAAAATCACTCTTAACAGAATTTTATCACATCGGTTTTTAAAGTTTTGGTTTTTTTAATCATGTGACTTTACCAGGTCCTAAAGTAAGACTTGAATCAGATTTTAGCTCAGACAGAAAAATATTTCATATTATTACCCATCAGCGACATCACATTATTAGAAGCCAAAATGGCCAGATGCCTGGTCCTTTGTCAGACATGTTTAATATGCAATTGGCAAAGCTCCAGCTATTCACCACTGTTACAGAGGCTGAACTATCCTGCTCTAGAATCTAGATAATCTGGATCTGGCCTTTGTCAGACACAAAAGACCAGACTTGTTTTGCATTTGGTCTGCTCTTGTAATTTTGCTTGGAAAGGAATATGGCACCAATAGCTGGAGAATGGGCACTGGTATTATTGCAGGGATAACAATATCCATTGCTTTATAGTAGTCCAAAAGGGAACCATTTGCCCATCCCACATGGAGATTGAAGTGGGTATTGCTAAGAGGATATATTAATTATATTTAACCCTCTACAGACCCACATGTATCGGCTTGCAAACAAAAGAAAAATGGCTTGTGCCTGTTCTTCAAAATGCAGGGCTTGCAAATAAATAGTTCCAGTAGCAGAGTTTAAATCCCATCATTAGACAGATTTAGTGAAGCCTAGGAACAGGCTTTTAAGCCTTTTAAAACATTCTAGCTACTTGAGGCAGCTGGCTTCCTTTTAATCCTGGTGCAAAGAAACAGATCACACACTAAAGTAAGTTTAAAATATATTTTACTTACAGGCATGCATTGTCCTTAGCAGCAAATAAAATCCAGGTAAATGTTCTTGGGTAGAAATTCAGCAAAGACAGCTTCAGATACGTTTGCTGCCTTGTTTGCAATGCTGAGAGAGAGCGCAGGGGTGGGCAGAGAAAAGAACAGGAAACAAGTCTTACCTCGTCCCTTTCACTGAGCCTTAACTGATCCTTAAACCCTTCATGTTCTAACTATCTTTGTTAGGTTTGGCTGCAAATCTCCCACATTTCTGTATCCTCCACAATACTTTTTTTCAGTGGAGTTGCATATAAGAGGACCATACAGGAATATATGCTTTCCCATCCCTAAAAATCAGCTTCATTTTTCTTATCTGCTAATGCAAGTAAACAAATGCAAAGCTGATGAAAGGAATACTGCTACATCCATGGGTGTTAACTTAGCAACACACACACGTCCATTTCTGTATTACTTTTTTGCACGCAACATAACATTATCCTGCAGGATTGGATGTTACGTGTTTGTCCGTGCCTTTGATCTTACACAGGGTCATTTGTATTTTTGTATAACTGAAAAACTTCCAAGGGCCAAATGCTAGTAATAGCACCAGTTCACTTAGTTCACTTCCCAAATCCGTTTTAGAATTATATTCCAGGATTTCCCATGCTTCAGTGGTAAAAGTTGATGGAGTTGAACATAGTTCAATAGTAAAGAAGATGGGTAGGCAAACTAAGGCCCGGGGGCCAGATCTGGCCCAATCGCCTTCTAAATCCGGCCCACAGACAGTTTGGGAATCAGTGTGTTTTTACATGAGTAGAAAGTGTGCTTTTATTTAAAATGCATCTCTGGGTTATTTGTGGGGCATAGGAATTCCTTCATTTATTTTCCTCCCAAAAGTATAGTTCGGCCCCCTAAAAGGTCTGAGGGACAGTGCACCACCCCCTGCTGAAAAAGTTTGCTGACACCTGGTAAAGAACAACAAAGCACAATGACATGCATTGATAAAATGTTTTTCTGGACCGATTGTTTTTTTTAAAAGGGCATTTCAGTTTGACTTGGGTGTACTGATGTGCTGCTATCTTTACAGCTCTCTTTTGTAAGGCAAAACTTTATTACTTAGTTTGTCGATATTCATGTATCAAAACGTTTTGCCTTTGCTCACATAAAGCTTTTTGGATCCCTTTTAAATTGAATCTTGGTTACAACATATTTATTCTTTTCCAGTTATTTTTTGCCCTTGAAATTTTGACATGACTCTCTATGCTAAACACTATAACCTTTTCGGTACAAGCAGCCACCACTGCAGCTGCCACTTAACCTCCATTTGTGTCAATGGTGTTTGAGCTAACTCTATTGACATGAAAGGGGCTGCAAAACAGCTTGATGGACCGTGCCAAATGCACGCCGTTTATATCTATCCATTTTGCAGTGACTGACTGCTGGCTTCCCGAGGCAACTGACGCTCTCAGCTTTCCAACCTCGTACAGAATCTGATAACCGACATAATTTCTCAAACAGAAATGCATGAACAATTGGTGCTTTTAACGGTGGGCACTGTCCTGGCTATTGTCCAACGCATGCAGCCAGAGGCTCTTGCTTATAAGAAAGAGATATTAATTCAGGCAAGTAATGGCACAAGCTCAGCAGCATCACAATTCAGGAGTTCAGGAGCGAGAAGTTCAGAAGGAACAAAGGTGTCCCAAGAAGTTCCCACACCCCTACTGCCAAGCTTTTAAAGACAATGTGTGACACACACACACACTCAAAGGACTCCCTTGCCTTGCGAGAATGCCAATATTCCAAGCACATTTTCTGCTGGGGCGAGTGGATCTGCTCCCATTTGCGAAGGTGGTGCCTGGTTTTAGGTGACTAGAACGCACCGTCCTCTTCTACCTGCAGTTCAGTCACAACGTCCTCTTGTTCATCCTCCTCCTTCAGCTGGTCGAAGCCCTCACCTGCCTCCACAAAGGCTATGAGCTCCAGAGGAAGGCCAGAGGAGAGAGCTGCCATCTTTCCTCCTCCTCCCAAAGTGACTGAAGATGGTGTGGGAAGGGGAGATCTCCCCTCCTCCAACCCAGGTTGGAACTTGGAAGGACCCCATGAATGAACAGTCATATAGTCAAACATTGCCATCTTCTGGAACCATGGTTAACAATATCCAAAACTGCTTAGAGGGCCAAGAAAATCAACCAGGTCGTGCTCCCGCTGTTTCTCTCCGGGAGGATGTAATGACTCGGTGCTATTTTTGTTGAAAAATAGGAACTCACCAGGAAAGCCTCCCTTGTTCTCTTATAATGGCAATGGTGTCCATCTGAGAAGTGCCAGAACTGAGTTGAGTTCTGGATGGAAAAAGAAAAACCCTGTACAGTGGTACCTCGGGTTAAGTACTTAATTCGTTCCGGAGGTCCGTAATTAACCTGTAACTGTTCTTAACCTGAAGCACCACTTTAACTAATGGGGCCTCCTGCTGCCGCCGGAGCACAATTTCTGTTCTCATCCTGAAACAAAGTTCTTAACCTGAGGTAATATTTCTGGGTTAGCGGAGTCTGTAACCTGAAGCGTATGTAACATGAAGCGTATGTAACCCGAGGTACTACTGTACAGTCAAATCTCGGTTGTCGAACATAATCCATTCTGGAAGCTCGTTTGCCTTCTGAAATGTTCAACAACCGAGGCGCAGCTTCCGATTGGTTGCAGGAACTACCTGCACTCAAGCAGAAGCCGTGTTGGATATCCGGCTTCTGAAAAACATTCAAAAACCGGAGCATTTACTTCTGGGTTTTTGGCATTCAGGAGCCAAAACGTTCCAAAACTGAGGCGTTCGGGATCTGAGATTTGACTGTAATGAGTCAAGGTGACCAAGGCTGATCTGGTCCCAAACTGGAGCCTAAAACGAGAATGAAATGGGTCAAGACTGTCGGTCTCTCCAAGCATATCTGAAGCTGACCTCTACCTCTCCAACTTGTTTGACAGATCCTCTTAATAATCCCCAGCCTACTGCTTCAGGCCTTGTTCGTTCTACAAGGATCTATTTCATTGTTGAAGGAACATCTTTTGCACATTGCAGTATAAGTAATGCTGACTACGGCATACTTTTCATTCCCTGCCTCCATTTTGGGGCTTGTCAGGAAAAGCTGGTGTCGGCAGCCTCATGTCCAGAACCCTCGACATCTTTTTGCAGAATGTGTCACATTAATTGTCTTCAGAGATGATGGTGCTTTAGACTTTACTTGCTGGGTGCCAGATAAATAACCTGCCACCTTGGGAGTCAGCAAAGTTATGTTGCTGGAACATATTTTAATGTCCAAAACAAGCTAGGTCCATTATAATTTTGGCATTAGCCTGAAATTATTTGTTGTACAGTAACAAGGCAAACGCTCCTAGTAACATAATGGTGATTTAACAACTGTATTGTGAGTTGGTGCAGATTTCCAACTTGTAGAACTGCATTTTGTACATTCTATACAGTATTGGATTTGACAGGGTAAGTGTTGATACAACAGTATTTGCTTTAAATTGTATCCCACTTTGTATTCAAAGAGAAAGCAAAGTGGCTAACACTAAGACAATATATTTTTTTAAAAAACAAACAAACCAGTAATACATATAAAACAACAAAGAGTAAATACGGCCATCAATTAAAAACCTCCACCAAATTTTTTTTAATTAATAATACTTTGCAGTGGTGGGGAGGGGGCAAAATCAAACTGGCAGGTCAAAAGCTACTGGAATATTCAAAGATATAAGTTAAAAAAATATACTTAGCTCAGTGGATCCTCTTTTCATACCAGCTAGGATTTTTTTAATGGAATTTATTACTCAAAATAAGCACAAACTGATTCAGCTTACACTTCATCTCAGAGTCTATGTAACCTGTATTTTAAATTGGTTCCCCCACCCATTATGTTTTTACTGTGATTTTATTGGTGTTAGCTGCCCTGAGCCTGGCTCTGGCCGGGGAGGGCAGGGTATAAATAATTTTTATTATTATTATTATTAATTATAATGTATTTTGGTAAGCTTTGCTTTTGTAAGTTCTTGCTGCAAGAATTAGAACTCTACAAACCTCTGTGCACACCCCAAACACAGTGTGCATCATTTTAATAGACACCACCTATCAAAAAGCAGTTGGAGCTGTAGAATGGATCTGTCTTAAAACTCTTTGCAAATGAATTGTCTCTTAAGAAATGGCAGGATGCGCTAGTAAATTACTAAAAGAGGACATTTCCAGGAGGGGCGGACTGTTTCCAAAATAAAGTGTGATTGCTGGGATAGCTCAGTTGGTAGAGCATGACTTAGGGTCGTGGGTTTGATCCCCATGTTGGGCAAAAGATTCCTGCATTGCAGGGGGTTGGATAGATGACCCCCATAGTCCCCTCCAACTCGACAAATCTATGATTCAAACTTTGCCCTTTAATCAGAACATATACAGTGTTGGGGTTTGCTTTAACACTTGTGACAGTTTACCTAGAGATAGTTAAATTATCTACTGTAGGTGCTATCCTCTCCCAGAAGCGAAATAGCTCCAACATGACTTATTCACATTTTTATCAATTAGTATATAATAGAGGGACGCGGGTGGTGCTGTGGGTTAAACCACAGAGCCTAGGACTTGCCAATCAGAAGGTCGGCGGTTCGAATCCCTGCAATGGGGTGAGCTCCCGTTGCTCAGTCCCTGCTCCTGCCAACCTAGCAGTTCGAAAGCACGTCAAAGTGCAAGTAGATAAATAGGTACCACTCCAGTGGGAAGGTAAACAGCGTTTCCATGTGCTGCTCTGGTTCACCAGAAGCGGCATGGTCATGCTGGCCACATGACCCGGAAGGTGTACGCTGGCTCCCTCGGCCTGTAAAGCGAGATGAGCGCTGCAACCCCAGAGTTGTCCGCGACTGGACCTAACGGTCAGGGGTCCTTATATAATAGGTGCTAATATTTATGGACCATCCTGTAAAAAAATGGGGAGGCATGCAATCTAGCAATTGTAATGCCCAGTTTGAGTATTACAAGTGGATCTCATCACTCTGCTCTCAGTTCACTATGGTAGGAGCAATAGACATTAGAAGGCTTACAATGCATCTTCTTGTCTTGTTGGTTTGGGGTACCGTGTCCAATTCCAGACACCACTTTCTGAAAAGGACAATGGCAAACTGGAATGTGCCTGGAGGGTGACCTGGTGAGGACCTGGAAACTAAGTCTGATGAAGAATGCTTAGAAGAATGGTGTATATGTGTCCTGGACAAGATTAAATTCTAACTGCTTTCAATATACAAATATCTGAAAGACAGCATGTTATTTGTTGTTCCAGAGGGCAGGAGCTGAACCCATGGGTGGAAATTTCAGGCTTCGATTTCATCTCAATCTTAAGAGTTCTCTTTCACCTCGTGTTAAGTACTTAATTTGTTCTGGAGGTCTGTTCTTAACCTGAAACTGTTCTTAACCTGAAGCACCACTTTAACTAATGGGGCCTCCTGCTGTTGCCACGCCGCCAGAGCATGATTTCTGTTCTCATCCTGAAGCAAAGTTCTTTACCCGAGGTACTATTTCTGGGTTAGTGGAGTCTGTAACCTGAAGCGTATGTAACCCAAGGTACCACCGTCCTGGACATCAATGACACCTGTCACTGATGCTGCAGCTGCATTGTAGATCATCCACTGGGCGGGGCATTGGGCTAAAGACATGCAAACCCTCATTCCAACTCTATGATTTTACTCAAGTATGTTCCACATAAATATGTTGTTGTTTTCTTTTAGATTCATGGCTGACATCCCTGTGGGCAGCTGCTGCATGCTCGTCCTGGTCTGCTTCCAAGTTCTCTCCGCAGATGTTCACAGAGGACATTACATTGCTGCCGTGTACGAACATCATGTCATCCTGAATCCCAATCCAACAGCTATTACCAGTCGACGGTCTGCATTACAGCTGATGAACAGAAACCTAGACATTTACGAAGAGCAAGTAATTGCTGCTGTTAAACAGGTACCACAATAATTAATCACCTTGCGAACATTTTAAGTAACATGTGCCTAAGAGGTTAATTGGTTTATTGTTACAGGAGCTTTTGTAGGCATACATATTGGAGGTTCTGGATGAAACAGAATCTTGAGCAAGTTCTTCCAGAGTCACGGAGCTCCTGTGTTTTTCTTCTATAATGGCTTTTCTTTTGAAACTATTAGTGAATAACCTACTAGGATGTTGAAGAGACAGCATCTTATCTTAGCTTTTTAATTTTTAGATTGACTGAGAATGTGATGATTTGAACAGCATGCACTCATACTTTCCCCTGAGAAGGTGCTTACCTTTGAAGTATCTGAGCATCACTGGGTTGCCTTCCCAGTTTTACTTCTGTGAAATGGGCATTTTGTTGTGCTTTATGGGGGCAAGTAGGTGGTTTGCTAGCTGAGGCTCAGACCTAACCTCTGCCTTTTGATCAGCTTTTCTGAGCAACTTACATATTGACTATTGCAGCAGTGCCCACAAGTTTCAAATTTCCAAATGGGCACACGGGCCTAAAGAAAGTTGGGGACCCCTAACATACATCCTGCTTGGATGCCCTGCACCTGCAGTTGAAGGTTTCCCCTAACCCAGTGAATCCAGCACACAGTTACTTGTGTGGTGTTTGCTACTGAAGTCAATAGACATGTTACAAAAACACAGAGCTTTTGATCCTTTAGCACCATGTTAAAGCAGCCACCACACTGCTTCAAGAAGGCAAGGATCCCCTTTAAAATCTGCATATGATACAGCTGTCTGTGTCTAAACGCTATGTTTCCTTCCAATCTAGATGAATCATTTCACACTTCTAAACAGTTCTGGTGTAAATCCCAAATGCTTTGGTGAAATTGCTTCTGGGCAAGAAGTTTGTGGATTTTAGCCAAAAAAAAAAAACTGGAGAGCGTTTTATGGTCATTCCCACATTTCCACCATAAAGCCACATATGATGTTCTAATTCATAGTACTGTAGCAGGTTCAAGGTCTTACAACTATCTTTAAAAAACACACAATTTAAATGGAAGTAACACAGTGTTCTTGTGTGTTTTGATTATCAGCAACACTTGAATGAGATTAATGCAATCTAAGTCTTCTTAAAGAGATTTCAAGGCACCTTACCTTTTTTTTTTATTCTGACCGAAAGCTGTCTTTATTTTATTTTTGTTTGCTATCAGGGAGCACAGATAATTGTCTTTCCTGAAGATGGAATTCAGGGCTTCAACTTCACCAGGACTTCTATTTATCCTTACTTGGATATCATTCCATACCCTGACTCTGTGACATGGAATCCATGCAAAGAAGAATACTTGTTCAATGACACAGAGGTATCTGTTATAACTGTTGCAGAACTGGAAAAAACTGGATATTCTTTGCTTTGGTGGAATATATAGAGTGACACTCTGTTCCTTAGTGATATTTTGCTGCTCTATTTCACTAGTGCTTTCTGTCGCACTGCATTGCATCTCAAAACATTTTTGTTTTACAGTCAATTTCAATCTCTAAGTATGAAGTTAAGGTTAATGTAAATGCAATCAAACTGCGAATTTCTGTAAATGTACACCCATTAATTTCTATCACTTAACTATGTTTGGCTGTTAGATCTCCTACCTGCTATAGGTACCAAGCACAAGGACATTTAAACTTACTTTTTGCAGAGAGCTGCAACTAAGTTAAGATGGAAATGCTATAGCACGTTTTCCCCTGAAGATTTAGAATGTATTTGGAGCTAACAACAGTTTCTGAACAGAACAATGTTTTGTACGTTCAGACTACATATGTAGGTTTCCATTAAAAACAACAAACAAAACCCAACTTTCTTATTCTAAGCTGTTATGAGTAAGTATAATATGATTTTCAAGAAATTTGTGGTTTCGATCGTTATAATTCTGGGAAATCTACCCTGAATCCACCCAAGCCTTAGGTCTTTTGTGTGCAGCAGAAGAAATTCTGTATGGTGCACTACACAAAGATCACAGACAACTCTGTCAGCTGTGGCAGCGTTGATCACTTCCTGAGCTGGACCTGGATTCAGTTTCTTCAAACAGGTGACAGGGTGCTGTCAAAATGTACGGTTGATACATTCGATCAGAATGTGTATAGCCTACAGATCACGAAGCACATAGCTGCAAATGTTACATTTGGGTTTGGTTTACCCCACAGAACGTGATTTTTTGTGGAACGCTCACCCCTGCAAGAGTAAGCTGACTTGATAAGAAGATAGCTTTCTTAGGTTGAAATCCTACACATGCTTATTTGGCGTAAGTCCCATCGAACCCATAGTGTCATAGAATTGTAGAGTTGGAAGGGACCCTGAGGATCATCTAGTCCAACCCTCTGCAATGCAGCTGGCCCATATGGGGATAGAACCCTCGACCTTGACATTATCAGCACCCTGCTCTAACCAAACGAGGCTTACTAGTAAACAGAGATGCATACAGCCACAGTGTCAATTATATTGCTGACAGAATATGCAGGATCTTAGAAAGTTTCAAGTTTTGAAGTGTTCCAAATGTTGCATTTTCTTTCAAAATCAGTTGAATTAAAAAAAAACTAATGATCTTTTTAGATTTCCTCCAACTTGCATTTGCTAAAAATTTCCCTACTTTTAAGAACAACAACAGTGTCTAGTGTCACAAGGTTGACTCCAATGAAGTCATTGCATGAGTGGAACAACTCCCCCATGTGCAGCAGGACATCCTCTCTCCCTTCCACCTGTTCCCTCCCCAAATCTGCTTGGTGGGGGACCCAGAGCAGATTCAGAGGGGGCTCAGTGAGGGAAGGAGAGACCAAAGTTGCATTGCACAAACGGAAGTTGTTCCACTTGCAGAATGGCTTTCCTGAATACAACCTAAAGAGAAAGATGTTGCCTCTTCCGATGGTCCCAAAATTAGATCTGTCAGCCACTTAAAATTTATTTAACTAAAAAAAATAAAAAAAAAAATGCAGCGCCTCTAACAATATTACAGTCCCTCTAGCAATAGCATTATGAGGTAATTAATGAATAGAGAAGTTTCAGCACAGTGATTTAATGTTTTGGAGAGAAGCCGAAATCATATTGCCAAAATCAGGAAATGACCACTGAAAGCTTCAATCATCTCTGCACACTTACTGTTGAGTAGAGATGTTCAAGACTACATCTTTCACAAGCACTGAACATCTTTTCATAGGGAACCATTATATATACAAGTATACATGCTTAATTTGTGTTTGATCCAACAGCCAATTAATAGAGGACTGCTCAATGCTTATATCTATTGATGCAACAGAATATGTATTTATTTTTTTGCCCCCTAGGTTCTGCACCGACTCAGCTGTATGGCACTGAAGAATCAAGTGTTTTTAGTGGTAAACTTAGGAACCAAGCAGCCCTGCAATAACAGTGATCGCCACTGCCCACCAGATGGGAGATACCACTTTAACACGAACGTAGTATTTAGTGACAGTGGTACACTCATAGCCAGATACCGAAAACAAAATCTGTATTTTGAACGTGCCTTTGATACTCCGCCAGAGGTAGATTACACTGTTTTTAATACGCCTTTTGCAGGCAAATTTGGAGTTTTCACTTGCTTTGACATCCTGTTCTATGAGCCAACTGTGAAGCTTATCAAGGAACACAATTTAAAACAGGCTGTGTATCCTACTGCATGGATGAACCAGCTTCCGCTGCTGTCTGCTGTAGAATTTCAACAAGCATTTGCAGTTGCTTTCAACATCAATCTTTTGGCAGCGAATATCCATCGTCCTGACCTGGGTATGACAGGGAGTGGTATATACACACCATCGGAATCATTCATTTATTATAACATGGAGAACGATAAAGGCAAGCTTATAGTGGCCAAAATCCCTATTACATCAGGGCATGAAACCAACAATAACATTCAGATGAGTTTTTCAAATTCCCCTATAGACAATCAAATTTGTCATAAGGAGGATCAAGAAGCCCACTGTGAAAAAGCTGAGAAAGGAGCCCAGGAAGCTCCACCTATATTTCATGGCGAAATGATGTATGACAATTTCACTTTTATGCCCATAATGGAAGCTGAAGGAGAGATCCAGGTCTGTTCCAATACTCTGTGCTGTTCCTTAAGTTACCAGAGATTATTTGTATCAAAGGAACTCTATGCTTTAGGAGTATTTGATGGCCTTCATACAGTTCATGGAACATACTATGTACAAGCTTGTGCGTTAGTGAAGTGCGGCACCCTCAACTATACTAGTTGCGGGCAGGAAGTCACAAAGGCTACTGAACGGATAGATTTTCAGCTGCAAGGGAATTTCAGCACTGCTTTTGTCTTCCCTCTCTTGCTGAAGTCTGGCATCACTCTGGACTTTGCGGACTCTCTGGGGTGGGAAAAGAACCACTATGTCATGCAGAAAAAGGGAGCATCTTCTGGCTTAATAACGGCCGGTTTATATGGACGATGGTATGAGAAGGACTAAAACAAGCATTTGGTGCAACCAAAAGTCACGTGCCAAAATGAATGATTCAGGAGCTTGCTTAATAAAAGGAGATTATTGTCCAATGGAGTTCTTGAACTGTGTATACCTGAAAAGTAATTTTAGGTTGCATGAATTCATAAATGTTCTTTATCAATTCCAAGGGTCCACAAATTTTGGCTGATCTCAAAAGGGTTTGTTCTTAGCTCTGACATCACACTAGAGTTGTCACATACAACTAGGTGTCTGTTGTCACATAGAATCATAGAGTTAGAAGGGACCCCTAAGTGTCAATCTAGTCCAACCACATGCAATGCAGGAAGCTCAACTAAAGCATCTAGGACAGATGGCCATCTAGGACAGATGGCCATCCAACCTCTGCTTTAAAAATCCAGTGAAGGGGAGTCCACCACCTCTGTTCTGCTGTCAAGCAGCTCTTACTGTCAGAAAGTTCTTCCTGATATTTAGCTGGAATCTCCTTTCTTGTAACTTGAATCCATTGGTTCAGGTCCTATCTTCCAGAACAGAAAACAAGCTTGCTCCATCTTCCATGCGACAGCCCTTTAGATATTTGAAGATGGCTGTGATATCGCCTCTCAGTATCTGCTTTTCCAGGCTAAAACAAATCCAGCTGCCTCAACTGTTCCTCATAAAGCTTGGTTTCCAAACCCTTAATCACCTTGGGCTACCACCTCTGCACATGTTCTTGCTTGTCAATATCCTCCTTAAACTGTGATACCCAGAACTGGATATCACCCTTGATCACCTTGGGCTACCACCTCTGCACATGTTCTTGCTTGTCAATATCCTCCTTAAATTGTCATGCCCAGAACTGGACACAGTTCTCCAGGTATGATCCGACCAAGGCAGAATATAGCAGTACTATTACTTCCATTGATCTGGACACTATACTATACTTCTGTTGATGCAGCTTAGAATAGCATTAGCTTTCTTTGCTGCTGCATTACACCGTTGACTCATGTTAAGCTTGTGGTCTACTAAGACCCCAAGATCCTTCTCACACGTACTACTGGCAAGCTAGTTGTCGCCCATCTTATATTTGTGCAGCTGGTTCTTCCTCCCTAAATGTTACCCCACCCAGCCCACATTTTACCAGCTTCTCTGTAAGAAGATTCTAGGGGACTTTGTCAAAAGCCTTACTAAACTTAATATACACTATGTCCACAGTAGTCTTCTGATCTACCAAGCTTGTAAACTCTTATAAAAAAAGAAAAGAAATGAGATTTGTCTGTCATGACTTGTTTCTGAGAAACCCATGCTGGGTCTTTGCATCCAGTGTGGATAGGTTAAACACTTGTGAACCACCCTGAGATTGACAGATGAAGAGCAGTATACAAATTTAAATAATAATAATACCAAGTAGAAAGGACTTTTATAGGATGTTGCAGAATATGTCACTATATTAATAAGAAGATACTATATTAGTGATGTGTTCTAATTCCACTTTCAATAACAGAACCCCACCCCACAAAAAAAATCAGAAGCTTTAAAGGACTCCAGTGTGATAGATATTTATAAAAACAACAGTTTTACCTTGCACTTCATCTTTCTTTTCCTGCCTAAAAGAATGAACTTGAGAAAACAAGAGAAATGTCAAATGTAATGTTAATTTGATTTATGAGTAAATGCAAAACAAATGTATAAATAAAAGCACTGTTGTTCGCTGTTGTAGCATGTCAGCATCACTCACCAGCAACAGCAAGTTACCTACATTAGGAAAGAGAGGCTTACCAAGAACTTTCAGGCGGACAATATCCAGCTATTTCACAGCTAGAGTGCTAATGCTACCAAGTTCTGGTGGAATTAACAGTCCTTTCGATCAATTAGTAAGCCATCCATTCCATTTTATGCAATGCCACAGCACATTAAGGAGAACGATATGGAAAAGCAAAGGCCCCAGGCTTTTCAAATTATCCAACTGTAATAATGCATATGATCAATGATCAAAAGGCCTCCGGAAGATAGCTTAGTTATCTGAATGATTGATCTTTGCTTTAGAATCAACAGGACCAAAAAGGTTTTGTAGAATAGGATTTATAAATCTGAGGTATTCAATGAAGAGAAGCCCTTTAAGGAATTAACAATTATCCCACATAGATACACAGATTATTCATTAAATACAACTCTCACATCTGGGTTTTATTATACTCTGTAAAATATACACAGGAATCTTGATGTACTCAAAGAGTGCAGGTAAATACAGTATTCAAGCAGTTGCTATTTATATGTACATGCTCATTAATTCTTCAAAAACCCACAAAATTATCAAATAGATCAAAATACTGTCCTGTGTTTCCACACTATGTTCAGAAAACAAGCTGATAATTTACAATGGCATTAAGGTTTCCAGTTTCACAATACAAAAAGGATAAAAGAAGGTTGGGGTCAGTTTATAGCAAGTCATTTGTGTTTTACCTCAACATGCAAGAATATGTTCTTGCATGTACATAAGCAAGTTATAATTAAAAATGTTACTTTTCAATTAAAGCAGAACCAAATAAAGTAAATACCTCTATTTTAACAAATTTCATTTTAGGATCGAGAAATGTATTCCATTTTTCAGTTTAGTCATTTTTGTTACAGTAGCCTGTTATAAATTAGACAAACTCAAGGCAAGCTGTAACTCTAGCTGAAGGACTTGGAATACATTTCCAAAGATTCATCACTGTACCTTTTTGATGAGAGGGAAACCATTTTAACCATCCCCCAGTCACATCCTGTGCCATGAAAGCTTAGGAGGTTGTTTTTTTTTAATTAAAAAAATTATATACATCATAGAGGCACAAATCTCATGTCATTGTATATGATGTAGAAGACTGGGCAAGCTGTAGAAAATGCCATTTCCCTAAGGCAGCCTAGCAGGGTGTCAGGATTTTACAATTCTCATTTTTGATGCAGTTTTGCTCATCCAGATAATTACCATTCCTGTATTTTGAATAAAAATATATATTTAAAACAGATTTATTTTCGTAAAAGTAAGCTGTGCAATAAATACTGCATCGCTGTCTCATCTCCCTTTTATTATACTACTGTACAAGTTTCACCCTGACTACTCCTGGTTAAGCCAGTACAGCTTCACTACTATAAGATTGTGACAAGTTCCTTTTCATTTCCTCTCAGAGAAACAAAACTGAAAATTAAGTCGTCTCCCCCCCCCCCCCATGGTACATTTAACTGTGTTGGGAGGCTGTTAGGTGATTAAAAACAAATAAGACATTTAAAACCAAATCTAACATTAATTGTCAGAAGTAATTTAGGGGTTGGCTAAGACTATTACTTATTTAACCTATTCAACTTTTCAAAAAAAGTTTTTGTGGTTTTTTTTTAAAATTAAAGAAGTCTAAGTTATTCATTTGGTCCTTTGGCAATTTGCTGCACAAACAACGCCTTCTGTACCAAACTCAATTATTGCCTTAAAAATGATCTTGGTAAGATTTAAATCTATTGTCTTCTTTGTTGTATAACTTGTTTATTCATTTAGACAGACAATGGTGCACAGCCTTTTTTAGGATTCTTCATGGCACCATGGACAACCTAGTACACTGCAATTAAATAACATTTTGTGTAATTTTTTTCTTTTGCACCATGGATTTGAAGCATTTCCTTTGCATAACCTGCTTTTAAAAGCCTTTGGGAAGTTGCACAAATGTTTCATGTGCACCCATGTTTGTTTTTTAAAAAAACCTCTTCTGGGTGTCCCTTTTTTATATTCAGAAACTGCTTTCTCCAACAACACAATCTTGAAATTCAGCAAGTGAGTTCCTCTTCTGACCTCCAAGGAAGCTTCTTAATAGGTTTCAGAATCCGAGTCATTAAGTTCATCTTCTTCCGTATATGGGTAACCATCTTCCCTGCCAATGTTGTTGAAACTACAGTAAGAGCTGTGTTCACTCCTGATAATAGGCAAGGAGTCAAAGGTGACAGTTTTTGAGGTGTTGGTGTAATGATTAATGGCATTGAAAGTAAGGGAAGGTAGCGTGGTGCTTGACGAAACAGGCATCATTGTGGCCAGAATGAGAGCTAGGCAATCAGCAACATCCTTATTGGGAGCACAGGCCAAAGCTGGTGTATAACCTAGAGTCAGAATAAAATCATAAATTTTAGTTCAAGACACACCCAAAATTTCAGATATCAAAGTCCATTCACTTGGTACAGCAGCAAAGTACGATTTTGTTATGCTATACAGTTTAACCTTGAGTTCTCAAACGGAATCCATTCCAGAAGTCCGTTCAACTTCCGAAAACGTTCGAAAACCAAGGCACAGCTTCCAATTGGCTGCAGGAGCTTCCTGCATTCAATTGGAAGCCGTGTCAGACATTTGGGTTCCAAAGAATGTTCGCAAACCAGAACACTCACTTCCGGGTTTGCAGTGTTCAGGAGCCAAAAGGTTCGAGTTACAAGGCATTCGAGAACCAAAGTACAATTGTACTAATTAAAAACTGGATTATGTGGGTGACAGACAACTGTGTGCGTCTGCCAAGTGGGAATGGGTTTCCATTTGTGCAATGGGACTCTGAGTTAGTGTGCCACCCCCTTGATCTAGCGCAGCTTCTGTTTTAGACTGGCCACATCTTTTGTGACATCCAAACTGTGCTGTGTGGAAACAAGTCAACTTCAAACCACAGTTTATAAAGGTGGTTAATTCTCAGCATTTAGCTGCACTTTAAGGTTTGGATATAATGCTTAACTGTGGCTAATCTAATATTGAACCTTCCAATCTCCTTGTAACGGCAGTGGGAAGAAGCTGGGGAGCAGGCAAGCCCAAGGTGAACAGCAACACATAATGCTAAACCATGGTTTAGAAATTGCAGGCGAACCAAGTGACCGCTGATTTAGATGGTTTGGTAAAATAGGTAAAGGGACCCCTGACCATTAGGTCCAGTCGTGACCGATTCTGGGGTTGCGGTGCTCATCTCGCTTTATTGGCCGAGGGAGCCGGCGTACACCTTCCGGGTCATGTGGCCAGCATGATTAAGCCGCTTCTGGCGAACCAGAGGAGCGCACGGAAACACCGTTTACCTTCCCACTGGAGTGGTACCTATTTATCTACTTGAACTTTGATGTGCTTTCGAACTGCTAGGTTGTCAGGAGCAGGGACCGAGCAATGGGAGCTCACCCCGTCGCGGGGATTTGAACCGCCGACCTTCCGATCGGCAAGTCCTAAACTCTGTGGTTTAACCCACAGTGCCACTCACGTCCCTTGTTGTTAAAATAGCATTAGACAAATTCATGGAAAATAGACCCTAATAGATGCCCAGAAGCAGAATACCTTTGAATACCAGGCTTCTTGGAGGCAATATGGCACTGCTGGAAAAGGATTCAACTTTACCCTGTTTAAATTTACTTACCATTTTCATCAACGGCAAGTACACTTGCTCCTTTTCCTAGAAGTTCTTGAACTACAACCGTTAATCCATTTCGAGCAGCAACATGCAAAGGTCTGCAGAGACAACCACCCACAAATCTTACAACAAACACATTAAAAATGCATACAAAGATTACTGTCTGATTATATTAGTATTTTCATTTCTATCCTTGTGAAAAGGTAATTATATACATATTAAAGCAAGCCGTTGCAATTTCTAGAGTAGAAAAAGTGATATCCAAACATTTGAGCATGTTTAAATATTTGTAAGTAGCTTGTTATGTATCTGTAGAATTAATCTATTACTACAATACAGAGAGGGTGGGAGTTATAGTCCGGCAATATCTGAAGGACCAAAGGTTAGCCAACCTTGGTTTTAAATACAGAATCTATATGGTGTGAGACTAAGCAGTTCTTTGGTTCTCGTGTAACCTGTAATTTTTGTGTGAACCAACTCTTATCCTATTCCAAGCAAACATGAATCAGAGTATAGTAACTGTGTCAGTAACTAGCAAATCATCCTTTTTCTGTCCCTTGTTTTAAGCCAGCATGATTACTATTTTCCTGCCTTGTGACCTGTAAATTATTGCTTCTTTTGTTTACTGTTAATATTTCTATTCTGCCTTGCCTTTGCCGAATGTTTCCATGAAGACGGTTTCTTAAAACATTGTATAGATTAAGCTCATATATTGCCAATTATCACACAAAAATTTTTTAGTGAGCACTTTCCCCCATAATCTCCCTGCTCCCACTCCACTACATTCACCTAAATATAGTTTCTTCAATAATAGATTTTCAGTGCTATATGAAGCTGTACTTACGTCTGCAAGGCTGCATTGGTGGCATTGATGAGATTTCTATCTGTAATCTTCTCCAGTATTAACAAGGCACTAGTTTCATGACCCTTTTTTAAAAAGGAAGGAAAAGGAAAAAGAGATTCTTTATTCTTCCTTTTAAACAAACATCTATTATTTTAAACCTTGGCAAATTCAACATGTATATTTGAAACAATCTACACAGGTTTTCTTTAGATTATGTAAGCAACAGATTTGGAACTAGTAAGCAGAGTTTTTATTAGCGCTAAGTATGGTCTGCAGAAGGACACAAGATACTTAGCCCAATATGCTTAGATATTATATTGGTGAAGACTGCATGTTTCTGTCTTTTACTTCAATTTCTACAATTTTTGTACCCACTGCTGCCTCTCTTCCTTCATTCCGTTTCTGAACTGTATCATCTTCTTCCCCCCACCCCTTTGCCAAAATGCCCTCTGTATTCCAAGCAGATCCAGTATAAGGGATGATGTTTCATCTGCCCAATAATGGAATAGTTCTGGTAGAGAGTCCAGATCACTGGACACCTTAAAAAGCTCAACAGATGGACTTCATTGTCTTAGCTTTAGATCAGGCATAGGCAAACTTGGCCCTCCAGATGTTTTGGGACTACAATTCCCATCATCCCTGAACACTGTTAGCTAGGGATGATGGGAGTTATAGTCCCAAAACATCTGGAGGGCCAAGTTTGCCTATGCCTGATTTATATCATTCACACATATGCATATACAATGCATAATTAACTTATGAAGTGCTCTGTCACAAGGTGTGGTGATTGCCACCAGCATTGAGGTAAAGTGGGCATAGGCAAACTCGGTCCTCCAGATGTTTTGAGACTACAATTCCCATGATCCCTAGCTAACAGGACCAGTGGTCAGGGATTATGGGAACTGTAGTCCCAAAACATCTGTAGGGCCGAGCCATTGTTAAAAATCTGTTACCTGGCTCAGTGTTGATGCAGCTATGAACGAAGCAAGCATGATAAAGAACTCGGCACCCCACTCAAGGTGTAGTTCTTTCCCAGTGCATTTAAAAGACTACTGCATCACCACTGCTGCTCTAGACCAACTTTATTCAAATGGATAAATGATGAAAACCACGACAAGACCAGCAATAAATCACAGAAGTTCCAAACTGGAAAATGATACATACCTTGCTGCAAGCCAAATGCAGTGCTGTGTTTTTACACTTATCTTGCAGGGTCAGATCGGCTTTAGCGCTGCTAACCAACACCTCTGAAAGAAGTAAAGTGTCACATTAACTGAAAAGATGCATTTATAGACAGAAGGTTTATAGTGTACAACTTTTTTTTTACTGTTATCTCATCAGCAGAGATTGTTCCCAACTCGGAAGTGTAAATAGGTCTGACATGATTAAGAACATAAGAGCATGCTTGCTGTATCAGATCAAAAGCCTTTCAGGTTGAGCGATCTGTTTCACAAAGTTGCCAACCGGATGCCTTTGGGAATCCGAATGCAATAGTCTCTCTCGCCACTCAAGTACAGTGGTGCCTCGCAAGACGAAAAGAATCTGTTCTGCGAGTCTCTTCGTCTAGCGGTTTTTTCGTCTTGCGAAGCAAGCCCATTGACGGATTAGCAGATTAGCGCTATTAGCGGCTTAGCGGATAAGCGGCTTAGAAAAAGGGGGGGGGGGAAAAACCCGCAGGAACTCGCAAGACATTTTTGGCTTGCAAAGCCCATAGGAAATTCGTTTTGCGAAGCACCTCCAAAACGGAAAACTCTTTCGTCTAGCGAGTTTTCCGTCTTGCAGGGCACCACTGTAACCGTTGGTAACATTTTTTTGTTTGTGTGTGCAAATTCCCCTACTGCCCCATGTTTCATCATCCTATGCTTTTCTATCCTCTTAAGTCACTCACTTACACTGTGGCTTATCCTGTGAATGAAATTATGAAACTACTGTAGTTGTTAAGAGAATGCGTGTTCTTTTGAATCCAATTCTGTTGATTAATAAAAATATTAACCCAAGAAAGTTGCTTCATTGATCAATCTGAAATCTGCAAATCTGCTTTAAAAATGGCCTATGCAGTTCTAATGCAGGCTTTTTACGTTAGTAGAATTTATAGTTATTAGTAATGAAAACAGAAAATACACAAGAGTTCTCTTTTTACCAACTGTATTTGTTTGTCCGTTTTCTGCAGCCATCATTAGAGGGGTCTTCCCAGAAGAATCTACAGCGTTTACTTGTGCATTATGGCTGAGCAAAAGCTGTAAGCACTCTACATGGTCTGTAAAGGCTGCTGCATGGAGAGGAGTTCTGGGGAGAAGAAAAAGAGCACACTTTGTAGATAAAAAGCAGGCTAACAACTAGTATCATATGCATGATTCTACCTAAAAGCATAACCCGTCTAACGGTTGTAGAAAAAACTGCTTTAGAAGATTATGATTTGTGAATTTGAATTATCTCAACACTTTAGAGTCAACTATATACATTTCATTTCCCCTCTTGCCCTTTTCATGGAATAACAAGGGGAAGGAGATATAGAAAGAGTGGGGTTGGGCAAAGCACCGCAGATATTACAAAAGAGGTCCAAACCCAGATCTCAGCCCAACATATCCAAAGCTTCTTTTCATATCATAAATTATTTTTTTTAAGAGTTTTGGTTTACTGTGTAAAGAAAGCGCAATCCTATATAAGTTTAATGAAGGATTTCCAGATACTTATATGTAGGATCACACAGCTTTATTTCTTTGTTTACTGAACATATTATAAATTATACACATCACTGCAATGTATAGGGAAGGGAATAGTCCAGTCAGCTTGAAATTATAAGTCAAGTATTAAATCTAGCTAGAACATATATAATAGTTAACCTACCATTGTAAAATACTAAGCTTTTACAGATATTAAAACATCAGCTGTTTTAAATTAGAACACACAGATCTAGACTAAAGGCCCATCTGAACTATATATTTAAAGCAGTATCATACTGAAGAATCCGAAGAATTGTCACTCATTAAGGGTACTGAGAACTGTTAAGAGTCTCCTGTTCCACTCATAGAGCTACAGATTGGTTTAACAACCAATTCCATTTCCCAGGGAACTCTGGGAACTGTAGCTCCATGAGGGGAATAGGGGTCTCTTAACAACTCTTGGCACCCTGAACAAACCACAGTTCCCAGAATTCTTTGGGGGAAGCCATGACTGTTTACAGTATGGTACTGTTTAAAATGTGTAGTGCAGATGGGGCCTTAATCTAGATTAAACACATGAAACCTGCGACAAAATGTTGTAGTTGGCAGGCTGCTGTCCAGGGTTCTAACCAGCCATGCTTTCTACCAAAATACTTCATTACATTCAAGCTCCACCTCCCTTACTGGGATAACAGTCAGAGAACACATAAAGCAACAACTCTGGCTACTTATTAAGCAGAACTGAAAATGCAGAACATTCTTTTTAGTAAATGTGCTTCAGACCTTACCTGGCTTTCCCGTCTGTAGAATTTACAATGCTAGAACCCAGTGTATCAATTAGCATTTCAGCAGCGCCCTCGTTATCATTAATCCTATCAGAAATTTAAAAGGGAATTACTTCCAGAAAAGCTGCAGTTTGTTAAAAAGATAAAATGAAATCCATGTAGAAGTTGCTTACACAGCACAATGCAATGGGCTGAAAGCATTTCCTTCCATTTTCTGGAAAACTTCCTGCTCCAAAAGAAGTTCGACACAGCTGTCATGACCTAAAATGGTTTAAATGCCAGATAGCAATTGCAAAATAATACAAATCAGAGGTCTTTATTATGAAATACTAAGTATAAATAGAATGTATAGTTTATTCCTTATGTGTCACATGGTGGAAACTGATGTTTATTTTGGAACACTCTTGACTATCAGGTAAATGTAGCCATAGGTACCATTTTTTCATGGCTACGATGCTGCCACACAGCTACTATTATAGAAATGGGTCAAACCTACAGAGGGTGAGGAAGGAGATAAATGAATTGAAGATCTATTGGCAGAAATATTGAATAGGGTGTGTCTTTTGTGCATGTGGACTCCGACACTTATTTATCTTTTTCCTGTATGTGTTTATTTGCTATCCATGACCCATTCTGTGGCCTGGCAATTGGCTGCTTCCTACAGAGACATCCTGGCACATGACACTTCTAATTAGTCACATGTTCTGGGACCAATCAGCTACAAACTTCCTAAGGTACTTTGGCATGTGTAAATCTTCACAGAATGGCGCATAAGATAATATGTTGCCTCTGCCCAAAATCCTTCTCTAGTTCTCCTGGTGTGTTTTAGGATTTTATTAGTTAGCACTGTCTGATCTGAGAATGGCAATGGAGATTGGAAGCACAAGGCAGCTTGTACGAGTCACGTGATTCTACACCAACCAAGCATTCCCCTAGAATATTTATTCTTAAGAAATGATCATGTCTTATTTACCATTGTAACAGGCCCAGTGCAATGATGTATATCCATGATTGTCTGCAAGGGCAGGTACTGTATCTCCAGATGCTGCTGACTGCAAGAGTGCTCCTAACACCCCAATATGTCCACATGCAGCTGACAAATGTATAGGTGTTCGTCCTCTGCAATCTCGTAGTATGGACTTTGCACCGTGTTGAAGCAGAGCTTCTACACACTCCTCGTGTCCTGTAACTGCCTGAAAAAAATGTAACACATAAAGCATATATTGCGTCAACGTGTATATAGTCACAAAGAAGAAAAAGGAAAAAAAATCAGTGGTCTCCTCAGTTATGTGATCCATCCATTGCTTCACTACCATATCAGCCCAATCTGTTTTCACATCGATAAATGGAGATTAGTGTACAAAAAGGCAGATGGAGCCGGCTAGGAATGTAAGCTTCAAAAGCTATTGAGAGCTGATTTTGTATGTCTCAGGACACTTTCCAAACAGCGTTTGTTTCTGTATTGTTAACGCTACAGCATTTACATTGTAAGCCACTTTGTAACAGTTTGCTATAAAAGGGGAGGGGTATATAATATATACAGGGACGCGGGTGGCGCTGTGGGTTAAACCACAGAGCCTAGGACTTGCCGATCAGAAGGTCAGCGGTTCGAATCCCCGCGATGGGGTGAGCTCCCATTGCTCGGTCCCTGCTCCTGACAACCTAGCAGTTCGAAAGCACATCAGAGTGCAAGTAGATAAATAGGTACCGCTCCAGCGGGAAGGTAAACGGTGTTTCCGTGCGCTGCTCTGGTTTCCAGAAGCAGCTTAGTCATGCTGGCCACATGACCTCGAAGCTGTATGCCTGCTCCCTCGGGCAATAAAGCAAGATGAGCGCGGCAACCCCAGAGTCGGTCACGACTGGACCTAATGGCCAGGGGTCCCTTTACCTATTTAACATATAAATAAAGTGTTCTGGATGCAGACTAAGTTAGTTGAACTTAGTTTCCATTGAAATTAATGACTCTTTAGTCATGACTTGCTTGTTGCGCTGAGCTCAGCAAGACCTCTAAGTTTCTCTAGGGAAACTTCAGCGATGCTACCTATTAAAAGGTGAGGCAGGGGGCAATGAATGACACACTTACCCCTCTGTGCAATGCTGTTCTTCCCCATTTATCTTTGGCATCTACATTTGCTCCTTTATTAAGCAATGAATAGACACAATCTGTGTGCCCATTGAGAACAGACAACATCAGAGGAGTCCTGGAAGAGAAACAAAAAAACCCCATACATTATATGTTAACAAGCTCACAAACCTGCTCACGTGGCAAGCTAGGCAACTGTGGAGAGAAACATTAGCAAATCCTAGTTTGACTCAGTCCATAGACTGGAAGGGCTGCTGCACTTCTGAATGGAGACAGAGACAAATCTTCTTAAAAGGAGCATACCATATATTAAAGAGCAGGGGCAGGCAACCTAAGGCCCGGGGGCCAGATGCGGCCCAATCACATTCTCAATCTGGCCACGGACCGTCCGGGAATCAGAGTGTTTTTACATGAGTAGAATGTCTGCTTTTATTTAAAATGCATCTCTGGGTTATTTGTGGGGCATAGGAATTTTTTTTTTTTTTTTCAAAATATAGTCCGGTCCACCACATGGTCTGAAGGACGGTGGACCGGCCCACGGCTGAAAAAGGTTGCTGACCCCTGTTAAAGAGAGTAGGATAGAGAAGCCAGGTCAAAATACAGTTGTGATGCACCTTTCACTATTGTTGCCTCATAACTGTCTGCAAGCCACAACCTGAAAAATGTATGCAATGTCTTAGCCCTTTGTTCTTTATTTTATTTGCAGAATGATTTGAAGATCTGCCTTGTAATAAACTATTTCATGGGTTTTTAAATAATGAATGCTCTGCAATAATTCAGCACTGAGTTTCATAAAAGGCCAGCTGGAGGTAATCGTTCAATACTGCATATCTTAATTTGAAAATAAACATTATCCAGAAGAAAACATGGCCATTGGGAATAATAAATTATTATGAAAATGATCAAATATATTTATTTACATTCTTTATCTGAATCTGTTTCCTCCAGACAAACCATGAACTATAAATCCAAGAACAAACTTTGGTTATAGCTTCAAGTTTGTCTGGAGTGAGACAAACCATGAGCCTGAGTTTGGATGAAACACTAAGCCAAACCGCACTGGCTTAGCTCAGAGCAGAACAACGGTAGCAGGGCCAGAAGAGGAGCAAATGGTGAAATCTCATCTCAGGTCCTGGTGCATTCATGCTAAGTCATGATTTCACTATGCAAATAGGTCCATGAAAGCCTAGTAAAAAAAAGTCTGAAAAGACCAAAAAGCAATTTAGGCATTAAAGAAAACCTCATTATTTGGTTCATAGTCTACTGAAATATTTACTGTATGTGTTCAAAGCAAATAAATATCAGGCAAATATGAGTATATTTCTTTTTAAAAATCAAATGGTCCTAAAGGATTTTTTAAAATGCTATTTTGATTTCATGCTCATGTCAGCCCAGCACTGTCAGCCCAGAACTAGCGAGCTCATTTTAAGAGAAAAATGCAATTTGAGACATACTGTCCATTTCCGTCTTGGATGTCGACAGCATTCTGTGGTTCTGCATTTCCTATCAATAACCGCAGACATTCCGAATGACCATTTGTAGCTGTAAAATATTAACAAAACATTAAAATCATTAAACATCAAATTATTTGAATTTTTTTAATTTCTGTTTTAAGACTGTCAGAAGGTATTACTGCATTAAAGCATAAAATACATTTTTGCCAGTGATGCAACCACATTGCATTTATCCTAAGGGTGAAATAATGCAAATTTTGGCTGACAAATCTGGATTAACTAAAGACCTTAGGCTTTAGTGGAGAGGGTAAGAGGGAATGGCTGAGATTCACATCACATAAGGGAGTAACGTGCAACTTATAGGATTTGTCTTGCCTTGGTGGGGATTATGTGATCAAGAGGGTTGGGTATAAATCTTTAAAAATAAACTAAATAAAAAAATTGACTGAGGATCCCAAGTCACCAAGAAAGCACACACATCTTATGTGCTGGGCTGCTTCTTCATGTTATCCAATGCAAGGCTACCATCAAAGCCCAAACCTTAAGGGAGACCAGAAAATATAACCGCATACAATTCATTGCTCTGGGTGCCTGAATATTTTTGATAACTCAAAACCTCTGCAAAAACAAATGGACAAGGAAAGGAAGGAGACAGAAGCTCCTAAGCCAATGTAGTTAGAAATGTGGAGGCCTGAATTTAACTCCTCTAGTTATAAAATAGGGTCCAATAAAACCAAATAAAATAACCAGATCAATATAACATATTCAAAGCAATTTTTGTAACTATCTGCTTTTTAGAAACAGCAGAATTAGATAATCTGTTCTCTATTTGTAAGACCACTTGATTTTTAAAAATAATAATTAAGCGGGGGGGGGGGGGATTGTTAAACAAAATAAACAAATTTCTACCCTATTTATTACTTTTCTGCTATGATTTAAAAATGAAGTGCTAAAGGTCTTACCTGCAGCATGTATTGGTGTTCTCTTTACAACATAGTCTTTCACCAAAATAGATGCCCCCTGATTAATTAGTACATCGACACATTCAACGTGTCCTTTAAAAGCTGCAAGATCCAATGGCGTTCTACCATTATTGTTCCGGACATCAAGATCCAACAAAGATTGCACTAATACTTCCAGAGCTTGATGGTGTCCATGATAGGCCTGAGAAATGTTACAATTTTAGATAGATGGAGACATTACAGTGATAAAAATGAATCAGATTTGAGACAAAAATGTACACTTTACAAAGATGTCTATCAAATGTAGCCCAGGTTTTAGCAAGCGTAAATAATTATTGATGCATAAACGAACTCAAAGCACAAGTCAAAATTACATTAAATCACCCAATGCAAAGGTATGTTTATTTTCTAAAAGGCCAATAATCAATATTTGGTGAACTAAATACTTACAGCTAAGTGCAATGGACTAATTGGTGCCCTGTTGTCTGAATCATTCAGCATGTCTGTTCCAGATGTTTCCATTAGCTAAACAGAAAAATATATGCGATAAAAGTCAAATTATTTTTAAGTTGACATGCATACTTCAACAATGCATGGTTGTCTCAATGTAATTCATTAACAGAGGGAAAATACCAATGTGAGGAATTTGTATTTTAAAATAAAAACATGCTTGTTGAGCTCCTGTAACAAAAACAAAGAGCTTACACTTAAACTTTTCATTTTCCCCCCTGACATACTATAAAACACATTAGAAAGACTTGATGTTAACAAAGTTTTTTTGTTTTTTAAAGATCAGTTAATGGTTATAAGCCTCCAGGAAAAGACTGGGTGAGAAATGGAAGCATATGAGAAGGATGTTCCTTGGCCTGGTTCACATGTCACAGTAAGACAGGGTATGGTTTACTGTAACTGCATGATGAATATGCTGGCTCCTGGCGAGGAGCTGATACCTACTTTCCAGATTCCCCCAAGCTTTTTCAGTCACCAAAGGATGGCAAGCTAAGCCAAAGTTGGGCTCAGCATGTCATCCCAAGCCAGGATTGTGATAAACGTCTCTTCTCCCTAACCACGGCCTATAACCATCGGATGACCCTCTGCTACAAGGGGAATGCTTACCGTATTTTTCGCTCTATAAGACGCACTTTTTCCCTCCTAAAAAGTAAGGGGAAATGTGTGTGTGTGTGTTATGGAGTGAATGCAGGCTGCACGGCTATCCCAGAAGCCAGAACAGCATGAGGGATCGCTGCGCAGCGCTCCCTCTTGCTGTTCTAGCTTCTTGTTTAGCCGTGCAAAGCCTCTTCAGGGCACAGGGAGCCTTCATCCCGCTGCCCTGAGGAGGCTTCGCATGGCTATTCCAGAAGCCAGAACAACAAGAGGGAGCGCTGAGCAGTGCTCCCTCTTGCTGTTCTAGCTTCTGGCTTAGACCCTCTGTCCCTTCCCCCCACCTCTCGCAGAAGCCTCCAAGAGCCATGCTCCCTTTAAAGAACGCATGGCTTTTGCGGGAGGTGGGGGAAGGAACAGAGGGCAGCCCCTCAGTCCTTTCCCTCACCTCCTGGAAAAACTCGCAAGAGCCACGCTCCCTTTAAAGAGCCGCGCGGAGCGTGTGTGCGGCTCTTGGGGGCTTTTCTCCCTCCTCAGGGAAAAGCCTGCAAGTGCCGCACACACGCTCCACGCGGCTCGTGAAAGGAAGCGCTGAGCAGAGCCTGGGATGCATACAGGCTCTGCTCAGCGCTCCCTTTAAAGAATATTTTTTCCCTTGCATCCCCCCTCTAAAAACTAGGTGCGTCTTATGGTCAGGTGCCTCTTATGGAGCGAAAAATATGGTAATTATGATCCCAGTTTTGGACAAAACACTAAGCCAAATCTTGGCTTAGTTGCTGTGCCACAAAAAGCTAGAGGATCAAAGTTGCTGCAATATCCTCCCTGGGAGCTGCACGATCATGCTATGCTATGGTTTGGCTTAGCATGATGTGTGAATGCAGCCTTTAAGGAATCAAGCTGAAGTAAAGAAGCAAGAAAACTACATCACGAAAACTGAGCTAAATGAGAAGCAAGCAGCAATTTGTGGTTTCTTTAACTTGCCTACTTGTATCACCAGGATCACAGTACACAACATAAAAGCTATCTGAACGTTACTAATTAGCTCCTGTGGAAAACAAACTAGAAGAGCCATATGTTTTATTCTGAGTCATTCAACTTTTAGTTAAGTATCTGCTGAATTTCCAGTATAAATAGTGAAATGTCAAACAAAATTAGGCTATAAAGCATTCTGAATATTCACAATAAATATTTTACAGCAAATGTCTTTATACTTACAACATCTAGAGGTGTTTCACTGGCAATCTGCAATGAAATCCACACTTTAGATAACAGTTGCTAAAAATGTGAATACAAAACTCCAAGTTTTTTATTATTCTTCAGAAAATTCATGGTTCTGAATTTAAGTTTATAAAACAACAATTGTAATTCAAATATGTACATATCTTTGCAGATATGTATTACACTTTGTATCCCAGGTTTGGTATGCAAATCATGCTTGGAACTATCTATAATATCCTCATTGTAGTTAAAGGCAACAATCCAAATGATTATGTTTGAAATGGACTTTACATATTGGCCAAGATTCAAAGAACAATGCTTGTTCTGGGCTTCTGTTTTTTAAACAGCATGCCACAAGGCAATCACTTTTCAAACTGTATGGAATATTCAAAAGCAGATTGTATAATGGTATTGGGGTCTACTGTTCAAGGAAAAAGAAAAAAATCATGTCAACATGCTTAATAAGTAATAAAATAATAGTTCCTCTTTAACCAAGCTTTTTGCTAATTGACACCTTTTTAATGTGGAAGAGGGGATTATTGGATTGTCTTTGTTTTTGTTATGTTGTGATACACGTGTGTGTGTGTGTGTGTGTGTGTGTGTGTGTATAAAATGTTGTGTACTACCTTGAGATATAGGGTGGTATACAAATTTAATAAATGATAATAGAATAATAATTAAGGCTTCAGAGAAAGCTAAAAGTAGCTTTTCACTCTTGTTGTTCTCAAGGATAAGATAATAAATTTTATTGTTCATGATTATCTCTTTTTGTCTTTTAAAAAAACTGACCTACATGTACTTCCAAAGATTTCTCACACAATCTTTATTTACTGGTCAATGTCCTTCACAGTAAATTATCTTACCAATTCAAGGCATAAGCGATGACCATAAGCTGCAGAATAATGAACTGCATTGTATCCTTGCTTGTCTCGAATCCCTGGATTTGCATCATTTCTTAATAAATATTCCAGGCACCTGTACAAAATGAAATGGCATTTTAATCTTTAATCAATGTCTTCTTCCCTATACACGGATGATTCACTCATTCAATACTTTTAGATATTGTTGCTTGTCATAAACAACACACTATAAAGCATTATATAACAAATGTATCATCATCATCATCATCATCAGTTCTTGAATTTGTACCCCAACCTTCCTTCACACAAAGCTCAGAATGGCAAAAAGATACACAAGCTAAAAACAAAAACAAAACAACATTTTAAATGCTTAAAACATTCTAAAAACAATTACAATTCAAAACATCTATAAATATTAAGCCCAGTCGTAAATTCCATACCAAGCCAACTAAAAGCAGTCCTCCCTTACAAAAGGGCAACATTGCACTGTCAAAAATGGTAGGAGACAAATGACTCAAAACAGTGGCAGAGGAAAGAGGCCCCAGGAAGGCATGGGCATGGAGGAGGAAGAAGTCAATGACCACAGACAGCTTATCAGAAATCTTTCCCCCCTGTGTCTATGACTTAGCTAAGGTAAAGGTAAAGGGACCCCTGACCATAAGGTCCAGTCATGACCGACTCTGGGGTTGCGGTGCTCATCTCGCTTTATTGGCCGAGGGAGCTTCCGGGTCATGTGGCCAGCATGACTAAGCCGCTTCTGGCGAACCAGAGCAGCACACGTAAACACTGTTTACCTTCCTGCCTGAGTGGTACCTATTTATCTACTTGCACTTTGACGTGCTTTCGAACTGCTAGGTTGGCAGGAGCAGGGACCAAGCAACGGGAGCTCATCCCGTCATGGGGATTCGAACTGCCAACCTTCTGATTGGCAAGTCCTAAGCTCTGTGGTTTAACCCACAGCGCCACCTGCGTCCCATGACTTACCGTAAATTTCGCTCTATAACACGCAGATTTTTTCTCCTAAAAAGGAAGGGGAAATGTCTGTGCGTGTTATAGAGCGAATGTGTGGTCCCTGGAGCCGAAAAATAAAGCAAAAATCAAATCGCGGGGCTGCACACTGCACAGAGAAGCGAAACTTGAAAAAAGAAAGCGGCTGCTTTCCTGCATTCTGTCTCAGGGTCTTACTGCCCACCCTTCTCTGTTTCCTTGCTGTGTTTGCTGAAACGGAACAAAGAGCAGGGAAAGCCCCTCCCCTCCAGGCAAGCTCCGGTGCTGCTGGGGGAGAGGGAGAGAGAGGGGGGAAGGGAGAGAGAGAGGGGGGGAGGGAGCGAGGGAGGGAGGGAGGGAGGGGGAGAGAGAGAGAGAGAGAGAGAGAGAGAGAGAGAGAGAGAGAGAAAGATGGCTGGCTGGCTTGGGTGGGGGAAAACTTTTGCCTTCCTTTCCTCCCTACCCCTCTCCTGCATTCTTAGCCAGCTGCTTCTCTGCACACCCCTCTCCTGCTCCTTGTCCCTTCTGTGTTTTTCCTTCCCTCCCCACTTAAAATGTGGTTTGTTACAAAGCATAGATCCTCAGGATCTTTGCATTGGATCACCCCAAATTCACCATCAGATCACATAGCATGTCCATGGCTACAGCCTGCCCCCCAAAACCACGCACCCACTGTTGCATGGGGCTGCAATGGTGCAAAAACATGGTTAAAAAGCATAGATCCACAGGGATTCTCAGGATCTTTTCATTGGGTCACCCCAAATTCACCATCAGATCACATAGCATGTCCATGGCTACAGCCTGCACCAAAAAATCACGCACCCACTGTTGCCTGGGGCTGCAATGGTGCAAAAATGTGGTTAAAAAGCATGGATCCACAGGGATTCTCAGGATCCTTGCATTGGGTCACCCCAAATTCACCATCAGATCACATAGTATGTCCATGGCTACAGCCTGCCCCCCCAAAATCACGCACCCACTGTTGCATGGGGCTGCAATGGTGCAAAAACGTGGTTAAAAAGCATAGATCCACAGGGATTCTCAGGATCTTTGCATTGGGTCACCCCAAATTCAACATCAGATCACATAGCATGTCCATGGCTACAGCCTGCACCAAAAAAATCACGCACCCACTGTTGCCTGGGGCTGCAATGGTGCAAAAAGGTGGTTACAGAGCATGGATCCACAGGGATTCTCAGGATCTTTGCATTGGGTCATCCCAAATTCACCATCAGATCACATGTCTGTGGCCACAGCATGAAGCCCAAAAATGATACATCCACTGTTTCATTCAGAATGTTTTTTCCCTTGTTTTCCTCCTCTAAAAACAATGTGCGTGTTATGGTCAGGTGCGTGTTATAGAGCGAAAAATACGGTAGCTACTCACAAACAAAACAGATCCATATTTGTGGGAGAAAAGTAACTTGACTATCAGTCTTTACTAATCCCTTCTAACAACATATCCCCATTAAACAAACAAACAAACAAAAACTGGATGGCAAATTTCATGCTACTAAGGGGTTTGAATATTAAGATTTCTAAATAGTACCATACTTACTTTCCATCAGTGTCTGATGCAGCTGCATAGTGCAATGGTGTACAACCCCTTTCGTCGAGGTCGTTGACACTTGCTCCAGAACCCACAAGGGCAAACAGGCACTGGTAATTACAATTGGCAGCAGCATAATGGAGTGGAGTTCTATGGCATAAGATATCAGATATGTTATTTGTAACAATATTTATACTGAAAATTTATCAATATGCCATGGTAATTTTTTATATTTCCAGTAAAGGGTAGAAATAAGTCTGAAACTTTGTACTTGATTAGTCTTGAAATTTACCAGTAAATATCACAATACTTGGACATACCCCAAGAGCCTAATTACACTGCAGACAAGTAGATTGCAATGGTAAATGAGTGTCCATTTATATAAATATATAAAAGCAGATAAAATACTAAGTGCAAGGGTGGAAGTGACCATTTCAGTGCTTTTCATAAACAAGGGAAAGAGCATGTAATTAGACACTGGTGGCAAGTAAACTATGCTTATTATTTAACATATCCTGCACATTCAAAAGGAGCATCATGTTTTACCTTCCAAATTTGTCTTTCTTATTGAAGTCTGCACCTGTGTTGAGCAGCAGATTTAGGCACTCCAAATTCCTGAAAGTTTTAGAACATGCTTCTCTTAGTCAGACTCCTCTAAAAACATCCCCATGCAATGTCACCCATGATAAATCAGAATCTGTAGTTTTCTATGAAACTAGACTAGGATCCAAAGGATTACAAAGTGTTCCGCATGTTTTTCAGCCATATTCCCTAGGATGGCACCTCCTTAAAAGCTCTCCACCCAACCACCAAGGAGCCTTAGGGTGAGATGGCACAAGTGACTGAGACCACAAGGCAAAATTGCTTGTGCATGGGCTTCTCGGAATTTTAGGCTCTTAGCCATTGTAAGGAATCTTTAAACCAAACAGCAATATCAAATAACTACCAATAAAATAATGCAATATATAGTGTTAACTTTTTTTAATCACAAGCAAATAAAGACCTGTAATCATCGAAGGGAAATAAAGGGTATTAGAGAAGGACCCAGATAAGCTAGATCATTTAAGTTTGATTTTGTTTTACAATGCTTCAAAACCAGGAGTTCATGAAGAAGCACTTGTTCATAGCTACTTAAACCCATAATATTGTGATATTGTATTATTTTTTATTCTTTGATGGTATCCCTGAGAGTTCATGGAAGAGTGCATCTAGTACTTCAGACCTCATTAAGAATAGTGGGATGGATACTAGACAAACCCCTTATTGCTGTCCATAACATGTTAAATCTTATTAAGCACAGAAAAATAATATTTTCCAAGTATTACACAGGTAGTACAGATCATCTGACAGACTAACTTTTCTGCTGCTGCTGAAAATCCTAAATTTTAAGAAGTTGCTAAAACTGTACATACCCTCCAGCTGCAGCAGCATGAAGACAGGTCCTGCCAAAATCATCTGGAGTATCTATGTCAAAGCCTACAAAAGAAAGGCATTATTCTGTGAAATCACCTATAAAATGCATCTCTCTGTCCAGTTTGGCAGAGTATGCTATGAAGCAAACTTCCTTATATAGTAACTGTAGCATGAATTGTTAAAGGTAAAGGTAAAGGTACCCCTGCCCATTCGGGCCAGTCTTGCCAGACTCTAGGGTTGTGCGCTCATCTCACTCTATAGGCCAGGAGCCAGCGCTGTCCGCAGACACTTCCGGGTCACGTGGCCAGCGTGACAAGCTGCATCTGGCGAGCCAGCACAGCACACGGAACGCCGTTTACCTTCCCACTGGTAAGCGGTCCCTATTTATCTACTTGCACCCGGAGGTGCTTTCGAACTGCTAGGTTGGCAGGCGCTGGGACCGAACGACGGGAGCGCACCCCACCGCGGGGATTCAAACCGCCGACCATGTGATTGGCAAGTCCTAGGCGCTGAGGTTTTACCCACAGCGCCACCCGCGTCCCTATAGCATGAATTGTTACTTCTACACAATAAATTAATCCCCCAAAGATGTTCTGCTAATGTATGAAAAAGCTAGCTTTATCCCCACTTTTGTAGCATTGCTGTTGAGCCTTCTCAGACATAGCGTTAAACAATGTCTTAGCATTATGCACAAAAGCTTGAGGGTAACACATTTCTTGCTATCCTCTGGCACAGCTGCAATATATCATCTTTTTGCTTTTAAACTAACGTGCAGCTCCCTAATTATCCAAAAAAGCTAGGCTCAAGCCGTGGTTTATAATCCTGACTTGCTCATAAACCACAGTTTAAATTAAACACATTTTCCCTGAGTTTGGATGCAGCAGGGTGCTGTGGTTAGTTTAAAATCAGAAGCAAATCTTCCTTATAGCTGCACCAGAAGAGGTATGTGGGGAATGAGGAGCTCAAAACTCATTTGCATAACAGTAAATCTGGCCCACTGAAAACAGTTATGCCTTCAGATTCCTTCTGCTGCAAGTACTGCTTTACACGGAAAGCAAGATATCTGGGAATTATCACATTTCCAGCACAAGATGTCTAAAATAGAAAGACTGGATGTGTAAAAAAAAAGGGGGGGGGAGAGAGAAAATCAAGCTTCTGAACCATATAGTGGTTGTCCATCACCAAGAGAGGTTCAGAGTAAAATAATATCAAATATTCAAAACCAGCCAAATGTCTACACCATAATATAATGTGGGGGATATTGAATTTTGCACACTAAAGATGAAGGGAAAATATTTATTGGGAATTTTGATTCCAGTACATGCCAGAAGGGCACCTATGTTTCTGGAATAACTTCTCCATTAAAGAAAGAAAGGCAAAGTGAGAGTTCCATCATTCTAGAGGGTATAACCCTCCAGCAGCTTCCAGACCGATATGCAAGGAACTTAAGACTAGAGTCAGCAGATGTTGCTTTCTAACTAGGACAATCCACAGACCAGAATATCTTACTGTTACCCACTGAACAGACCCTGAACTATGAAACTGTAATAAAGGCAGTCACTTGATTTTCACTGAATTATGCATCACGCTGCATATGAGGATGAGCAAGTTTTCTTCTGACCTTGCACTGCATTTCAGAGGTTTAGTACAAGACGATAGGTAAAAAACTCTCGTGGGGAGGGGAGACGTAGCAACAAAAAATTTTTTAGTTGGCCAACAAGACCAGCTAAAATTAGTTGGCACCTGTTTAAGGTGGAACTCCCTATCAGGGCTGCAAAACCAAGAAACTTAAGTCAATTGATTTCAGTGGGCCTACTCTGAGTGTGATTAATGCTGGATTTCAACTACTGAATTAAACCCCCCCCACACAAGACATGTAGAGTAGAGGAACTGCATGAGGTCAGAGATTGCTCACAATCCTCCAAACCATGGTTTGGAAAATCATCTAACTATAGGCACAGTCTATTTTAAATCACTTTTCACTACAGTGTGTGTTATCAAGATATGGAATAGCCACTATTCCTTAGTTTTATCTTCCTTAGTTAGTTAAGAGTTTATATCCCACGCTTCAGAGTTTATACGCGTAGTGGTTCAAAAGAGTATTAAAACAGAAAAAAAACACTGAAGATGGGTTTTCCTTTTAGCGTGTAACTATTGCTTTTGTTTGTTAAAATAGAAGCATTCATGTTATCAGCAAAAATATATATTTACTGAACTTTTATTACATGCGTACCCCTCAGAAAGTTAATTTTTAAAAATACCATCACCAAGAATAGTCCTTGATCTGCTGACGGCTCTAGTTATATAATAAAAATTGTAGCTTCCAACTCCAAAACAATAACTCTGTTATGCCTATCAGGGAGTGTGAAGAGACTTGGAAGAGTAATACTGTACACTCATTCTACCAACAGTTATAATTTTCTACTAAAAACAGAGGCTGCACCAACATCAATGACCAAAAATATCTCACAGGTTCTGTCTAACCAGTAAAAATATGTATCTGACTGAAGGCTTTAGAAAGATGGAGTACATTACCTCACAATAAAACTACTCAGTATGTATTCACAGGACTACACAACATTTGCTCTGTTTTCTTTTTATTAAGACCTACCATATTTCCCCAAGATATTGGATTTCAAAATGAGTGATATGGACAACTGTATAGAACTGCAACTGTTTCATAGCTATAGCAGACTCAAAACTAACAACATACATATAATGTAGGCATTTCAGGGTCAGGGGAACATGCAACTATTCTAATCTACAAATCTAAACAACATATAGCTATTTATCATTGAAAATTAAAGTTCCTAAATTCAAACTGGTTTCACCCCAAAGGAAACAAAGGCTTGGAGGGGGTGGGGTTCTCCTCATGAGCCAGAGGGTGCAGGACAAGACTGAAAAAGGACAAGACTGAAAAAGATTGCATACTGCATTCTGTCTCCTAACTAAAACAAAGCAGATTTCTACCGCTGGACATTTTATGAGTAAACAGTGAGTGTTCACACCTTTTACATTTAAACTCATCTATGAAGCATCTGAAAAATTCAAGAGCTGGAATTTGTTATAGCCTGAAAAGTATTAATGAGATTCTCTACAATTAATTGCAGATGTAGTACAGTACTTTTTGGTGCATCAGCATACAAAAATGAACTTCATGGCTGAGTGAGAACTTGAACCAAAACCTTGCTACTATGAATCCACCCGTTGAACCCTTATATTGTCAATTAAAATGTCAAACAACCAAAGGTTAACAGGAAAAGGGCTTAAAATTATTTTGAAGTGCCTACCTGAAGACAGCAGCTTTCTGCAACAGTCTGAGAATCCACTTAATGCTGCCAAATGGAGAGGAAACATTCCATGTATACCCCGCCTAAGATACACCATAATCAGACATCACAGTCTCATTACAATAGAAGTAACCCAAGATGTCATGCCAAACTCCTTGTATATAAGGTAGCATTTAATTGCCCTTGTTAAAATAATTAAAGAAAGTAACTAATACATTTAAATGAAACAGTTCAGTCTAAATGCAGAGCATTCATTCAGAACGAGAGCCAAATAAAAAATTGAGCCTTATCTATTTTTACATTAGAAATACAGAGGCTGTCTTACTTTAAGCAGCATACACAAAGCAACATGCACCATTTTAAAAAGTCTGAATAAATTACAGAAACTTTATTAAGACCTTTATGCAAACTCTTCTCCACAGATGTTTGCTGTTCTGTAAACAGTGTAATATTGCTCAAATTCTGTATTATTTATTTGTATAATATTGAGTGCGGTTTTACAGAGGCAATTTGACCGGTTTTCAACTATATACATTATATGGGATAAATTGTATCTCTAGCGCATGTTCTAAAAAGGGACAATACTACTACACTAAGACATATCATTAGAATTAACTTCTCTCTCTCTCTCTCTCTCTCTCTCTCTCTCTCACACACACACACACACACACACACCACCCTACCCCAATATGACCTTTTTAAATTGATATATATTTCATTTTGATGTATTATAAGTGTTTCTTACTTTGCAGTGTCAGCACCACTTGTAATTAATGTGTTGATGAGCAGTTCATGGCCATATCTGGCTGCTATGTGCAAAGGTGTATTTCCATTCTTATCTTCACAATCTATTTCAGCTCCTAAAAAGTAAATATAAAATAAAGTGTAACCATATATGCATGTGTGCTCAGCAGCATACAGGTCGTTAAACAAATAAATTCAAATTTTAGATTATCATAAAACTCAGAAAATTTCAAAATGTCAAATTGAGTTCAAGGTGTCTGAAGAACCTGAAATGTAACTAAAGGCCACTTGCCATGTTAAGAACAGGCAGAAAGTGGAAGCACAAGAAGTATGTGTCAGTGGCGTAGCGTGGGTTGTCAGCACCTGGGGCAAGGCAAGTAATTTGCGCCCCCTAACCCCTAACCTGCCGCTGCTGCCAGCTTCTTCTTGCTGCTGCCTGGTCTGGTCTGGTCTGGTTCTCTCCTGCGCTCAGCGCTGCGCTGGGCGGCCGCTGCACTGTCCCTCCCCCAGATAGTCCCTCGCTCTCTCTCCGTACCGCACCGCACGCCTGGCACCCACCCCCTCCACAGTGGGCAGCGACCCGGCGGCTCGGATCGGATTCGCACAGCCAGCACTGCAGTGAGAGAGAGAGAGTGAGCCAGGTTGGGGCAGAGAGCTGCGAGTGCGAGCGCCCCCCCCCAGATGTTGTGCCCGGTGTGGCTGACCCCCCCCTGCACCCCCCACGCTACGCCACTGGTATGTGTTGGTGGTGGTGTTAAATTTGTATACCATACTATAATGGTTAAGTCCAGTCAAAGGTGACTATGGGCTATGGTGCTCATCTTGTTTTTCAGGCTGAGGGAGCTGGTGTTTGTCCACAGACAGCTTTCTGGGTCATGTGTCCAGGATGACTGAACTGCTACTGGTGTACGGAGGACCGTGACAAGCGCCAGAGCGCACGGAAATGCTGTTTACCTTCTACAGCAATGCTACCTATTTACCTACTCACACTGGTATGCTTTTGAACTGCTAGGTTGGCAGAAGCTGGGACAGAGTAACGGGTGTTCACCCGCTGTGTGGATTCGGACCACCGACCTTCCGATCGGAAAGCCCAAGAGGCTCAGTGGTTTAGACCACAGCACCAACCGCAGGTCTCAAGGCAGTTCACAGGATAAAATCATAACATAAAAACATGAAATACACAATCAAAATAAAAACAATACCCCCTCAATAACCAAGTAACTCCCCTTTCCTTCCTACTAATGCTGATACTGAGACTCCATGATATCCTTCAAAGCAAGTATCAGAAGACCTGTAGGTCACAGATCTTACTATAGGAGAAATCTGAATCATAGGCTTGCGGAATAGGAAGGGACCCCAAGGGTTATCTATATAGTTGCCATGAGAAAAGCAGCACTATGTTTTTTTGTGTGTGTTTTTAAAGGAAAATGGAAATGTCTATTTTTTGTGGTACTTTGTTTGATCCCAGGGCTGTGTGGGCTAATTTCAGAGTTCTAGAGAAATTTACTCTAAAAGCAAAGCTGTCAGTATAAAACGTAAAACACAGGTTAATAGTATGATAAAGACAACTAAAAGATGAGTGAGGGCAGGGCCCTCAGAGCAGATTTATTTGCTTGACCCAGGCACTGGCAAACCTGGAAAAAACAAGTGGTTGCCTCACCAGAGAGAATTCTCCATCAGTTTTTAAGTGCTGTAGCACTAAATTAATGACCTTATATACCTGACTTTAACATTAGTGTTTTAAAATGCAGGATTAGTGTTATAAGCCTGTAAAAGAATCTAGACTTATAAAGGTGATGGAGCATGCTGGAATTACAAGTTTTTAAATAAAGGAAAGAGTTTGCTATTGATTTAGTAACTTGAAGATTCCCGAAACACAAACTTCAATTTTCTGAGATTCATATTTCAGCATACAAGGCAGACAGATGAAAAGGTTAAAGCTAGTAAATTAACTGATTTATTTACATTTGTCAAACCATATGCATCGCATGACAGTGACAGAAACATTAATATTTTAATATGTTTTCTTTTCTTTTACCATTCTGGATGATTGTTTGTGATCTTGAAAATCTTCCATGGATTGCTGTCATATGCAATGGTGTTTTTCCATCTTTACTCTGGGGAAAAAGAAGTCAACCCATGGCTACCAAGTCAATTGACAACATTAGATAGACAACTTCAGTGTTTTATTTTTGCTTCATTTATATTCCTTTCCTGCACTATTGTAACATTGTGCTAAAGGCTTTTCAACATTATAGTTTTGTAAATATTTGCATTATAACTGCACACAACAACACAGTGAGGCCCACTCCGAACTATATGTTCAGGGCACTTGCTGTTTATACAACAATGACAGCAGACAATCTTTATCACCTAGCAAGGATGCCAGAATACTTAAAGCAAGCTTTTCATGTACACCTAAGACACCCAAATCTGTTACACACAAATATTTCGCCTGTGTCACCTGACACTTTGGTATTGACCAGAAACCCACCAGCAATTCATTGCAAATCGGAAGCAATGCTCAACGGAACTATTCCATTCTGGAGGATACTGTATATTTTATATGCAACCATTCCCCTACAATCACATCTTAGAAGTAGGTCAACCTTAATGCATGAGGTAATTCCGATTTTTTGCTGAACTGCGACAAAGCATTTATAATCTGCAGCCATGATTAGCTATGCAAACATGAACAGAACGGTCAGAAAAAGAAACGTTTTCATACATTTAATATAGACAATGTGATAATAAAATACAAAGATAAAAATTCTGATTATTTAAAATACTGCATATATTAGCATTTCAAATGGTAAACCGCTTTGAGAGAATTGGCAGAAAGACAGCACATAAGCAAAGTTAAACATGTAAGTAAATAAGCAAGCAAACAAACTGGCATTCATCCCATTTCAATATTCAGAGAGTAATGTGTTTTTCTCTTCCCCATCTCAAGAGAATGGGGATTGGGAGACAATTGTGGAACAAAGAATGGTAAAATATATTGCCAGCACTCTTTAGTTTTGGCTTACGTTTCTATGTATCTATTGATCATCATTACAAAGTAAAACACAGGCCATTTCAATGAATTAATTTGCGTTATATGTGTGGGGGAGTTTTCTTTATCTGAGCAATATGCACAGATGCACATTTTAAAAAATGTTCAGCTTTGTCTAACATTATTTTTCATAATTTTCCAATAGTCAGTTGGAAGCTCTCTGAATTATTAAACTTTCTTCTTAGTCCCTTTTGTGTGACCTGTATGAGTGGTTCTCAAACATTTTGGATCTAGTACAAACCATATCTACTTTGGTTTCATTGAGTGAACCACAATTACATGGGTGATTCTGTGGACAACTTGATCAAGTAGGGGGATTCCTCAGAGCCCCTTGGGCAAAACGTAGGTTTTAGAAAGTATCCTGGAAACCAATGAACCATAATCCTACAAGCTCTCCCACTTACTCACACAGTGAAATGCATTGAGCCATGCGTTTGTTGAATATTAACAGTGTGCATATTATATTATATTGCGTTTTAGGACGACGTGCATATTGATAATGCCAAGAAAATGTTCATAAATATTGTTACAGCATTTAAAATTCACCTTTCAGATCATTTTACCTTCATATTCACATCTGCGCCATTACAAACCAGAAGTTCTAAACACAATGCTCCATGGGTCGACGCAGCAGCGAAGTGTAAAGGTGTAAATCCCTTCTCATTCATTTGATTTACATTAGCACCAGAGTCTATCAGTTCATTTACTACAACATCTTGTCCATTGAAGCAAGCGACATGAAGAGGTGTATTTCCATATGCATTTGGTTCGTTCATCTGTAGGGGGAAATATTATGGGGGAGTTTTTCAAATGTTAAGTCCTTAGGCTACTTTAAGTCCATCACAATGATAATTTATATTCAGCAAATGTTATGAACAATATACTTGTTCAATAAAAATGACAATTATTCATTGAATCTGAATCAAGGTGGACCACAGTCCAGTACCAGAAAATGTACTTTACATACGAATAGTCACAAGGACCTCAGATTTGCAGGACAGAGCAAGGCTGCAGCTAACTGAAGCAGACCATACTAGGCTACATGAACAATGGTATATGACTCATTATAAACCTTCAGATTTTCAATTATTAGTTACAAGAGTTTAGCTCTAATTGACACGTGATTACCCTTTCTTCCATCATAAAATATAATACAATCAGTAAATCTGTAAAGTACTCTTCCAGAGTTCTGATTATCCTAGGCATGTTGTAAAACTATAAATATATGGATGCATACAAGGGTGCAACAATGCAGAAATTAAGATTATTTTGTCATCTTCCTAATCACTTCCCTGCTGTGTTATTTCTCTTTCATAGCCTGCCTGTTTTATACTAAGATGGTCTACAAGAAGGCAAGGCCTGTAATTAAAAAAAATAATTGTACAGTGGTACCTCGGGTTAAGTACTTACAGTGGTACCTCGGGTTAAGTACTTAATTCATTCCAGAGGTCCGTTCTTAACCTGAAACTGTTCTTAACCTGAAGCACCACTTTAGCTAATGGAGCCTCCCGCTGCTGCCGTGCCGCCGGAGCACAATTTCTGTTCTCATCCTGAAGCAAAGTTCTTAACCTGAAGCACTCACTATTTCTGGGTTAACAGAGTCTGTAACCTGAAGCGTATGTAACCCGAGGTACCACTGTAATTCGTTCCAGAGGTCCGTTCTTAACCTGAAGCACTACTTTAGCTAATGGGGCCTCCTGCTGCTGCCTCAGCCTAATTTCTGTTCTCATCCTGAAGCAAAGTTCTTAACCCGAGGTACTATTTCTGGGTTAGCAGAGTCTGTAACCTGAAGCGTATGTAACCCGAGGTACCACTGTATAAAGAACACTAGCTATTCCAGAAACATCCTTTTAGAACAGACTAGATATTATACCAGTACATACTACATACAATTCCACAAAAACTGTATTCATGTCTTAACAATGTACAAAATAACGAGAAACAATTTAGAGTCATCTCTTACATCAACTCCAAGATCCAGAAGATACTTGACTACACTAATCATTCCACTGGAAGCTGCAGCATGTAGTGGTGTGTATGATTTTTTATCTTTACACGTAACTTCAGCACCATTGGCTACTAGCAGTTTTACTACATCAATATGACCTGAAAAAAATGAATAATTATATCATTTATTATACTGCAAGCTTTTAACTGGGGCAGAGTTAAGGTCACATGTTTGAGATTATTGTGGTGTTATGACGACTGATAATAGATGAACACATTCAAGATTGCCCTTCTTTTTAACAGTGAGTTGTGGGTCTTATTCATTAAATTTTAAAAGTGAAATCCAGTCCTTTTGATCTACCAGACCCATCAGCTGTAAGTGAAGGGGGCGGCGGCATTTTTTTCTTATTCTCCTTTTTGCAGCTCCCTTGCTCCCAAGTAGCCTGGTTCAACAGAAAGAGACCGATGGTGCGGTTTGGATTTAATCAGAACAATAAGGGCTTCACTGTGGTAAACCAAAGGAAGGACCACTGGTGCAACGAGCACTGATCCCTGCACACACCAGCCACAATTAGAAGGTTGCAATTGCCACACTTAATGCAAGCAACACCACTTTTGATTGTTAGCCATCCCTTGTGACTTGGATGTCATCCACTTAGTATACACTGCCTTGATTTGCTTTAACGAGACACCCTGTCTGCATTTTGTGAGAGGTCCAAGTGTGGCTGCCTTCAGAAGGGGTAAGACCACACCACTAAAAGCAACATATTAATGTTGCAGATACCTTTGCCATTTTAAGTCCTGTGTTGATCTAATACAACTCAGGCTGCCCCAGGAAAACTTACCCGTGTCTTTTGCTGTGGGCTCACTGTTCAGCCTAGGCCTTTGTGAATATTGATGTTCACTGATAAATTATTCCTATAACTGGATCCACATTGCACCCAGAGATGGTTCAGCTTTTTCATATCTCCCTAGAAGTCTGCTCCATGCTGCTATTCTCCAGACATCATACCAATGTGGTAAGTTCACTTCTTTCTGATTTTTTGCTAGATCCCTTCCTTGTTCTTTTTATCTCTCCTTCCCCCACCCCATCTTGAGTTTCTTCTCAGAAATGGACTAGTCAAAACTCCTGTGCAGAGAGGCACTAGGCTAAGAGAGTTCAATGGAAGCCAAATAAAAATTTAAAGAGGAACAACTTAAGGAGGGGCTAAAGCAACTTAACTTTCTTTCTATTATTAATTATTATTATTATTAATTTAATATACAATCTTTACAACAAAATAAAACCATATATAGCAAAACCTTGAGGATCATGTTTTCATTTGTACTAATCTCTTCTCATATTTCTTTACTTTAGTATTCCTTAATATTTGTCTCCTTATTTTAATTCCTTATTTTCTATCTCTTAAATCCAATCTATATCTTTAACATTTTTTCAGTTAATGCCCTCATCTCCCCCCCTCCCCGAGACCCATTACTTCCCTCCACCCGTGTGCGATCTTTACATACATTATTTTTGTTTATTGCGTTACTCGCTGTTTATATTTATTGTTCCATCTTTATTATTATATTATCATATCTCCTTGCGCCCTTTAAGCTATTGCATATTAATTTTTAGTCTTCAAAACCAACTCTTTTCATGTAAACCTTTCTGCATTCCCATTCTTTATTAATTTTTTGATTAGGACAACCTCTAACTGATGCTGTTAACCTTGCCATTTCCGCAAATTCGTAAATTTTGGCTCTCCATTCTAGTAATTCTGGTATTTTGTCTGTTTTCCAATTTTTTGCCACTAGAATTCTGGCCGCAGCTGCTGTGTAAAGGAATACATTCCTTTTATCCTTTGGGATATCGCTCGTTACTAAGATCAGCAGAAATGCCTCTGTTTTTTTAGAGATTAAACTCCTGAGTATCTTTTTGAGCTCTTCATGTACCATAATCCAGAATTGTTTGACTACCTTATACCCCCCACCACATATGATACATTGGAGATGTAAATCAGAGCTGGGGATAATGTAAGCAACTTAACTTTCTGAAGCTCCCTAATTTTTCAAGGATTGTGGTGGGTAAGAAGGTCTCATGGTTTGGGACAAGGACAGCCCAACTAATTTTACTGCCTGCGGTGAAGCAGCGTATGCTACCCACCCCCATTAAATCAAAGTGCATTGTACCCAAGGCCCATCAAGTTTTGTTGACACCTCTCTTCGGCTTTCTTCTTCCCTATCTCTACAACAGTAACTAAACATAGTCCAGACAACACCCGAGTTGCCTGAGGCAACTGTGTTGTTCTGCCTAAAAGTAGTCAGCTCTACTAACATAGCGTGAGTGGTTATGTAGTATAATCCCTGTTTACTTTGCCTGTATGTTTCTGTGAAGGCACTTCAAACCACAAAGCTATTCATTTACTTTTAAACCATTCTATTCTTACCGCTAGCTCCTCTGAAAGGACAGTAATTATAAATTCCCTGAAGTAAGTAAGGTATTTGTAGCAAATGCAATTTGATCTGTAGCATGAAACCATCTCTGGTAAAGATCTGTCCTGTGAACGTTCTGGGTTCATGTGCATGTATGTATGGTCATAAAGGCAGAATTTGTTGCACTCTGCACCACCTTCTATGGTGTTCTGGAGGGCTGCCCAACTCTTTGGAACAGAGTGTGGGGTCACAGGGGGCTGGAGCAGAAAGTGGAGTCAGTGAAAATCACCACCCTTATATTAGCAGACACCTTGACTAGATCAAAAGCCACTCCACAGCTCTGATTTTCATTCTATACTTCATCTCATACTTTCTTCAATATCTCAGAAATGTCCCTATGCTATTTAGTAACATTTGTTGTTGTTTAGTCGTTTAGTTGTGTCTGACTCTTTGTGACCCCATGGACCAGAGCATGGACCCCATGGACCAGAGTAACATAGACATGTTTAATGAATACTTTGATCAATCACAATTGATTAAAAATAATTGTTCTTTAGTTGGTGGAGAGCCCCAACCAATTCAATAATGCTTGTCTCTTTCAGAGAAAATAATTTCTTTTTAGTACCATAAGGTGATCTTATACATGTGAAAGATCCACAATGAACATGCTAGATGTATTTCTAATATTAGATGGGATTCATCCAGGAGAAAAGACCACCATAACCTTAAACCAGACATAGTGATGCAAAATTGAGACAAGGCTGGTGGAAAGATCAGTCTCTTATCCACACCAAACAAGGATTGCACTGGATGCTCTGTGTTCATATGTGCATTCAAACTGCCTATGAGATTCCTGAACCAGGAAGGAAACAGCATGCAGAAGCCTGTTTTAAGAACAAAACCCTGAAACAAAGAAATCAGCCAGGAATAAATTCCTGCCGGAAGTCAAGTAAGGGAGAACGAAGTGCTTTTACATACCCATATAAGCTGCCCAGTGAATTGCTCGTCTGTCTTTCTTGTCAAAGGCATTGATATTGGCACCTCTAGACAATAATAAACTGACCATCTAAAATGAAGATAAGTTATATTTCTTAATATACATATTTATATTAATTTAAAGCATAATCAAAGTTGAATAAAGTTAATGCCTGCACAGCACTTAAAACTAAAATGCATCTACATTGAGGGAGAAAGTTACTGATAAGCTATGTGATCACTGCAGGATTAAAATAACCAAAATAAATAAGCTTCAATCAGTTTAGTTAGCTATTTGGATTTTCACTAGAACAACTTTTCAAAAACTGTATTAAAAGTCACTGTTGAAGTAGTTTTTGCAACCCTGAAAAAGCAGGAGAATTAGGTGTGTCATCAAAAACTTGATTCTGAGGGTTATGTATCACATTAATAACTGACCAATGAACATTTTGCTACAGTACATATGATGGAGACTAAAAGGCTTTAATTGGTTTGTAACTATAATGTATGTCTTCCCTTAATCTGCATTAAACAGTTTCAAATAGAAATAAAGTCATGAAGGCACATGACACTGGAACCTTGCTGTAGCTAAATAGGTTTGGATGTTGACTACATGATAACCACATTTACTACCCTGAGTTCTACAATGCAAGAAAGGCAGGATAAACATATCATTTTAAATTAAAGGAAATATTTCTTTCCATACTATAAACAAAAGAACAGTATTTCTGCAAGGCTAAAGTAAGCATGTTGCAGTTTTCTTTGCATGTAGCCCTGGGATTAGGTAAACAGACCCCTGTTTGTGGAGGGACAGCTGGCTTGGGGGAGTCAAATATAAGAAGTCATCTGTACCTCAACATGTCCACTGAAGGCTGCATGATGTAATGCTGTTCTACCAGCACGGTCTGACACATTTACATTGCTGAGAAGTGGCACCAAGGCTTCTGCACACTTGACAGCTTTATTTGCAGCTGCTATGTGTAGGGGTGTTTGCCAATTTTTGTCACGGGCATTGACATCTGCTGAATGCTTCAACAACACCTGCACAGCATCCTATAAATAATAAAACACACACTTCCAATAAATAAAAAAGATTAGCAAAGTAACCTCCGAATTCTGTTTCCTTTGAAGCTTATCTTAACTCCCCACCCCCACCCCAATAACCTGCCTCCCACTTCAATTACCCAAATATTCTTCCTATGGACAAAAATCAAAACTGGCATTTAAAATTCTTATATACTCTGCAACCAAGTGTCCAAAAGCATGTGATCAAATATCTATTCAAAGGCTTATAAAAGGTTTAATGAATGCCTTTCAGCAAGCAACAGGTGACTGCGTATTACAGCTTCCCCCTTTATGTGTCTCCACTTCCTTGCCAGCACCAGCAGGGAAGGAGGAGTTGTCCTTTTGGACAGGGAGGAAAATTCTTTCTAGTATTCATAAAACTAGCATTGATAATTAGTCCCATTGATTGAGGGATTTAGAAGGTTGTGGGGTCCTGTGTTATTTAAGTTGCAAGGTTGTTTAATGAGAGTGGGCAATATAATAATATGTTTGGGTATGAAGTCAAGTGAAATTGAGTTCTCTCCTCATCCCCTCTTTTGTGTGCCCCCCCTCAAAGTATAACTTTTTTTGAGTCCCTTTTACAAACTAATGAGAAAGCAACGATTATTAATGTTTATAAATGTGTTTTATTTTCTGGCTATACTGACCTCTACTTTCTCCTTTTCTAAAATCTATATATACTGCGCTTTTTCATTTATAAATTACAAAATGTAATTTCTTTCCACATAAATTTTTAAATGGTCAAGGCAGCTAAAACCATAAAACACAAAAATAATAGCCAGCTTGGAACCCCTGATAGTATGTGTTTATAATAAAAATAATAAAATATAAAATGAGCATCTGCAACCATGTACATTTCCCTATGGGAACCTTGGCTGGTTCACTGATCATCAAGGCAGTACCTGTGTGGGACTGAGGTTGGAATACTATATCTGCCCAACTGCAGGTAAATCAGTGGGATTTACTGAGTGGATATGTAAAGGATTGCACTGTGAATTTTGGTTACACAGGGTGGAAGGAAGGGCTCATTGTACCTAGACACACTCCTCTTATTATTTCATACAATGAAACCTGGGTCATCTGAAACCAACATAACACCAAGTAGAGCCTAAACTGATCAAACTTTATCTGATATTCAGAGGAAACACATCCAGTTCGGACCATGAGTTTCCCAGGAATGTTTTAGCTTCAGAACTTTTCCTCTTAGAAATAATGCATGCATAATAAATAATATTTTTTTAAAAAATCAAAACAGAAGGCATTATGTATGTATTTTGCATTATGTCCTTTTGTGTGACCTTAGCAAAAACAGTTTAAGAGGCATTTGACTGCAATGATGTCCCAGCACAAAGGTACAGAGCAAAAACCTTTAGTGCAAAAATTGGCACAATATTATTTTATTAATTTATGAATCCCCAAGGCGATTTACAGTCATACAATAAAAACAATTCAAAAAACCAACTACATATGGGTTTAATAAAAATGCATACAAACATCTAGTACAGAGGCCTTTTGAAAAGTTTTTTTCATCTAGCTGGAAAAGCTTGGCAAAAAAAAAAAAAAAAATCCACTGAAATTACCAACAGTGGATTCTTATGTCCGTAAGAATCATAGTCATTTTATGAATGTTTGTCACAGGTCCTCAGGGAGCCTTTGTAGGTTCCCTGCAACCTCTCTTTCCACCTTTAAGCAAGAAAAAAGCTCCGGAATAAAGACATGATGTGCATGTGGATTGTTCCCTCGGCCAAACTCTGAGAAGAATCCATGTTCCTGTTCCAGCAGATTTTGACTACAAGCAGCTTCTCTCCTGCCACCAACTATGCTATTAATCCTCTGGGAGGCTAGCTCTGAGCACCGATATGCTGCCTTCAGCTGGTGACATAGCAAGTAGGATGGGAGAGGAAACAAAGACAACAGCCAAATGTAAAGGTACATGTGCACTGATGGGCAGACAAGATGGCTTGAGGAGGGAACAAGGAGCTCATGGCAAGCACCAGAGTTAGAGGGAAAGCTGAGAAGCATCGGCAACACTGAAGAGCCTCAAGCTTGTTTCATTTCAGTTCTGAATTCTTCCCCATTTCAGAACAGAACAAACAGTTTTCAACTGAACTTGATCAAATAACGGCTTGCAAAAATTGTGTAAAAGTTTGGGTGGCAAAGAGCAACAGGAGCATCTGGGTATGTTGGGAAGCAAAGCACTACCTGGTTGCTACAACCACAGCAACCAGCAACTCTATTTCCACTGAATTCCTCCAGTCCTCACATGGGTCTGGGAAGCAATGAAAATGAAGACAACAGGCAACTAGAGCTGAATAGTGCTTTGCATTAAGCTGCCCTATAAAAGTGCTTTTTAAAACCTGCAGGAGAAAAAGAGAACAAAAAGTGGTGCTGGGGTGGCAGAGTTTATGGATCCTTATATTTCTGCCTCAAAGTCTAGTACTGACAGTGTCACTGTCTGCAGGATTCTTTTGCAATAAAAGGTACTGAAGAGTTTTAAAGCAAACCCATACCTCACTACATGATGCAACAGCTCTGTGTAAAGGAGTCAACCATTTGCTGTCTTTGGCATTAACTCTAGCTCCTGCAAATGGGGGGGGGGGGAGAATACAAAAAAGGAATATTATTTGATACAAATTCAAATATCTAAATGACCATTAAAGATTAAGAAACATAACATTAAAATATTCCTGCAGAGTAAATACAGATTGAGTGTAAATAAAATGTTTTTGCATATTGCAGTTTTTATGTTTCTCCCTGACAACGACCAGAATTTTAATTTGTCCATCAGCCAGTTTCCTGAATTGTTCAGTACTGAAAGTAGTAACATAAAGCAGTAAATAAGCCAGTATGCTTGTTATCCCTACTTATTCAGTTTCCCTGACTAGATGGGAAAATTATTCCCTTTAATCCAGTTGTTTTTCTTTGATGATTGAGGATTAGCTCTATATTAAAACAACATACAGTATATACCCAGCTAATTGACAGTATTTCATGCCTGTTCATTAAATACTCAGGAATGCAGCACTTGTAGTCCCAAAGCAATACTATCAAACAAAAATCAAAGATTAAAGATGCAATTCTATGTACAGTGGTACCTCGCAAGACGAATGCCTCGTAAGACGAAAAACTCGCAAGACGAAAACGTCTTGCAAGTTTGTTTCCTTTTTCTTAAAACCGTTAAGAAAAGCTTCCAGAGCAATAGCTGTATCAGTTGTTTGCAGCACAAAGAAGAAAGAACTTTGTAGCACATTTAACATATTTTTTATGGCACACGTTTTCGTGAACAAGAGTGTTCAATGCATTCCTATGGGAATCCGTGCTTCGCAAGACGAAAAATTCGCAAGACGAAAAAACTCGCAGAACGAATTAATTTTGTCTTGCGAGGTACCACTGTATGTATACAGTGGTGCCTCGCAAGACGAAATTAATTCATTCCGCAAGTTTTTTCTTCTTGCGAGTTTTTCGTCTTGCGAAGCACGGTTTCCCATAGGAATGCATTGAAAATCAATCAATGCGTTCCTATGGAAACCGCCTTCAGACCAGGTCCGGGGACAGTCTGTCCCCCGGCCTCTTTGAAGGCTGGGGGGGGGACAAGGGCTTTTTTTCCCACCGCCAGCCTTCAGAAGGCTGTTCTGAAGGCTGGCGGTGGGAAGAAAACCCCTTCTCCCCACCTCCCGCCCCGCAAGCTCTGGGGACAGGAGGGCTTTGCTACCGACCGCCAGCATTTTAAAAGCCCCCGGGACAGCGGAGACTTCTCCGCTGTCCCAGGGCGATTTTAAAATGCTGGCGGGCGGCAGCGAAGCCTCCGCTGTCCCAGGGCGATTTAAAAATGCTGGCGGGCGGCAGCGAAACCTGGACCTCTTCTGAAGGCCGGCGGGGGGCGAAAGTCTTTGCTCCCGACGGCCAGCATTTTAAAAGCGGTCCGGGATAGCGGGAAAGCGCAGCGCAATTCCCTGCTATCCCGGACCGCTTTTAAAATGCTGGCGGTGGGGAGCAAAGCCTTTCGGCCCCCGCCGGCCTTCCTGGACCTCTTCTGAAGGCCGGAGGGGGGGCGAAAGGCTTTGCTCCCCACCGCCAGCATTTAAGAGAGGTCCCCGGAGATTTCCCTATGGGCTTCCTTCTTGCGAAGCAAGCCCATAGGGAAATTCGTCTTGCGGAACGACTCAAAAACGGAAAACTCTTTCGTCTTGCAAGTTTTTCGTTTTGCGAGGCGTTCGTCTTGCGGGGCACCACTGTATCTGGAAATAAGCCCAACTGAACACAATAGGACTTGCCTCTAAGTAAACATGCATAGCATTACACTGTAAGCAAACTAGACGACAGGAATTTTAGAGGAAGAATAGTAAGTTGTTTGGCTTCACCTTCTCCCACATTAACACCTTCTATGCCTATGAAGGAGAGACTAGTAGCAGCATCAATGTCAATTCCCATCAAGTCTAATCTTTAACAGAAATATACACATACTAATTTCAGCATTTACAACATTAAAATGAAAATAGTACTCAGTGTCCCAGAGTATGAATTACATTATCAGAAAAACCTCTGGGAACTAGTTAATGGACTGCCTGCATAACACTAGAACAGATGCATGCATTAATCTTACGCTAACATTTAGAGATGAAATGGCATGTCTGTTAAAGCAAATATACTAGAGGTGGCCTGAGAAGAAAAAAGGAGCAAAACTGTTTCCTTGGGTATTTGTTCCAAGAAAGGCACCATCCTTTTCCACATTATCATACTACTCAAACTTGAATATAATAATGATTTGCAGCAGATGAAGTGGAACAGAAAAAAGGGGAAACACTTTTTTAAAAAGGAAAACAGGAAGCTGCCATATCAGATTATTTGTCAATCTAGCCCAGTACTTTCTATTCTGACTGGCAAGAACTCTTCCAGGTCTCAGTTGGAGAGGTGTTGCCTAGCAGCTATCTGATTCCTTTAACTTAAAACTCTAGATAGTCAACCTGACATCTACATTCAACACATGTGCTCTACCACTGAGCTATAACCCCTCTCCTAAACATCTTACTTATCAGTGAAACATCGAAGACAGGTGTAAACTTCCCTGGCACATACTGCTCAATTGTGCCAGCATTACCTCAGTTCCCTTCAACTGAACTGATGTTTAGCAAGCTTTCATTTATGCAATAATAGAAAATACTGAAAGCTGCCTCCATGACTGACGTTCATGTAATTTCAAATTTCAATTTCAACAAATGTTCACAAATAGGCATGGCCTAGCCTTCCTAAAAACATATTAGCAACAGAGAAGCAATCTGTTTTCCATAATAGTATATCTTCTATTTAGTTCATATGTAAAATTAGCTACAAAAGGAATGCTTTAAATAAAACAAAACTGGAAACTTTGTAGCTACACTATTTTTTTTTAATATAGAAGCAGTATTTAAATAGTTGGCTAGCTATGCAATACTTTTAATAATTCTACTTACAGATAGGTAGCCGTGTTGGTCTGCCATAGTCAAAACAAAAAAAATTCCTTCCAGTAGCACCTTAAAGACCAACTGAGTTAGTTCTTGGTATGAGCTTTCGTGTGCATGCACACTTCTTCAGATACACTGAAACAGAAGTTTCCAGACCCTTCTATATAGTGAGAAGGTGGGGAGGGGTATTACTCAGAAGGGTGGTGGGAATGGGTGATTGGCAGATAGCTGTGATGAGCCTGTTGACGACTCTTAACGACTGCAATAGGTCTTACAGGAAAAAGCAAGGGGTGAGAAGGTGAAAAGTGGCTTTGTCATGTATAATGAGATAAGAATCCAATGTCTTTGTTCAGACCAGGTCTCTCCATGGTTTTAAGTTTGGTGATAATTCTACTGTTATTCGCAACAAAACAAAAATGGATGACCAAAACTTTAGTTTTGTGTGTACGTTAAACACCTGAAAGGTTAAATTCAATAAACGGATTGTTCATATCTCCTATTACATTGGCAGAACTTGTAAAATTATTATTCCAGTCACACATCTTGTCCATAACCAAGAAAAGCACCATACCAGATAAAATAAGTAGCTCAATAATTTCTGCATCTCCCAGATAGGCAGCAGCATGTAAAGGGGTCCGCTTTTCATTATCCTGTTGTAAGAGGAGGAAAGATTTAATAAATAATAACAAGTGGTAGAAGCATTCCCTACAAATTAATTAAAAATAATGGTGTAAAGCAGCAGTCAGCAACCTGGGCTGGATCTACGCACATCAAAGAAGCGTTTCAGTTAAACACATTGCAAACTTTGTATGAAAAATTGGGTAAGCAAAAATAGAACTCCACAGCGTGGAGTGTTACAGTGTTAGAATGCATAAACAACACATATACTGTAAAGCATTTTTTCTTTACCAATGTAGCCGAGTCCCTGGTGTCCACAAAGGCTTTAATTGGTCCCATGGGCAGGTGTCCTAGATTGAGTTTTCATTTTAAAAAAGGATTTAACCCTCCTAGAAATGTAGTTATGGGCCAAAATGTGCAGGTATCTTCTAACCAATTTCTTTAAAATGTGTGTGTGTGTTGCAGCCACCTTGTATATTTTCGTGATACTGAGAAATGTTCCCTATTGCTATTAGATAGCAACGGCATCAAAGTGTGCATGTGAAATCAATATTGTATAATGGTGTAATCTCCATGATCCTGAGCCGGAGGTCCTAGCTGACTTCCCATTGTAATCATAAAGTTGTTGGGAGTGGCTATCTAATCTTGTTATATGATATTCCCCATGGCAGCTGTTTTGTGTTATCCCACCCCTCATGGCAAGTATTTTGTGGGTAGCATCAGCAGCACTCACTCAAAATTCAACGTGACCAGTGTTCCATAAAGGTTGGTAATCACTGGTGTAAAGCTCTTTTTCAAGTACTGTATTTTATATTTTTAAGAAACACAGTTAACACCATAGCAGTGTTAAACATCTTAGGTGATGAGTATAAATGTCCATTCCATAATCAAGAACACAATGTAGATTAGCAGCCAAGCAAAATACTCCAATCTCCCTTTTATAATCCATCAGTATGGATTTCCAGTTAATGCTTACCAATAGAATTGGAAAACCCTTCATGAGAGGATGGAGCAATGCTACCAGTTACAAGCAAATTAATTTAAAGAGCAAAATAAATATTTGTTTGAATTTTTTTAAAAAGTTTCACTTATAGTACAACCCTATATCTACTCAGAAGTAAACACCACTGAATTGAATGGAACTTTCTCCCATGTTAGGGTGTAGAACAGCAGCCTTAGTGCAATTCAAATGCTATATATTGAAACAAGCGCCAAAATTTATTTTTACTGGAATACTTGTAAATATATTAAGTCATGTCCACTCAATAACATACCATTATTTAACTTTTAAGGGAAAAAAATGAAGAACTATTAATACTTCATTTTACTCATTTTAGCATGCTAGAAGAGCTGTGGGTGCATATGTACTCCCTAAGGATTGTCACATCATTAAAAAATTAGGATTTAGTCTAGTTTTCACCAATATTGTATGCATTCCAGTTGCTGAATTTGACTTGTATTTTGTCCATTCATTATATATGTCTACTCAAAGTAAGCCTCACTGAGTTCAATTGCGCTTAATCTTAGGAAGGTGGATACAGGATTGAGCCTAATTAATTTTCTGAAAATATATTTCTAAAACGGGAAAATAGTCCATATAGGAATATAGTAATAGAAAATGATACACCTCACATCACTGCCTCAAACTGTAATGTGCTGTTACTTCCAAATATGCAAACTGTTCTTTGAATGTTCCTTCCCAATTACGGTAATATTACTTAAACCACTTTGCTGATTTGGATATTAGAACAAACTGTGGTGTGAGGAAATCAGGAAAAGTGAGAGAGAAGGAAGTTAAGCTTTCTCCTGATGTTCTAAACTGTAGTGTGGAGGACTGGGGGAAATGGTTTCAGTTTTCACAAACCAGAAAATGGAAAGCAGACATGAATGAAAAGCGTCACAACAATTCCATGTGTTGTTTCCTGAATTCTGTATGCATGCATCTTCCAATATAAGTCAATTTACTTCACAAAGTGCAAATGAGAAACCAGAAAATCCAAGGCTACGTGCTAGAGGCCTTGACACTATATTGAATGATGCTTTGTAAATTCCTAGTTTCCTTCTAAGAATGTCATTGTTTACTAATCCAGACAAATGTTATTATTAGCATTAGTATTTTCCATGTGCTCTTCAGTGAAAATGCTCCAAGCCCAGCTTTTAAAAATCACTAATAAGAGTCCCTGCCTTCAGGCTTACACTCTTCAAAAGACATGAAATAAAAGAAATATGGAGGGGGGGGAAGCAGGGGGAAAGCTACACTCAGGCACTAGGTCTACACTACAAGTCTAGCAACCAGATGAAATGAAGGAGAAAGGACTTGCTAGTCTCTCAACAGAACAGATGGGATGACCCTGTTTCCCCAAATGCCCTTCTGCTGCAGCCTGACAAAATGCAGTACTATCCTCACTAACTTTTACTATCTTATCGTGGATCTAGGAGTTTCACAGCAGAATAAATATCTTTTAACAACATTGTTTTAAAACACTACTTTAAAAGATATTTCACTTCATCACTCTTAAAATACTGGACACAAACACAGCAAGCCAGGCAAGTATTCTTATTCCTATTCTGTTGTATGATCTTCCGTTTATGTTTGTTTACTATCTATTTTTGTCATTCCTTCAACAAGGTTCTTACATATCATATCATCATAGCCTCTGTCACCCAAAGGAGATAGGACACACACAAACATAGTTTTAATAAAGGGAAACCAATCAGAAAACCCGGGTTTATACTGATGAAGCCAACACAGGTGTTCTGCATTGCAGACCTATTAACATGTGTAATAAATGGCCACCAACTAGCACAGAAAACATCTGGTTTCTTTTTTCCATTCAATACTACTACCTCACGAGTTATTTTCTCCACAACTGCAGCAAAAACAAAACAGAATTTTGTTGTACATCAAATAATAACAAATCTGCCACTCTTTAAGATGCAACAAGATTCGCTATTGTTGCATAAGGAAGATCCACTTTCCCCACTGCTTCCCCCATACAAATACCCACATTCTTTAATAAAGAAGCATCAACTCAACCTCCAAGGCACATGTTTGGGTGCAACTAGATATTTGCTATATTTTGAAAGCACCATTAGACTTGAATGATTACAACAATATTACTTTTATGCTGATATTTTTAATTTTTTTTAACACAAGTTAACCTATGTGGAAAGACACCTGCCAAAGTTCTAAGGGGGTTACTGCAAACACTCATCAGCTGATCAGAGGTGCTGCCTCCCTTTGACTGAATGGAGCAAGCACCTTTGAAGGAGTGCTCTCAGTGCCAATCAATGAAACTTGCTTCTTAAATTGGAGCTTCCCCCTCTCTGCTTCAACATGAATCAAACAAGTCCCACTCGCCAAGCTCCTTTGTGGACATGTCTGTACCTGCCCTACACCTGACATCACATTATAATGACAGGTAGGCATGACCTGTGGGGAAAAGCTTTATGGGCCAAATTAGGACCCAGACCAGGCATAATTAAGCCCATTTGTCATAGGTTCCCCTTCACTGTTGTAGACCTAAACTGTACAGGTCCAAGTAACTTTCACCCAAATATAGGAAGTTTTCAAAATTTATTAATTTATTTTGTTACAGTTTGAATTCAATATGCTTTAACAATATGCTAGAAGTGCTAGCTTCCACAAGTCTGAATCTTCTGGAACACACTGAGCTCAAAACTGAACATGTTATGCAACTAAGCAATAAAATAAAATAAACCAAAACAGGCCCCTGCACTCAAAATTCAGAGAACAAGGGCTGTCTTTTCATGCATTACAAAAGAGGTGCCTAATTAAGACCTTAAATATTAGAATCACAGCAAACAGAAGGTGTGTGTGTGTGTTCTCTTGGCATCTCATTTGGCAAAGTGGCGCTGCACTTTTTTGTAGCTGGAAAAACAGTTGCATAGTCCCTTTATACTTTCAGTTCCAGTTCTTTCTACTTAGCACATTGAAACTCTGAGACAATAAAATATAAGTGCTATTCAAGCTGTACTGCTAATAAAGTGTTCACATTAAAATCAAGTAAAATCCTGATGGACCTAAAAATAGTTCTTGCCAAGGTTTGGGTAGATTACACACTTGATATTAGTGTCATCAACAAATCTCTTAGAAACATACAGAACCTGTTCTGTATCAGCACCTACAGTGGTCCAAGGTGTTGGAAAAGGCACTCAGAAGTCTCCTAGTGAGGGAGATTGAAGCTTTAAGGACCACAGTAACCTACCAGCCTACGAGCCTTTTAATGTCTGATGTTTAATAATAATAATAATAATAATAATAATAATAATAATAATTTATTTATACCCCAACCATCTGGGCTGGGTTTCCCAAGCCACTCAGGGCGGCTTCCAACAAAATATTAAAATACAATAGTCTATTAAACATTAAAAGCTTCCCTAAACAGGGCTGCCTTCAGATGTCTTCTAAAAGTCTGGTAGTTGTTTTTCTCTTTGACATCTGGTGGGACGGCTGTGTTCTGCTATACTGTGTTTTGCTGTGTTCTGTTATATTCTGTTGAAAGCTGCCCAGAGTGACTAGGGTAAATTACCGTATTTTTCCGTGTATAACACGCCTCCATGTATAAGACAACCCCTATTTTTTGGGATTGCAACAAAAAAAATTTGGGGGGGGGAATTGCCCAGAGTTATTGAGCTTTTTTTTGGGGGGGGTCAATGCTGCCAATCACTCTATAGCCTGCCTGCCACTGCAAATTGCACATAACACCGTGGCCACCAATCGTCTGCACGCTTGCCGACAAAAGCCCACCTGCCCACTTGCCACACACACGCCTTCCTTGCCGCTGCTGTAAATCAACATCCACAGCCAATCATCAGCAGGTCTTACCGCAGCAACCAATCACATGCCCAATCACCGCTGCCAATCTCCTGCTGGCTGCTGCCACCAATCGCCCATCCCCCATCTGCTATCCGTGTATAAGACAACCCAAAAATTTTGCCTATTATTTCTAAGGAAAAAATATTGTCTTATACACGAAAAAAATACGGTAGTCAGATGGGCAGGTACAAGTAATAAATTATTGGTGGTGGTGCTACATTGGTTATTACATAGAAAAATGTATAAACTACCTGCTTAAAAAGTGTTGTGCATAGTAAAATTGTAGATTAAAAACCCAGCTAAAATCTACAAAACTGGTTTAAACAACTATATGCAAACCAATTATATTTAAAACAAACAAAATTAGTAAAACATTTTAAACTAATACAGGTAACTAAATACTATGTTGATGATTAAAACATTGTAGCAAAGGCTGCTGCCTAATGTTAACAAGCAGGGAGCTCCAAAAGCCCTGGTGCTGCCACACTAAAAGACTTCTCACAAATGTGCAATGAACATCATGTGGCACTTGTAAAAGTACAAGTTCTGAAGATCAGAGTGGTCAGATAGACACATATGAGGCAAGGTGACTGTGGTACCTGCTGTCTTGAAAGATGTGATGGCGTGGCCACGCCTAAAGAAACCAGCCATGTACCCTTTGGACTGAAAGAACTATCAACTGCTCGCAAATACTCCTTCTTGGGGAAAGTAGTGGAGAGAGTCGTGGTAGGGCAGTCGCAAGCATTCTTGGAAGCCACATATTATTTAACCTTGTTCCAAACTATGTTTAGGCCTGGCCATGGGAATGACCTGGCCTTAGTCACCCTGGTGGATGACCATTACATAGAATAGGTCCCAGGGAGTGTGACATTACTCCTGCTTCTCAGTCCCTCCCCAGCTTTCAATGCTATTGGCCATGGTATCCTCTTGGACTAACTCTGTGAGAATGAGAATGGAGGGCATTGTGTCACAGTGATTCCCATTCTACCTACAGGACAAAGTCCAGAGGACAGCACTAGGAGAGTGCTTTCCAGACCGCTGGTGGTTATACTATGAGATGCTGCAGTGCACTATTCTACCCCCAATGCTATTTAATATCTACATGAAGCCACTGGGAGCAATCATTAGGAGTTTGGGGGCACATTAATATCAGTACACTGCTGACATGCCACATAACATCTGAGTCAGGAGAGGTCACGAGGTCCCTGGACCAGTGCCTGCATGCAGTGGTGGAATGGATGAGGGAAAATAAGCTGAGCTTGAATCCTGGCAAAACAAAGGTACAGTGAGCAACTGGCTCCTGTGTCTGAAAAATTGATCAACTGTCTGCTATGGAGAGCATTTGTGCTTCCTCCAGGTAAGCAGTCTGGGAGTGCTTCCGGATGTAGCCTCAGTAGCTAGAAGTAACTTTTATCAGCAGCGACCAGTATGACAGCTATGGCTGATCTTGGGCCAGGAAAACTTGACACAGCACTTCAGAAACTGGTGACTTCAAGACTGAATTACTTCAGTGCACTCTATGCAGGGCTTCCCTTGCACTTGATTGGGAAGCTGCAGTCATTGCAGAATGCTGTAGCACAGTTGCTGACAGGAGTGAGAAGCTGCCTGCATGAAACACCTCTGCTCAGAGATATGCAGTGGTTGTCTATTCGCTACTGGGCCAGGTTCAAGGTGATACTATAAATATATAAAACCCTTAACTGCTTGGGATCAGTTTACCTGTCTAATCCCATAATCTGTTACAGATGCCACACAATACTCATTCCAAACTTGTAAGAAATCAATCTTTTCGTCTGGCAGCATATACTCTGGAATTCCTTGCCCACTGACATCAGGCAGGCACCTTCACAAGCCTGCTTATAACATTTTGGCTTAGGCAAGCCTATCTAGACATGTAGAAGTTGCATGTATTTTTCTGTTTTAGCTCATGTTGATTTTAGTCATCTTTTGAATGTTTTATAACTCATTTTTAGTCAATAATTTTAATGTTTTACTTTCTATTTTCTGTGAACCACTTAGAGGTTCTCTATATTACAAGCAAACAGTATATAATTTTTGCTAAATAAATAAAATTAGGCAAAGCTTCAAGTAAGCTGACCCCACGCTGTTGCCTAGATGGGCACAGCTGGGTCAGATCTACTCTACCCAGCTCCTCCACCTAATTCTTGGTAATGCACATTTAGTGATAGAATAACCAGGGAGCTAAGGTAAGGGCTAAAGGAAAACCGAAAAGGGGAGTCCTGCCAGAAGCTATTCCCTTCACCACACACCATAACTTCCATTGCTCATGATCACTCTTACCCCAGGACCATTCATTTCTCCCAGCTCTGAAATCATGACTACTTTGGGCATATGGATACCCCACCAATATACTCCCCACTTTAGCAGCAATAAAATATCTAATTACAAGCAGTAGTCAGCAGCAGCAGCAGCAGCAGCAGCATGGCATTAACTAAGAAAACACTGCAATAAGAACTAGGTAAAAAAGATGATTGGGACGCGGGTGGCGCTGTGGGTAAAAGCCTCAGCGCCTAGGGCTTGCCGATCGAAAGGTCGGCGGTTCGAATCCCCGCGGCGGGGTGCGCTCCCGTTGCTCGGTCTCAGCGCCTGCCAACCTAGCAGTTCGAAAGCACCCTCGGGTGCAAGTAGATAAATAGGGACCGCTTACTGGCGGGAAGGTAAACGGCGTTTCCGTGTGCAGCTCTGGCTCGCCAGAGCAGCGATGTCACACTGGCCACGTGACCCGGAAGTGTCTTCGGACAGCGCTGGCCCCTGGCCTCTTGAGTGAGATGGGCGCACAACCCCAGAGTCTGGCAAGACTGGCCCGTACGGGCAGGGGTACCTTTACCTTTTACTAAAAAAGATGATTAAAGTACCTGTGCTTACAGCAGTCAAAAATATTCAATACATAAATGAAGTTCCTGGGAAATTACCCTTCCGGTCAAACCATCTCCTGATCTTTAATGCTGTAACCAACAAGCTCTCACCTGGTCAATCCCAGACATTATCCATCTCTCACCTAAGAGAAATCACAGCAATACCCTCCACCTCCACTCAGTCTCCTACTCTGAGTAGTATCACAGATACTCCCTGGACCCTGCCTCCTACCCAGGTCCACAAGCTAGCAATCCACATTTCCAACAGCTGACAACGGGTGATGCTGCCCACAACTGACTCTCCAAAGGGATGTTCTGTTACTTGCAATCAGGTTGGCTTTCATGAGTCCTACCCAGAAAATTTGTTTTCAAGCCTCTTTGCAATGGAAGTTGATGGCCCCCTGGCTAAGGCTTCAAGCCAATACAGCTGCTTTGCAGAACTTGTCTTGCAGCTGCCACTGACACAACCTGACAGTGTTGCATGTCCAGGCTGGGGCAAGCAGCTATAGGAGGAGCAGGGGGCAGTTTTTATCACTGAATTTTTACAGGCATATAGCTTCCCTTTGTACTTCCAGCAACACAGCAAACATCATGCACCCTGGCTAAGAGACATGTTCTGCATAACTTAAATATGTATTTACCACATTCAAAAATGGCTGCTTATAGTGAAGATGATGTTTCACAAACTCTGCAAGACACACAGAAGCAATGTTACCAGAAGCAGCACCTTGTGATCAGTGAAAATTGACATCTGTGAAAGCTACTAATTGAAATATTATCTAGGAAGAGAATACAATTTAACAAGGCATTTTTCTTTTTTATGACATCTTTCCTTGTGTGTGGTTCCAGTTGCAAAAGAAAATTATCCACTAATCTTTTAAATAATTAATGCCTCAAAAAACAGAGAGACCAAAGCAGTATCTACTTTTGAAGTTAATTAATTTCTGCTTGGTGTTTTGCTAGATTTCCTTATTTAATTCATTTCTATTTGGTTGCATACAAGCTGATGCATGCCAACTAAAAAAAAAAACCCTAAAACCCCCGAAACAACTCATGTACACTACAGAAGCACACCAGGGGAAAGCTATAATTGGCTCTCTGGCATATATTTCTGTGCTTTTCTTAAAAGTAAAAAAAGAAAGAAAGAAAAGTATGTACTGTCAAAGGCTATAGCTTTCACAAGTACAAGAGTGGCAACATCTACACTTTTACAGAGATATGACATACACAAAGGTCTTCATTATCTCCTCCTTAAAGTACTTTCATATTTTAAATCATGTCTTCTACCTAAAAACAACTGGATTCTTCTTGGAAAACTCCCTTTTACCATGGATGCAAGGTCATAGACCAGGAGTTAAAGAGCATGAAACTAAAAAACATAGGGATCAGCTGTTCAAACCCCCATCTCATAGCCTAAAGTTCTTGAATCCTGGCTCTAGTTTTCAGCTTCTTTATTACTTAAAAGGTAAAGGGACCCCTGACTGTTAAGTCCAGTTGCAGACGGCTCTGAGGTTGTGGTGCTCATCTCGCTTTACAGGCTGAGGGGACCGCCATTTGTCCGCAGACAGTTTTTCCAGGTCATGTGGCCAGCATGTCTAAGCCGCTACTGGTAAAACTAGAGCAGCGCACAGAAACGCTGTTTACCTTCCCACCAGAGCGGTACCTATTTAGCTATTTGCACTTGACGTGCTTTCGAACAGCTATGTTGGCAGGAACAGGGACCGAGCAACGGGATCTCACCCTGTCACGGGGATTCGAATCACCGACCTTCTAATTGGCAGGCCCTAGGCTTTGTGGTTTAAACCACAACGCCAGCCGCATCCCTCTCTATATTACTTAGTTGGTCATTTAAAAAAACGATTATATCTGTAAGGTGAAAGTAGTTCCAAGTACAAATATAGCGGGATCAGATTTTATTGTGATATATTTGTCATTTTAAAAACTACTGCAGCTGAGGTTGCAGAAATATATCAAGGATAAGACCAACAAATTTTTACTATTTTTTATTTTTTAAAAATTTCTATACCGCTTTATATTTTTAAGAAAAATCTCAAAGCGGTTTACAGCATATTAAATCAATAAAACATAAATAAAACAATCCGAAGAAAGTCAAATATAGAGCATACTGTCAAAGCAACATAACAGTAAACTAAAATATTATCATAAAGATTTGAAAATAAAATATTACAAAGGAGGTCAACTACAGAATACATATTTAACAAAGTAGGGCTGGGTGAATCTGGGTCCCGCCACCTAGGCCAGGTGAAAAGGGCTTGCAGGGAGCAGGCCTTCATGCCTCACAGCCGGACGATCAGAAGAAATGAATGTGTGTCTAACAATGGAACTGAGGGATTTTAATATATGCTTTATTTGTTTCTGTAGCACAAAAGTAGGTAAGCATGTTCATTTCCATTCCAAAACAATTTCCAGCAAAACTACAATATTTGCACTCTCTGCAAGGTTGGGAGATCAGATGAAAATTTCACATGCCTCAGATCAGTACTATTCCACAATCTAGCTTACCATTAATTTAGACATGCCCAAGTAATACTGCAATGATAGTTACAGTGGTACCTCTGGTTACGAAGTTAATTCGTTCCGGAGGTCCGTTCTGAAGCTGAAACCGTTCTTATCCTGAGGTGCACTTTTGCTAATGGGGTCTCCTGCTGCGTGTGCGCCTCCGGCACGTGATTTCCATTCACATCCTGGGGCAAAGTTTGCAACCAGAAGCAGCTACTTCCGGGTTAGCGGAGCTTGTAACCTGAAGAGTTCATAACCAGGAGCATTCGTAACCAGAGGTACCACTGTAATTCAAAATATTGTAAGTGCTGCACTTTCATGAATGTGAAGATTCATCTTATTGCAAGGATCCTGGGTCTTCTCAGTGATGGCTCCCTGCTTGTGGAATGGCCTTCCTGGTAAGGTGCACCTATATCCCTCACTGACTTTCAGGGCACATGTTAAAACATTTATATTTACCCAGGTATTTGATGAGTGACAGATATTAGCCATGGTAAATGTGAAATTAATAACTTTGAGAGTATATGGTTGTTGTTTTAGATATTATAAATGTTTTAAATGGCTTTACAATGTTTTAAAATATGTCAAAAGATTATTTTATTTTAAACTGTACTGTATAGCATTTGATGTTTGTTACCCCAGGATTGGGGTGAGATACAAATGTAAATAAAAAAGCTGAGATTCATTGAGACAGAAAGTAATATCAGCAGAAGTCCTTGTCCTGGCAGTCCAGGAAGGGAGAGTGCAGGAGTCTCTTGGATTCACCAAGTTTTCTCCACATAAAGTTAAATCATAGCCTAGCACCATGTGTGAACTATCCCTTCCTGGAAATTGGGGAGGACTCTCTCTGCCTGTAGAAAAATATTCCACTATTCACACTATGCAAACACACTATGCACTATTCCACTATGCAAACAGCGTTCAAAACTCCCATTGTTCTAGGTGCGTTTTATGACAAGGAATTACATTAGCTCCTAGCTTTCATTGCTCTGTTTCTAACTCTTCTAAATTCAGGTAGATAGCCGTGTTGGTCTGACACAAAGTAAAAAAAAAATTAATTGTCCAGTAGCACCTTAGAGACCAACTAAGTTTGTTCTGGGTATAGGCTTTCGTGTGCATGCTTATACTCAGAACAAACTTAGTTGGTCTCTAAGGTGCTACTGGACAATTTTTTATTTTTTATTTTAACACTTCTAAGTAAGTGCAAACTTACATTACTAAATGGGAGGAAATGACTAATCAGTTTGTTGGCATCTTTACATAAAAAGGAAATGAAAAATCATGTTTGTCTAGAAATATTATGTTGGTCAGTGTCTATTTTTAGAAATGTCTCTTCTGTGCTAGTGAACTACCAATGCACAATGGAGGGCCTTTGCACATGGTTCCATCCCGCTTTGTTTCTATAACTATAGAGCATGCATGGTGACTCCAACAAAATGCAAAATAGCATGGCTTCAAGCTTAAACACGGTAAAAATTTAGAACAAATTTTTACCTCCCCAGAAACTCCATCAGTGGCTGATGAGTGGACAACAATGAGTAAATTTAGGCCAAAGGCAGGAAACAACTTTAACAGACTACTGTTTAACTATTATTCAACCTTAGCAGAGCACTGAATGTTTGCTACTCTTGCACAGCAACCAGGATCTAGAGAACTAGGAAGAACATCACATGCACCCAGAAGCTGACATCCCTTCCTACCTTACACCTTACCCTATATTTTCCTTCCAGGATGCAGCTAGAAGGAAAATACTCAACACACACCCAGTCAGGATTTATTCCACTCATGAACAAGCTCTACAGATCCTAGCCAATGAAGTTAAGCAACTGCACTTGCTTGTGCTTTTACTGTATCTTCACCAATTATACTTGAATATGATTCCTATGGATGCTGTCAAGTTTTATTCATAATTAGCAGGGGAGAACTCTCTTCCAAAGTTTCAACTAAAACCCTGCTTACTCCAGACTAAATTATGTTCATTGACAAGCCAAACAGTGAAGAATGTAACATTTCCCCAAAATGAAAATATCACAACCCTTATCCACGTGGGAGTTCTAAGAGCTCCTCCTCCACAAATGGCTTGCCTTATCACTATAAGCAGATAAACTTTACCAAAATTCCCCAGCATGCATCGATCAATGAAGATCCCCAACCACAGAAGATCTGTGCACACATCAGAGGACATACTCTAGGATTCGAGCGCTAGCCTACAACCATCAAGGAAGGTTTGCAGCAACTAAGCATTATAATTCATTGTAATATGTGTGCTACCATCAATTGGCACTTCAGCATTATTTACTTTACAAAATAACACACTACTTAACATGCTGAAAATCTGAAACACTTACAATACAGGCAGCCCCCCATTTATGCAAGGACATTTATGCAAGTTTTGAGGCACTGCTCGCATCAGTGAAATCACATATAATTTAAACCCCTTGAAAATGCCTGCAAACACCCCATTCCACCTTTTTAGTGCTGTTTTATGACATTTCCGGGTTCAGCATGATGTGCGTATACACGGTTGCACACATATTGAACACATGTAAACAGGAGGCTGCCTGTACCACCAACTGAACAGAGGACAAATTGGAAATGGTTTGACCCTAATCATGTATTATTTTATTACACATGTTGGATCACAACTCACTCAATTCCTGTTTTGTTCATAACTTGCAGCAGAAGAATACAACTAGGACAGAGCCTATCCTCACTGTAGGCTTTATTACAACCAAATCCTTGTGTCCTTTTGGAAAGCATCTTGTGCTCTGGCTCACACAACTATAATAGAGTTACTGTGCACTAGATCTTGCATTTGAAACATTGGTTTAAAATTCTAATGAGCAGCCCTGTTTCAATGACATTTGATTTCAATCATTTATTTTTCATTACACATTTTCACCAGCCAACACCCATCATGACAAAAGTTACCCAGTATACAAAGAATACATTTGTTTTAAAACCACTAGTAACAACCACTAAATTCAGTGCCTAATTCTAGTCAGGTTGAGATTGAACCAGTAAACCTATAACTATTTTCCTCAGACACAGTAAGAACTTCTTTAAAAGTCATAATAAAGCTTAATTTTCCCATCATATTTTGTAAAACAGCATTAAAAATAAGTTGTATGCTAAATACCTGATTAGTACTTAAAACCATATCCCTCTGGAATGTTGATAGACTAAAAGCCTAGTGTCTATGTCTACTCTGGAACAAGTCCTACTGAATTCAATGGATCTTACTCCCAGAAAATTGGAATTAGAATTACGGGCCACATTTTTCTAGCAAAAAAATCCCACAGAATTAAACAGGTCTCTCTCCTGAGTAAGCATGTATAACACTGAATTAGTCTCACACTGAGGGCTCATCTAGACAGGCACCCTGTTTCTAACAGCAGTCAGACGATAAATCATATAACATCAGATAATTAGTATGATCATAATAACTGCATGACTAAGGTTGCAAGGCTATGCACCCTTCCTTACTTGGGAGTAAGTCCCACTGAACTAAATGTGACACTTCCAAGTGAATATACAAAGAATTGTGATGCATGAATATAATAACAGGATGATCATATATAATTATCTTAATTCTCCTAATGCCAGTTCATATGTAGCCAGCACCACTCATGCACAAGAAAGAAGTATCAGGGGACAACAGCTCACAAAACATTCCAATGAGCAGGTTGAGCATGCTCAGTGGGCATGGAATGCTCACTGGTTGTTGGGAAGAGAATACAAATAAGGGAGAAAACTAAGGGGAAATGGAATGAATTGTCAAGGAAGAAGTCAGGGGTGGCTGAACAATAAATTCCACAATGCCACATTTATTTATTTTTTGCAGGTCCCGCTTGTACATGAAACGTATTGGCTGCTGGGAAATTCATTAGACTGATTTTGCAATATTAAAAAGCCTCTTGCACCTACAGAAAAAAGGCCTGCAATTGTCTATCCAGCTGCCAAAGAACAGGTCACATTATGAGTAGTTTGGACAACCAACATGGCAGCAGGAAACCTGATCCAGTTTACCAGCTCTAAAAAGTGAAATATTTTGGCATTCCTCTATCCCCCATCTTTTTCCTTGGTTTTATGAAAGGGCTAAAATGAGATGACTTGAACACCAACATGAATTATGGGTGTGGGTAAGGATTATTAGTAACTAGAGGCTGGATAGTAGTATATGGTGGAGAAACCATATTTGAGTTGGTAACTTTGTTGGAATTTAGTGCAGTCTTATTATTATTACAATATCTTAAAAACTTAAGAAGAAAGATAGGCAGGTTTTTCTTTAAACTAAACAGATTAATTAGTTCACCACCAAATGTAGGTAAAATCTGACAGAATAGTAGTAGGGTAAGTTATATTTCGTAAATCAATAAATTTATTACAAAGACTTCTGGAGTGTCTCAGATAAGGAGAAAAAGACAACAAAATAAAATAAAATCTATGAGCAAAAAATAAGGCATTTACCTGAAAGTTAACATCTTCTTTCTTAAAAATTAGTGCACGAACTTCATCAGGGTCCCCATTAAATATAGCTTGAACAAGTGGTGGCTAAAATATAAGAAAACAGAGAAAGCATTTTAATTTTAATGCTATTCAGGTGTAATTATTCCACCACAGTTTTAGACGAGTACCAAAACATTCCATATCACAAATACTTCATTAAAAATCTGTCTAATGCACTCTTTTAAAATGCTCTTCTACATAAACAACCATACTCCACTAATTATCTATACAAGATAAAAATTAAAAAAATACCTGATTATTGCATACTAATTTTGCAGAATGCCTTCTGAAAGAAACAGAAAACAACTAGACACATGCATGCAATGTGATAGACAAATAAGGAAGTGCAGTACATCTAAATGATCTGGTGACAAACACATCTATTTCTAAAAATATCTACATGTGCTAACCACCACCATAAACATGTGAAAGCATTATTGCCAAAGCAATAAATAATAACTACTCCACTATTACAATGTTGCTGGACTAGTAGCCCTGCATCACATGATCTATTTTCCATATTTTTAAAGAATGGAACTTGCTTTACTACAGAATATACTATATGGTTTTTGAAAGACTACATAACCAATTATTTTAGGAGCTGTGTTAGAAACAATTTGCTACAAAATTCACTTCTTTGCCAATTTACTTTTGAAGGCAATGATTGGAGCACTCCTTAAGGTTTGAAAAGGAACAATCTAGAGAATTTGTTTCATTCATTAGGATTATCGTTAGACACAGAAGTGAATCTACACAACCATATTAACTACTTCAGCAAAATAAATACCAGCTACAGTTTCATATTTATGGCAGGTCAATGGAGCCTTGAACCACAATTACAAACAGGACATATTTAGCAAGAACCTCTTACCAAGCAATGTCCTGAAGCTGAAGGATGTAGAGATATGCTTTCCTGAGGCAGTTTGGAAATAAACGTGGGAGAATCATCTTCCACCTCCTCCAAAACAACAATACACACACGACTCATTCGACCCGTTTGAAGGAGAAAATTAGATTTGTAACAGACTTGTCCCAAGGATAGCCAAGACAGCACAGAAAGTTCTTTTCCTCTCAAGCATAATTTAGAAACACTAGTGCTTTGTTTTGAAATATTTAAAATGGCATAACTTAAATTATATTCTATTTGTCAAATTCAACAACATATTCAGCTAATGAAGTTTTCCAAAATATTCCATAAAAAGTTCTGCTAAAATAGTTCTGCTATTGCTTTATAACACTCAATTACTAAAATATCCTCTTACAGTAGAAATTACAACAGTATATATAAAAATTCTGAACTTTCACCAGCCAATTTGCTTTTGTTTAATTTCTACAGAATAAGACTACCTAAACAGTAAAATCATTGTTATAGACGACATAACACCATTCTGTATAGAATGAAACAAGAGACAATTGCTCTGGCAGAGATGATCACAGCTCTCCCCACTCCAGCAAGGTCAGCCTCCAGTTAACGGTAGCAGGATTTCTACCGAAAAAGGCATACATGACTGCCCCAAGTGTTCCAGGTCATAATCATTCCACAATTAAAAATGCTACTGCCTTAAAATCAAAAGTCCATCACACAAAAAGCAACGTATAACTCAACAGTTATTCAGCACTAAAGCTCCAAGGTTGACATTTCTTCTCCATGTAAAAATGCCTGCAATGTACAGCTAAGCTGCAGTACATTTACATGTGATGAGTCAGACAACAAAGGACAATGAGACTCAAATAATACTGCTTCTTCAATCTAGATTCCCCAACAGACCGTAACACAGAATGCTACTCCATCAGTCAGAAAAGAAATGCAGAACATTTGTTTTCCATCACCAGACCATTGCTCTAGCTAGCTGCTCCAACAACGAACACATAAGATATAAATGCCGGTAACAACGTTTTAGCAAAACACCACAAACACAAGCACTTGAATTATTGCTTTAGACTTTTCCTGCAGAAGTAGTTCATCACTCGAGCGCTTCTTTTGATCACTGTGTGAATAGAGGTTCCATTATAGCCTTCATTCAGACCGATGTAAAAAAGGGGGGGAGGGGGGGAGAAAATCAGGCTCCACGCATCATCTTTCAGCCAACTTCTTTATTTGAAGATCTGTGTCTATGCAAGTCCTGTGGTTCTTCACGTTAAATGCTCTATTTATCCAAATTTTGTCATTAAGTTAGGATTTTTCATGCAGCAGATGGTACCGCAAACGGTATAAAAAGCTAGTGCTTTAAAAAGGTCATTACAGAACACATTAACAGGACACAAAAATCGCACCCGCAGCAGTATTCCAACAGAGCAATAGATCCGCAGAATGAAATGCCTAGTAATGCTCACATGTTACACTTACCAAATAACTGAGCTACTGCTCTGGATGCAACTTCCTGTAGCAGGGGGAGGGAAAAAAGCAGCTTTGGGGCAGCCCTAACAGAATATCGATGCCAGTTTTGTGTGACTAATTCACTTAAAACGTAAGATTTCTGTTGAGCCTTCAACATTTTCCACTAAAAGCCACAAGGAAACTCGTATACTGGCACTGCTGACTAACAATGTAGGAAAATAAACAATTCCAACCCATAACTGCTTTCATATGTTACCATATTCTCAGAACGATCTCAGTTAACCCTGTGTGGCCATGCAACTTTTTAGTCTTTAGAATCTAAGAATTAAAAAGCCTTTTAAAAAAATCAATCCATTATACAAAGTAATAGCTGCTTACCAGAAATATTTGGGTTGCTGTTAAAAGACATATTTAGCATGCTAACAAGCACCTAAGAAAAGTGAGGATATTAACAAACACTAACAAAAAATGTCATCCAATAATCTGAATTTACAGCTTTGGTTTGAATCTGCTGAGCTGTAGCAGTGATCTGTGGGTGTATTATATAAATGGGTCATATGCCCAAAGTATTGGAAATGTTGCTTTTTTAACTCAACAGTACTTCCAGTTCATATTAAGTAACCTTACATTTTTAAGGTTCTCAATTTCAGATCTTAAAATACAGACTTAGCAGAGTTTCAACGGACATGCGCTGAATGACCATAACAAGAGATATCTGAAGTATCTTGTAAGCTGCTTTGGATATGAATACTGTAGATATATTCCTATGGGTTAAGTATCAAAATTTTCAGGTATCAACCAAACACTGGTATTTTCAAATTCTGTGGTGAAAAATAAGTTCAGCAGTATACAATGAAACAAGATTCACATTTCAGAAGAAAAATACTTTTAAACAAAATTCCAAGTGACTGACTCAGCTGTCCTCAGCTCAGAGATTTTGAAATTTTAGCTAGAAACCATTTTTGTTTACATTGTCGCCTCAGTCATTTCCTCATACTGGTAAATTAATCCCATTTATTTAAATGAAATTTGGTTAAAACAATGCATTCAAAATTGGACATTAGATGTTTTAAGTCTGCTATCCTATGAATTCTTAATTGGGAGAAATAAGTTACACTGACCTGCCAACCTAGCACTTCGCAAGCACGTCAAAGTGCAAGTAGATAAATAGGTACTGCTATGGCGGGAAGGTAAATGGCGTTTCCATTCGCTGCTCTGGTTCGCCAGAAGCGGCTTAGTCACGCTGGCCACATGACCCAGAAGCTGTACGCCAGCTCCCTTGGCCAATAAAGCGAGATGAGCGTCGCAACTCCAGAGTCGGTCACGACTGGACCTAATGGTCAGGGGTCCCTCTACCTTAAGTTACATTGAACACAGTGATCTTGTATGGTCATAATGTTCCGAGTTTACTAAACCATAGTTTAGTAAGTCAGCAATGAGCACTGAGGCTCACCATGTTCCCCTTTATGCACTGGCTCTGAAATTTCCATCCTCATCTATTTAAATGAGAGTTTCCCATTTCAGAAGCAACATGGAGCTCTGGTTTAAACGTATCAGGACACTGAGGTCAGTGGGTAAAGGAGCCAAAGGTGGGGGGGGGGAGAAGGGGGAACATGCAGGTCCAATGTTCTCAATACTATGGTTTGACAACTTCAATCCAGCCCTGTGGATGCTTACCCAGAAGTAAATTTCTGTGAGTCTTTTTGAACATAATGTTCCTGGCTCAACAGAACTATGGTTTTATTTAGTCTGGAACATTATGTCCAAAAAGGCCTCCTGAGATTTACTTCTGGGTAAACATGCATAGGATTGGGCTGAAGCTATCTAAAACTGAGGAAAACTAGAAGCACTTTGCCCTTCTTTTTTCTATTTAAAGGGCAAAGGCAGCTAACACCAATAGGGGCTGGTGGGGCAGAGGGATGGGCAGCTTATGGTAAGAAGTGCTAAGGCTAACAGAGCTAATGGTAGGTGGAACATTGCAAGATTGCAATCCTATGCACGCTCATATGAGAATAAAACCCACTAGACACTGCAAGTCTTGCTTTTGATTTTTTTTAAAAAATAGGATTGTGAAAGTAATCAATGCCAACTCATACCTCATCAATATAATTAGTACTTACACAGTAGTGAAAATACATCACTCCTTTACAGAAGTATAATGCAAATATTACCTCCAGAGTTATTTTGCAACATGCAGCCCAATCCAATGCATGTTTACTTAGAATGTGTACTGAATGCAGTAAGGCTCGCTCCCAAAGGAGTATAGGAGACGGCAGTTTTAGAAGTCCCCATTTTTATTACTGGCCCTGCTCCTATGCCTTTAACAGCAACCTGACATGCAAAAATTAATCAGGTAAAGGTCTTCTTAGCATGGCTATATAGGTGGTAAGTGAAGCAGCTTCCAGCTAGAGCTTCCAAAGCTAAACCAGGACTTGCTTCTAAGTGCACAGGACTGTGTCCTCCCTCTTTTTTCCATATATGGCTTTTTGTAATCTTAAAGCAGCAGACCCAATCTGGCTGCTAGTGTTAGTCTAGATGCCTCAGAGCATATGTCTGCAGGGAACAACATGGTTACTACCTTTTCTCTTAACAGAGCTCCTGTGCCTTTAAAAGCTGCAGAGAGGCAGATATTCAACAAGCACACCTTTCCTAAGAACACAAGATTTAATGAAGTTGGAGGACAGCTCCAGGCATTAAAATAAACATTCACTCAATTTTCAGCAGCCCCAAAAACTACATTTTCAGTGAGCTGTAACAAAGAAACAGTCACATAGACTTCCCATCACCTGAACTGGAATTTTGTCTGTACTGAAATTGCAGAGGTGGGAGGGGGGAGAGGAAGAAGTTAAATATACCTTGCTATTCAAAGCCTGGATCTGATAGTGTCCCATAGGGACAAGGTCACTCGCTGCTGCTGTTTTCATCAGTGGTGCGGGCTCTGTGTGTGATTCACAGGTGTCAACAATCAAGTGCTTGGAATTAATTGTAGGTACCTGTCACAAAATGTCCCTCTTTTTACAAATAACTGGGTCCCAATTGGCTAGCTGTTCCAGCTTGCAAGGAAAGGAGGGTGTATGAAATTTCACTGGTTTTCACCACCTCTCAAGGCTAATTTTCAATAGGAATTGCTTTGGGGTGGGTGTTATGGAAGGTTATAAGGCAGTACTGGGACACAGTGATGCAGACGTTAAACTATTTGTTTATTTCACAAATCTTATATGCAACTTGATTGTAAAAACAAAACAAAACCCTCAGAGCAGGAGGAAACAAAAGAAAAGACGAGAATGGGCTTAGGTTCTGGAAAGCACAAGGGACTGTCCCAATTGATATTTAAGGGTAAGCCTCTGGAGGAACCCTGCCTATCAAAATATGCAGGTAAAGCTCAGCTATATATACCACACTTGGCTTGGGGTAGGAAACACAGAAAGCAGTGGCTGCACTTATATATCACAAGAAAGCAAACAGAACATTCCCAAATGTGTGTTTGCAATTATATTTAATACAATATCTTTTAAAATGTTAAGTATATTTCTAGTGACTACAAGCCCTCTCTAAGCAAATTCTAACAATGCAGGAAGGAAAGCTGGCATAAATATATTTTCAAAAAGCATAAGCAAGTCAGGTACTACATGAAACACAGCTGCTAGATATGTCACAAATTCATCCATATAAAAACCACAAGTTCATCTTAACTCCATGCCTGGTTGCAGAAATTAATATTAAAAACAAAATTAAGTTGTCTGTCATTTAAAAATCGCAGAGAACAAGGAAAATGACATGTAAAATGAATGTACTTCTAATTTTGTTATCTTGTTACAGTAAGCATTGAAATACCGAAATACCTACTAAAAAGGACTCTTAACTGTATGCATTAAATATACCTACAGAAGCACTACTTGCCTTGCAATAACATCTTTTGAAAGTACAATATTGTTTATAAGAGTATGAAACAAACGTATTCCGGGAAGAATTCATCTGAAGAGAATCAGCTCCATACAGCACAGCATTACCTGGGAATTTAAAAGTGACATTCTGCTACTGCCCACCCATGTGAAAGTATAATTAGCAAATTACATACTATACCCATATGCCACATAGAATATAACATATGGACACAGAGTGCTCTATTTTGGGGCGATAATAAAAAGCTATCCTTACGTCATTATAGCTAATGATAGCAATTATAACTGTCACAGAACATGAAGGGATCATATCCTACTTCTTCTAAGTTTGAGTGAATCTCTTCTGTAGTACTGTCCTCAACTTATTCTATCTGGATCATTTAAGGATTTTGCCTCCCTTCTCTGTACAGGCAACAACCAAAAGAGGCAGGGCATAATGGAGTGGGACACGCTTATACACACTCTGCTGATGCGCACGGAGCAGGGGGAACATAACTTCTGTGTGAAAAGGTTGTTGACTGTATTTCCTTCAAAATACCTGTTTCTCAGACCATTAGTTCTTTGTCGTTCAACAACACTAACTCTTGATTCCACTGTCTCCAAAGTTCTCTCCTGGTATGAGCCTTTCTGACTAGGAAATCCAAGGAGGACAACACAGCTGCTGGAAACTGACTCCGGCTTATCAGAAACGATAGGATTTGCTTCTCTTTGAATAGTATGCTGTAGGATTCTTGTAGGTGGGATTCCAAGAGGCACAACACGGCTTCGACTTGCTTACAGGGTCTATTAAACTCCCATCACTGTGGCAGCAGCTCCCCATGTTTCCCCTAAGAAACTCCTATCCTGAAGGTTGAAGCCATGAGGTGTGAGAGACTGACACCAAACAGCAGAAAACAGACACTGTCATCTTCACCACCTTCTACACACATGTGCAATTCCAGATCCCATATGACTCTGGGAGCAAGTATGATTACTCATATCCTTCAGTAGCCAGGAGACAATGCTGTCAGACTGGAGTTCTCCAGTTGGCATCTTAACAACAAGAAATCACTAAAAACAAATTCTAACACCCAATAATTCGTACTTCATAGGAAGAAACCAGTGATAGCAGCAGCACAACAGATTGTGTTCTAAGTTTTTTTTTGGGGGGGTGTAATATTTTGGTTCAAGAATTTGACTATTTGATGTGAAGTTTCCAACCAACTGCGTTTAGTCACAACGCTGAATAATGAAGCTAAAACAAGGACCATATTCATAGAAAGCCATCATATGATAAGTCAGACATCAAAGGAGGTAAATATCAGTGTACAACATTTATTTGCTTTTTGAAAAGGGAAAGCCTGCTTTCAAAGTGCATCGAATGCTCAATTTTAATCTGACACAACAGGAGCCTTATCATTGGGATTCCTGCTTTGCAGGGGGTTAGACAAGATGAACCTTGAGGTCCTTTCCAATTCCACAATTCTATGATTCTATGTTTACTGGGAATAAAGTCCAGAACAGTTCAATAGTATTTTCTTTCTTGGAAGAAAGTGACAAAAGTCCAGGATTATGAATTCTTGCTGAGAAGTACTGCCACCACCACTGCAAACCCAAATCACACAGGCAGCCTTTACTTTCTAGCAGGAACAGCAGGCATGAATATGAGAAATCACAATACTAGAGAATTAGACTAGGGCATGGGTAGGCAAACTAAGGCCCGGGGGCCGGATTCAGTCCAATCACCTTCTAAATCTGGCCCATGGACGGTCCAGAAATCAGCGTGTTTTTACACGAGTAGAATGTGTGCTTTTATTTAAAATGCATCTCTGGGTTATTTGTGGGGCATAGGAATTCATTATTTTATTTTATTTTCAAAATAGTCAGGGCCCGCACAAGGTCTGAGGGACAGTGGACCGGCCCCCTGCTGAAAAGGTTTGCTGACCCCCGTTATAGAGCCAACCTCCAAGTCTCTAGAGATTAAACATTACAATCAAGTAACCTTGTTAAAAAGGAATAGAACTACTGATGAGGCAGAACTGGGATACATTTGATGACTGTATTTTCCATAATTCCCTGATATGCATGATATCTCATATAGCAGGACAAATTAACTGCCACTGAGGCTGAACACTTACACAGAAAACTAGAGAGGCATCTAATATTTAACGTGTGAAGTATAGTAAGTGATAAATGGGAGTATATTCTTTAGCATGGAGATTGTGATTGTGTGTGTGTGTGTGTGTGTGTGTGTGTTCTCTATGAGTCTAAGTGGTAGTATGGATTATTTCTAGGGGTTTTTTAATTGAGAATATCTCCTGTGTGTGACAAAAGCAGTTGAAGATTTCCCACCCACAGTTCACTAGACAAGAGGCAGACAGAAAATAAGTGCCCAGGATATACCCAGCAAAAATAAGACAGCTTGCACATATTTCCAACTGCAGAAGGAAGAAAAGCTGTAAAGTAGCAATGTGACTATTAGGGAAGTGGAGCATTTGACTATTTTGCATGTATCTTCATTTAAAAAAACAAGACACAAAAATTCACTGCAATTTTGAGAGCCTTTTTTCTTCCACCTGGGGCACAAGGCTTCCTTAACATAGAACAGTGTTTCCCAACTAGTGTGCCGCGAGACCTTGCCTGGTGTGCTGCGAGTCGGGCGGCGAGAGGCGGGGCGGCGGCGGCGAGGATCCGCGTCGAGCCGGGGGCGGCTCCGCGGTGGTGGTGCCGAGGTTTCTCTCTCCATTCTCCCCTCACACACACACACAGGAAATAACACAGGATCAGCTGACAGGACCCGGCCAATGGGGCGGCGGCGGGGCAGCGCGCGCAAAAGGGAGGAGCGCGAGACAGCGGACGAGGAGGAGGCCGGCATGTCCGGGCAGCAGCAGCAACAACAGCAGCAGCAACTCCCGGCGACGGCTCCTCAAGCCCCGGGCAACCCTACTCCCTCACCGGCCTCGGCCGCCCTCCTGCTCCACCCGCCGCCGCCTCCCCCGCCGCCGCCGGCCACCTCGGCCCCGCCGCCGCCCCCTCCTCCGCCCGCTATCGCTGCCACCACCACAACAGCCGCCGCCGCCTCAGCTGGGCCCATGCCTGCTGGGAGCGGCGGCGGCAGCAGCAGCGCCCCGGCGCCCTTCCTTCACGGCGGCGACCCAGCCCTCCTGGTTCGGGAGGCGGGCGCGAGAGCCCCACCCCTCGGCGCTCGCCAGCTCCGCGCGCGTCCTTGCCTGGGCGAAGGTGCTTCTTGGACGGGAGGCTGCGGCGACCAAAGACCCCGGCGGCTGTCAGGAGGAAGCGGAGGAGGAGCGGGAGGCTGACCCCGAACTCGTGGGAGGAGGCGAGAGAGAGAAGGCGCTTGGGCAGCCACCCCAAGCCAGCGCACGGGGGCGCCCCTTTGGAGCTGCCCACCTGAGCGCACGGGACAGGAGCGGCGATTTGATTCGCGCCAGGCCACGCTTGCTGCGGAGGGAGGAGGAGAGCGGCGCCTTCCAGCCTCGTCTCGCTTCGTGACAGCGCCGACCGAGCCTGAGAGGGAGCAGATCCGAGGGGGATCTTCCCCACCCAGCCACCCCCTCGCCGCCCGCCCTGCTCCTGTCGTGGCAGCAGACGAGCCGACTCGCCCTGACCTGCGGGGTCCCCCACGCCGCCTCCGCTCACGGCGGCGACCCGGCCCTGAACGAGCAGGAGAAGGAGCTCAAGCGGCGCCTCAAGCGGCTCTACCCGGCCGTGGACGAGCAGGAGGAGGAGTTGGAGGAGTCCCTCAGTCCCTCGCTTTGCTGCCTCCTCCCCCCCACCCCCAAAGCTTGGAGGTTCCCCGGCAAGGGGGAGGGGAAAAAATTGAAACTTACACTTTCGTGCGTCCCTCCCGGCGTGACGCTGCGCGCTGACGTCACGGGGCTGTAATGGTGGTGTGCCTCGAGATTTTTTTCATCAATCAAGTGTGCATTTGCCCAAAAAAGGTTGGGAAACACTGACATAGAACATCCTAACTGGCTTCCTCACAGTCTCAAATTTTGAAATACTAGTTACCAGTCAAAACATGAGTCAGGGATCAGACACATTATGGAGGCTCTGGCTCATTCAGGAAGCACAATCTGAGCTGGATGCATTAGTCCTTCTTTTGTTATTCCTTGGCTGAGGAAAAAGCCCTACCTTGATTATTTATATTTTTTGGGGGGGGAGAAGGGGGAGGAACAATTTTGAATAAAGTTTTCAAAGTTACTAGTCTTCAACTATTTTTTTAAAAATAATTTGTTTGCATTCAAACATATCAATATTTAGCACCTTGTTATATTTATCTGTGGCAACAGAAAGCCATACGAAATAATCTTTATGGTTAAAGTAAGTTGCTAGGGTTACAAAATGTTTGTCTAGTAGTCAAACCAAAACCATTTGAAAAATCTTTTGAAAATCCCATGTGTCTATCAGCAGCAGTACTTGGGAGGATACCACCAGCGTTTTACAACTTATTACAGGAATACATGCTACTTCCTCTCAAACTATTTAGGAAACACAGAAGAAAATGATTCATATTATTCTGGCCTGTGGAAGGGTGTGGACAACACACTGATTACAACTATTTAAAATCTTCAGCAGTGACTCATCACTGGTATAGGGCATTTCCAACTCCAGCCTCTTTGGGAACATAATATCTTCCGTTACATTATTCAGAGGAAGAGCAAATTGGTGAGATCTAACCCATTCTTTCTTAGAATATACGTATGACAAAATAGTTTTCAGAACTGAGCACATGGCAAAGTTACCTAAGCTGCAATTCTATATGAACTTACCTAGGAGTAAATCCCACTGAGCTCAATGTGGCTTACATCTGAGCAGATATTTATAGGATTGCACCGTTAAGCATCCAGGTTTGAAGGGTATTAATAGATCAGCTAAAATCAGGTGACTAGAGAAATCTATCCAGGTTTCTTTACCACTTCAAAGGAGAGGAGATGCTATGTTTTCCTTTTTGGACACTATTCTCTAGTTCTTTCTTCCATCCTGGAAATTACAAATAGACTCTTGTTCAAGTACGTGACAAGTACGTGGTTTTGTTTCCAGAAGTTTATTGTCAAATAATATACATGAGTCTTTTTAATTACAAAAGGTAGAAATACAAATGCTGCCTGTTTGACAAAGAGTTTTCTGCGAAAGAGAACTCCAAAATAAGCATGTGCAGTCAGTTTAGCAAGGTTTACAAGATCCTTCATGAAAGACACCAAAAAAGACAGAGGGAGGCTGTTTTTTCCTATTGTTGTTTTGTGAATTTTAGCTCTCAAAAGATTTTTTTAAAATGTCTTATAGATTTGGCCAAAGGCAAATGAATACATTTCTCAAAATTCATATGCATTAAGATGTCAGGAAATAACTAGGTTGCTAATCATACATACTATTTGTTGTTCTAGCGGTTAGGAACAGACATACTGCATATGTGAAAGAATTGAATTACAGTTTCCATGGATACCGGGGTTTTTTATCTGAAAAAATGTGACTCCTGCAAGAATTACTCATCATCACTACATCCGCACAATCTGACTTTGCAAAACTAGCCAGGATCAAGGTTAATCGTTGAATCAGATGCATGCTGCCTAATTATTTATTCAAAAATCCTTGGGGGAGATTCAGGTTCATCAGGAATATGCAATCCTATACCAGCTCAAGAAAGATTTTCCAAAGTAATGCTTTGGAAGCAGAAAGAATATTAAAAACCCCAGTTCAAGTGAGTAAGAACAGGATAAATCTGACTCTCTGGGGTTCATGTATACGCTTACAAATTAGTAAACATATGGAACAGGAATAAATTACATGTCTTTATTCACTGTCCACATTATGGCTAAACTCAGATGCTGTTCTTGGTTTATTCTTTACCCAATCCTTCTCACCAAATAACACATTTCAGAAGACAATTGTGCTAGCTAGATCACTGCTACATTTCAAAACCGATAATAAATTCAATCTGAAATGTGAATGCTACTGATATTTCTCAGGTTAACTGAGGTGCTGATGATACTGTTAATATATAGTTCCTGTTATGGCCTGCACTGCTATTTTTGTGAGCTCCTGGGGTAGTGTGTGGTTATGGAGGAGAGAGTTCTTGAAAAACGTGCCTGGAAGGGAGGCCTTGCAAGGAAGTCTCAGGGATATCAAATATTCAAGTGACTGGAGGCAGAGGTAAGTGAGGCTAGAGGATGGCTGGGTCTGAAGGAGGCTTACAGAAGCTTGCATTCTGTTGCTCACCCCGACCTCTTACCTGTGGCATCACTGGAGGTCTGGTGGTGGTGTTACTGAACACTAACCCAGTTCCTAAGATCCATAATGTTACTGTGAACAAACAGGCTGACCTGATCTGCATAATCGAGACCTGGGGAGAGGGAGATGGATGGACCTGACCTAACACAACTCTCTCTACCTGGAGTGACAAACACTCTCATGTGTTGTCCCACAGCTATTTGTTGCTGTCAGCCTCTTTAGGGGCTGCATTGAAAAGAAATTTATGTCTTTGAAATGAGTACCTATTCCATGATTCATGGCTGGATTTGAAATCCCTAAATCTACTTTGGAGATGGAACCCACAAAGGGCCGACTATTCTGACAGTGAGCGATAAAAAGGATGCTTCTTGTCCTGACATGCAACAAGATTTTTTGTCTTATCATGAGACTCCATCAAAATGTTCTATAGGAAAGGCTGATAGCATGCATTAGTTGGAAGTGGATTAGAATGTGAACTGACTGTACAAATTAGATGTGTATAAATCTGTTGTGCATGTTGAGTTATACATAAAGTGTAAACTATCCTTCAATGGCATTTTTTTAAAAGTGCAAACTTTTCAAACGGAAAGTTCATCTAAATCACTAGTTTAAAATCAGCCTATTATCTCAGCCTCACAACAGAGGTCACTACGACACAGTCCCATTTCTGCAGTAATAGTCTCTAGAAATTTATTAGTCTATAGGTTTCTATTCAACTGTTGGGTTCTGTGTGTAAAAATCCATAATCTAAAATGCAAGTTTTGACTGCATATATTTTAGCACAGTTTCACTAGCTAATGAAAAAGCCACTATATAAAGTAAACTACTGCCCCCTGGGGTACAAAATCAGAATTTTAAATCCAGTCTAGCAAACAATTCCAATAATTACATCTATGGATATACTGAAATACAGGCTGACAATTCCAGACAGATTTGCTAATTACCAACCCAGAACAATCCTCTTCTTCCCATCTATATTTAACAGCCTGATTTTAAAATATCACATCTCTAGCTAATTAATGTTGCCTGAAAGGAAAGAAAGAAGCCACTCTAAACAGTATCTGAAATTTCAATCTAAGATTGTGCAATTAAGACATTGTTCTTGAGAGCAACTTTGTAACAGCATGATAATCACTAGAGTCTGCAAGTACACGCACCAAAATTTAAAAATTCACACATAGTAAAACAGGAAACTCTCTTGGGAACAGAAAATTAAAAGCTGCAGGACATTTGAATGAGAGTGTCTTACTTTACACTATATACAGGAGGCATCAGTGAAAAGTCAAAAAAATAATCTGAAGAAACTTGCAACATACACTTAACACAAAAAATAATGTTCCTATTTCTTTGTCCAGTATAGGTGCCAAATGTTCAAAGCAGCTGCCTAGGTGTTCATTGATGAGAATGGCAGAGGAAATGAATCTCTGAATTAGCCACCCCTGCCTCTCATATAGGTCAATCACAGAACATACAACTAGCAAAGTGGCTGACTACGACAAAACGGCTTGGTATAGTTAGGTTGTGGTGTTTAACTCTACCTCACACCAACAAGCCCCATTATATTATTTGCACCACTTGCCTCCTACTTTTCCATGGTATCAGTGTCATCCATCTCTTCACTGTCCCTCAAATCACAGAAGTCACTTTTAAAAACACTCAGACTAATGTGGGGTGGCTGGTGGAAGCCATTTTCACATAAAAAAATATGTAATGCATTCCAAAATTTTGGTGAAACAAATTAATTCCATTTTTTACATGCCTTCCTATATCCACAAAGATCAGAAGAAGCATTATTACCCACCAGGCAGGCCCAGAGTTAAAACTGCCAAAACAACAACAAATGTATCTGGTAAGGGCCAACCTGAATGGTTCCATCTATGATCACTTAATACTTAATGGGTATAAATTAATAGGCCTAGCATACTAGCCAAGCATGGGTAGGCAAACTTAGGCCCGGGGACCAGTTCAGGCCTAATCGCCTTCTAAATCTGGCTCGCAGACAGTCCGGGAATCAGCATATTTTTACATGAGTAGAATATGGTTATATAAGACGTCCCCGTTTCCTGGGGACAGTCCCCGGATTTACAAATCATTCCCCATACAAAATCCATTGAAGTTGAAAAGTGTCCCCGGATTCATTGAAAAAAATCTGGTAACCTTAGAGTAGAATGTGTCCTTTTATTTAAAATGCATCTCTGGGTTATTTGTGGGGCATAGGAATTGGTTCATTATTATTATTATTTTTCAAAATATGGTCCGGCCCCCCACAAGGTCTGAGGGACAGTGGACTGGCCCCCTACTGAATATGTTTGCTGACCCCTGAGCCAAGGTATTTAAATTCCAAGATTAGCATTAGGCTATCAGGGGAATTAACTCTAACATTATAGCCTCATTCAGATGTACCGTAACTCTAAACAACCAGTTAGCCTTACAAGAACAACTTGCAGCAAGCCATAGGTTAACAAGCTTCCTCATCCTCACTCCTCCTTTTGCATGTCTATGAAAAGCAGTTTGGAAGCTTTCACTTCCATTTTCAATTAACTGCAGCTTGTTATAGTTGAACCTAGACCATAATCTTAACTATGGCTTGTTAAAACAAACCAACGTCAAACAAAAGTTCAGATGGTACAATAAAATGCAGTTAATCCAAAACAGAAATCCAAATGAAGTCACGGCTTCAACCTATCTGCATACGTAAACTTGTGTAGCTAAACTGATGCGGGGGGGGGGGGGGGATTGCAACAGTTAAAGTTACATTTCTAGGTTCTTTTCAACAATAGTATGAAACAACAGGAAATTAAAGGATACTGCAGAAACCAATGTTAAATTCTATAATGTAAGAACCCAATTTTGCTAAAAAGAGACCTTCCAAGAGCTTTCATAATGCAGTTCTGACTAGTCTGAACAATTACTGATTGTACTTTAGAAAAATCCATTTTCAGCAGTTAGATAAACTAGCCCATCGATTCAGTTTTACATCAGCATTTACTCCAAACAGTTTACATGTAATATCATATTCCTTTATTTTTATTTGGCTTATATGACAGTAGTTTATAGTTGAGCCACATGGTGGCACAATACAAAAAGAAAACACGGTTTGAAAACCAAAAGCAAAGTCTTATTGTTAACTAAAATGTGGATGCAGAACCACTATGTGTAGTATGAAGAGGAAAGAAAAGGAACAGGAGGCAGTGCTGATCCCCTGCTTCGTGTCCCTCAACCCAACAAGATCTACTTAGAGAAAAGCATATGGGGGGAAGTAATTTGGGAGAGGAGTAGAAGAGACAAAATAATGTTTAAGTTTAAAGCTGCATTTTAAATCAATTTTATTTTGTACTACTGCATACATTAAATATTGTTTCACTTGTAACAAATGCTATTTTAAAGAATCATACACAAGTCTACCACTACTGTAGTTTAAATCTATTTTATTTAAATGTTGAAGGCACACATGGAAATTACACAAGGCATGCACACCGCATGCATCCTTTTTCCCCCTAGGGCACAGACATAGCTCTCAAGGTATTGTTGGAGAGCTGTACCCCAAGATCTTGGGGACCAGAGGTTCCCCATTTCTGTTCTAAGGCTACAGTAAGTCTGTACAGTCATTATCTTATCCAGTCTCAAACCAAAGAGAATAATGCCACTGCAACTTCTTTAATAAAGTATGCTTTTGAGGTGCCTGTTCATGGTATGTTTTTCAAAAAAAAAACCTAGACTGAGGATTTCTCTTTGAAATGCAATGGCAAAGAAATAATTCCCAAGTATCAGGTGCAATATTCCCAGTCTCAGGGGCTGCTTCAAAGGGACTATTTTGCACAATCAGATTGAAGCAGGACCCAATTTCAGAAACAAAGATTGTGAGAAGGTGGCTATAGAGAAATGTGGTCTCTAAAGTATGTGTATCCCATGTGTGTAGATAGTTCTAAGTTGAAACCAGCACCTTGGTTTTGGCTCAGAAGCATGCTCGTAGCATGTGCAGTTGGCAAATCCAAGGCTGCACAGTCTCATTTAAAGGGAGACAGGCTGCAGCATTTTGCAGCAGCTGAAGCATCTGGATCATTTTTCTCAAGGTCAGCCCTTCATAAAACACATTACAATTGTCAAGCCTGGAAGTTATGAAAGCATGGTTCAATGTGGCATGGCCATGTCCTCCAAGATGTAATTGACAGAAAGCTGTTCTAGGCTACAGCAACCTGCTTGGCAAATGCCACTGTCTTGGACAGACTTTCCCAAGCTGGCACCCTCTAGATGTTTTGGAGCACAACTCCCATCATGCCAGACCTTCAGACTGGGACTGATAGGAGTTGGGAACCCAAAACACTTGGAAATCACTGGAGTGGAGAAAGCTAGTTTAGGATAACATCAAGGATGTGGTAGAAGCATAAAGTGAATCCAAAGAGAGAGACACCCAATAAACTTCTTTCTGCAGCTCAATCACAGGTCAAGTCTGTGCTATGTAAACTCTACTATTAGGATAGTGTTGACTTCATCCTCATGCATCAAGACAACTTCTCTCTTTTCTGGCTCCACCAGTTCTCTGGTGCCCATTCATTTGTGTGCCCTATTCCTGCACTCCAAAAAAACCCATTCAGGATGTGACAGAACTGTACCGTTATCCAGGTTCTTAAGTACATTTTTATTTTTTTATCATAAAGGTTACTGAGACTGCTGATTTGCTGAGTCTTTTTCCAAATGTTAGCTATGTCAAAATTAAGTAAAAGGTTATGAGCTTTATTCAAACTAATGTTGATCACAATTAAATTCACTGATTTCAATTTGACAAATCTATTTGACTTTAGATTTTGAGGGCCACAATATCTAATAGATTTCACTGAAATTTTTGCTAATTTAGAGAGGAAATGAGAAGGTGATGCAAACTTGCAGATAAATAAAATATTTTGTAGAGCACAGTAAAAGGCAAAAAACACCTCCTTTTCATCTGAATGAACTACAAGACTCGGAGAGAGATGAAAATCTAATAAAACTCAAGACACAAACCTACATGTTCATTGACACACTTGGAGAAAAATGTTTCTCACTAAATTTATATGTACAACTTTAAAGAAAAATGGGTTAAGTATCAATACTTACTAATTATGTTACGCTTCGTAACAGTTATTGAGAATAAAAGCACAAACTCTGAAAGCCGCTTGTTACCAGGTCTCCCAATAGTAAAAGTACTTCATGTGATTGGCTGGCAGAGTCTCAAACAGTGATTGACAACTCGAAGATCACAGTAATGAGCATGCTACAAATGACTAGAGCAGTTAAATTGCTGTCATGCAACTATGCTGTCATGCAACTACACAACTATGATAAATTGCACTGGACATGTGTGGTAGAAATACAGACCATTCTTGCATGAGATTTTGTTAAGCATAACATAAAACATTTTTATACAACTATTGTAGCAGAATCTAACATGCCATAGAATCAGTTGTCAAATGCTGAGCATTAGCAGAGTTTATCTAATAATTTATCTTACTCACTCCCACTCAAACAGCAATACTGGTGAAAACTAATTCATATATTTCCAAGATGAACAAGTTGTCTGCTGAGTATTAATTTGGAAGAATATTTTTGATGGAATTTGATCTTTAAAGCTCTATAGTAACTGGTTTTTCCTACTGTAGCTACATGCTCCACTAGGCAAACACTATCCTTTGTCAAGGGACTCCACAACCACAGTTATTAAGTAAGCAGATTATGGAAGAGCAAGCAATAGCATGTAGTAGTACACCCCTGATTTTTTCAGCAGATTTGCAACTCTGCAATTTCCCTCAATACTTGATGTTCATCACACAGTCACAATGTTTTTAAATGAATTAGTCCTATGTGGAACTTTGACACAGATCTGTCTCTGTTAATTATGCAATCTCAGTCCACAGACAAACCTTGCAAAGATAGAGAATTATAATGAAATACAAAAATAAAATATTTCCTTGATGGCATATTAGCTGCATTTGGATGAATGTATACCAGCTTATTAAGCAGAGAATAACACCCCTGAGCAAGTAGCTTCCTTGCTCCTTCCTTTGTGCAAGGCGCAAGTAGACCAGGAATTCATTAGTCAGAAAACTATGGTTTGGATCAAGAGAAGACCTTAAACAATGTTCTGAATATGGTTTTAGACCCTTGCTTGTTCCAAAGCTGGTAACCACAGTTTTCCATTCTGTATGAAATAGAGAAGCTATATTTAATTTGGGGCATTTTGATAGAATTATGGCTCACAAGAAGGGAGGAGGAAGAGAGTTCTGTGCATGGGTAAAGACTTGTTCATTCTCATCTAAGCCAGGCCATGTTAGTCTTAGAATCTCAGATGTATAAGCTAATTGCCAAATGGCACCTTAAACCTAAGTTATGGTTGCCACAAGGAATGTCTACTCACTAATTTTACAATGGAGCTTATTATATTATTATTACTTTCCTTTCATTTCTCTACTGTATTTCTCTACTATATTTTAAAGACTAAAACTCAAAACTGCTTACAAACATTAAAACATCAAATAAAACAAACCAGAATAAAACAAAATCAACCTTCAAGGACAGTATTTCAGACCCTTCTCTAAGTGACATTTTGCTTTCCCCATATTTATTTACCTACTTAATTTATACAGCTGCCCCATAGCAGTACTCTAGGAAGCCAGTGTGGTGTAGTGGTTAGAGTTTCAGACTGTGATCTGGGAGATCAGGGTTCATATCCTCACTCAGCCATGAATCTCACTGGGTGACCTTGGGCCAATCACAACCTCTTAACCTACCTCACAGGGTCTTTGTAGGGATTAACGAAGAAGAGGGGTGAACCATGTACTTTTGGGGGGAAAGGTAGGATATAAATGCAGTAAGTTAAGCTCTTCATCTTACTTGCTTAAGAAAGCTAGAGAGACCAGCCAGATGGACATGTCAAGTCACCAACCTGGCATCCAGAAATCTCCACATGGTTGCATTCAGACCCATGCCAATCGCAAAACATGTCTGGTGCGTGGGGAATTTCGAACACTGACTATAATGTAAGGTCAAATGAGGCATAGAATAAACATTTAAAGTACAGTGATACCTCGGTTTTCAAGCGTAATCCGTTCCGGAAGACCATTCGAGTTCTGAAACGTTCGAAAACTGAAGACTCAATAGCCGACAATAGCTAGGCCTCAGGATCTTGCACTCAGTGGAAGCCGCATGGCATGTTCAACTTCCAAGGCATGTTTGAAAACTGAGGTACCACTGTATTTCTCATTCATTCACCACAAATCCTTATAAATATAAAAATTGGCCTTCAATTAATCAGAGTACGATGTATTCTAGAACAAGGATAGATCTGCTAGAATTGCTGGTAGGTAGAATGCAGTGGCGCTCATGTCAAACTTGCAGGCAGGCTCCCCATAGGTAATGGTTGGCCACTTTTTGCGCTCCTCCCAGCAGTCATTTCTCCTCTGGTCCCTGCTGTGGATACATGATCTGACTGGTTGTCTTTACACTGAGCCTTATGCAATTTGCACTCTAGTAGTCACCGAGTCTGTTTAGTTGCCCTGAGTTCCCTCATATATTCAGGAAGCAACCTGGGCTTCACAGTGCCAGAGAGGACACCAAGGACCAGTTATGCTGAGAACCCATCAGGCCTCACTATTCCATAGTGAACTTTGGCCACTGGAAAAGTTCCCATCATATTGAGGAATCCACCAATTTCCATAAGTACTCAGAGACAGATCATCTTAATGAATCTCCCTCCCCTCCAAACTAATTCAGATAGTGCAGCCAATGACAATGGGGTAGATAATTTTAATGCCCCCATCCCAATATCCAAACCATGCCGTCACATCCCGAGGCAGAGACTAAATAAAGGGTATGGCCTACCCTGTGTCCAATGAGACAGCCCCCTGGTTGTCCTGGAGATCACAAAGTCCAAAAGCCAGCCCAGTCAAGGCAACCTTGGTGTGGATATTGAAGTTCCCCACAATCAATGTCCTGGGATTCCATGACACCAGATTTGGGACATCTCTGCCAGCTCAGCAGGGTGGGCAGTACACCAACAGCATCCCCAGTCTGTCTTGCTGGCCAAGCATCAGATAAAGGCCCTAATAGCCTGTCTCGGGGTAGAGAAGTTTCCTGATGAATAAAAAAGCAGTTTTGTGGACCACAGCAAGTCTGATACACCACACGCCTAACTTAGGCTGGTGCTGTATCAAGTACAAAGTGGGCAAAGCTGGGTCAAGACCCCACTGCCCACTCAGTGATTCATGCCAGTTTAGCTCCATCATCTGTAGTAAAGTCCTGTTTGTGGATGTGTTCTGAATCAACTTGGAATTGAGCTACATCATTGCCTGGCTAAAGAGCTCACAGCCAGTCCTCTGATTACCCACAGCATTGGGTGTCAGGCAAGGAGATGATCTGTACATATTTCCATCCTATACCTATGCCAGCATTCACTTATATATGCTTCAGGGAACCCTGGGCAAGAGCAAACAGTGGTTGAATTTACTAATTAGCTGTTATCTGTGGCTTCTGCCAACCCTATCTTCCTTCCCACATGGAGAGCTCAAGGGAAGAGCAGGATCTTATCCCAAACATCACAATAAGCTTCAGAAGCACTCATTAGCAGGGTGGATTAAAAAACAATGATTTTAATTTTTAAAAAAATCTTAAATATTTAAATTGGTTGTTTTTTATTTAAATCAGAATTTTTTATTTAAATTGGATTTTTAAAATAAAATGCTTTTGGAGGGAAAATCTTTCTAAAGATAGTTTTCTATTAAGGTTACGCTGTTATTATTATTATTTTATTTTTAAAATTTCTATACCGAATTATATTTTTAATAAAAATCTCAAAGCGGTTTATAGAATATTAAACCAATAAATCAATAAAACAATAGCCAAGCGATGTTCCTCCGGCCTCAAGAGCCTGTTTAGTAGAGCTGGCAAGTCTGGGTCCCGTCCCCTAGGCCAGGTGGAAAGGGCATTGCATTATAGTCCAAAGCAGGGGTCAGCAAACTTTTTCAGGAGGGGGCCAGTCCCCTGTCCCTCAGACATTGTGGGGGACCAGTTCCACCCTCTCCCAAAAGCACCTCCCGAAAGGACCCCCCCGAAAAGGAACTCCCCCGCCGACGCCACTCACACCACCTCTTCTTCGACAGTGTCAGCATCGTCCTGTGTTTCGGCGGGGCACAGAGCCCATGCCACTGGCCTGGGCAGCGGAGGCAGCCTCCGTGCCGCCGCCGCTTCCTCCCGCTCGGCTCTTCCCGCTCAACCACTTCTTCCCACCTCTGGGTAAGGCCCCTTCCTTCCCGTTGAGGCGGCCTAGCGGGAAGAGCCAAGCGGCAGGAGGAGGCCGCAGTGCAGAGGCCGCACCAGCGTGGCTGCAGAGGCCACGCCAGCGCTGCCACCTGCCCAGAGGCGTCTGCAGCTTCTGATGGGCTGCAGGAGCTTCCACCTGCAGCGAGGCCTCCGTGCTGCGCCAGTTTAGCACGGGGACTGACCGAGCGGGCGGCAGGGTCTGTAAGGTTCGGGGGCCAGATTAACGAGCCCGGCAGGCCGCATCCAATCCGCGGACCTTAGTTTGTGGACCCCTGGTCCAAGGGCTATTCATTAGGAAATAAGGGTTTGTTTTAAGTTTTTCATGTGGGCTAAAACTCAATCTAAGGTTGTTGTTTTTTTAAAAAATTGTTTAACCACATCAGTTAACAAACATGGATACACATGCTATAATGTTATTGTTTTAGTTAAATAAATTGTTTAAATTGTTATTAAGGAAATGATTATTTTTCTCCTTCCAATAAAGTACAGCAGAAAAGTTGCCCAAATATAAACAGTTAACTTACTAAACCTCACAATAATTTTATAATTATCTGTCAATGTATTTCTAATAGTATAACCAAATCAGTAATTTTTGATATAACTATTCTGAAAATTTATTATTCCAAAAATGAAACCTTCATCTGGTTGTAAATATTAAGATTATACCAGCAAGAATGCGTCTTTCTGTAAAAAAAATAAAAAAATCAAGTCTTACTGACTAGTGATTTAAATCATGATTTAAATCGATTTGATTTAAATCAAATTCACCCCGCTCACTAGTAAGTCATCTTGTTTTCAGGTGCCTCTGAACCCTAGAGACAATATCTGTCCTTACCTTACAAAGTGCTCAAGCAAATGGTCACTAGGCTATAATAGCGATGCCACTGGCAACTGCATGTTTATGAAGCTCTCCAGGATATATACAGTACAGCACAAACCAATATTGATACAGTCTTTAATATACCCTTATGTGAACTGCATCTGAAGCAAGTAACTACACACACCTCTACTCTTTTAAAACAGTTTTTTGTATCATGATAAAACTGATAAAAGGTGTTCTTATGTGCAGGAAAGACCACATTAAACCACTGCTTTTTCCTGAATGTGAAGACTATTTGAAAGTTTGTGGAACTTGTACCCTTTGCTTAAAAAGCGGGTTACCAGTTCAGAATAAGGGTTCAACTTTTTTTTTAAGTAGCACATTCACTGCCCCATTCAGAATGAATGAGGAAGGTACAGTTTTTCACATATTTTTTGTCTTTGTCTTGGCTTAAGCTCTGTCTTCTTAAAGGGTTATGAAGCAGGAAGCAAAATAGTACAAAATAAGAGCATGTTATGATTATGATACTGGATGTTCTAGGTTTTTTAATGCATACTTCAAAGTACTTGTCGGTTATGGCTTTTAACTAATTGTACCACTCCACTTAGTGAAATAGCATTGTAGTGTGAATTGTATTTACTTTCCTATGTGAACCAGACTCAACCAGCTCCAGAAGTGTTCTGAACTAGCCGCTGAAACCCTTACTGCCTTGAATCACAGCAACTTCACTCAAAATCAAATTGGAACCAAACAAAAGCATTCATTGGTTTGACTCTCCAGTTAAAATAGCTATATAAAAGCTCCAAAAAGCCATATTGAAAAGGGACAAGAAAACTTCCTTTATAATTACTACCATTTAGAATCAAGCATTAAGTTTATCAATAAATACAAATGCATTCTGCATGATGCAACAACAAAAATTATGCCATATGCATTGAATTTACTGCAATGAAGGAGGTGTTAACCTATGTATAGTAATGTAAAGCAGCATACAATTATTGCAATGTGAATACAATTTAAATAACTTTATACTGTTACCAACTAAAGCTAAAACTCAAACTTTTGAAATGTAATACAGGTTATTTACAACTGGAAAACATTACAATCACCATATATTATGCAAATTGAAATTTAACATGGCATCAAGGTGAGAATGCCCAAGATGGTGCTCAATCAATGCAATTTAAAAACAGTAACAGCAAGATTAAAAATAAAAACAGAGAAAGAGCACAGCAGATAAAGGACTAGCTCCAGACTAAGCTGTACTTAGTTCAATGAAATCAGTGGGACTTAAATTAGTCATGATTTAACTTCCCACAATGATTTCAATGGAATGCAAGTGAAGTCACATAACTCTAACCATTTAAAAAGGGGGTAGGGCTCAGAAATCCAGCATGCCATAAGCCCACTGAAACCAAATAGGCACAGAGGATATGATCTCTGTTCCCTAGAATGTACCAGTATCCTATGCACAGCTACATATACACACATACAAATTTTGGTCATGAGCACATTTTAAAAGCACAACTTGAAAAACAGAAGGTGTGAAGAGGGAGACGCCCTCAAAATTGTTGGTGGTGGTTTTATAGAAGTAAAATAAAACAAGTTTCTCGAGCAGGCAGAAAAGCTGGATTGGCTCTGTTCCACTTGCCAAGGTTAGAATGTGTAAGTATCATATTACCACAGCTAAAGCTTAATAGAAAGACCATAAGTGTTGTGACTTTCAACAATAGGCATGCTACGTAAGATTATGGTAATTCTCATGGTTACCTTGACTAATAAAGCATACATTGAAGCATACATTGAAGGCAAAGGAGCTCTAAAGCAGAAAAAGCATGCCCTCAAGTCCAAAGTTTGTGTTCTTATATATATGAATGAATTTATAAGTCACACTTTCAATAAAAAATATAGCAAGGTGGAATACAACATCAAAAACGATATCCATAAGCATAATTTAAAACATCAATAAATTATGACAGGATTAAAAAGGAAGTTGATGTTGCAAAGGCCTGTCCAAATATGAAAGTCTTCAAAGAGATGTCTTAATGAAAGTAAGGATGGCTGTCACCAACGGCTGCTGGTAGGGAGTTCCACCGGGCAGGGTCTGCCACACTAAACAAATGGTCCTTTCTGATGGCCAGCTGAATATCAGTGGTTTGGGGAACCACCAAAAGTCTTCCATCAGAGCACTCACAGCAGCCCCAGCTCCCAGACCCTCTAGCCTGGGTTGATGCTGCTGGGTAAGATATGCTCCCCTATCTTGGTAATGCATACCAGGCCAGCATCCTTGTGATTAAGGAATAGAAAGCAGTGATAAGATGCAGGAGAACCCACAAACTACAAATCTACTCCTTCAGGGGGAGCACAACCTCATGCAGTAAGAAGAACCAGCTACTAACAGCATCATTGTCTTGTCAGGATTGAGCTTCAGTTAACTGGCCTTCATCCAGTCCACTAATGAAGCCAGGCATCAATTCAACACATCCACTGACTCACTGCCTGAAGATTAACAGGAGAGATAGAGCTGAATGCCATCAGCACACTGAAAACAAAGCAGTCCCAAACAGTGGATGATCCTATTCCACAGTTACACGTAGATTTTAGACAGGTGTTCAAAATTAGACAGGGGCATTTTGAACCTGGCTATTGGCCAACTGCGACCAAGTGAAGATGTGCTGGTAGAAATGGGCTATAAGGACATAGTGGTCCAGGTTCAGATCATGATTTAGCACTCAGGTGTACAACCTGTAACCTGCAACCTAGTTTCATTATACTAACGAAAACTCATAAAGGAAAGGAGGGCAAAGCAAAATGGATGGAATCATGGAAGGAGGGAAATTCCATTCCGAGTAATTAGTTCAGACCTACTATAAAAGCAATCTGTTCCACTCTGAGCAGCCTGCATGGTGAGGAGCATAAGAGAGAAAATGGATGGCTCTACCTATTTTTGGCTCAGGCCATGCCTACACCTGGCAGCAATCCCACTCACTACCAGCAAACAGCCTCCAACAGATTACCACCAAGAAGATGCAGTCCTCAACAGAAAAAAAAGGATCACCACCCATGGTTTAGCATTAGCAGACCTGCCACAGTAAACCTGGGGCTCACATGGCCCCAGTTAATCAAACTGTAGTTTGTTGCAACTGTCTGTTGCATCTGAAACTAATACTTCATTCTGGTTTTCTTGCAGTAACCAGTTAGAATAAACTAGAGTTTCCAAGTGTGGATGTATTATGCAACAATGTTCATTCAAAACCAAAATTGGAAGCTTTTGATCTCTTCTCCTCATGAGCCTGGTAAAGGGGAGACTGAGAGAAATAGGATAGCCATCTATAAGGCTATCACATGGAGCATGAAGCAAGCTTGTTATCTCCTCTCTGAAGGCTAGGACCAATGGATCCAAGTTACAAGAAAGGAGATTCTGATTAAACATGAGAACAACTTTCTGACAGTAAGAGCTGTTCGACTGTGCAACAGTCTCACAAGAGGTGGCGTACATTCCTTCCCTGGAGGTTTTTAAGCAGAGGTTGGATGACCAGGGAGTTAGTCCATTCCAACACTACAATTCCACCCTACAGAAATCCAGGAGACAGTGGCAGGGAGAAAAACTGCTGTGATTAGAAAGACAATTGCTCCCTCTCCCACTTATCAGATGATCAATTAGATGGGGGAGGGTACATTTGCATACCCACTATGCCACTGGACTGGGTGGAGAGACTGGAAACCCCTTTGCTCAGTGTCAGTTATGAGAAATCACAATTGCTGGAGCTCTGCACACTTTATCTCCCAAGTGGCAGTGCTGCCACCAGTGAAAGACGGGGTCTGGCCACCAAGGAAAACCAGATCAGGCCATTGCATACACCACCCATGGCATACAGAACCTAGCAGTACAAGGGGGTGTACTACTGCAAAAAGGAAATCCTAAAGCAAGTGAGGAAGGCATAGGGCAAAGCATTTATAGCCTTTTCAGGGGAATTCTGCCAATTTTGAGTTCTACTTACTGTAACCTTCTAAACCAGAGGTCAGCAACCTAAGGCCAATGGATCATAAGCGGCCCATGAGGATTGCTTAACCGGCCCATGAGTTGCCCCCGAACCGAGCTGTCCGCTCGGCGAGTTCCCGTGCGCTGCACTAAACCAGCGCAGCGCAGTGACTCTCTTCTGTGGCTCCAGAAATTGCTTCTGCGCATGCCCAGACACCAGAAATCGCTTCTGCGCAGACACAATTTTTGGCATCTGGGCATGCTCAGAAGCGATTTCCAGCACCACAGACATGCACAGATGCAATTTTCAGCGTTGCACTATGCCAGTCCAGCCCACGGAGGATCTCCGCGGGAGTGATCCGGCTCATGCCCAGTAAGCCTTGCCGACCCCTGTTCTAACCCTAAGTGCTGGTGATAATCTGGGGATGTGGAATATGAGTATGAATACTCATTTCTCACACAGCATTGACAGAAGCCTAACTTTTGTGGGATGATGGGTGGAAAATATTTGATCTTCAAGGCAGCTACTTTACTGCAGCTTAATTCTTGAGGACAAAGCAAGACAATTCTGTTTATATAGACACATTTTGCTTGTATTCATGCTATAAGTGTTTTAAGAAGCAAGAAGTCTTTTTAGTGTGTTTTTTGAAGAAAAATGTCTAAGTGGTTGGAAGCAGGTGAAACTGATATTTCTGTTGCAAAATTCTGGGTGTAGCTCCTGAGCAAGGAATTTAGTCTTGCAACACATTTATGTTTGACACCCCTGCTGCAGACTGAATGTGGGAAGGGAAAGAGAACTTGAAGTCATAACAATAGAGCATGAAACCACCCAAAACAGAAATTCTCAGCCCCCTGAATTCTAGAGTTTATGCATTAACTGCTTCCATGCTTTCAAAGATCAACAAAAATCAACTCCCAGTCCATACAAATGTACAGTATAACTAGTATATAGAAAGGAGAACTAAAGTTTACATTTAAACTTAAAGTTTAATTAAATTAAAGTTTCTTGCAAGTCCATCGGCTACTTTTCAAGAAAGCAAACACTGGTCCCATTTCCTCCCACTCTACTTCTACAAACAGGACAGGATTCTAACTTATCCTGCAAAGAATCATGGCAGACTACTGCCAACATATAAACCCCTGACACGGAATGCATAGTTAAAATTATAAGGATGCATGTATCAGTCTAACCACCTTTTACATCAAGAGCACAAGAGGTAGAATACTGGTAATAGGAAAGATAAGGAAAGGGCCCTTGATGACAGAGCATTTTGCATAAGCTCAGCCTCCGAATATAACAACATATTGCTCACTTTGCTTTTTGATACCAACTGAAAATGTACCTATTCATCCAGGCTTTTATAGCAGAACAGAACTCAATTAATCCTTCAGCAATTAAGCACTCTGTAATATATCCTTTAAGAGGTTATACTGACTTGCTTAAGAGCTTAGAGGTTTTTATCATTTGTAACTCCCTCTAAGATCAGTGATGAAGTGCAAGCTAGAAATTTACTATACAGGCATCTCCCCATGGGAGTTGCATTCTGGATCATCGTATGCATTAGTGGAGCACGTGTAAACCTACCATAAGCCTACCCCGCCCCCGCCCCATTCCAACCCTATTCCGGGGCCAAAAACCCCCCACTCTGCCAGAAGCGCACCAATTGAACGCATACAAAATGGTCGCCACCTGTATAAGTATAGAACCCTTATAGGCAGTGCTATTTTTCTAGAAAAAGAGGTGCTGGAGCTCACCATGAATGCCTCCCTTGTTCTCTTATAATAGCAATGGTGCCAGAGAGGTGCTGGAACTGAGTTCTGGAGAGTTCCAGCTGAAAAAAAGCCCTGCTTATAGATAGATACACTTTCCCAGGGCCCCAAGACACAAACACCCAAAATGACTTTCTTATTCTGCTCTGGGGATGCACAGGTTCAAATGAAGACTGCTATAAAAGCATGCATCATCATCATCATCACATCTATCAACTTCCTATTAAAAATGAGTGACCATTTTCTCAACCCTCCGTCCTTCTCCTAACAGAAGAAGAGTATGGAGAGTATGGCTGAGAAATAAGAACGGAGCTGGAACCACTTTCTCTCAGTTGCTCATTACCACCTATGGAGCTGGCAAGCATTATGCACTGCAGTCCCTGTGTCTTTTTAGGCTCTTTTGAGGCAGCTTTTCAACAAGATTCCCAGTGCAATGCAGACCAGCAACAATGGATAGTATGCATCCAACCATTCCTCTGTACAGTTGCCACATTCATTTCCTCACAAGGCTCCTGCACCTTTACAAATCTTTTTTTATTTCTTTTTTGCATCATGGTATTGTTGAATAGTGGGCAGTTTACAAATTATTTAAATAAATAATTCGGCTGTATTCAACTACAGTGGTACCTCAGGTTAAGAACTTAATTCGTTCCAGAGGTCCGTTCTTAACCTGAAGCACCACTTTAGCTAATGGGGCCTCCCGCTGCCGCCACACCGCCGCTGCGCAATTTCTGTCCTCATCCTGAAGCAAAGTTCTTAACCCGAGGTACTATTTCTGGGTTAGCGGAGTCTGTAACCTGAAGCGTCTGTAACCCGAGGTACCACTGTAAATACTTGTGCTAGCTGGTTCCAGTGAAACGAGTCCCACTAGTGCAACAGGGCCACCCCCTGACAACTCCTCCCTTACACCCCTCAAATCAGTTCTAAGGGGTCAAGAGATCCCCAAAATGGCATGCAGGGAGAGAAGGAAGATAATTCCATCAGGGAGCAGAAATGCTTTTGCGGACAGAGCAATCTCCTTATTGCTACTTTCAATTGAACCCATTGTCCAGTGTGTAAGTCAACTCTTCCAAGAGAGATCTACACCTACACTATGGCATCAAATTGTTAACAAGTTCCAATACCCATTTCATACCAGGAATTTTGCTGTTCCAATCACCAAGTACCTTAACAGCACTTCAGGTGGTTTCTTCCATCCTACTGTTTAATGTTTGGCTTTTTGTGAAATGAACAAGTTCAGGAAGTACAATACTATGCATTTGTCCTGGCTCTCCCCAACCGATGCAGAGCTGGAACTCATGACTCCAGTTTTGCCAAAGGCATTCAGTTTAGAATGGTAGAAAAGACACATCAAAAATTGCAAGGATTAGCAGTTACATGAGAGGTGGAAGACATGGCTAGTTTGCGGGCTAAGATGCTGAACCAGAAAGCCACATGCCCCTGCACCTTTCTTTTGAAGGACGGGGCGAGCACAGAATATAGTTTGGAAGGCAGCTGGAGTCCCAAGCAAATAGGTACTCCTTTTAGTGGGCTGGCAAAGTGAGGTTTGTGCATGCTGGCTTCTCGTATCCTAGTGGTAGAGGCAGGGCAGGTTCCAGCACAGCATCAGATTTAGTCCAAGTTGCTTCCTGTGGAGGGGAACGAAGGCTCCTATATAACAGGAGGAAGTGCCACAGGTGGCTCACCAGCTGGAAAAGTTATGGGAGGAGTGTCTGGAAGGTAGGTAATGAGAGACACAGATCAAACTCCCCAAGGTCCTCCCACTCCTCAGGGTTTGATTACCTGCACCATTGAACCTCCAAAGCTCGCATTACAGTTTTCAGTATATGAAGTTATTAGGCTAAAATCTATACTGACCTCATGTTTAATTTGATATATTTTCTATCCCACCCCCACCCCCGTCCAAATGGGACTAATTCGTCCACTACCACTACATTGGCACATTAACATGAAAATAGATTTAGGTTTCTAAATCCATAAATATATGTATAAGATTTTAGCTAATAAGAACACAGTGAAGAAATGAGTAGACATAAATAGTGTGCAATGGAGCTTTTCCATAATTTAAGTACTTCTCGTGCCTATGAGTAAGGATGTGTATTGCACAACAGTGGGGGGGGGGGGAGAGAATTATAAACAGCAAGTCAAAAACCTACCATTAAGCAGATCTTGGAATATTCTAAGCAAATGTTCATCAGCAGAATAGTGTTAGAAAGAGCCCCAGTATACTGCAAACATGTATTTTACAGATTAAAAGGCAATATAGCAATCAGGCCAGAAGGCTGTAACAACTTTGAATAAGCAAGCCAACATTCAACAAGTCAAGGCTAGAAAAGGAGGTGATGAGATACGCAGTAAAAGCATGGCTGTGATAAATGAAAATCTTTGCTATGTAGCAAATCTATCTAGATACGAGTCTACAATCTAACAAGAAAAAACCCAAGCCGATGTTTCCCAGTAGCAAAGAACTTCTGAGGAAAAAACTTTACAAAAGGTACATTAATGGGAGGCAGAGAAAGACAAGCAGACACTTAAACACTGCAAAATTTGGATCTTTCTGACCTTCATACATCAGCTAAGGAAATGAATATAGAATTATATTGTTCTGCAAATGGAAACTATAGAAGCAGATATGGTTGTTGTGGCAGAAGTGAGTGTGGTGATTAATGCTGGCTTAGCAACAGGGAAGACTGGGTTCAGGTCTTTACTCATCCACAAAAGTCAACACAAAACAGCCAAGGCTGTGTACACACAGTATACCTTTAAAGCACACTCCTACCCTCAAGGAATTCTGGGCACTGTAGTTTACTCCTCAGAATTCCCACCAGCCCTTAAACTACAGTGCTGAAAATTCTTTGTGGGAAAGCATGTGTTTTAAAGGTATAGTGTGTAGACAGCACAAGTCACTAAATTTTAGCCAGCCAGATCTCTCTCAGGGAGTTGCGATGAAAACAAAATGAAACGGGCCTTAGTAAGCCACACGAAATCAAGGCCTTTGAGTGATGGGCCACAAATGTAATATTAAAATGGACTAGGATATGAGAGAGTTAAGGGCATGAGTGCTAGAGAGAAGGATGAGTATCATTTTAAATAGATCAGGCTGGAAGGCACGCCAGTATGTTATTTGAGCCCCTTAGATACATGTACAACACCGAGTGATATCAGACTGTCCATGTTAAATTAAATGGTTCCTTGTGGCGGGGGTCCTCCGATATCGGACACTGGGATGGAAGAAACCCTTTTTTATGTCAGAAATAGAACAAGCTCCCATTAGGAGCATTCCCAGAGACCCCTAGTTGGCCCCCACTGGAACAGAGTGGGGGGGGGGAGGCGGACCTTTGCTCTGAGACCCACCAGGGCTCTTCGTAGTGCTCCCAGCACAGTTTCAGCCACGGCCATGTAGGGCAAAGGGGTACCACTTTGTCCAATCTGCGCAGCCGCCTGCAGGAGTACATAAAGGTGCAAGCACAGAAGGCCGAAATGCATATATAGATATAGAGATGTGTGTGTGTGTGTTGTCTGCTTGCACCTTTATACACCGTGTGTGTGTGTGTGTGTGTGTGTGTGTGCAGGGAGCTGGCGAGCAGAGCCGTACGGCATAATAAAGGGGGCGTGCGTGCATGTGCCTGTGGGGGGGGGGCGGCTCTCAGCACACGAGTATACCGGGAAAGGAGGAGGAATGTGGCGGTGTGGGGGGGGGGTGGAGAGGAAAAACGACTCGCTGCCACCTGTTAGGCCTGAGCCATAGAGTAACCTGGGAAAGGAGGAGGAGGAGCCAGGAGGTACCAGGAGGTAAAGGGGAAAGGGGGTGGGGAGTAGTGAGCAGCAGCAGCAGCAACACCACTCCCCCCCGCTGTTTCCTAGCAGGCGGGCGCGCACACTGCCGCCACACACGCGCGCACGGGGGGAGGGGGCGAAGCAACGCCCTCCGGCCCGTATTCCCTCAGCCACACACGCACCCTGTCACCACCACGCCGGAAGCCTTTGAGAAAGAGAGAGGGCCACGGCGGGGCCACGCCATCCCCACCCACCCACCTCCGTCCGTCCCTAATGCCGCCATAGTGCCTCTCCCGTCCCCCAGCCTGTCACCCTCACCAAAGAGGGGGATTCGCCCCCTCAGAAAACGTTAAGGCTGAGGGCGGCGAAGGGAACGCAGCCGCCGCGCTTGAGGCACCCACCTGCTCGCGTAGTTTGAGGAAAACCATGGCGAGGCCGCCGCCGCTACTACTACCCCGCCTCCTCACGGGCCACCGCTGCTATTCCTCGCCGCCGCCAACGACTCCTTCCCTCGGCAGCCCCGCCTCCTCAGCGCCTGGGCCGCTCAGCCCGTGCTCGGCAGGACACGCCCACGGCCACGCCCCCGCCTCCTGGCGCGGCGGCGGCTGCCTCTGCTGCGAGGCGCGCGGATGGGGCCGGGCGGGGGCGAGAGCGTGAGGTACCTCTTCGCCCCGCCCCCTCTCCTCTTCCACTCCTGTCCGCTAAAACACACAGAGTATCTCTTTCAATCTTGCCCTTTCACTAAAGGGTATAATGTGGCACGGAGAGAGAGTCGATTTGATCCGCCCCTCCCCTTTCTTCTCCCTAACGCCCTCCCGATGAGGGTCGCGACGCCCGTCACTCACCACCAAATGGCGGCGGTGATTGGGCGCGGGGCGCGGCGCGGCGAGCGCCGAGGCTGATTGGAAGGCAGGTTGGCGTGTGCGGGTTGGAGTGCGCGTGTGATTGGCAGGAATGAAGGTGAGGGAGAGAGGAGGGTCGGCACAGAGAAAGAGAGAGACAGAGTGCGCGCGCTGGGCGCGAAAGATGTGCCAGTGGCTTCTGGGAGAAGGAGGGCTGGGGAGATGAGATTAGTGAGGGCAAGGTGGAGGTGTGTCGCCCTTTCCTGGGCTTCACCTTGGAATCCTTTATAATTTTTTATTGCTTGCAGCCTCCCTATCCAGGTTTAGGCAGAGTCCGATTCACACCTCTGCAGCTGATTCGTTATAGTTAGTGCATGGTTTCCCAGCTGGAAATCGATAAGTCTCAGTTCAGGTTTTAAAAGCACGACTCATGGAAATTCAGTCAAAATTCACTATGGCTCCCAAATGCACAAGATGATAGGAGTTCCCCTGTGGCTGATGGCAGCTACTGCTTCCACACGGGATGAAAAAGCTTAGCCGAAATAGGTTATTAAAGTTGCAAGTGGCTAGGCTGCCCCATGAGAGCTGAAATCATCATGTGAGAATTATGATCATGTTAATTTGGTGGGTAGGTTGTATAGGTTGGAAATGGCTGGGTGGATGTTTTCATAATTCTAATTCTTAGAAGGTGGTTTCTTCATCCTGAGATAACTGGATTGTAATAGCCACCCAAGTTTGGATGTGTGTATGTATATATGTGAAATAAATAAACTTGGCAGCAACAATGCTGTAAGCACCTTGGAAAAACATGGGGTGACTGTCTGGATTTACAGAGTTTATTTTCCATAAACTCCTTTGAACACATGAGAAATTGTAGTACTGTATGTAAATAGACTGAGAGCACCTGCTGACTGTCAGTATTTTGCAGAAGGCCTTCAAGTGCATGCCTGGAAATGTAGGTTTATACAATCAACATTGTACTAAAGTGTTCTGTTGCCCTACTATAACAAACTCACTTTTATGGAAATAAGCTTTCTGTAGTTAGGAAGGTAAAGGTAAAGGGACCCCTGACAGTTAAGTCCAGTCGCAAACGACTCGGGTTGCGGCACTCATCTCGCTTTACAGGCCAAGGGAGCCGGCGTTTGTCCGCTCCGAAGACAGTATTTCCGGGTCATGTGGCCAGCATGACTAAGCCGCTTCTGGCGCAATGGAACACCAACACCAGAGCAGCGCATGGAAACGCTGTTTACCTTCCCACTGGAGCGGTACCTATTAATCTACTTACACTTTTTGGCATGCTTTTGAACTGCTAGGTTGTGAGGATCTGAACCACCGACCTTTTGATCGGCAAGCCCAAGGCTCAGTGGTTTAGACCACAGCGCCACTTGCATCCCTATGTAGTTAGGGAAGTGACAAGAAAACACATAGAATTGTAGGCTGAGCAAATTATTAACCGGCAGACATTTAAACACTTCAGAAGCAAATCAGGGTGAATGCTTATTCCATAATCTTCCTGTAAAGAAATCAGAATTAAAATGCATGTCATCATATGGATACAGTGAGGGCTCTAGTGTTTGATCTGAGATCCTTCTATAGCTCCCCCTACTATCTGTGATAGTGGTTAAATGGTGCCCCAGTTATGGAATATTCTTCTTAATGAGATTCATCTAGTGCATATGTTGGTGTTTTGTATTGTAAAACAGCATTGGCATTTATTTGAAGGATAACATATAAATACATATAATAAGAAGGAAAGAAGGAAAATAATCTGTTGGTAGTGCATCTGCTGTCACGAATGAAATGCTGCTTGCCTTGACCTCTGTACTATTTGTATATCTGTAAACGGGCAAATATTTCAAAACACTAACTAACTCTCCAGTGCTGTCCTCCAAAAAAAACCAGAATTAAAGTACTGCTGTCCCTGGAATCTGTCGCCATTCAGAGAATCCTGAGTGGGAAGCAATGTATGTTGTCATGTTCAAAAGCAATTAGTCTAAAATGAATAACTGGAAAAACCAGGAATAAGTAAGGTTGAATGTAGTTCTGTTCTGCAGTTTTGGTTGACAGCAGGAGAAGGAAGACTGGCGGGAGAAGGTAGATCAAGATATACAGTACTGTATTAGGTTTGTGGGTGATCTACAGAATAGTGGCATGGTCTTCTGGGCAAGTAAAACTGCAAGTTAAAAAAAAATCTCATTATTCACCTGTAAAACGTGAAGAATGCCATTTTTTTAAAAAAAAAAAAAAGGTCAGTGATATGTATTTGAAATAAGGAAATCTAAAATATAATGAAACATTCAAACACGTTGTAGTGTATAAGGTAAGGTAAAGGTAAAGGACCCCTGGACGGTTAAGTCCAGTCAAAGGCAACTATGGGGTGCAGCGCTCATCTCGCTTTCAGGCCAAGTGAGCCGGTGTTTGTCCACAGACAGCTTTCTGGGTCATGTGGCCAGCATGGCTAAGCCACTTCTGACACAACAGGACACTGTGATAAGTGCCAGAACCCACAGAAATGCTGTTTACCTTCCCTCTGCAGTGGTACCTATTTATCAACTCGCGCTGGTGTGCTTTCGAACTGCTAGGTTGGCAGGAGCTGGGACAGAGCAACAGGAGCTCACCCTGTTGTGCAGATTCAAACTGCTGACCTTCTGATCGGCAAGCCCAAGAGGCTCAGTAGTTTAGACCTTAGTGCCACCCGCGTCCCCATCCCAGTACTGTATGGTACTTCCTGTCCCCCCCCCCTCAATTCAGTTGTTAAACTAAGTTGGCTGTCCTTGATAATTTCTAATTATTTAAGGGTGCCAAGGTGGCATATCATCCAAACTATTGTTCTACAGTACAAAATAAAATGTATTTTAAAAACAACAACAGTGGCTAGTTAATTCTTCCTGATTAATTAAAAACTGAAGTTCTGAATCCTGTTCGAGGAATCAACTCTTTAGAGTTGGAGACTCTTTTACAGGCAAAAAAATTCCGAAGTCTAGTTCTAGCTTTACTTGTCTGTGTTTGCTGGATTTTGAGAGTACACAAAGGCAGTAAGATAATACCTTTAATTGCTCTTACCACCATAGGTTAGTCTGCAGGTATCACCTTACCTTCTTTGTTTCTGGCCTTCTCCGGGATCAACACATTCAATAAAGCTCTGTATCAAATTCTTTATTTTGGGCACTTAAAGGATATAACCACATTCACTCTTCATTTATTTCTGATTCATCATGCTAATACAGTACTGTACAAGCAAGAGCAGCTACCAAGGACTGCTCAGCAGGAGGCTCTTATTGTTTTGATCAAGGATACATTTCAACACTGTGCAGCTGAACTCTGATCCAGAATAAATAGTAGTCTCACAAGGCACTCGGATCCAACACAAAATATTTCTCAGAGTAGACAAGGACCACAAGCCACATCCTGTAAACATTTTACTGAAAGCCCCTTCAGAATTTGCCCTCCCCATGTTCCAGACATGTGGAGGAGGAATGGGGAGTGCTGACCCCTGCCCTGGACAAAAGATCTCAAGGAGGGACTTCACTGCGTTTGGCTGAGTGGCCATTAGCTCCTCTGTGTCACTGCATACTTTCTCCCTACAGACCTACTGCCAAACAGAGGGGTCTGGACAAGACACCAGCAGAAGCAGGGACATTGGGACTGGGGACAACAAATGTGTTCCTTCAGTGGAGGGCAGTTTGTGGAGTCAGGTAGTAAATGCAGCTGGAACATAGGTGGAGGTACAGTTTAACACTCCTGAAATATACTCAGAGTCGCAAAGTGATTTCATGCTCTTTATTCAGCTCATAGTGGTGAGGACGAATGGAAGTCCCCTCAAAGTATCTGCTTTATATACTCAAAGTATCTGCTTTATATACATTATTTACACAATGGGCTGCACATGATTGGCTAATTCCGGACTTCTCCTGTAAGCCAATCAGGTTGTGGATTCACTTCTATCTGGAGCTGGATTGGGTGGCTCCTGCCGACCAATCATACTGCTGCATTGTTCTAGGACCAATCAGACTGCTGCATTTTGGATCCTATTGTTCTAGGACCAATCAGACTGCTGCATTTTGGATCCTATTGTTTTAAGACCAATTAGACTGCTGCAGTTTGGATCCTATTCAACTCAGTACATAACAACTCCGAACGAATCCACTGCCCCACATCTCATATCCAGAGAGGCAGGCCCCCCTGCCGCTTTTAGTTTACATCCACCAAAACCCAGCTCTCTCTCTGCCTTTGCCTTTGTGTCGCACTCAAAAACTGCAGTCTGCCCTTTGCTCCCTTTCCTGTGACATATTACATCATTCACATTACGCCATTCTTCAATGGGACACTGGGGCGAGGTCTGTTTTTTCCTTATTGAGAAGACTTAAGGAAAGTAGAGCTTTTAAGAGCAATTGTATAATCATCAGCTCCCATGGAGGCACATCACCTGCATATCCTGGGCTATTAATCTATGGATTTCCCATCCAAAATTACGCCTGGCAGATTTGCCAGGACTATTATTTCTGGCTCCATTAACCCTCTCCTATCCTAATTTGTAATCGTACAACAATGTACGCCTTCACCACAATTACATGCTTAAAATTAATATCCAGGTCCCCATTTCCTTTAATAGATACTGGGTCAGTGGTTTTCAACCAGGGTGCCGGGGCACCCTGAGGTGCCTCAAATGATGGTCAGGGGTACCGTGGGCAATGCTGGCCTCTGTCCCTCTTCCCTCCCTCCCTCCTCCGATGCCCTCTTACTCCCAAATGCTTACACAACTGTTTGCTGCAACAGCCCTGGCTACAAGCTACCCAGGTGAATGGTGCCTCTGGAGCTGGCCAGGGGGTGCTCCCCAGGCCCCTGTGGGGCAGGGTGAGGAGGCATCTCTCTTTGGGGCGGGGAGGGCAGCTCAGAGTCCAGGGGCGGCAGCTGCCGATGCCCGGAGGATTCCTAAGGAGAGAGGAGAGAAAGATGAGGGAACACTCCACAAGGGAGGGTGTTCGAAAAAGGGTGAGGGGCTGCCAGCTCTGCAGGCAAGGGGCTGGACTCCTGAGCCCCACAGGGGTGCCACAGAAAGAATGTAGCTGGTCAAGGGAGCTGTGGACTCAAAAATGTTGAAAGCCTCTGTACTGGGTTATAATGAAACACAGTTAAGACACCGTTCCAGCTGACTGTCATTTGGCCATATAAAAAGGTAAAGGGACCCCTGACCATTAGGTCCAGTCGTGGCCGACTCTGGGGTTGCAGTGCTCATCTCGCTTTATTGGCTGAGGGAGCCGGCGTACAGCTTCCGGGTCATGTGGCCAGCATGACTAAGCCGCTTCTGGTGAACCAGAGCAGCGCACAGAAATGCCGTTTACCTTCCTGCCAGAGCGGTACCTATTTATCTACTTGCACTTTGAGGTGTGTTCGAACTGCTAGGTTGGCAGGAGCAGGGACTGAGCAATGGGAGCTCACCCCGTCGCAGGGATTCGAACCACCGACCTTCTGATCGGCAAGTCCTAGGCTCTGTGGTTTAACCCACAGCATATATTTAACTACAAATAATTCGTTATCATGGTGCCCAGGCCAGTCTCAAGAGCTGCAGGAGGCTGTTCACATGGACTCTAGTGCTTAAGCTTATGTGCTGGCTGCCACATGGGACATATGCATCATTCCACATGCATTACTCCATAGGCAGATGTGTTCTGCTGCCAAAAACTCAGCAAACTGCTGTGCTCCTGGTAGAACAGATCCACAAAATTTTGCAAAAGGCTAGGCATTCTTTCTGCAGATATCCTTAATCAACGTGTGCTACAACCGAAAAAAAAATGATTATATGTAGTACAATTGCCCCGGGGGGGGGGGGGGAGACGGGACAGGACGACGACACAACTTTTGAGACTGAACCCAAAATGTCTCCACATCAGTTTGCATTTATTTATGTAAACAACATGGATTTATAGGCTTGTTATGAATTAATAGTACCTTTTATTTAACACTAGCTGTTGAAACGTGGCTGCCCTTCAGGAAAGTCCAGAAATTTTACTTGGTCTGGAATGCAGCTGCCGGGGTTTTTATATTTTTTTTCTGGGACTCTTCACTCCTATCTCTTGATATCAAGCCAGATCTTGATATGAACCAGATTCCACTGGTGGCCAGTTTATTTCTGGGATAAATTAAACTTGCTGGCTTTGATCTTGAAAGCATTAAACTGGGACCAGATAATCATAGGAACTACCTCTCCCTAGACAAACCTGTCCAGGAACTCTGTGCCACATCTAAGGTCTGCCTCTCAGATAAATGTGCATTGGGTGGTTTCAAAAGATAGTGGTGGCACCAAGATTGTGGAATGGCCATCGAAGGATGATATTCCTGGCCCCTTCTTTTTTCTGCTTCAAGGCAGGGTATAAAAACAATTTTGCTTCAGTGGGCATCTTTTAGTTCCTTCTCTTTGGCTGCAGTCCTAAACACACATACTAAGGTGTGAGATTAATGAATATGTTGGTTTCAGTTCATCTCACTTTCTCATTTTCTAACCTTAAAGTCAGTTATCCACATTTGGGCAGCAATTTGCAATTTTTGTTTTGTTTTTAAATTGTCATGAAAATTCATCAGTATGTCAGTGAATAAATTAACAGCATTTAGTGCAAATTCCTCCCAATATGCATATACCATATTTTTCGCTCTATAACACGCACCCGACCATAACACGCACATAGTTTTTAGAGGAGGAAAATCCGTAGGCATGCCACCCGTTGGCATTTCCTTCATAACACGCACAGACATTTCCCCTTACTTTCTAGGAGGAAAAAAGTGAGTGTTATGGTGCAAAAAATACGGTATTTATATGCAGTTTTGAGGGATTGACACATTTTTTGCAAGCAATTTTTCTTAATGTAATGCTTTTTTCTATGTTATTTTCTCTAATATATGCAATATATTTCCCCTAATATAAACACTGTTTGGTAGGAGAATTGCATCTCAAAATTCAGAGAAGTGTAAACAGCAAAGTATAGTTGTGCTTCGGCTCACGTTGTGGTCTGAGAAGTATGAATTAGATATTTTCTCATGAAATGCCAACAAAATCAAATTTCTCTCCCATTCCTTCTAAGGTGTAAGCATCACTGGACACAGTGGAACTTACGGTACTTCTGAATAAGAACACATAGGACTTCATTTTTAAATCAGCTGCTGTAATTGTCTGTTGTTTTATTTGATTACTGTATATTATAAATATTTGTGAAACACTTTTAGTGTATCTTGATTCCCGAAAGTTCAGAGAAATAAATAATAAATATAAGGCTCTCAAAGCAATTCAGATTTTTTTTCTCTTTCCGCAACAAATTCGTTTGACAGCACAATCCTGTGTACACAACTTAGCTGGGAGTAAATTGCTTTGAACACTCTGCAACTTATTACTGTGTGTGCATACACAGAACTGCTCTGTAAATATAGTAATGCTGTTCTTATACTATGGATGACAATTGCCCATTGTTCAAAACACATGAATACAGGAAATATTATTTATATAGCGTTTATATTTTTCACCCACGTTGTTTCTGCAAAGGTTTAGCAGCCTATATGAGAACGGTTTGATTCTTTTTTCAAGCTACAGAGAGAAACCATGTTTGTGTAATAAGACTATATTTAAAATTGGACTCTTAAAAAAAATTATAATGACTTATTCATCAGTAAAGCACTGTAGTTGCATCGTCAGAGATGTGCTTTTTTGCAGAAAAAGCATTCTAATTTTGTAACAATTTGCAGGGGGGGGGGTGTCCCTCAAATGGCTTCCTTTTCTGCAAAGTGACAGTGGTTTCCAGCGCAGCGATTGCTTTCTCAGGCTCCACCAATTTCCTTTTGACACTCATAGCTTCCAATTATAATGGGGTCTGTACCATAACATCTTCCAATTACATTGGTTCTCTAGACCATAATAGCATTCTTATTTTTATTTTTGCTCAAATCTGTCACCTTTTCGTATGCCTTTTTCAGAGCAGCACCTTTTCACTATGTGTCACTTCTTGTCTTAATCAAACCAAGGTCCATCATTTTTGTATATGGGAATTAGTGTTCTCTTCCCAAAACAAAGCTTTGTGGACTGTAAAGACTTAAGTTCTTTTCTGCCAGGTGAGATGATGAAAGGTGTGCAAAACCTGTGAAATTCAATGCTAGAGTCAATGTCTGAGCTTCCAAGTGGAGATGGTCATTAGGCTTGTATGCATTACAAGAGACATTCAGTCTAGCCTTTGGTGGTCATGCTCTTTTTCCTAATGATGTTTCCTAATATACTGGGGCATTTCTTTCGCCCACCTCTGTCCCCTTTCCTAACTGCCAACTACAAAATCTACACATTAAATAACTTGTAGAATCCGAAATACAAACAGCATATTTTTGTTGTGCTTTGAAACCACCTGAATAACAAAGTCACTAAATATAACTGAAGCGAAAGGATGATGGAGCTTTTCTTTTTAGAAAAACCTCCAGCCACAAATAATTTCAGCCATATGGGAATGTTAGCGATAAATTTTCTGGAAAGGGGGTAGTCTTATGGCTACGGATATTTTTATATATATATATATATATATATATATATATATATATATATATATATATATTTAAGGCTGATTGCTGGATAATATATAACCTTTTGACGTCTCATCAATAGTTAATAATGGCATGAAATAAGTCTCCTGATAGCTGGAAGCGCTCTCTAGGTTTTGACAAGCGATATACCCATCAGAACTGACGCCCTTTCAAGTGAGTAGACAGGCAAAGAAATACCAAAAAGCAGTCAGAGAGGAAGGGGCGATGAGCTGAACATTTCTCGCCGGGGTTAGATGGAAACTGGGGTTCAGGCTTGTGGATATGGAGATAGAGGAAGCTGTTGGGCTGAATCAGACAATTACACCATCCATTTAGGTGCTTTCAGGGGTATACAATATGGTGTTCATCGGCACACATGTGCCTGCACAGGTCTTCCCTGGTGTCCGCAGGACCTTCTTCCCACATCGAAGAAGCACTTTATTGTAGCCAGTAGAGTAAGTAGGTTGTAGTCCATGCTTTGTTGTGGTGCTGTCAGGCTTTGGGGAATCGGTGGCAGCAAAGAAGCACATATAAAAGTAGAAGAGTTCTTACCTATTAGTTTATTCAATAATCACAGCAAGAGACAAAGGAATACTGTCTCTCTCTAGAAATGGTGTTGTTCCAAGTAAAGCCCAACCCCCCCTTCAGCCTTCTTATCATATGTCAGCCCTGGGCCGGCTGATCTGCGCTTTCTGTCTCTAAGCTTTCTGTTTGGCTTCTCCCAGTGCCCGCCTAGTTCTGGGAGAAGGGGGCTCAGGAATGCTCTTCAAAGACACTGAGTCTGTCAGCTCTCTCTTCTCTGGTGTTTCTTCTTTCTGCTGTTCCTCTTCCAGTATTTCCCAGCTTCTCCCCTCTGCAATCTCTGAACTACAGTGGTACCTCGGGTTAAGTACTTAATTCGTTCCGGAAGTCCGTTCTTAACCTGAAACTGTTCTTAACCTGAAGCACCACTTTAGCTAATGGAGCCTTCTGCTCCCGCCACGCCGCCAGAGCACGATTTCTGTTCTCATCCTGAAGCAAAGTTCTTAACCCCAGGTACTATTTCTGGGTTAGCGGAGTCTGTAACCTGAAGCGTATGTAACCTGAAGCGTATGTAACCCAAGGTACCACTGTATGTCCTTCTGCAAACCACTGTTCTAAACCTATACAGTTGTACCTCAGTTCTCAACAGTGGCATAGCGTGGGTTGTCAGCACCCGGGGCAAGGCAAGTAATTTGTGCCCCCTAACCCGTGGATTTGCACCCCCTAACCCATGGATTTGCGCACCCTAACCCTAACCCCCAGATGTTGCGCCCAGTGCGGCCGGCCCCCCCTGCACCCCCCACACTACGCCACTGGTTCTCAAATGCCCCAGAACTCGTACGTTTCGGCTCACAAATGATTGAAAACCGGAAGTGAGTGTTCCGGTTTTCAAGCGTTCTTTTGGAAGCTGAATGTCCGAAGGGGCTTCCACGACTTTTGATTGGCTGCAGGAGCTTCCTGCAGCCAATCAGAAGTCGCGCTTTGGAAGTCAAACGTTTCGGAAGTCGAACGGACAGTCGATCTCTGGAATTCTGATGCAAAATTCGGCAATTTGATGCTTGTAGTAGAGTGCAGTTTGCTTCCACTATTCTCTGTAGTTCTGTAAAATAAATAATTACAAAGAGACTGCTGTGATCTCCTAATCCATATAAACTAAGCCCTGTAACAATACCCCCAGAATTTCTTAGTGCACAGAAGTTGCTAGCACATAACAATACAATAGCACCAAGAAGAGATATTTAGACTACAATCCCATACCTGCTTCTGCATAGACACACATATAGCGTTGCACTGTTAACAAAACTGTGCCATTTTTTCTTGATAGAAACTGTTCAATATGTTTATGCATGCACAGAGTTACACTGCTGTACGTCTTCTCAGATAAATACGATCGCAAGAGCTAAAGAGCCTCTGGCAAAAGATGGGCATCTCTTATAAATGTATGTCTATGATGAATATTATTTGTCAAGCAGGTGCCATTGTGTGGATTTTCAGAGAAGATAAAAGCACTGCCATGACAGTGTGGCAGCACAGCACTAATGGCAGCACAGGCAAGCAGACAAACCATTTTTACTTATCTTTGCATTTCCCCCCCCCTGACAAACCTGTTCCTGTTTCCACAATGATCTCTCTTTGTTCATGCTAAGAGATTTAACAGAACGCCGAACAGAAACAAGAAGGGAGGATCAGATCAAAATCTCTGTATCCTCCTCATTTACAATTAGCTGTAAAAATGTTTTGTTACATTTCCTTCTTTACTCTATGTAGCTGTCTGGGAAAAACTGCCTAAGATGTCTGATAAGTTGCCTAGATGTCAGACAACTTAACATTCTTGATTTAAATTCTAATCAGCTTTTGAGCAGATACAGCACCTAAAAAGCGATTTCTCTCAAAGGGCATAGAACATCTATTTGACCGTGGAATCAGATACATATCTACACAGAAGTAAGCCTTGTTGGGCTCAATAGGATACGCCACCAGGTAAATGTGAATTGGGTTGCAGCCTAAAACACTGCGGGGTATATTCAGTGAAGACACCCTGTGTGCGCAAGGAGTTTCTCTACCCCTCCTCCAGCTTTGAATGGTTGGGGAAACCCCTACAACAGATATGGAGGTGTGTGAGGTGTGTGGAGAGATAAGTGGGAGAAGTCCAGTTGTACATGTGGAACTCCTTGCACTAATGCAGGTGTGGGGAATATAACAACAACAACAACAACAACAACACCACCACCACCACAGTGGTACCTTTGGTTGCGAATGGGATCTGTTCCGGAGGCCCGTTTGCAACCTGGAAGGAACACAACCCACCTCTCCGCATCTGTGTGACGTCATTTGCGCGTCTGCGCATGCGCGAGCGGTGAAACCTTTCTGGTACTTCCGGGTTGCCGCAGGACGCAACCTGAAAATGCTCAACCTGAAGCAAACATAACATGAGGTATGACTGTAATAATAGTAATAATAATAATAATAATAATAATAATAATAATAATAATAATAACAACAACACATATATTTATATGCCGCCCATCTGACTAGGTTACCCCAGCCACTCGGGGCGGCTTCCAGCAAATTAAAACACAGTAAGACATCAAACACTACAAACCTCCCTGTACAGGACTCTCTTTGGCCTTCCACAGTTGTTGCCAAACTACAACTCCCATTTGTTCTAGGAAGCGTGTCCAATGGCCAGGCATTTTATTTATACATAAAAGGATGCAAAGAGCAGCGAGAGCAGAGCCAATCAAAGTCCGGTCCCATGCGCATTGTCACAGAACAGAAATATGCAGGTGTATGGTGCAAAAGCTAAAATATTGACTGAATCCATAGACCCTCTGCCTCTTGGGCTCCAGACAGTTAGTTCCTAACAGTGAGTATAACATGTATTTTTATTATTATTATTATTCTCCGAAGGCTAAGCCTGTCACAAAATGGATGCTTCTAAATCTTGCTTCTGGTGTTCTCAAGACTTGCTTGCCCAACAGAATATACTGCCCCATCAGTTCTTCACAGTATTTATTGTTTGGAAAAGATTTTATCTTTCCTACCTGAAGCAAGGCAAAACATTTGAGTGCGCTAGTGTGCATACTAACTCAGAAGAAAGTCTCACTTTTTTTCAGTGGAGCTTACTCTCGGGTAAATACGTTCCAGACTGCAACCACGATAGTCTATTAAGGATGAAACAAACACTTTTGTCCAAAGCCTAGTTTGGCTCCCAGGAATGTGAAGTATATAGCTATGGATTCCTTGTCGTGATCTCATTTCCTTCCTTGTTCATCTTGGAATGTCCAGCTTTTGCTGCATTTAGGGTTGTTGTTTTTTAAACTGCTTAATTCAGATAAAACAGATCAGAAAATCCAGTGAACTACTTTCAACGCAGTCAACACGGATCAATCAGCTTCTTGCAAGAAGAGGAATTCTTAATATGTATGCCATGTTCTCTTTTACTGAGGGGGCAGCTCTGCATCTACATTCCTGTCTGCTCACCAAGCTTCCCTTGAAGTGCCTAGGAGAGATCTTGCTTACACAACAGCTCCAAGTTCTCATCAGAAGACAACCAGGGTGGCCTGTGCCAACTCCTGCATCTTACTGATGTAGATAATGCAGGTCTGGTGAAAATCAGATTAGCATCAGCCTGCACACGCAAGGTTTTTAATGAGGTCATTTGGTACTCCATTTTATCTGTACTTTAGATACAATTAACTGATCTAGAAGTGTGTTGGAGGTGGTGGAATTATGAGTCAGTGTAACCCCCCCATGCGTGGGTTGGTGCAGCCCAGAAGGATTGAAAGCTCAATAGTATTTCTCAGCTCTTATTACCTTGCATAATGAAAATGGAAATAATGTCTATGTATGACTAATTAGCTGGGGGATGGGGAATAGGTTTGTGTGCATATGGCATTATTTATTATACTTGTGTCGTGGCTGCAGGTCTTTATCCTTCAAGGTGCAAATGTTAAGTTTGCCATTGTAGTTTGCAACTACAAGTGTTGCAAAGAAACAGCTTTGCCCATTACTTTGGTGGTGTTTGTTTGTTTGTTTGTTTGTTTGTTTGTTTGTTTAATGTCAGGATTGGCTGCTTACAAAGCTCCATGCACTTCTAGTTTTCTCTTTGGACTGAGAAGGACTATTGCATTGTTCATGTGTTAATTACCTCCACATTTCGCTCTTTGTGGGCAAATGCTATACAGTGGTACCTCGGGTTACATATGCTTCAGATTACATATGCTTCAGGTTACAGACTCCACTAACCCAGAAATATTACCTCAGGTTAAGAACTTTGCTTCAGGATGAGAACAGAAATCGTGCTCCGGCGGGTCAGCGGCAGCGGGAGGCCCCATTAGCTAAAGTGGTGCTTCAGGTTAAGAACAGTTTCAGGTTAAGAACGGACCTCCAGAATGAATTAAGTACTTAACCCGAGGTACCATTGTATTGTTTTGTGCTGTGGTGGTTAGTGCTCCCTCAAGCTGGTGAGGTTGCAATGAGGTCACAGAGGTGTGGCCAATGAGATGTCACAGTGGCAAGTTCTGGTTTTCTCCCCATCCTTCTCCCTTGCAAAGAAACAGTGGACAATTAACCACTGCAGTTTTATTAACGCTTAGAACCTAAAGTGTCTTAACATGGTTCAGAAGGGGGCCCTGCTGTCACAATTTCTAATGTGAGTTTGTGATGCAATAACTGTATATTGCTCAGAAGTGAGCTGCGTTGAATTCCATGGGGATTTCTCCCTGATAAGTATATATAGGACTGCAGTCTGAATGGGTTAGTCCTAAACAGAGATGGAGGGACGCAGGTGGCGTTGTGGTCTAAACCACAGAGCCTTGGGCATCCCGATCAGAAGCTCGGCGGTTCGAATCCCTGCGACGGGGTGAGCTCCCGTTGCTCGGTCCCAGCTCCTGCCAACCTAGCAGTTTGAAAGTACGTCAAAGTGCAAGTAGATAAATAGGTACTGTTCCAGCAGGAAGGTAAATGGCATTTCTGTGCGAAGCTCTGGTTCGCCAGAAGCGGCTTAGTCATGCTGGCCACATGATCCTGGAAGCTGTCTGTGGACAAACGCCGTCTCCCTCAGCCTATAGAGCGAGATGAGAATGCAACCCCAGAGTCGTCCGTAACTGGACCTAATGGTCAGGGGTACCTTTACCTTTAAATAGAGATGGAAGGATCGGTCTACTTCAGTTTTGTTTGAATTTAAGGTTGGAAAAATGAGAATCTAAGAGTCTGGAGATCCATTTTTCACTAACCTCATCGAATTCTCATAAAATTCTTGAATTCTGTAGAATCTCATGGAGCCTTCCTGACTTTCAGAGAGTTCTCTTTCCCCCCTTCCTCTTAAAAGGTTTTCAGCCATGTATATGTGGATCGGGACGCAGGTGGCGCTGTGGGTTAAAGCCTCAGCACCTAGGACTTGCCGATCGAAAGGTCGGCGGTTCGAATCCCTGCGGCGGGGTGCGCTCCCGCTGCTCGGTCCCAGCGCCTGCCAACCTAGCAGTTCGAAAGCACCTCCGGGTGCAAGTAGATAAATAGGGACCGCTTACCAGCGGGAAGGTAAACGGCGTTTCCGTGTGCGGCTCTGGCTCGCCAGATGCAGCTTTGTCACGCTGGCCACGTGACCCGGAAGTGTCTCCGGACAGCGCTGGCCCCTGGCCTCTTAAGTGAGATGGGCGCACAACTCCAGAGTCTGTCAAGACTGGCCCGTACGGGCAGGGGTACCTTTACCTTTACCTATATGTGGATCAGTGTCTCTCTTCAGAGTGTTGCAAAGGATGTAAATCCTGTTTTCAGCATCAGCGATCAGATGGAGAATTTTCACAGACAATATTACAGATCTGACCATGAAGGTGTTAAATGACACTTGCTGGGGAAACTACATTGACAGTGTAAAGGCAGTGAAGTACCAGCTGACTAAAGTTCATGTTCCCTTGTTTGAGTAGTACAGTCAAGCCAAGACAGGAATCAAACCATCACTGACTTCCAATTTCTGGTCTTATTGTGGTTTGGCATGATACCATGTTCTGTGTAAACATTATAAGCAAGGCATCACAACTGCAGCCAACCTCAGCATCTCAACCACTACTACTTTGAAGAGACACTGTCTTTGTTTTGTTGTGGCTTACAGAGAAAACAGATTTGAAAATGTAATTACATCCCCACAAGGAATGACAGAAAACCTGGGTGTTGACATTGTCTTCAGTGAGATATATAATCACCATCAGTTTGGTTACAATTACAGAGAAGATGATAGGAAGCTTGGGAGAAAATTGAAAAGGGAAATCCCCCATGGCTTCATTAACTATGAACACCAATATCTGGGGTCCCCTCAAAACCAGTGCCAAAGTTTTGCAGGCATTTTGCAGCGAAAACCCCACATTTTGCAGTGCTCCACAAGCGGAGCAATAGCCACTCACATCCAGGGGTCAAGAGCTCACCAAAAACCCAACATTGTCCAATTCACTTCAAATCAGCACCAGACTTTGGCAAACGTTTTGCAGTGAAAACCCTGTGGTTTGCAGCACCCCACAAACAGACCAATAGCCACACAAACCCAGGGGTCAAAGGATAACCAAAACCCCAACATTGCCTGACTACTTAGGAGTGAACCCATTGAAATAAATGGACCTAAAACAGTTAGGTTTATTAACTTAAATAGGTTGACTTAATGTCTAATGTTCTGTACAACTCAGTAAGCTGGATTGAATTGCTTTTATATATGAGCTGTTTCTATTTCGAACGGTTACATGGATTGGTTTTTACATACTGTATGCAGTTGGTTTAACAGTTTTTATACCTGTACCAGTGCTTTTTTCTGCGGCTTCTCAAGGGTTTTTGTGGGGTCTGGGCAGGCCGGGTTGTCCTCTTATATACCTGCTGGGATTGACAAGGCATCTGACCCTAACCTGAATCTCATAGCTCTCCTGTAGCTGCCTCTGATTAGTTATCATTTAACACTTGGGGGAAATAGTTAGCATGTCATGTGCATAGAAGTTGCCCAACCCATTAACCAACAAGAAGGATTACTGTTAATAGCACCAGTTTTCCTATAACTTGATATTGCTGGATAGTTTTGATGAACTGCAAAAGCGTTTTTAGTTTGCTTTCTGTTGCCACCCTGGAACTTTTCTTTATTAGTGCCACTTTGTTTTGTACGATTCCTTGCAAATGAAGGAAAACCACTTTTCTCCTTGTATAGGTTGATAATATAATTTTGGTTACTGAGGACAAACAATATTGTACAAAAACAAGATTGGGTGCAGGCCTGGCCAGGATATAGGCGTCCTGACTGTGACAAAGGTGATCTATGTGCTTGCTTGTTTGATTAACAGCTGTTGGGAACTTCAAGGTCCCTGCTTTCCCTTCTTATGGTCTTTGTACTGGACCTGGAGACTCTAATAGAGAGCATTCCATGTCAAGAAGGAGGGCAAGTGGGCACTCTATCAATTGACAGGGCAGGAGTTACATGGAGCAGGGCCTTTTCACTGGTGGTGCCCATTCTATGCCTCACTCTTCCTAGACCTGCTCTCTTTTGGCCTGTATTTTGGAGCTTTATAATTTAGGAAGACTTTGGAAGAACTGGTTGACAAGTCGTATCAGTTGCTAACGTATGAGCGGATTTTATTTGCTGTTATTCTGTGCTTCTGGGGCACCAGGGTTTACACCAGCGTAATAAAACCCTGGGGCACCAGGGTTTACACCAGCCAGAATGCCAGAATGGATACAATTTACGAGCTTTCTCCATTATCTGCACATCAGGGGGTGTTCAGTCAACAGTGCAAAGGCTGAGCTGAAATGTTCCCTGCTGGTTACCTGCTTTCAGGTAGTACCCAATTAGTTAGCTGTCAGATTCTAGAGCTCCCTATTGGTGGCTCTTAGGTAATTCACAAAATACAGAGTCCATTCATAAAACACAGTGTTCCTTCATAAATTAGTAACATAAATCTCTATTGCTACATATTGGGTTATATTTCAGCGGTTGAATGTACAAGTTTATGGTCATGCTGTAGTGTAGTGCTTTTGCGACTGTGAATAAAAGGTGGCTGGACTCATTGTCTCGGGGTTTGGGGGGGGAGAGGTGACAAAACTGATTTCCGATAAGTTTTTCCCCTTTAGTTCTGGCACTGCTGGTATTGTTGTAGACCACCTTTTCTGTGATGTAGGTATGATGTTTGTGGTGGGTGGTCTTGGGTTACAGCCCTTCTGTGATATATGTATGATGTATGGAGGGGTGGTCTTGAGCTCCAGGACAGGGAATTTAAAATGCCTATGTAAGGGCAGGCACACCTTTGTTCTGGGCCCTCCTCCTTCCTCCTGCGTGTGAGGGGAGCACCCTGTTGCAACAGCTTTAATAAAAATCAGGCTTACTAGCTGCTTTGCTTCTCAATATTCTCTGGTTGGACGCTGTTATTTTCTCCTACTGATAGGGAACCCACATTAGGACTCTATACGGGCTCTTGGATACCCCATAAGGGAAGAAGGGCAGATTTTGTTGACAACAGTATCAATAGTAGAAACATTCTTTAAATTTTGGTAATTTCTGACAAAAGAATTGGGTCACCCTGAAGAAGTGAAAACCAGCATATATTCCTGTTGGCATCGAAGATAACTAAATTAATAAATCCAAGCAGACAAGGCCGCAAGAAAGGCCATCAACATTGCTAAAGTGTCATGTGGTGTATCTAGGGGCAATGTCACAGCTGCAAAGCCTCTTTTGGGAGGGCCTTCATTCTAGCTCTGTTTATAATAGCGTAAAACCAGGAGAATAATTTAATTTTCAGTGGTATGAATATGCCTTGTGAAAAAAGGTTTGTTTGTTTTAACAGGAAAGATTTTGTATTTTGCTTTTTAATGCTTTGCACTAGGCTCATAAGACAGAAAAAAACCCCTCAGTTTATAGATTTTGTTTAATGTGTGCTTTAGGGCATTCCTGCAAATTCAGCAACTCACAGCTATAAAAATGACCCCGACAGTTAGAATCTGTCACAATAGACAGGCAGCGTTTACCTTTTACTTACTGTTTAGTCAAGAGACGAGCTGTAATGATACTCGCATCAGCAGTAATCATCCAGAAATCTCACAACAGTGTTATTTCAATCCTGAGTAGTATATTCCCCATTAAAGAACTGGGGGGGGGGGGGCAGAGGAAGTTGTCATTTTTGGGGAAATAATGTATCTCCTTGGAATTTCAAAGAACAAAGGGTATATTGATCCTGATTTAGGGTTTTGAGGGGGGGTGTTTGCTATGGGTCAGCCCAGTAAGAGACTGGGGCAAGGCTTCTGTGTGTTGGCCTCTTTTTGAGAAAAGCCTAAATAAAATGTGTTAAATGAACAAGGCAATAATTAAGCAGCCTCTGTTTCTGTCAGCAGTGCAAGAAAAGTGAGAAATAATTAAACAAGCAGTTTCTGAAATCACTGCTGACCATCCCAACACCATTTTTCCCCCCGCCTCAGGAGATACACACACACACACACACACACACACACACACACACACACACAGCTCATTAGTTCACATTCCCGCAATGAAAGAAAGGCATAGTTGAGTGTAGTTTTAAGAAATATAATTATAGTGATTAGCATTACTCATTCTGAGTTGGCAGCAATTCTTTTCATGTACTTTGTCATGTTGTGGTGTACAGGATTATTATTTTTTTTAACCGTTCTTGGGCAGTCATGCACTGGAAATTTGCATGGTTTGCAATTCTACTGTGGATTGCAGGATATAACCTGAGATGGAGAATGAGATCTAGCAGCTGTTAAAATAATCTTGATCATCTGAGGTTTTATTATTATTTTTGAAGGGCAGGTTTCTAGAGCTCATAATTCTGGTTTCTAAATATTAATTATCATAGTCAGTTGTTTGAAAACACATGATTTTGGCAGAACCCTTAGAACAGGGCTGGCCAGTATGATGCCTCCTAGTCCTTTTGGATTAAAACTCCCATCAGCCCTTGTCACCGTGGGCAATTGTGAGGGATAATGGGGGCTGTAGTCCAAAACATCTGGAAGGCATCAAATTGGCTACCCCTCCCATAGAAACACCGCAAGAAAAATACAGTGGTACCTCAGGTTATGTACTTAATTCGTTCTGGAGGTCCATTCTTAACCTGAAACAGTTCTTAACCTGAAGCACCACTTTAGCTAAAGGTGCCTCCTGCTGCTGCCACGCCACCGGAGCACGATTTCTGTTCTCATCCTGAAGCAAAGTTCTTAACCTGAGGTACTATTTCTGGGTTAGCAGAGTCTGTAACCTGAAGCGTATGTAACACGAAGTACCACTGTAAGTGTAGATGTTGTGGACTGGTTGGATGCAGAGGAACGGTGGGAGGAACCAGCTGGGGAGGCACCAAGGGAAGAAGGCTTAGAGCCCAGGGAGTTGTGATGGGACAATGACAAGTAGTAAGAGGGAGAAGATGGGGATGAGGAGGTGTCAGAAGCTGAAGAGGTAACAGGGCTGACTGAGCTGGGAGAGTCTGTGGCAGAGAGAAGCCCAGAATCAGATGCTGACGCTGGAGAGTGGGAGGAAGGAGGTCAAGAAACAGAGATGAGTCAGGCTGGTGAAGAGTTGTGGGTATCTCCCCTCCTGCTGTGACAAGCTCCCCTCCTCCCTGTCTCCCAGAACCAGTAGAGGCAAGAAAAGGGCGGAGGAGAGGTTGGCTGCATGCAGGCGCAGTCTCTGATTGCTCGGAGAAAGCCTTGGAAAGAGGAGGAGACATAGACAGCTGTGTGGAGTCAGGGACCTTTAGTTTTGGCAAGTGATTTCATGGAGTAAGACCCACAGGGAATGAGCCGCTGCGCTCATTAGGCCTGACACCGAGCCAAGTCTGTGGAGATCATGCTTTTGCTAATAAAAAGTTAAATCTAACTTTGAACCGTGTGATTTACTGACCAGCATGCTCTGTGCAGTTACCCCAAACCCATAGGATGAAATGAGTGTGTTTCTCTTAACTTAAAAGCCCACTTCAGTAGCCATCATTGTTATGTACTGAAGTTCTCACCCTGGGCCAGCAGGGGGATACTGTAGATAGTTCAGGTCCACATATGCAAATAAGGGATTGAAAGTGACGTTCAGTGATTGGATAGTTACAGAAAGCGGTTACTGTTGCATTGTAGTGGAGCTCTATATAAGCAGGTTGGCTGAACCCTTCAGTTCAGTTCTGTTCTGGCCTGTGAATAAACAAGAGCTGTTTGAAGAATCACTGTGTCGTCTGATATGTTCACCCACACCTTAACAATCATATTATATTAAGTAGCTTTAATCATCTGTTCAGAGAAGAGGACATAGTGGAGAAACAGATCAAGGACTCAGCTATACAGATGCATATACAGTCATACCTTGGGTTACAGACGCTTCAGGTTGCATGCCTTCGGGTTGTGCACCGCACTGAACACGGAAGTACCAGAACAGGTTTCAGTGCTTGCGCATGCACAGAAGCGCTAAATCGTGCTTTGCGCAGAATCGCGACCTGCTCGTGCACACGGCGGCGCTGCGGGTTGCGAACATGCCTCCCGCACGGATCACGTTCGCAACTGGAGCATCCACCGTATCTTTAAGTATGTTTTAAGTGCATTATACAAATGCAACACTAGATGGTGCCAATGAACTAATGGCAAATTCCATATATTTTACATTTTTTTTAAAAAAAGCATTTCCACAGCGTTGTGTTTTTTTTATCTGTATAGATTCAGCCTTCGTTTTTGCCTTCTATCGCCACCCACCAAATGGAAAGTAAACAGTAGCAAGCACAGTCTGATTATTGCAGTATGATACTTTATGGTCCATGCAAATGCCTATTTGCATGTGCTTTTCTTCTTTTTGGATTGGGTTGTAAAAGGAAGTACTACCACTATCCCATGGTAAGGGCAGAATGATTATGATGGTGTTTTAAAAATCTTAAGACTCCAAGTCATTTAATTTATGTCAAGCATTCCTCAATTCATTTCTGAGACTCACAACTTTCTCTTTGTGTTCTGTTAGTTTATATCTTGGTAATTAAACCCTGCTCGTTAATGAAAATTCCTTGTATCTTGTGTAATGTTGAAACGACCAAAAAAAGGGGGGGAGGGAGGAACAGGCCCATTTAATTCCTTGTTATCTTGCAATCATTTCCTTCTTTTGCTCTCTTTCAGTTTTAAGTGGTTCGCATCATAGTCAATTTTCTAACGTAATGCTCTAAATTTAGGTTCCTCACATGACTGGAAGACGTTGAGGAAGACTGCAGGGTGATTCTAAGGCAACCACCTTTTTGTATAAGAGCTCAGAAATAGAAACATTTTAACAGTTTACTAATTCGTTTTCCCTGTTATTTTTGTCAGTTCAGAGAAAACTCAGGATAGCAGTGCAAATTTGTGCTGTACGGTGAGGATATTTGTAAAGAAGAGCCCCACTAGGTCAGGCCAAAGGCCTATCTATCCCCATACCCACCCTAGGGACCTATTGTAATCCCACAAGCTGTTATTTTACTTAGGACAAATACTCAGCAAAACTACTCTTCTGGAATAACATGATGGTTTGCCAGCCACTTTCATTCCTCCTGTTACAGGGTGGGTGGGTAGAACAGAGGGTGTTAATAGCAATAAGTTTCTAAAGTGAGGGCCAAATTAGGCATGAAGTTAATTACTTGAATGTAATCAGTACATTATGTTAAAAAATTGTTTTTGCTACAAGCTCCCCCTTTACAGGAAACCAGGCAGAGGGCCTTCTCAGCAGTGGCAACCTCCCTGTGGAACGCCCTTCCATCAGATGTCAAGTAGATAAATAGCTATACAACTTTCAGAAGACATCTGAAGTCAGCCCTGTACTGGGAAGGTTTTAATGCTTGGTTATGTTTTTTATGTGGGACGCAGGTGGTGCTGTGGGTTAAACCACAGAGCCTAGGACTTGCCTATCAGAAGGTTGGCGGTTCGAATCCCCGCGATGGGGTGAGCTCCCGTTGCTCGGTCCCTGCTCCTGCCAACCTAGCAGTTTGAAAGCATGTCAAAGTGCAAGTAGATAAATAGGTACCATTCCGGCGGGAAGGTAAACGGTGTTTCCGTGTGCTGCTCTGGTTCGCCAGAAGCGGCTTAGTCATGCTGGCCACATGACCCGGAAGCTGTACTCCCTCAGCCAATAAAGCAAGATGAGCTCCGCAACCCCAGAGTCGGTCATGACTGGACCTAATGGTCAGGGGTCCCTTTACCTTTACCTATGTTTTTTATATGTGCCCAGAGTGGCGGCGGCAACCAGAGAGAGAGAGAGAGAGAGAGAGAGAGAGAGAGAGAGAGAGAGAGAATGAAACTATATAGAGTACAATCTGAAGGCATACTTAAACGGAACAGTCTTTGGATGGCAATGAAAGACTCTCAAGGAGGGCAAGAGATGACTCTTCTTGCAGCACAGTGTTCCGTATTTGGGTTACACCACAGATAAGACCCTTTTCTGCTTTTCCCACAAACCATAGTTCTGATGGTAGTGGAACATGTGGAAGGCCACACCTGCTGACTGCAGTTTAGTAGCCAGAACCAGATGGCCATGGTGACAACTAAGCAAGACTTTAATCAGCCTTTGCCATCATGAACTTTTGTAATAAACGAAGTATACAAGATGCTAGCTTGCAACAATGACATGATTCCAAGCAGCAAATATTAAGGTATGGATCAGAGCAGGGTGGGGAGACAGGAACTGACTGGCCTTAGGCCAAAGGATCTGTGAATGGCACATTAGGAATTGCATATCAAACTCTGCCATTACTCAGCTTGCAATCATGAAAAGCATGCAAAATTATCAAACCAAAAACTACATAATCTATTGAATGACTACAGCTGCAGGAGTTATGCTGCTTCCAGTCACTGGAGAGCAACTATTTTATACATTCATAGTTGGCACATTGATATAATGATCCTCAAAAAGACGTACTTCTGCTAATAATGTCAGGCTTGGGCACCTGTTGTGGAGAGAATCATACTTACATTATCATGTTCTCTTATTTTCTTCAGAAATCAAGTACCAAATTGTGTGCAGTAAATTTCATCAGTAAATTTCAAACCGAAGCACTCCTACAGAAAGGTCCACATGCCTGTGTTCATACCTGTTTCCTTAGGACTTCATTCTTCCTGTTTTTCTGAAATATTTCAACAATGAAAGACATTTGGGTGCTCTAAGCAACTGAACACCCAACAACAGTGGGACACACACACACCACACATATAGGTGTTGCATTTTCCTTTTTCAAGCACAGCATTTAAAAGCTGTTGAATAGCTGCCAGGAGTATTAAGCAAAAGCCAATGCTAACTCAGACTTGGGAGCTATATCTGAAGCACACAAAGAACGGAAAGGGGGAGGGGGAAAGTTTCCCCAACGGTGGAGAAAATGGAGTAACCACAATAACGATAGATGTTATGCTCCTCGCTCCTAAGCAGGAAAATTGCATCAAGCACAATTTGTCATGCACTGTG